>NC_081182.1:129448008-130648008 GCF_029867415.1 Vicia villosa
CGTTAAAATATAAAAAGGGTATTTTTTGTGTAAATTTTGTGATATGTACTTTCGTGGTCATTTGTTCGCCCTTTTAACGCACCTATCCAAAAAAATATAAATAGTTATCTCTCTCTCTCCCATATCCTCTCTCTCATTCTAATAAAATATTCTCTCTCTGCTCTCCAAACCCTTTTATACTAAAAATACTACTTCAAATATATAGTAAATTTTTGAATAATATGAGAAAACTTTAAATTAGAAAATACTTTTAAATAAATAAAAATTCAATCATGAAAATAATATGTACATATATCATTAATAGGTTGATAAATAAGTTTTTATTGATTTCTAAACAAATAAAAAAGTAAATATCTTATGTATTGAATATTTAATTTACCCTCCATAAAAGAATATAAGGAGCATTAAATTGACCAGTCAATTAATTCTACATAAAAAAAATTAGAGAGTCGGTTACAAATCAGTTTATAGATAATAAGCACATGTATTAAAAATGGAAAAGAACATTGCATGAATTAAATTAAAAATTAAAATAATAAGAAATAGTGTATCTGTATTCTGTCTGTCACCATTATGTCACCATTAGGATACATGCTCTAGTCTTGGATTTCAATTTTTCTCACTCGATTTTCTCCCCGCTCCTTCTCTGATTTTTGTGTGCATCATCTTCTTTGCCCCATTGTCACTTTTTTATTGAATTATGTTATTGACTTTGAAACTTACCAAATTAATGCATTAAGACGCATATGTCCAATAAATTGTGTAAGGCATCAAACATAATTAATATATACCATACTCTTATTATTTGTAACAAAATAGTGTTATTGTTTGCAAAAATAAAAAATAAAATAGCAAACAATAAAGCAAAGGTAAATTTAAAGAAGAAATCGAACAGAGAATTGGAAAAAGAGAGAGTTATTAAAAATCAACAAAAATAAATAAAGGTATAACAAACAATAGTTTTGAATAAATATCCTATTGTGTTTTTACCACATAAGTGCATATATACATGAGGCGGATTTTCTTCTTCTTAAGTGCTTCATAGTTATGTAGAGTAATTTTTTATTGTGTTCCGATGTACAACTTGTTGAATATACAAACACATCCATAAACACAAATTTAAAAAAAAATTGAGAATTAATTGTTCAACTAAAATTGAGAATTAATTGTCAATAGAGTTCATTTGTTAATTTTACAGATTTTCTATTGCTCTTATGATCAAGAAGAAACAAACACTGCGCTTATGGATGTCGTCAAATGTTCTCTGGTATTTTTTCCTTTTTATTTCATTTTCAAAAGAATAATGAATGCTCTAGGACATGTTTATTTCTTTTGAAAATAAATTTCAGTGAAATAATAAATTCATTGGTATATGTTTCTTTTTTCTATCAAAAGGGAATTCTATGTTAAACTATATGAAGTGTTAATTTATAAATAAAAAAAAACCATTGAGGAGGGAAATACGAATGACTAGCCAAAGTGAGAGAGAGAGAATATTAATATGCAATACATTATGAAATAGGAAAAGTAGTTGTGGCAATTGTAGTAGCGTTGAGAAGTTATATAATACAGTTTATCATTTAGGATGTGTATGGTTGATTTTTTCAAATAATTTATTTGAGATTTTAATAGTAGTTAAAGGATAAATATGGAAGTAAAATAGGCCAATCCATTTTCTTGTATCCTCTTTATATATAAGTATAGATGATAATCAATAATAACATTCAAAGAAATAATACAAACAAGTGAGAGCTACAAGAGGTAGCAATACCAAGCGCGAAAGATATAAAAACTACAACACCATGAAAAAAACAACATAAATTAAGTTGAAGGAAAACACAACATAATGACACAAAAATAAAAGCACAAACACAAAATCAAACAAAGAGAAAAATTCCAACAGAACCTGAAAGAAATAACTAGGAATCAGTAACTAGAAATTTGTATATAGCGTTCCTAAGAAATATATAATCAGTAAGGCCTTCTTACTAAGACAATCTTAGAGTAAATTTAAAAATAAAAAAAAGTAGATTATATTAACAATGGTAAGGCTGCCTTAGTAGGATTAGATTCTCATATTATTATCATGTTTCTTAAGAATTTTAGTAACTTAATGAGATTCTCTAGAAACACTTAACTAAGGCGGGAAGATTATGAGAAGACAACAAAAACAATATCCCAATTCGTAAAATATTGGTAAAATATTTATTTTGCTTCCTTTGCATCTTATTATTATTATGGGAGCAAGAAATACTAAAAATTAGGAGAGAGAAAGCTAGAGAGAGAAAGTGTGCTAGGGCTCAGTTTTGCTAGGGCTTGTTTTCTTGCGTTCTTGTGTTTTGACAACATGGTACAAGCTAGCCAACGTATTGGAGGAGGGTGGTCTAAGATAATCAGGAACAAAGGTAGGGATTCCAACAAAGTGAGATGGGATATTTGGAGGAATGTTAATGAAGGTGCAGATGGGGTATCAACAACCTTCTTCATTTCTGACTTTGAAGAGAAGTGGAGTGCGAAAGATTTGTTCTTTGAATTCAAGGATTTTGGTTTGGTGGAAGAAATCGTCATTCCACCTAAGAAGGATTGGAGGGGATCGAGGTTCGGCTTTGTGAGGTTTCTTGATGTGGTAGAACCCAGGTTGTTGGAGGTTAAGCTAGACAACGTATGGTTGGAAGGGAGAAAGCTGAAGGCCAATATCTCTAAAATCAAAAGAAAGGAGCTTGTCGTGAATAGAACAATCACGCTAGATCAAGGTAAGAAGACGTTCTCTGCACCAAATCTTGTAGCAGGTAGTAAGATCCATAACTCTAGGCCGTCTAAAAGTTTCGCGGAGGTCTTGAAGGGTTCCGCGGGTCGCGTTCTGGTGGAGAAGTCGGAGTTCAGCAAATCTTTCTGTTATTCTACAAGTGAAGAGGAAAAGAAGAGTCGTTGCAATATGAAAGTTGGGATAGTTCACACCCCAGGTCTTGCTTTCAGTGTGAATCAGAGTTTATTGGAGGAAGGTTTTTTCTCGGTTAAGGCTATCCCGCTTGGACCCAACATTTGTTTGTTAGAGGAGTTGGTGGAGGGGGACCTTGAAGCTTTGCTGATTGATGATGGGGGTTGGAAAGACCTGTGGTTCAAAGAGGTTAAAAACTGGCAGCCAACGGATGTGGAGTGTTTTAGGGCTGCGTGGATATCGTGCTATGGGATTCCAAGTCATGTGAGAAACAAAAATTTCCTAGAGTCTCTGTTTGCGGAATTGGGAAGTGTTGCGAATCTCGATTGCGTCAAAGCTAAGCCAGTTAGGCTGGACGTTCTGAAGGTTATGGTTTTCACTCACTCTGTTGAGTTGATCAGGAACAAGGTCTCCGTTTGTTTAGACGGTTCGTGGATCAATATTATGCTCTTAGAAGAAACTCAGGTGCACTTGGAGGATTCGGATAATCCCAGTTCGGAGTCATCTGCTTACTCCGATAGTTCCTCTTCGTCGGTGTTGGGGTCAGGGGGACAGGAAGGCTTGGAGACGTTGGGGGACGATCTAGGCACGGGCGCAGACTTTTTCTCTGGAAAAGTCAAATCTGATTCTCAAAAGCAGATTTTTGTTCCACCAGAGTCACAAAAAGGTAAGATTATTGGAACAGATATTAACGCCAACACTTCGTTTTGCCCAGCGAGTCCACGTTATCCTATCACAAAAGAGAGTATATCCTCCTTTTCATTGAGTAGGGTAGAGGGTAGCATTAATAAGGTTATTTTTGAGAACAGTGAGAAAAGAGAGGAACAGGTGGCATGTCTGAACATGGAGGGACCCACAAGTTTATTTGTTTTTGTTCCTACTGAGGTGGAATTCTCACCTATCCTTTCTAACGGGCCTTCAAACAACAAAGTGTGCTTTTTTCAAAAATCCCAATTGAAGATGAGGGAAGAGGCCCAGAGAAACAAGGAATTCCTAGTTGTGCCCCAAACCAAAGAGTGGACCTTCTCAATGTTTTGGACTCTCCAACTCTGGGTCCTCCGGTGGGCCGTAACCATAGAAAGGAACATTATTCTTCAGCTGCTCAAGAGAATCTCGCGAGGGAAGGGGTCCTGGAGATGAACGAAAAATTGAAGAACACTAGGAAAGTGCGGAAGAAGATGAGAGAGGTTTTGCAGCTTGGGTCGGTGGTGGAGGATTTCGTTTATCCTGTGGAGAACTGTGCTCCAACTCGGATGGAGCAGTGTCGAGCATCTACTCCAGGTTCTATTCTATTCAAAAAAAAAAATTATCTATCAGGTGGACTGCCCCTTTCTTGTGAATCCTTGAACCATTCCGATATCCGTAATTGCAACTCCAAGATAGTAAGTGGGGTTAAGAGTAAAGCATCTACAGGATTATGGAATTCAATGTTGAGATTGGGGATATCTAATTTATCTTCTGATTTTGATCCGATTGTTAAGCTGGGGGAACTTGAGCAGGGTGAGAAAAAAGAGGGGAGTAATTCTAAGGAGAAAAATAATCTGGGTGTCAAATGATTGTGTTATCCCTTAACATGAGAGGAGGTGGTAATAGGGTAAAAAGAAAGAGAGTTGGGTTCCATAACAAGAAAGGGCAGGTTGATATTTGTTTTATTCAGGAGTCTAAATTGAGGGAGGTGGACAGCGGAACTGTTAGAGACTTATGGGGCGACAAATTTGTGGAGTGGTCTTTTGCGGAGGCGAATGGGGCTTCGGGAGGATTAATAACTATGTGGAAGAAGAATCTTTTCAATCTGATTTTCAGTTTTAAAAGACAAGGCTTCCTCGGGCTTTGTGTGGAAAAGAATGGCAAGGTGATATATTTCGTTAACGTTTACGCTTCTTGTGATAGTAGACGAAGGGTGGAAACTTGGAATTGTTTGTTGGACTTCAAGTCTAAAAACGTTAAAGGGTCTTCGTGTATAGGAGGGGGTTTCAACTCAATCTCCTCTCTAGAGGAAAGGGTAGGAAAACCGGGAAGGAGTTGTAGAAAAGAGATTTCGGAGTTCAACGGCTTTATTGAAGGGATGGAGTTGGTGGATGTTCTGACTATAGGAGGTAAATTCACTTGGTTCAATAGTAATGGTAAGGCAATGAGCCCGCTTGATAGATTTCTCTTATCGGAAGACTATATTGAAGATTGGGAGGTAGAAGGCCAATTTATAGGAGATAGAGACATATCCGATCATGCTTCGATTTGGTTAAAAGATAATAAACAAAATTGGGGTCCTAAACCATTCAAGTTCAACAACTCTTGGTTTAACAAAGAAGATTTCATTCCGTTTGTTACGAGGGAATGGGAAAGCTTTAGTATTAATGGGAGAGGCGATTTTTGTTTGGTGGAAAAGCTCAAACTATTGAAGAAGAGACTTTCGTGGTGGAACAAGGAGGTGTACGGATGGCTGGATCTTAACATAGAAAAGGCGGGGGAGGAGTTGAATTTTATCGATAACTTGTTTGTTCATTTTGCAGGTGATGTTCCGGAAGAGATTGTTAAGGAGAGATCCAAGGCGGTGGCGAGTTTTTGGTCGAATCTCTTTAAAAAGGAGAGTCTTCTTCGTATCAAATCGCGGCAACTGTGGTTATCCGAAGGAGACGGAAACACTCGATATTTCCATAACTCCATTAAGGAGAGAAGGAGGAGAAATGCTTTATGCTCGTTAGTCACTAACTACGGGAGGGTAGAGGAGGTGATAGAGGTCAAGGATTACACTCATGCCCACTTTAGAGAGTTCTTCAAGGAAGAAGCTCACAGCAGGCCGGTGAATAACAGTCCTTGCTCTAAGGTGTTACAACCGGCAGAATTTATGTCATTGGAAAGCCCGTTTTTGGAAGATGAAATAAAAGAGGCTATATGGTCTTGCGAAGGTAACAAAAGCCCGGGCCCGAACGGTTTTTCCCTCGAGTTTTTCAAGAGATTTTGGAATCTTCTCAAAGGAGATTTAGTGGATCTTTGCAAGGATTTTCATGCTAAAGGGAAGCTTGTGAAAGCCGTCACTTCTTCCTTTTTATCCTTGATCCCGAAATGCAAGAATCCTCAAAATTTGAAGGAATAACGGCCTATATGTTTGGTGGGGAGTATTTATAAGATATTGGCAAAACTTTTGGCCACTAGAATCAAAAAAGTGATCGGTAATTTGATTTCTTCGAATCAAACCGCGTTTGTTCCTAATAGAAACATGATGGATGGAGTCCTTTTGGTGAATGAGATTATTGATTGGTCTAAAAGGAAGAAGAGAAGTTGTCTTTTGCTTAAGGTAGATTTCGAGAAAGCCTACGATTCGGTATCTTGGAATTATCTAAGGCACCAAATGAAGCTCATGGGGTTTGGCAGGAAGTGGATGTCTTGGATGGAAGCTTGCGTGTTCTCTAGCCACATGTCCATATTGGTCAACGGTGAAGGATAGAAAAACACTTAGAAAGGGGGGGTTTGAATAAGTGTAGCTTTAAAAACTTGACAGATAAAAATAAATTGCACAGTTATTTTTATCCTGGTTCGTTGTTAACTAAACTACTCCAGTCCACCCCCGCAGAGATGATTTACCTCAACTGAGGATTTAATCCACTAATCGCACGGATTACAATGGTTCTCCACTTAGTCAGCAACTAAGTCTTCCAGAGTCTTCTGATCACACACTGATCACTCCAGGAACAACTGCTTAGATACCCTCTAAGACTTTCTAGAGTATTCTGATCCACACGATCACTCTAGTTACAACCTGCTTAGATACCCTCTAAGACTTCCTAGAGTATTCTGATCCACACGATCACTCTAGTTACTTACAACTTAATGTAATCAATTCTAAGAGTATTACAATTGCTTCTTAAAAGCTATAATCACAAACTGTGATATTTCTCTTAACGTTTAAGCTTAATCTCACTAATATATTACAACAGCAATGTAGTGAGCTTTGATGAAGATGAAGATTCTGAGCTTTGAATAGAACAGAGTTTCAACAAGTTAATATGAGTTGTTTTGTTCAGGATCGTTAACCTTGCTTCTCATCAGAACTTCATATTTATAGGCGTTGGAGAAGATGACCGTTGAGTGCATTTAATGCTTTGCGTGTTCCGTACAGCATCGCATTTAATGTTATACGCTTTTGTCAACTACCTCAAGCCTTGTTCACGCTGTGTCTACTGACGTTGCCTTTAATAGCTTTTAACGTTCCTTTTGTCAGTCAGCGTAGCTTGCCACTTGTACTTCCTTCTGATCTGATGTTTGTGAATACAACGTTTGAATATCATCAGAGTCAAACAGCTTGGTGCATAGCATCTTCTGATCTTCGGACCTTGAAGTGCTTCTGAGCGTGATACCATCAGAACTTCAGTGCTTCTGTTCTCTTGTTCTTCTGATGCTTCCATAGACCCATGTTCTGATTCTGCTTCGACCATCTTCTGATGTCTTGCCAGACCATGTTCTGATGTTGCATGCTGAACCCTTAGAGACAAAGCTTCTGAGCGCTGAATTATGCGTACTCTTTATATATTTCCTGAAAAGGAAATTGCATTGGATTAGAGTACCATATAATCTTAAGCAAAATTCATATTATTGTTATCATCAAAACTAAGATAATTGATCAGAACAAATCTTGTTCTAACAATCTCCCCCTTTTTGATGATGACAAAAACATATATAAATGATATGAATTTGCGATCAGAAAGAACATACGGCAAAAGACAAATTACACAGCTATAGCATAAGCATATGAATATGTCTCCCCCTGAGATTAACAATCTCCCCCTGAGATAAATAATCTCCCCCTGAAATAAATACTCGAAGAACTTTAATAAAAGACTTCCCTGATTATTTCGGTAGAGACGATCATATAAGCTTCTGTCTTTAGAGAATTCATAGCTTCTGACTTCTGCTTCCATAGGACAGCTTCAGAACTAGAATTTCCTTAGATCCCTAGAGCACTCACAGCTTCTGATTCCTGCTTCCATCTAGGACAGCTTCAGAACTTGAATTTCTTTGATCTTCTGAACATTCACAGCTTCTGATTTCTGCTTCCATTCAGGACAGCTTCAGAACTTGAATTTCTTTGATCTTCTGAACATTCACAGCTTCTGATTTCTGCTTCCATTTAGGACAGCTTCAGAACTTGAGTTTTCTGGATCTTTAGAACATTCACAGCTTTGAATTTCTGCTTCCCTCGGATAGCTTCAGAGCTTGAATTTCTACCAACATCACTTCATGCTAGATTTGTATCAGAACATTGTTGAATGTACCAGAGCATCATCAGAGCATCTCTACATCCTGAAATGTTACAGAACAAAAACTAAACGACAAAAGTCAGCATGAACGAGTTAGAACATAAAATGTATATTCGAACACATTATATGTATCAGAGCCATAACATTATATGTATCAGAGCAAATAGAATTTTGTCAGAGCAAATAGACAAATATGGATCAAATTCTATTATCAGTGCTTCTGATTCATTCTTCTTTCTTGCTTCTGATTTCTGAAGCCTGACAGCACTTAGCTTGCTTCAGTTTCCATGAGCTTTATTCTTTTTACAGAATAACACTTCTTATGGTTTTGCTTCTTGTGTTTGCTTTGAAGATTCTCTTCACTTCTTTATACCTGCAAAACACTTAAACCATATAGAACTTGCAGTTCTTGTTAGTAAATGTGTGGGAGCTTTACCCAGCAACTGATTGATTAATCAAATCATTTATCATTTATCTTCTCCCCCTTTTTGTCATAACATCAAAAAGCATATTTCAAAAGATTCAGATGAATAAAACGACAAATAGAATCACTGGAATGTAAAAACAAAGAAACTTTTCATTGATAATCAAAAGATATTACAAAAGGTTCCTATGTTTAACAAGATGAGAAACATTCCTAGCAAATACATAAAAAGTCATCCCAAGAGGAAATGACTACAAAAATTAAAAACAAAACCCTAGCAAGACACATTCTGTGTCAACCCATCAAGAATCCCGGTGGTCTTCTTGTCTTCCAGACTAGAACCTCCACTGTAGGAGAGATCCCAGAGACCAAAGAGGAAGAGAGGGACAGTTCACAGACAGAGAACTGCTGTTGCAAACGGGGCTTTCTCTTAACATAGAAGTTAAGAATATCATTCTTAACCTCTTCCCATAACTCAAGAAAGTCTTCTGTCTTTGGGTGAAAGTTGATAACAACATCAAAGAAGAGGTCTGACTTGAGAGGTATTAGGAGAGCCATCCCGAGATATGCAGAGATCTGCCGCCTTTGAGTCATAGATCTTCAACAGGCTTAGAGCATGATTAAGAGATCCAGACAAAGGATTCACGATGAACGCTAGGTTTGAACTAGGATTTTTTAAAAAAAAAAACTTTTTTTGAGCAAAAGAAAAAAACAGGAGAGAGAGAGAGAGAAAAAACTTGATGAGAAATGCAAGGAGATAGAGAAGGAAAACAGAGACAGAGTGTAATAGAGAAAATATAAGAGGGAAGGAGAAGCGATTGAAGAGTATTTAAAAGAAAATAAAATGAAACAAATGATGGATAGCATTTAATGTTACGTGACATGAGGAGAGATAATAAAGACAAATGAGGTGACTAGCACAGTTACCTATGGTCGGCGTCCCTTCAACTGCACGCGCGCTTATCCATGAACAGTAACGATAGGTTTACCATCCCGAGATAAAACGTTACAGCTGTTTTTGCTTTAAAAGAGGTTCTGAATCAACTTAGACAATGAAACGTTAGTAATAACCGAATCATAATTTCTAAAAGATTTCAATCAGAACTTCTGATTAAAAAAAATAATCCACATTCATTTCAGAAGATACTCATACGTAAGAACTTCTCATCTTCTCATTCTGGGCATAAATCCATACTGATGTTCTTCAGAATGAACTTAAACCTATCTTCAGCCAGGGGTTTTGTAAAGATATCAGCCCATTGATGGTCTGTATCCACAAAGTTTAAAGATATAACACCCTTCTGAACATAGTCCCTTATGAAATGATGTTTAATCTTAATATGTTTAGCCTTTGAATGAAGAATAGGATTCTTAGATAAACATATAGCAGAAGTATTATCACAGAATATAGGAATGTTACTCTCATATATCTGATAATCTTCTAACTGACTCTTCATCCAGAGCATCTGTGTACTGCAACCAGCAGCAGCGACATATTCTGCTTCTGTTGTTGATAGAGCAATAGTTGCTTGCTTCTTGCTATACCAGGAGATCAAATGACTTCCAAGAAATTGGCAACTTCCTGAAGTACTCTTTCTTTCAATTCTGTCTCCAGCATAGTCAGCATCGCAGAATCCTACTAAGTTGTATTCTTTAGATTTTCTGTAAACTAAGCCAACATTAGTAGTACCTTTCAGATACCTTAGAATTCTCTTAACAGCAGTTAAATGAGATTCTCTAGGATCTGATTGGAATCTAGCACACAAACAAACACTGAACAGAATGTCAGGTCTAGAAGCAGTCAAATATAGAAGAGATCCAATCATACCTCTGTATAACTTCTGATCTACCTTCTTACTTACCTCATCCTTACCTAGGATGCATGTTGGATGCATAAGAGTTTTGGCTTCTTTGCAGTCTAGAAGATTAAACTTCTTCAGAAGTTCCTTCACATACTTGGTTTGGTGAACATACGTTCCTTCTGATGTTTGATTTATTTGTATTCCAAGGAAATACTTGAGTTCTCCCATCATGCTCATTTCAAACTCAGCCTGCATAGACTCAGCAAACTCCTTTCCAAGTGTAGCATTAGATGTTCCAAAAATAATATCATCTACATATATTTGACAAATTATAATATCCCTTTTAAAGGTTTTACAAAAGAGAGTAGTGTCCACTTTTCCTCTAGTGAAACCATTATCCAGAAGGAAAGAACTTAAGCGTTCATACCAAGCTCTGGGAGCTTGTTTCAATCCATACAACGATTTCTTTAGTTTAAAAACATGATTAGGAGACATAGAGTCTTCAAAACCAGGAGGTTGATGGACATAAACTTCTTCATCTATATAACCATTTAAGAAGGCACTCTTAACATCCATCTGATAGAGAGTGATGTTATGTTGAGTGGCAAATGAAATTAATAGACGAATAGATTCTAACCTGGCCACTGGTGCAAAGGTTTCTGTATAGTCAATCCCTTCTTGCTGACTATAACCCTGAGCCACCAGTCTGGCTTTGTTCCTTACCACTTCACCTTTCTCACTGAGCTTGTTTCTGAAGACCCATTTTGTACCGATTATATTGAATCCATCTGGTCTAGGAACAAGATCCCAAACATCATTCCTTGTAAACTGATTCAGTTCTTCTTGCATAGCAATTATCCAGTCTGGATCTTCTAGAGCATGATCAACAGAAGTTGGCTCGATCAAAGATACAAGACCTAATTGACAGTCTGCATTGTTCTTAAGGAATGCTCTTGTTCTAATTGGATCATCCTTCTTTCCAAGAATGACATCTTCTTAATGACCAGAGATGAGTCTGGATGATCTTCTGACAGATGGTTCTTCAGAAATGCTTAGATTCTCCAGAGAAGCTGATACTTGATCTTCAGATTCTTTGCTTCTGAGAAGCTCTGCTTCTGATGCGTTGCTTCTTGGCTCAACAACTTCTGATATATCAATATCGCAATCTTACCAAGAAGGAAACATTTTTGTGCTTTGGAATCAAACTTACCAAGATGATCTTTAGTGTTCAGAATAAAGCATACACATCCAAAAGGATGGAAATATGAAATGTTGGGCTTTTTATTCTTCCACAATTCATAAGGAGTCTTATTTAGAATAGGTCTGATAGAGATTCTATTCTGAATATAGCATGCAGTGTTTATTGCTTCTTGTAATACGGTGAACTGACTTTTTATCGAAAAATGTACGGTTAAGCATGAGTCGCCACCGACTTTTATTTTATCCAAATATTAGAAAGGCTAAAAGAACAGAAAAAAACCTTTTTTAAAGAAAACGGGTTCGGGGGGTAATTATGCAAAGGGAAGGTGTAAGGCACCCCTTGCATCCATGGTTTTTCATGGGCTCTTAATTGCTTAGCTCACTTTGAAAATGTTTGATTTGTTTGAAAAGCAGTGTGTGAATAGTAAAAAGATTTCGTTAAGGACTTTAGCTTGTAAATAAGCGTAACCTTGTTTGAAATTGTTTTGAAAGGAGGTGTGAAAAGTATTTTGAATTTGAAATGATTTTCGAAGAAGAACTTTAGCTTGTAAATAAGCGTAGTCTTTTTGAATTTGATTTGAAAAGAGTGAGAAAAGAGTTTTTGAATTTAGAGCAAGCAATTAGTAGCAACTACCCTAAGTTTGAAAATTCGTTCTTTTAGCTTTTCGAGGCGAAAGGATCTATCCATACCATAAAGGGTAGGAAGTCTTTCAATTGGATGTTTAAGGGTCATCGAGGTTTATCGTTCGCCACAAGACTGTCCCATGCCATAAAGAGGGCAGGTAGTCTAAGGGAAAGATTTAATAGTCATTAATCTTTTTAGGCATCATGCGAGGATACCTTAGCAATAGGACAATCATCTTTATTTTTCCGAGACAGCATCGAGGGACAACATTGATGATAATGAACTTAAGGCAACATTTGTTTTGCTTTAGGTATCCTCGGAATCGAGGGACTTTGACTATTTAGTACACTTAAAGGCAACAGGCAACAAAGGCAACCAGAGGAGTTACCCTAAAGGTGTGTGGGTGCAACAATCACGTGGTTAACTTCGATTACATTTATCTTGTAGTTAGGTGATCTATGTCCAGTTCATGGTTTGCACTCCCTAAATTACTAACCACGCAGTTATAATATCACAATTTAAGTGCCTTCAAGGCCAATCAATACAACCAGTAAACAGTTACATAATAATAGGGGAAGGGGACAATGAAACCAGCGGATCCCTTAATAGGGTTTGACATAAGTAATAATAAAAATAAGGTTTAGGGTTACCAACATTCGTAGCTTTGGCAACTTGACAAACCTTTGGCTTTGATTGATGAAGGTTGATGGGCAGAGGTTCGCCTTGAAGTTTTAAGAAGCATTGACCCTGACCTTTAGAGAATTGACAAAAGAATAGAAGGATAAAGTGAGTGCAGGAGGAATTCATTAATATTTGAAAGTAAACAATAAAATAAAATTATTATTTAAAATAATAATATTATAGAACTTAGCTTTTTGTCGGGTGAGGCGCGTGGCTGAAAGATTTTTGATTAAATCCTGAAAAGTATTGAACAAAGGAAAGAGAATTTAGTGCATTACAGATTCATAGTTGATCGGTATAAATCCTATTTTAAACCCAAAAGGGTAGACAAAAAAATAAATGATGTTACAGAAAGGTTGATGAAATCAAAAGTTAAATTTAAACAAAAGGATTAGAAACTTAGCTTTTGGTTGATGGCGCGTAGTCGGAAGAGTATTGATTATTAACCCTGAAAAGGACATAGAAAAATATTTTTTAGCGTAGGGGAAATTCTCGCAAATATTAAATCGGGCAGAAATTAAATAAAGATCGGATTTAATTAATTTTGGAATCGACTAATCCTAATTAACTTATTTTTATGAATCCTAACTTAATTATTCTTAAGTGTAATCCTAATTTGTAAGTTAGATAACCTAGTTTAGTTAACTAAATCTAAACCTAATTTAGATTAAAAATATTAACTAAAACTCTTAATTAAATTAATTCAAATTAATTATATTAAAAAGATCAATAAAAATAATTTTATACAAATTTGTTATTATTTATGTTTTTTAGAGTAAACAAAGGACTATTTTGAGAAAAAGAATTATTTTTAAAAAAAGGAATATACATAAAAAACAATTATAACAAAAGAGAAATATAGAAAACTCAGCTCTAATCAAATGTGACAGGCTGAGAGTCCATGGGATGCATCCTTATGATAAGGATCGTTGGATCTGGGGATCCCATGATCTTATGGTTTGAGCTTGAGGGCGCAGGATAATCCTCCACCTCTGTGCCGCATGTAATCCGAAACAAGAAAATTGTGGAAAAAATGTTGATGGAACTAGGGATCGAACTGGCGCATCCCCGCTCCCAATATGGACGCGTTTTTACCATCCCTACCAACGATTTATGGTGATAATAAACGTATTCCATTAGTATACATTAGCTTAAATGACGTAAATAAAAATTCAAACCAGCAACAACGCGCGCCCTGTTCATCTCCGTCATTGATTTTCTGAAACAGAGTAAGTTTCTAGCCACGGTTTTGCTCTGTGGCTGTAGCCTTTCACCATTAAAACCTGCAATTCAATGCATATGAATACCAAACAACAACCCATATCGGTTGAGTAACGACCCTTGATCACGAAAACGTGATCAATTTGGCTTGATAGAGTCTCCATCGTATGGCCCTAAATCAAACATTCGAAACCCTAACCATGGTAGATCCGTGAAACATCAACAAAAATCAAATTAAATGTCCAGATAGTATCAAAACATCATCAAGATTAAGAATATGTAATCAAATTTCGCAAAGAACGCATGAATCAATGTAGTCGAAACCGAAAACATAAGCGCAAACCGTGAATACGTGGGACGTGATTCTGGATGTTATCCTGTATTGTAAACGGTTAGGATTGATCAGAGGGCATTGATGAACACGGTGGAATACTTATTTCGGATTTAATTCGCCTGAAACCATGGCTGCACATTGCTTGCTGGACACGAATTTGTGAAGTTATGTTTCGGTTCTTCCGTCCCCAAAAAAAAAAATCCCCCTTTGCCTCAGGACGAGTTCTTTATATATATGGCATGGACTTAGGTCAACAATTTTTAAGAAAATCCAATCAAATCTTGCTCCTTGATGATGAAAATTTGATTGGAATCACACATAATCCTTCTATTTTCATTCCATTCTATTTCCAAGTATTTTCACGTTTTGCAGCCTTTTCCTTTTGATTGGGATGAATCAGCATTATGACTCAGCTTTGATATGCAATCTCTCCTTTTTTTTTTATTTCTTTAATTCATGATTTTTCTTTAATGAGTAATAATTTCTAATAGTTAAGTAAATAATAATAACAAACATAATCTAATAATAACCTAATAAGAATAATTTTAATAATAGTGACAAAATATTATAAATTAGATCTAATCTACTAAAACTTAATCAATAAAAATAGAACTATAAACTTTTACTAAAATAATAAAATGTGATGATAGCTAATAAAAAATAAATAACTACTATTAATACTAATAAATCTAATATATTTATAAAAAAGTGCAAAAAATAAAAAAGTAAAAGAAGTAAAAAAAAATAAAAAAATAAGATAAAAAGTTGGGGGAGGTGAGATTCGAACCCGGGATATTGTACCAGCAAACATACACTCTTACCAAATGTACCATTTCACTCATTTGAAATAAGTGATATAGGTAAATATAAGAGGGCAAATTTTGGGGTATGACAGCTGCCCCTGTTCAATTATCTTAAACCTGAAGATGTAGAGTGGTCTGCGCGCCAGTCGGTATCTGAAGGTGGAAGATGATTGAACATAAGAATACCAAGAAATTTGCCCTATTTGAAGTAGGGACTTTTGTCGAAGATGAGCTTGTGGATGCCATCTGGTAGTTGAATTTTGAGAAGATGTTGTTTGCGCGTTGATCGTGTCATTACCGTTCGTAGTAAATGAATTAGATCCTTGGGAATTGATCGTGTCAGTATCGTTCGTGATACTTGAATTAGATCTTGGAAAGATGATCGTGTCTACACCATTTGTGATGATAGAATTAGATCTGAAGAGATAATCGTGTCTTCATCGTTCGTGATGATAGAATTAGATTCTCTTGTCGTGTCAGCACCGTTCGTAGTGACTGAATTAGACTGGGAAGGCCAGTGATCGTGTCCACACCGTTCGTGATGATAGAATTAGACCTCTGATCGCTTGATCGTGTCAGTACCGTTCGTGGTAACCGAATTAGATCTTCGAGCATTGACCGTGTCAGTACCGTTCGTAGTAGCTGAATTAGATCTTGAAAATGATCGTGTCATTACTATTCGTGGTAGATGAATTAGACCTTGGAAAGTTGGAGTTTTCGTTCGTTTGTCTGTACCTGTATTCTGCAAAAGGTAAGATTAAATTTATGCAATGTCATGATGCATGGATTACATAATGAGTCTCTCAAAATAAATGAGAAGCTTCGTATGTTATGTATGAATTTTTATGAGGTAATGTATGCAAGGTATGAATGTGAATATGATTTATGAACTATGCTTTATGATGTAGTCTTGACTGGGAGAGTAAGTCTCTGTTTCGTTGTAGTTTTGATATCTGGTTTCGTCTTGAAGATGCTCAACTGGGGATTTATGATTCCTGCTTGGGGATGATTAATAGTTTGATGTACCCTGACCGGTGATAAGAAATATTAGTAAGTCATGCTGGAGAAGAGCAAGTGTTGGAGAAGTGGTAGTGCTGAAGATGTAAGCTCTATTGGGGAGTCATGTCTTTGTCGGGACGAGCACTTTTGAAGATATCTTCTTAATGATTACTCTGTGGGGATGTGATTTTATGAACCTGACTCTGTGGGAAGACATGGGTGTCTTGAACGTTGCCCCCAGTATTATAGCAATTACCATTCCTGGATTTAAGTATTGATTAGGACACCCCACTGAATATTGGTCAAGATGTCAAACTGGACTTGTATAGATTTTCCCCAGTTAGTAGGAACTTTTGGAAGGATTCTCCTCGCGAGGACTTTATGAGATAAGAACTATGGGCGACATGCCCCTAGTAATCATTGGTCCAGGATAATTCCTCGTGCTGATTGGAAATAGATTCAGATTTACTTGGATGCATGCCCCTGATTATTTTCGGCATCCTTGAGAGATTCTCGGAATCTTGACTTGATTGCCCCTGATTGATTAGGAAAAATGTGTCATGCCCCTTGTATACATATGAGATATTACTTCTGAAGTCATTTTGTCTGTCGGGATAACTTTTAGTCATTAGTTGTACCCTGTGCAAGTTCTTTCTGATGCTAACATTTGAAATTATGTAGCAGAATATGCTTAATAATGAATTCATGAGATGCAATGCATATGTCTGTCTTGAGTTTGTTGAAAAACATTAAAACTGGATATGTAAAAGCATGATGTTTATAAAAACGTGATGTTTGTAAAAAACGAAGTGTCAACTCAGCATCTGTGGTAAACCTTAAGGAGTCAGGATACCTTTTTTGTGACAGTATGCTTTCGAACTAACCATGCTTCAGTTAGGACTTTTAAGGGTTGTAACGTGGCTCGGTTCACGGTTTAAGAAACAAAGGATAGAGGCTCAAAATTTGATTGTACCCACCCCTCTTCGTGATAATCTTCAATCCTAAGCTCAGTTAATTCAACTTATGCATTCAGGTTCCAAGAGACTTTTGGATTTGCACCTTTGATAATGATTGCACCTTTGATAATGATGATGGTTCACGAGCAGAGAGAACTTCTGAGATGGCAGTCACTTCTTCCTTTTGATAGTCACAACATTGTGTTGTTCAGGAATTTATTGACTTCTTTTTCATCTTTTTGATATCCCTAACTTTTGCCTGAACTGTCTCTTTTGAGCTTACAGTCAGCGGGATGCCTTGATTTTTGCATAAGTCGTCTTTTGATTTTTGACTTAGCAGGCTTTTCTTTGTATATATGTTTTTTCATTTTTTCGTTTTTTCTTTTTGAAAGATACTGACTGCCTTGTTTGATGATTGATGAACCGTCATTGTCTTTTGATTGACATCTCCAACACTTCTTTGATGTGTGCGGATGAACGCTTGTGATTGAAACCTTTGTTGAAGGGTGTACTGAATATTTCTCTTGAAATGGAATGCACAGCCAAATTAATTGAGAACTACCCTGCCCCAGGTTATGATCAAGGGTTTTGATTAGTACAAGAAAGAAACTTCTACTTCTTAGGCTCAAAGGGGTTGACGAGGGATTAACATCCTTATATCTCCACTGTTTAGGAATTGAAACAATGCCTGTACATCATCAACATAGTCCATTCAAAAGCATATTGTATGAGGTTGCGGTATCATTTTCGTCATCCTCCCTCAAAAGGTATACAACTTTAGCAGGAGTTGAGTATCATAAAACATATGCAAAGTAAAGACACAATTTAAAATGAGTGATAGCGAAATAAATTATTCAAGACAAGCATATGCAATGCACTGATGATGATTATTAAGACAAATAATGTCTATCATAAGACAAATGTTTAAACAAACAGAAAAGAAATATGCAAATGAAAGTAGATCTAATGATCCAAAAGTTCGTCCGTCTAGACATCAATCAGTATTGTCATGACTAGGCATATGAGTGGTGATCACCACAGGGGTTTCAGGAGGGTTGAATTTGATTTCCCCGTCATCGATCAGATCTTGAATATTTATTCTTCAATGTTCAGCAATTGTTTGTGTAATGTCCAGGACTGTTGGAATGGTGCGTGCAACTCAAGTTGAGTTTATAGCCAGGAGTATAGGTGTTAGGATTCTTAGGAGGGTCCCTCAAAGTAATCAATTTGATCTTCGACAGATGTTGTAATGCTCGGGACAACGTCACATTAATCTTGGTGAATTGACGCTTAGGTGCATCTGGCTTGAAGGAGACAAAGCTCGAGAATTGTCTCGTAGAAGATTAACTTGAGAAGCTCCTTGAAAGGGCAAGAGATGTCTTAGAAAAGATTGGATAAAATGTTTTTAAGGTAAGATTACCTAAAAGGGTTGAGATGTGTCTTAAACAAGATTAGCCTAGAAAGGTATGATATGTCTTAAACAAGAATGACTTAGAAAGGCTCCTAGAAAGGTTATGATACGTTTTAAACAAGACTACCTAGAGAAGCTCCTAGAAAGGATGGAACATCTTAGAAGAGATTGCCTGGAAAGGCACCTGGAAAGGATATGAATCATCTTAGAAAAGAATACCTAGAAAAAGTTCCTAGAAAGGAGGTTACCTAGAAAGGTTCCTAGAAAGGAGGATAAATGTCTTAGAAAAGACTACCTAGAAAGGTTCCTAGAAAGGATATCAAACATCTTAAAAAAGATTACCTAGAAAGGTTCCTAGAAAGGAGGTTACCTAGAAAGGTTCCTAGAAAGGAGGATAAATGTCTTAGAAAAGACTACCTAGAAAGGTTCCTAGAAAGGATGATAAATGTCTTAGAAAAGACTACCTAGAAAGGTTCCTAGAAAGGATGGGAAGTTCTTTGATTACTTCTGAATTATCTTTGAAGAAAGACCCGTAATGAAGTGTCAGAAATGTATTTGTCTTGAATTAGTATTGAGATTGAATCGTTGATACGATTGTATTTGCACTGCACTTGGATGATAATATTATTTCGACTTTGAAATGACCATATCGAGTGGGTCATCACCTCTAATTCGGGATACTTCTGAATTTGAAGGTACATGGCTAGAGGAAAATAAATCCTCTTGCCCCTTGATATGTATCGTGTCTCTGAACTTGAAGGCATACGGCCAGAGGAAAATAAATCCTCTTGCCCATTGATAGGTATGGTGTCTTTAATTTAGGATACATGTGGCTAGAGGAAAATAAATCCTCTTGCCCCTTGATTAGGAATTCAGTCCTTGATAAGAGCACCTGAAATTGTGCGCCCTAAATCCCTAAAATCCTTGAAAGGGTTAGTTAAATCATGTTATGCGTATGATGTCATGTGAATGCAATGCATCAAAAAAACGTAGGGTAATAAGGACGAGTGAGTCCCACAAGAAAAACCTGCGAGAAAACCAAAGGGTTAGTAGCAAGCACAGACAAGTCACACAAGTGTCCTTAGGTTTAAAGGCTTGCGTGAAGTTCGTAGGTAAGTACCCTCCCCACTGAAGTTAAGTTGTTTCAACCTGTCCTAGAATAGTAAGCGGGTTCTATGGTGCTCATATCCCTGATCTTTCTCGCGGGCATTGTCTCAACATAGCGCGCGATCGGCCAGCCAAAAGCATCCCTTGAGTCCAATCTCAATGAGTGTAGCATCGAGTATCAACCAGCTTCAGTCAGGAATCCAAAGCCAGCCATCTCGCTACTTCCTATAGGCCAAAGTCAAGTTCAACTAAGGTTCTAAGGGCGAATTAGTGCTTATGACACCACGCGGTAGCCAAACGTCTCCTCGATCATATTCAAGGGCCATCAGGACAAACCAAAGCGTCGCACTAACGGTGGCCACCAGTTCAACCATAACGATACATGTCGTACAGCCTCCCTGGTCCCATGCCACATACCTAAGGTACACTAGATCCGGGTGTAGGATCTTTCACACAGTAGAATACCCAAAACATCCTTTAAAGATAAAGCAAACAAGTCAAACAAATTTAAAGTGATCCTAGCTCTAAGGTAACCCCTCTTTTATTCGAAAGTATCCCCAGCAGAGTCGCCAGTTCTGTAATACGGTGAACTGACTTTTTATCGAAAAATGTACGGTTAAGCATGAGTCGCCACCGACTTTTATTTTATCCAAATATTAGAAAGGCTAAAAGAACAGAAAAAAACCTTTTTTAAAGAAAACGGGTTCGGGGGGTAATTATGCAAAGGGAAGGTGTAAGGCACCCCTTGCATCCATGGTTTTTCATGGGCTCTTAATTGCTTAGCTCACTTTGAAAATGTTTGATTTGTTTGAAAAGCAGTGTGTGAATAGTAAAAAGATTTCGTTAAGGACTTTAGCTTGTAAATAAGCGTAACCTTGTTTGAAATTGTTTTGAAAGGAGGTGTGAAAAGTATTTTGAATTTGAAATGATTTTCGAAGAAGAACTTTAGCTTGTAAATAAGCGTAGTCTTTTTGAATTTGATTTGAAAAGAGTGAGAAAAGAGTTTTTGAATTTAGAGCAAGCAATTAGTAGCAACTACCCTAAGTTTGAAAATTCGTTCTTTTAGCTTTTCGAGGCGAAAGGATCTATCCATACCATAAAGGGTAGGAAGTCTTTCAATTGGATGTTTAAGGGTCATCGAGGTTTATCGTTCGCCACAAGACTGTCCCATGCCATAAAGAGGGCAGGTAGTCTAAGGGAAAGATTTAATAGTCATTAATCTTTTTAGGCATCATGCGAGGATACCTTAGCAATAGGACAATCATCTTTATTTTTCCGAGACAGCATCGAGGGACAACATTGATGATAATGAACTTAAGGCAACATTTGTTTTGCTTTAGGTATCCTCGGAATCGAGGGACTTTGACTATTTAGTACACTTAAAGGCAACAGGCAACAAAGGCAACCAGAGGAGTTACCCTAAAGGTGTGTGGGTGCAACAATCACGTGGTTAACTTCGATTACATTTATCTTGTAGTTAGGTGATCTATGTCCAGTTCATGGTTTGCACTCCCTAAATTACTAACCACGCAGTTATAATATCACAATTTAAGTGCCTTCAAGGCCAATCAATACAACCAGTAAACAGTTACATAATAATAGGGGAAGGGGACAATGAAACCAGCGGATCCCTTAATAGGGTTTGACATAAGTAATAATAAAAATAAGGTTTAGGGTTACCAACATTCGTAGCTTTGGCAACTTGACAAACCTTTGGCTTTGATTGATGAAGGTTGATGGGCAGAGGTTCGCCTTGAAGTTTTAAGAAGCATTGACCCTGACCTTTAGAGAATTGACAAAAGAATAGAAGGATAAAGTGAGTGCAGGAGGAATTCATTAATATTTGAAAGTAAACAATAAAATAAAATTATTATTTAAAATAATAATATTATAGAACTTAGCTTTTTGTCGGGTGAGGCGCGTGGCTGAAAGATTTTTGATTAAATCCTGAAAAGTATTGAACAAAGGAAAGAGAATTTAGTGCATTACAGATTCATAGTTGATCGGTATAAATCCTATTTTAAACCCAAAAGGGTAGACAAAAAAATAAATGATGTTACAGAAAGGTTGATGAAATCAAAAGTTAAATTTAAACAAAAGGATTAGAAACTTAGCTTTTGGTTGATGGCGCGTAGTCGGAAGAGTATTGATTATTAACCCTGAAAAGGACATAGAAAAATATTTTTTAGCGTATGGGAAATTCTCGCAAATATTAAATCGGGCAGAAATTAAATAAAGATCGGATTTAATTAATTTTGGAATCGACTAATCCTAATTAACTTATTTTTATGAATCCTAACTTAATTATTCTTAAGTGTAATCCTAATTTGTAAGTTAGATAACCTAGTTTAGTTAACTAAATCTAAACCTAATTTAGATTAAAAATATTAACTAAAACTCTTAATTAAATTAATTCAAATTAATTATATTAAAAAGATCAATAAAAATAATTTTATACAAATTTGTTATTATTTATGTTTTTTAGAGTAAACAAAGGACTATTTTGAGAAAAAGAATTATTTTTAAAAAAAGGAATATACATAAAAAACAATTATAACAAAAGAGAAATATAGAAAACTCAGCTCTAATCAAATGTGACAGGCTGAGAGTCCATGGGATGCATCCTTATGATAAGGATCGTTGGATCTGGGGATCCCATGATCTTATGGTTTGAGCTTGAGGGCGCAGGATAATCCTCCACCTCTGTGCCGCATGTAATCCGAAACAAGAAAATTGTGGAAAAAATGTTGATGGAACTAGGGATCGAACTGGCGCATCCCCGCTCCCAATATGGACGCGTTTTTACCATCCCTACCAACGATTTATGGTGATAATAAACGTATTCCATTAGTATACATTAGCTTAAATGACGTAAATAAAAATTCAAACCAGCAACAACGCGCGCCCTGTTCATCTCCGTCATTGATTTTCTGAAACAGAGTAAGTTTCTAGCCACGGTTTTGCTCTGTGGCTGTAGCCTTTCACCATTAAAACCTGCAATTCAATGCATATGAATACCAAACAACAACCCATATCGGTTGAGTAACGACCCTTGATCACGAAAACGTGATCAATTTGGCTTGATAGAGTCTCCATCGTATGGCCCTAAATCAAACATTCGAAACCCTAACCATGGTAGATCCGTGAAACATCAACAAAAATCAAATTAAATGTCCAGATAGTATCAAAACATCATCAAGATTAAGAATATGTAATCAAATTTCGCAAAGAACGCATGAATCAATGTAGTCGAAACCGAAAACATAAGCGCAAACCGTGAATACGTGGGACGTGATTCTGGATGTTATCCTGTATTGTAAACGGTTAGGATTGATCAGAGGGCATTGATGAACACGGTGGAATACTTATTTCGGATTTAATTCGCCTGAAACCATGGCTGCACATTGCTTGCTGGACACGAATTTGTGAAGTTATGTTTCGGTTCTTCCGTCCCCAAAAAAAAAAATCCCCCTTTGCCTCAGGACGAGTTCTTTATATATATGGCATGGACTTAGGTCAACAATTTTTAAGAAAATCCAATCAAATCTTGCTCCTTGATGATGAAAATTTGATTGGAATCACACATAATCCTTCTATTTTCATTCCATTCTATTTCCAAGTATTTTCACGTTTTGCAGCCTTTTCCTTTTGATTGGGATGAATCAGCATTATGACTCAGCTTTGATATGCAATTTCTCCTTTTTTTTTATTTCTTTAATTCATGATTTTTCTTTAATGAGTAACTAGTAAAGGACCCGTGCGCCCGCACGGGTCACGTAAAGTCGGTATAAATATTAAATAAATATAATATGGTTATGGTTAAAAAATTATATTAAAATATATATTAATTAAGCGAAATAATTTCTTCAATGATGATTATCATATCAATATTAATTTAATTTATCAATTTGTAGTTGTTTACATTATCAATTTGTAGAGATAATTAATTATTATTGTTGATCACAATTTAAAGTCTGAAAAAATATAGTTCTTGATAAAAGTAAAAAAATAAATAAATATTGAGATAATGTAGTTATTATGTACTATCATTATCAACAATTTTTATGGGCTCTCACCCCTAGTATGTCTACCCGCCTTTTTTTTTCGCAGACGCACATTATCAACGATTTTTATGGGCTCTCACCCCTAGTATGTCTACCCGCCTTTTTATGAGCATGATTCAAATTGCAAATTTAAATTATCAAAATAAAAAATTGCAAAAAAAATTATAACATCTATATAAGTCAAGAAACAAAAAATAATGAAATGACATATTATAATTCAATGCAACACATTATGAGATTTAACTTTAAATATATATTTAATTTGATTTACCAAATAAAAATTTGTACAAAAGATGTATATTATTAATATTAATGTTACTTATCACAAATATGTCGTTAATTTCTCATATTTGTGTTAGCTACTCATACCGAATCAAAAATACTAATGTAATGGAATAAAAACAGCAAAAATATTTAATTCAAATTGCATATCCAATAACAAAAATAAATAAGTTATTAAATAAAAAATAACTTATAATTTTATTTATAATCTTGACAGAAAAAGATTTATATACCAACTTTTTCTTTATATTTGATATATTTTATGAAATGAATATAAATTAGAATTAATGTCAAATATTTTTTTTTATAGATATTAAAGAAATGAATATAAATTAGAATTAATGTCAACTATTTTCAATGGGAAAGATACAATAATGCGCATTGAAAGGTGTTATATGCGTTTAATTTTTAATTTTTAATTCTATACAAAATCTTTTTTGTATGTTTATTTACAATTATTTTATACTGATTCCTCTATTTGAATTTGAATTATGTGAAGGTACTATAAATTTGTTGATATTGTATGGAAGGTAGAGAGTTATATGAATTTTAGATATTGGAATTGATTTGAAAACTTGTAGCATGCAAAAGAAATAATGATTGTTTTTAGATATTGTCAAATATTAAAGACATAAGGCATGCTAATATGAGTTGATGATGCTAATATGAGTTGATGATGAAAAACGACAATTGAAGGCATGCAAATCGGATTAAAATATTTGTTTAAACTTGGACATGAAATTAATTTTGGTAGACATCGATTTTCTTATTATGATAGTAGTTATTATAATAGTAGATCAATTATTTCTTAAAAAATATTAATAATTGCAAATGTTAAAAAAGAAGACTAATTATTATCACCTAAAACTACATATTCCCAATGACATTTTCTTCAAACTTCTAATTAAAAAACACTATTAATTATTACCACCTACAACTAAAACCTACTACAACTAAAATCTACATCTATTGGTATATCAGATCAATCTTTTTTTTTTGTCTAACAGGTTCAGTTTAATCAATGACAAAGGATTGCGATAAAATAAAATAAAACTATTTAATATTTTATTAAATAAATTAGGATTGGAAAACAAAAAAAAAGTTAATCGTGTGATTTTTTTTAGCCAAACGTAGGGGTTGGTGTGAATCATAAATCTACTATAAATCGAAACAAAAATTTGATGAATGAATAGAGTGGAAATTCAAAAGGTTAATTTTCTGTTTCCAATATGTTAATTTCTTTAACCGAGAAAAATTGTTGGAAGTATAATAGGGTTTGGGAAAAGACTTTAGGTCAAATATAATTAAATAGGATTAATATTTAAAGTAATAAATAACATTGTGCGGAAGAAATTAGAAATGACTGTGGTTCAAAAGCGGTGTTTGTGACTCTCTTTTTTTCACGTGCGACCTTTCTGTTAAAAAATAATGCATTTAAGACTTGTTAGCTACAATTAACATTGAGAATCAAAATAATTAAATTGGAAAAAGAAATGAAGCATGCTTGAATTATTTGAAACATACATAATAAAAATGGTAATAATTTAATTGGAAATTTATATATACAGTATGCTTGTCTAATTTATACTACATATTTTATTCGTTATCATTTGGAACTGTAATTAATGATGGTTAAGAAAAATTAAAGATGAATTCTTATTAGCACTAAAATTGTGTTTTTCATGAAAAACAAAGAAAGTATATTTAATGCATTTTATAATTATTTGTGTGTAGTTAATTTTTTATTTAGATTGAAATAAATAAATTGAAAAATCATATTTAATTTATGAATTAAATCAAATCCTAATCCTTTTTTAACTCTCCATTGAACTTCAGTGAATCATATATTTAATTTTTATAGGAGAGAATCGTAGTGAAACTCTCCCGTGAAATCTTATCATTCCTTTTGAAATTTTACGTGAAAAAATTGCAATCCCAATTTTAAACTCTCCCGTGAAATTCATGTACCAATTTTTTTCCAATTAAATATATTAAAAGTTTTTTTAAAGAATTAAATATGAGGATGTACACTACTTATATATAATATTTTTATAAATAGTAAATAAATATATAATAGTTGATATCTTGGCCTTTTGTTTTAAATATAAAAAAGAAATAAATTTGTGTCTTTCATAAAAAAAATTGTTTATTCATCAATCATAATTTTCTCATGTTTTTTAATAAAAACAAATATATGTGTCAACTTTTAGAATAAATATTAACATCTTATCATAAATAAATGCTAACATTTTTTCATGTCAATTTTATTTTTATTTGTATCATGTAATAATAATATATATCATTTTTTATCAGGTATATGATATTTTTATTTAAAAAATTTATAAAAGAAATCATACTTAATTGATTGAAACAATTTTTTATAGAAGAAAATTATTGTTGCCTATAAAATTATAATGTAATGGAATAAAAACAACAAAAATATTTAATTCAAATTGCAAATCCAATAGCAAAAATAGAATATTTATCAAATAAAAAATAAGTTATAATTTTCTTCATAATCTTGTATTATTAGAACATAAATTATTATTTTTAGACCAACACTTTCCATTTTTAAAGGTTGAAATATATATTGAGACTAATTTACAATAAAATAGATACTAAATAGGCGAATATTTATTGTATTGGTAATGATTGTATTTTGGAACCTATTAATTAGGAATTATTATTATATATTAAATTTAAATTTAAATTTTAGATGATCCACTCACTATAGAATCTCCATTTTAAATTTCTTCCCTTTGATTTTGATTTTTTTAAAATATATTTCATTAATAATAATAATAATAATATTAATTGAATTCTTCCCTTTGATTTTGATTTTTTTAAAATATATTTCATTAATAATAATAATAATAATAATATTAATTGAATGATGGACAGACGATATTCACATTCTCATACATGAACATACAATTAAAAATAGTTAATAAATCTACTATAAAATATACAAAGAATAACAATTTTGTGTTTCATAGAAAAATGGTCAATACCAACTCTTTTTTTGTATTTGATATATTTAATGGAATGAATATAAATTAGAATTAATTTAATCAATTTTTTATGGATATTAAAGGAATGAATATAAATTAGAATTAATCTCAACTATTTTCAAGGTGGAAGATACAATAATGCGTATTGAAAGATTTTATATGTATTTAATTTTTAATTTTTAATTCTATACAAAATCTTTTTTGTAATGTTAAAAAAGACAACTAATTATTACTCACCTAAAACTACATATTCTCAATGACATTTTCTTTAAACTCTCTAAATAAAAATGATGTTTAATTATTACTACCTACAACTAAAACCTACCTCTATTGGGTCCTTTAGTTTTTCACCATGAATATTTATACAACAATCTATATATGTTAACTTATCTAACGGATTCAGCTTAACTAATATATTAGGATAAATTTAAAATTTAATGTATTTTGACTCTTATCTCACTTTATTAAAATCATACGTGTATAATATAAACCGCAAAATATAATATTAAAATATTTTGGTAAAATACAATTTTAATAATATTAATTATATTTTAATAGATAATATTAATTATATTTTAATAGTGTTTGTAATGGAAGTTAATATATTATTTTTTTAAAAGAATATCACAAATAAATCAAATTGATAGATGGTTAAAAAAATATTACTACATCCAATTAAAAGAATAATTATTTTACAGGGACTCATTTCCCATTATTCCATATCCACCCATTATATATTTTTATTATAATTTCCCATTATCTCATATCCACCCATTATATATTTTTATTATAATAATGAGTCTTTAATATTAAGGTTAGAAAAATATTACTACAATCCTTTCATAAAATATACGTTTAGAAATTGTAATTACGATTAAGGGTAATGAAAAAATTCCTTAGGGTATAGTATCAATTATTTACTTATTTATAAGTCTCATAATCTATATATAAACAACATATTGCAATACAATTAAACATATTTAAACCTCATTATTTATTTTCAATTATATATTCCATCTCATTTATATGAGGTTAGTTAAAATATTAAATATCATTTAATTGATTTAATAATTATTTTATTAGAGTAATTGGATTTTTTATTAAAAGATGTTGGTGTTTAACTTGTAGTAATGAAATATTAATAATCATATTCATAATCACATCATAGAAATCAAAAATTGCCTTCAACTTGCAAAAGATTTAAAAAGTCATCTGCATTAATTCGTATAGGCTCCACCACTATTAACAGACCATTGAAAATCGGTATAATAATGTGAATCTGTGTTGGCTATACATAGAATCATATATCTGTATTAATTCCTATAGGCTGGAATAATGATGGATAACTTGTAATAAGAACATTCACGATCACGCTTTCCTTGCAAAGCAGATTGGCATGCACTGTAGCAATCACAATGATTCAATACTTTTATCAGAAACGACATAAAACATCTGTAACATAAAACTAACAGTTGTGCCATTTTATTTTTTTTTTGCCATTTATGAGCATATTAGTGTGACTGTATTATTCAAAATTATATATTACTGGATCCAAACTCAGTTCACAAAACTTGAGTAAAATTTATGAAGATTTTTTGACCAACCAATAGCATATGAACATTTGGTATTACCATTAATTAAAATTAAAAAAAAATAAATGAAAGAAACTAAACCAACACGTGAATTTTTTTCCATCATTTCAATCACCTCTCAAATTGTTTAACCATGGAAAAGAAAAACTCATGCCCTTTTTATGACCAAACTCCATGAAAACAAACTAACAGTTTCCATCCAAACACAATTGAAACATACCAAAAACAAATTCCCTCAAACTCAAACCCCAATCTGAATCTCATCCCAGAATTTATGGACAACAAACCATACGCACAAATCGATTCAAGAAAACAAACCCTAAGATCCTAAAATCGCTCGGAATAAACATCAAGAAACAACAATTAAAAGGAAAAAACGTTTTACAACATCAACATCATTGAAAATGGAGCAAAAAAAGGTTACCTACGAAGATGATAATTTCTCTGGTAACAAAATCGAAGCTTGACGGATACTATATTTTGATTCCTTATTTACTTTTGTTCATTGATTCTCTCTTCTACTGCTGGAAAACTCTTCTTATAGTTATGTTGTGTTGTTGCTTATTGAGGATTTTTATGTGGTTGGTGAGTTTTGAAAAAGGATATCAAATACCATGATTGATGAAAAACAAAAAAGTGTAAGATGAAGGAAGAAGCATACCGTATTGAGATAATTTTTTCAAACAAAAAAAAAAAGAAGAGTGGAAGATGAAGTGAAGATGAAAGATTTGTCTTTCAATGATGAAGGAAAAAGCAAGGAGGACGAAAGAAGTGCAAGGGTTTCAATTTTTCTACGTTTAAAAAGTTGATGGGAAAAAATGGGTTTCCAAGAGGGAGTGAAGCGAATCTAAAGGTGGAAGCCGTTTATTTTAGGGTTTGACGGCCAAGGAGAGAGGATGGAGATAAAATGGAAGAGAGAAGGAAAATATTGTTATTGTCGTGTGAATCTCAATAGCTTATTTGATATTGTTTGGAATATATAGAGGGAGAATAATGATACCCAAAAATTTAGTTTATTTGATATTCCAATGAAATAATTAATTTGGCTGCTGCAATATTCGAATAAAAAAATTAAATTAATTAGATGGGTGGCATAGAACGTAGTGCATATTTTCCATATTCCAATAAAAAAGATTTGCATTAAATTAGTTGTTGGAATGTAATGATTATTAGTTGTGCACGTTTTTACATATTCCAATAATTAACTTTTGCATTAAGTAAAGTGTTGGAATGTAATGATGATTAAATGTAAAATTACGCTCAGGGGTATGCAAAACCATGTTTTATTGTTTGTCATTAGGGTAATTAAGGCAATTTGGTAGTAATTCATTTTTATATATTAAAATAGATAATTTCTAATAGTTAAGTAAATAATAATAACAAACATAATCTAATAATAACCTAATAAGAATAATTTTAATAATAGTGACAAAATATTATAAATTAGATCTAATCTACTAAAACTTAATCAATAAAAATAGAACTATAAACTTTTACTAAAATAATAAAATGTGATGATAGCTAATAAAAAATAAATAACTACTATTAATACTAATAAATCTAATATATTTATAAAAAAGTGCAAAAAATAAAAAAGTAAAAGAAGTAAAAAAAAATAAAAAAATAAGATAAAAAGTTGGGGGAGGTGAGATTCGAACCCGGGATATTGTACCAGCAAACATACACTCTTACCAAATGTACCATTTCACTCATTTGAAATAAGTGATATAGGTAAATATAAGAGGGCAAATTTTGGGGTATGACATGTTGTGCTTTGTCCTTTTTGCAGCCAAGGATATCTGCAATAGGAATAATCTTATCCTTAGGTACCCACATTTTCTTGGGTCCTTTCTTGTTAGATTTTCTCAAGTTCTGATTGAACTTGGGTTTAACATTGTAAGCAATAGGAGGAACAGCATGATAATTCTTAATGTGAGTTTCATGATATTTCCTAGGTTGTGTCACATGCTTTTTGGTGTGTGTTATGTGAAAACTTTGAGCATGTGAAGTGTGCCTAATATCATGGGAGTGGCCATACTTGAACTGATCATACAATGGCTTGTATGTGAATTTCATTTCATCAACAGGTTCAAGTTTGTATGGGGTTTCACCCTCAAAACCAATGCCAACTCTTTTGTTTCCAGACACAGCATATATCATAGAAACTAGCTGACTTCTGCCAATACTTCTAGATAAGAACTTCCTGAAACTTAAATCATATTCTTTCAGAATATGGTTTAGACTAGGAGTGGATTTTTCTGAATCAGAAGGAGATCCAACATTATTGGATAATTTTAAAAGTTTTTCTTTTAATTCAGAATTCTCCAACTCAAGCTTCTTTGTTTCAAATTCAAATAGCTTTTTCAGCTCTTTGTATTTGAGACTAATCTGAGACTTGAATTCCAGAAGTTCTGTTAGACCGGAAACTAACTCATCTCTAGTAAGTTCAGAAAATACCTCTTCAGAATCTGATTCTGATGTAGATTCTGATCCGTCATCTTCTGTCGCCATCAGCGCACAGTTAGCCTGCTCATCTTCAGAGTCTGAATCATCTTCTGACTCATCCCAGGTTGCCATAAGACCTTTCTTCTTATGAAACTTCTTCTTGGGATTTTCCTTCTGAAGTTTTGGACATTCATTCTTGAAGTGTCCAGGCTCATTGCATTCATAGCACATGACCTTCTTCTTGTCAAATCTTCTGTCATCAGAAGATTCTCCACGTTCAAATTTCTTTGAACTTCTGACGCCTCTGAACTTCCTTTGCTTGTTCTTCCAGAGTTGATTTAGCCTTCTGGAGATCAAGGACAGTTCATTTTCTTCTTCAGATTCTGGTTCTTCAGGATCTTCTTCTCTAGCCTGAAAAGCGTTAGTGCATTTCATGATATTGGATTTTAATGCAATAGACTTACCTTTCTTTTGAGGCTCATTTGCGTCCAGCTCTATTTCATGGCTTCTCAAGGCACTGATAAGCTCTTCCAGAGAAACTTCATTCAGATTCTTTGCAATCTTGAATGCAGTCACCATAGGACCCCATCTTCTGGGTAAGCTTCTGATGATCTTCTTTACGTGATCAGCCTTGGTGTATCCCTTGTCAAGAACTCTCAATCCAGCAGTAAGAGTTTGAAATCTTGAAAACATTTTTTCAATGTCTTCATCATCCTCCATCTTGAAGGCTTCATACTTCTGGATTAAAGCGAGAGCTTTAGTCTCCTTGACTTGAGCATTTCCTTCATGAGTCATTTTCAAGGACTCATATATGTCATAGGCCGTTTCCCTGTTAGATATCTTCTCATACTCAGCATGAGAGATAGCATTCAGCAAAACAGTTCTGCATTTATGATGATTCCTGAAAAGCTTCTTCTGATCATCGCTCATTTCTTGCCTTGTCAGCTTTACGCCACTGGCATTTACTGGATGTTTGTAACCATCCATCAGAAGATCCCATAGATCACCATCTAGACCAAGAAAGTAACTTTCCAGTTTATCTTTCCAGTATTCAAAGTTTTCACCATCAAATACCGGCGGTCTAGTATAACCATTGTTACCGTTGTGTTGCTCAGCAGAGCCAGATGTAGATGTAGATTTTGCAGTTTCATAAGCCATCTTTTACTGAAGCGTTTTTCTCTTCCTGAATCTTTTCTAAACACGGTTAAGTGCTTGCACCTTAGAACCGGCGCTCTGATGCCAATTGAAGGATAGAAAAACACTTAGAAAGGGGGGGTTTGAATAAGTGTAGCTTTAAAAACTTGACAGATAAAAATAAATTGCACAGTTATTTTTATCCTGGTTCGTTGTTAACTAAACTACTCCAGTCCACCCCCGCAGAGATGATTTACCTCAACTGAGGATTTAATCCACTAATCGCACGGATTACAATGGTTCTCCACTTAGTCAGCAACTAAGTCTTCCAGAGTCTTCTGATCACACACTGATCACTCCAGGAACAACTGCTTAGATACCCTCTAAGACTTTCTAGAGTATTCTGATCCACACGATCACTCTAGTTACAACCTTCTTAGATACCCTCTAAGACTTCCTAGAGTATTCTGATCCACACGATCACTCTAGTTACTTACAACTTAATGTAATCAATTCTAAGAGTATTACAATTGCTTCTTAAAAGCTATAATCACAAACTGTGATATTTCTCTTAACGTTTAAGCTTAATCTCACTAATATATTACAACAGCAATGTAGTGAGCTTTGATGAAGATGAAGATTCTGAGCTTTGAATAGAACAGAGTTTCAGCAAGTTAATATGAGTTGTTTTGTTCAGGATCGTTAACCTTGCTTCTCATCAGAACTTCATATTTATAGGCGTTGGAGAAGATGACCGTTGAGTGCATTTAATGCTTTGCGTGTTCCGTACAGCATCGAATTTAATGTTATACGGTTTTGTCAACTACCTCGAGCCTTGTTCACGCTGTGTCTACTGACGTTGCCTTTAATAGCTTTTAACGTTCCTTTTGTCAGTCAGCGTAGCTTGCCACTTGTACTTCCTTCTGATCTGATGTTTGTGAATACAACGTTTGAATATCATCAGAGTCAAACAGCTTGGTGCAAAGCATCTTCTGATCTTCTGACCTTGAAGTGCTTCTGAGCGTGATACCATCAGAACTTCAGTGCTTCTGATCTCATGTTCTTCTGATGCTTCCATAGACCCATGTTCTGATTCTGCTTCGACCATCTTCTGATGTCTTGCCAGACCATGTTCTGATGTTGCATGCTGAACCCTTGAGACAAAGCTTCTGAGCGCTGAATTATGCATACTCTTTATATATTTCCTGAAAAGGAAATTGCATTGGATTAGAGTACCATATTATCTTAAGCAAAATTCATATTATTGTTATCATCAAAACTAAGATAATTGATCAGAACAAATCTTGTTCTAACAAACGGGAGTGCAACCAAAGAGTTTACGGTTCAAAGAGGCCTTCGCCAAGGAGACCCGCTCTCTCATTTTCTCTTCGTGCTTGTAATGGAAGGATTGACATCTATTGTCAAAAAATCGGTGGAGGTAGGGGATTTCAAGCCTTTTTGCTATAGTGATAAGGATAGCGTGGATATCCTTCAATTTGCGGATGACACCGTGATTTAAGGGGAGCCCACTTGCGATAATCTTTGGAGTTTGAAAGTGATCTTAAGAGGTTTTGAACTCGTCTCGAGTTTAAAAATCAATTTCAACAAAAGCAATATGTTAGGGGTCAATGTGAGTGATTGGTTGATGCATACGGCTACTTCGTTCCTTGATTGTAAAAAAGGGTCCATTCCTTTTAAGTTCTTAGGTATTTGGGTCGGAGCTAATCCTAGAAGTAGGAAGACTTGGAAGGATATCCTTTTATATATCAAGAATCAGCTTTCTTCATGGAACGGGAGAAACATCTCTATAGGGGGAAGGTTGACACTTATTAACTCGGTCATCAACGCTATCCCCACTTTCACTTTCTCTTTTTTTAAAGCCCCTAAGAAAGTCATACAAGAGATAAGAGAGCTTCAAAGCAATTTCTTGTGGAGTGGAAACGCAAATAAAAGGAGTATTCATTGGGTTAAGTGGGATATTGTTTGCAAACCCAAGGAAAAAGGTGGTTTGGGGATTAGGGATGTGAGAGAAATGAACAAGGCTCTTCTCTTAAAGTGGAAGTGGCGAATCCTTACGGATAAAGATGCTATATGGAGGAGTTTCTTAGATTTGAGATATTCCAATCCAAAACTTAAGGTGCTGGCTAACAACGGTGACTTCAATAGTAAAGCGGACTCTATTTGGTGGAGAGACGTTATGTCCAATAAGATTAACATAGGAGGCTTGGAGGAAAGATTCTCTAGTTTTGTCAAATGCGGAGTTGGAAACGGCAATAATATTCTTTTTTGGGATAGTATTTGGTTGGGGAATCAAACAATTCGTTCCTCTTTTCCCGATTTGTATGATCTTTCAACCAAAAAACTATCGTCTGTTGGAGAGATTTTCCACGAGCAAGGTGACATGCATAGTTGGCATGCTGACAGGGTGATAGGTGGGAATTCTGGTTCGGTTACAGGTGGGAATTCTGGTTCGGCAACAGGTGGAAATTCTGTTTTGGCTCAGGGTCGGCAGCGGCATGTTTTTGATGCTGCCAGCGCTTCTGCTCGTGCTCAATGGAGAACTCTCCATTCCATGCTGCAGACGTTTTCTCTGGCAGTAGAGGACATGGATTCTTTTGTTTGGATCCTAAACCCATCTGGCCTATTCAGTGTATCTTCTGTTCGGCTGGTAATGGAGGAAGCCAAAGATTTTGCTTGGCAATCGGACACGATCAGCTAGATGAAAACTATTTGGGCCCTTAAAATTCCGTTAAAAATACAGGTTTTTTCTTGGAGATTCTTGGCTGGTAGATTACCGTTAAGAGATCAGTTGCTGCGCAGGAATGTGCCTGACATTGCTTCAGCGAATTGTCCGTTTTGTGAATCTCAAGCGGAAAATTTGATTCATTTATTCTTCGACTGTTCAGTGGCTAATCACATATGGGAAAGGATTTTTGTTTGGTTGGGGGCTGATCAATTTTTATCACTTGCTGATTTCAGGTCTTTCAATGCAATTCAGGAGAAAGTGAAGTCAGAAATCATTAAGGAGAAGATCAACATTGTGTGAACTTCAACTATATGGAGCCTATGGAACATGAGAAATTCCATGGTTTTTGAGAACAACTTGTATAGTTTTGAATGGGTTTTTAACAGTATCCTTTTTTTCTCTTGGAGATGGGTGTCCCTAAGTCTTTCTTTGACCAATTTTTGTTTCTATGATTGGTACAAAGTGCCCTTAGTAGGTGTCAGTTCTGTTTAGTTTGTACCTGTAAGGGTTGCACCCCTAGTGCAATTTTCTAATATATTGCCTTTTAAAAAAAAAAAACTATATTCATGATTTAGATTGGTCCATTATTTTTTTTTTTCATGTCATGTTGATCTCTTAACTTTTAAAATATTTTATTTTAGTTCTTTTTCTCTAATTAGCGACGAATTTAGCGACCATTTTCAAAGTGTTTCTGTTGTTAATTAGATAAAAAGACTAAAATAAATCATTTTAGAAGTTAAGGAACCAACGTAACAAAAAAAATTAAAGGAACAATCTAAACCCAGAGTTAAAATTAAGAGACCAAAATGAATATTTTTGTCTAAAATATTCTTGGAAGATCCGTTGTATACTCTTATCTTTGATGGGAAACATTTAGGAACGTAATTAATGGGAAAAGATCATGAAAGTACATCTACATCTTTTATTTTCACACTTCGTTATCTTTGGTGGGAAGCAACCATATGTTGGACAATCCTCATCTCTTTTACATACAGCAACTCCTGTATTTAAAAATGAGAATAAAAATTTAGATAATATTTGCTAATTCATTGTGTACAAAATAAGAAAGAAAATTTGTAAATATAAAAAATATATTACTTCCATTGATGGCATCAGAAATATAGAAATAAAGATAATCATCATATAAACAAACTTCACAATTTCAACCATATTTCTTCTTTGTATTTTAGAAATAGTATTATCAATTTATTTCTTTTAAAATTTGAACTCTCCTAACATCAATTACACAATAGTGTCCTTTATATAATTGAAAAATTTTATTCTTAAAATTTAAATAATATTTAAAAAAAACCTTCGGTATATCTATGTGTTTTCTTTGATCCTCTAGCACATTTTGTAAGCATTTTCGATAAAAAAAATTATAATTAATTTTACTAAAAAGATCAAGTGTTTCAAAGAGTAAAATACAAAATATAAATAATGTTGTAAGAAAATAAATTAAAAGTTGAATGGAAAGCACACTGCATTAGTTTTTATTTCTTTATATCATATAAGTTATATGAGACCCTCAAGTAATTACTAAGACGAATTTAGTAATGTAAGCATTTTAGATTAAAAAAAAGAAGCAATTGTTCTTAATATTTCAAATATTTCATGACATAAAAGAGTACAACACAAAAGCTAAAATCTAGTAATAAAATATTTTAAAAATTTATTAATGGAATGTATTTAAAATATTCTCTACTATAAATAAAACTTGTAACGTGGATTGCGAAATTCGTTTAACCGCGATTAATCAGGCGACTTAACGAAAGGTGACATGAAAAACTAGCACTTAACACTCCACTGTTTTAAAAGTCGAGGTTATAATGTTGGCTACATAAACATTTAGAATCATTAATAATATGGATAAAATTGATTTATAAATAAAAACACAAATTAATACATTACTCGCGGTAAAACGGGGCCACATAACAATTCTCGCATCACCTAAGTTACAATACTTGTTTAGAAGCTTCCTTTCAGCATATACCTCATGGATGTACCTGCAAGGTTAAATCTGTATGTTTAAGTACAAGAACATATGAGTATAAATAGAAATCAACATAAAACTATACTTACGAGCTCAAAATTTGTAATATGAAATTGTCTAGGTCTTCATCTCCCTTTAAAAAATCATATATAAAAAGCTTAGGAAGTACGAATAACTGCCCTGGATCATGACTTAATGTAATACCCAATCATGAGCCTTCAATTCTCGCCATCACCATCTCTAGTCTCTTAAGGCCGTCTTGTTTTGATGGTGGGGGTTCAATACTACCTTGGTTGACAAAACTATGTATTGCACTTGTACCACCGTAACTTTCTCAACTACATTTTCTTGAATTTTCAACTTATTTTAATTTGTGTGGCTGAATATACCCAACAAACTCAATTTTTGCATCATAAAAACAAGATAAATACAATCCAAAATTAAAATACGCAAACAATAGTAACAACAACATACAACTTATACCTCTAGAAAATCGTGAGTACATTCTCGGACACATTCTCCTCATTCATCCTCTCTCGCACCTTCTGCAACAACCTCTCCCTCTCATCCTCCAAGAACTTCTCCCACACCGTATGCAACAACCTCTCTATTTTGTTATCAAATAAATTCTCCCGCACCATCCACAACCAGTTCTCCTTCTCCTCCTCTAAGATCCTATCATGCTCCTCCTTCCACCTCTACATTTCATTTCCTAACTCAACAACAACAATCTCTTCAACCTCTCTCTTACTGATTTTCTCTCTAGATGATTTAGAGTGTAACGCCCAGAAAAACGATTATTTGCTTAATTTAGTCATTTGGGATATTTATTGAATTTTTTGCGTTTTGGGACGATTTAGTCGGTATTAGTTCGGGATAGCGGATCGATATTTAATCGAGAATTTTAATATTTTTAGTAATAGAAATATTATTAGAATGATATTTGGGGTTTTGGGAATTTTCCGAGTAATTAAAATTAGATCGAGAATTTGAGACATAGAGTATTTAGGAGGTATACTATATTTAATTAAATTGGGCTGAATAAGTGTGTGTTGTACGTAAGAAGTAATTAGGCCCAAACTGAAGTAGTGAGGTAGTATGACACGTAGGTTTTGGAAATTATAAAACCTAACTTGAGGCATTGGAGAATAGAAGTATCAGACAAGAGGAGAATAAGAAAAGGAATGGTACGTGAGTGTCATACCCTAATTTTTGACCCCCCTGAGATAACATATCTTTAGGATTTTCATCAGGTCAAAGCAAGTACCCAGAGCAGTCACTTCTTCATCTGGCATTTAATCGAGGATGCTCAAAAACAAGAAAACTCAGGCAAAGGATCAATCAATAGAAGGATTAGTCTCTAATACAATCATAAGACTCAAGAGCTTCATTATTTCACCTATGATTGATTAGACACCCAGTCATCTGAGTACAGGTTTACTCAGGTCACCAGACTAGGGTTTTTTAGCCTATCAAGGACTAAAATCAGGGATCACCTTTGGGAAACCCTAAAAAGCCCCAGGGGATCATTCAAAGACATCAATCATTTTTAAATAACTCATATGACAAGATCCACTGGACATCACACCTCAATTCAAGGTCTACAGTCATTATTTTCATATGGTCGACAATTAGGGTTTTTGACCTAATTCACCAGGATAGTTGACTTTTAATCAGGGCATGGATCCAAAACTCAAGACATGATTCAAGAACCTCTACTACCTTAATATAATCCATTTACATCATTCATTTGAGGAGAAGATCTTGATTCTACACAAAAGTCCAAAATTTCACCTTATCTGGAAAAAGTCAACTGTATGGGTTCACCTTTGACTTTTAAGATTTTTGGTCAAACCATGACTTTCAAGGATCAATATCATCAATATATGGATATTAAAGTCATTTGACCAAAGAAATTCAAAAAGAATCTTCAAGGAGCAAAAAGTCGGGAATTAGGGTTTTTGAGGGCATTGTGGGAACTCAAAATTTCACCTACACAACTCAAAAAACTTCCAACATGAAAGTTGTAGATCTTGCAAAATAAAACAACATCTTACAAAGGAACTTTTCTAAGTGTTTTAACCTAGTTTTCTTCCAACTTTGGCCTCATTTTTCACAAATTTGCCAAAGGATTTTGAAGAAACTCCAAACTAATGATTTGAAGTAGATGTTTAGGGCTTTCCAAATTGTGTTCAACCTTCTCCAAATTCATTTTGAGCTAAGAGTTATGCTTGTTCAAAGTTGGCCTCATGAAGTGAAATTATAGGTCATGCATCATTTTGGAACTTTGAAATTTTGTGCACATGGCCTCAAATATGGATGCTACACGACCCATAACACATCTGAAAACATACCATGCATTCATTTTCACCATGCCATGATAATTGAAGAAGATTCCTAAAACAAGAACATGTGATTATGTAATGATTACATTTGTGAATTTATGGCAAATTGATGAATCACCCAAGGAATCTTCTCACCAACCAATTAGAGCTCACTTTGCATCTGAAATGTTCCCCAAGATCAAATAGAATCAATGGATAGGGGAAGCTAGCCCGAAAATGCATCATTGCATTTAGGATCTTTTCAAAATTTCTTCTTGGCTAAGAAACCAAACTTCTTTCATTAAGCAAGCTCACCACAGCCAATTGATTTGCATTCATTTGCCTATAAATAGGAGGGCATACTTCAGTAGAAAAACACACCAAAGCAACCATATTACTTGCTTTCTCTTTCTCTTCTCATGCTTATTGTTTTTCAAAGTTCTTTGGCAAGAAGAATCGTTTTCTTCAAACCAGAGCTTATCTTTGGAAAGTAAGCATTCTAACATCTCAAGGGAGGTCATTTGAGGTGATCCAAGCACCTGGATCATTTCTGTAAGTGGAGGAACACCATTGTTGCTCTCACTTTGAAGCTGTTGCAGTTGGAGGTCCATAGTGCAATTCAGAAGGTTTCCAATCGAGCCAAGCATCCAGGCACGTTCCATAGGAGGTAGTGAAGCTGTTCAGATGGCTGCAGCTCATCTGTAACTCAAGAATCATCACTCTCCATGTTCACTTGAAGCTCAAATCGAGGGAGGTCCATAGAACAATTCAGAAGGATTGAGGTTACAACAAGCATTCAGTTAGCATCACTGAGTCCCAAGGAAGCTTTTGGGATCATTCATACAAGCCCAGTTGCTCTCTATCATCCTCACGACCTCCATTTTCAGAGGTAAGTTTCTGAACTCCACCTATTTAATTTAAGCACTCTTTATGATATAGCTCGACTCTATCTTGTTCAGCATCATCAGAGGATTGAAAACCCTCTATCATCATTCATTTATCTTTCAGTATAGCCATTTAATTTGATTTTTAAATTTTAGGGTTCTTCACGATTTCTGGTAAATTAGTTAGATGTAGTTAATATAAATCTATGTTAGTTACATATTTAGAATCGTGAGTGAATTTAGAGCAAGTTTGGTCTTTACATCGTTGCAAATGGTTGAGAGTTGAGAGAGTTCAGATTTTCAAAAATTCAAAGCTAGAGGTTGAAGATGACAATGGTGGTGGCGCGCAAAAATTCAAATTCAGGAAAGAGTTTATTTTATTTTGAGTGATAGTTGTCTTATAAACGACTAAAACGTGATAGCCCAGTGGTAAAGAGTGTTTGTGTGTTGCGCGTGCCCAAGGTCTGGGGTTCGAATCCCCCTCGCCCCAGACCTTTTGATTTTATTTCTCTTTTATTGCTTCTATGCACTTGAGTAATGTATGATTTGCAATGGAACCATTCTTTTGTCACTAAGCGCGCGTTGGCTCAGTGGTGTTGTTTTGGGCTGGTAACATAAAGGGCGTGGGTTCAAACCTGGTTGGTGACAAAACCCTATTTTTTACCACTTTTTTCCATTTGATTTCTTCACAACTTCAACCAATTATTTAACCTATCAAATTAATTTATTTTCACTTCATTTTTCACACACTTGTCATTTAATATATCTATTTTGTGAATAATCAAAGAAAATCATAAAAATATTATTTATTTCATGTATTTTAATTAGGTTTAAAATAGTATGTTTTTAAGTGTTTTCTTAAATACTTTAAATATATATTGTCATGTTATTTTAACCTATTTATTTTGTGAATAAGCTCATGATAAAACCCTATTTGTTTAGGTCTTAATTAGGCATAGATCTTTATTCTTTACCTTAATTAAGTTGACTTTTGTCAATTTTCAAAGCTATTACCAGTCTCCGATTAAACGGATGATTAAGGTTTTCAAACAACAAAACCTTATACCATTTCAAATCATTTTCAAAATGCTTTTGTAACCAGTACTGTAAAGTACTGGGCCTCTAATAGAGTGTAAGTCCCAAACACCTTCTCTTCTTAGCTTGTTTTCGAAACTGTATTTTCAAAATCTTCTTTCTGTTTTCAAAACATTCTTCTGGTATTTGAAGGGCATTATTCCCGGTGAAACTCTTCAGATACCTATGTGACCTTTGTCCATCTTCACTTCTTCTATTTTCAAAAACCCTTAACTGTTTATAATAAATATTCAATTGTTATCAACAAAACAACAAAAATATTGTTGAGGCTTTGTACATACTTCTTCAAAGGCCTCCACTCCATCCAGGTTAGGCTTTACAAGCTTTCAATTTACAGTCTTTGTTTAAATTACTGTCAAATATAAACTGTGCATATATTTGTTTAGAACTACGTTTGAGTGTAAACCCTAGGACAGTTAAACTATATATATATTATAGGAATATGACCTAGGATTGAGAATGTCTTCCCGGTGAAGGCTCTTTCCTAATTAGAGATCTGTAGTTCAAACCCCCAAGATGAATTATTCCCGGTGAAACATCTTGGCAAAAACCTTAGAATCCAAAAAAATAGGACACATCCACCCAAAGAGGAATTATTCCCGGTGAAACCTCTTACCCATTTGCTTAGAGCCAAAATAAGTTCAAAACTACATAGCTTTCTCTTGTGCTATAACAAGGACCCTCGATTAACCTCCTCTTGGGCTTTGTACAAGGACCCACAGGCTTCTTAAAAGCATTTCCAGCTTCCTCTTGAGCTTGTATACAAGGACCCATCAGGTTTCTTATAAACATAGGAACAGGTCTTTAGTCACCTTTTAACATACCCTAGTGAGTTTCTTCCAATTTAAACCAGACTTTAAACAAGCTAAGTTTGTCTCAATTTCACATTGAGTACACCTTTTGGAATGAGAGACATGGACAGTCTCTGTCACCCTTATCTTCATCAATCTTCCTTAGTAGAGTCTAGGATCTATGTGTGCTTATCCTCAAAGTGTCAGCCTTCATCTTGGGCTTTAAACAAGAAGTCTCCAATAGATAATCTTTCTGCTATCATCTTAACAAAATCCCTGGAAAGGGTTAGCCTCCAAAATCATTCCTTCATTTTAATAAAATTCCCTGGAAAGGGTTAGCCTCCAAAGTCAATTAATAAAAATCTATTTAAAATGTCAAAACCCCTGGAAAGGGTTAGCCTCCAATATCAGTCTTTCAAAACCAAATATTCATTCTCTTAGGAGATAATTTCCCCAAAAGAGTCAAAACCCCTGGAAAGGGTCAGCCTCCAAAAACATGATAAAGTCAGTCTTTTAACAGACAAATTCACCAGCTGAGTCAAAATCCCTGGAAAGGGTTAGCTTCCAAAGAAAAACAGTCTTTTAATGAATAAAATCTCCTCAGTAGAGTCAAAACCAACAAAAAACAGTTAGCCTCAACCTTGGGCTTCATACAAGGCACCAAACAATAAAACTCCCATGTCAAGAGTCAGCCACAACCTTGGGCATTGTACAAGGCAGATAATAGAGTCTCCCCAGTGAGTTCTTCATCATCCAATAGCCACAACCTTGGGCTTTGTACAAGGCAGATTAAACCATATTTTTTTGTGTCAAAGATTCCCAACACCTAGGATCTTTTCCCCATAGAGTCATCCATACTCAGTTTATTTAAGAGTCAGCCACAACCTTGGGCTTTGTACAAGGCAGAAAATAATGTTTTTTCCTAGCTAGAGTCAGCCTCAATTCTGGGCTTTGTACAAAACACCAAATAAAAATCCATCAAAATAAACACTCTCCAAATAGAGTCAGCCTCAATTCTAGGCTTTGTACAGAACACAAAAATACCCTGTAATTAATCCTCAATGGAGTCATCTCCCAGAGTCAATAATAATTAATAAATCAATCAAAAAGCCTCAAGCTTGGGCCTCATACAAGCCAGCTAAAGTCAAATCTTTTATACAGTAGATAGACATAGCTTATCTCTATAGAGAGATATTTTTACTACTCTACCACATTCAAACAAACAAACATTTCCATTTCAATTTCAATTTTAATCAAGTCTCCCATTTAGGATTTTGAAAGGCATGAGCTGGTAGTAAAACCCAGACATGTGGTAACTTTCCCTAATTTGGATGAGCATCTTTCTTTCATTTAAGAGGCATTTGACTGGTATATTTGCACATACACAAGTAAGGTCCCCCTCTTGAATGAAATGAATTCAGTTATTCTGTCACTCTTCAAATGTTTGTGGTAGAATAGTAGAAATACCTCTTTGTAAAGATGATTTCATGTCTCTTTACTGTAAACAGAGATTTAATTCAAAGCTTCAACCTTGAGCTTCAAGCAAGGCACCAAAAACAATTAATTTCCCTAGTTAGTTCCCCGAACTACATTAAGCTCTGACTACCACTAGGGATATGTAGGCATGAGGTTCACAAGGAACCTCAGCGAGCTAATAAAATACCAAAAATAGTCAGTCTGTCTGTTTGTCTTTCTTTAATCAATTCAATTCCTTCTCCTAACACAAAGGAGAAACTTTCCCAATCTTTAGCAATAAACACAATCACAATGACACAGAGAAGGTTCCTGTAGAGTACTACAGATATGTAGGGTGTTTAAACACTTCCCTATGTATAACCGACCCCCCGGACTCCAGAATTTCTAGTCTAGGTGAAATCCCCACACTTAGCAAACTCCTAGGGTTTAGTTGAGATCTTTTTTTCCCTTTCCTACTCGTAGGACAAATAAGAAAGTTCGTGTGATATCGTAGGAAGAACTGAAACAAAATTCCTCCCGCCTCGGGCGCATTCTCCTTCCAAATTTCGCGTGAAGGGTCTAGCGTGCCGTCCTCCCAAGTGAAACGGGGAGGTAAAAAAAACGACACCACAGTAAAAATGGCGACTCTGCTGGGGATATAAGTGTTAAAAACCTTGGTTTTTCATCCAAACCAATGGTTGACCTGTTGCTGGTCCAGCCCCAATGAGGAATTAGGGATGCCAAATTCCCCCTCAAACAAGAGAGGTCCTGCCTAACCTCTGTGTCATTTCATGTGATTGTTGCATATATATTTGTTTATTTTGTTTATTCTGTATCGGGAAAGGGCTTGATTCCCCCTTGTGGTGAGAAATCCTATACCCGGATTTGAGTGCAACATAAGATAGGATGGAGGATGTCTTCCCGGTGAAGACCCTCTAATCTTGGTTCACAATTCTACTCTTGGGATTTGCCTGGCTGGTTGTGATTAACTGCGCCACTGCATTCCGAGACTGATTTGTACCAGGAGGACCTAGAAACACATTAACCCCACTTAAAGCCTTTTTTTAGGACGTAGAGCGGTGATTACGAAAGTAATTGTCACGCAGATACTACACTTAGAGAAAACTCTCTTATAGATACCAATCAACGTATCTTTAAGGTTGAGCAAAAACTCTGAGACCCCTAGAACCCGTTCTACAGGTACAAAAATCCTTAACCTTAGTTTACCATTGGGACGGGGTTTGCGTTTTGACTTCATGACCACTATACCCTTCAACGCCATGTTTGTTTAAAAACTCTTGTGTGTGCATTCATGCATTCATGCATCATTCATTAATAAACAACTAAAAGCAAAAAGAGTCTTTTTCGAGTCGTTTTTCAAGGAAACTAAATAACGAACGTTTTGAACTTCATAGAAAGAGAGAAACGGAGAAAGGACTTAAGGATCTATACCATGGATTACGGAAGAAAGAGAGCTAGGAAATACACCTTCAAGATTCCCCAGGTCGAGGAACTGGGAAAGCTCGGAAAACTGGTGGTCAACCCCCAGGCTTTCAAGGAGAAGTATGGAAAACTTCTGCCTTTGCTCAATACCAACATTGTGGATGGGATCCTTCCCACCTTGGTACAGTTTTACGATCCAACGTATCACTGCTTCACCTTTCCAGATTATCAGCTCATGCCTACGTTGGAGGATTACTCTCGTCTGATTGGAATACCCGTGTACGCGCAAGATCCGTACTCCGGTTTGGAAAAGAATCCTGACGACATTATCATTGCTGCAACTACTCCTTTGAACGTAGTCGACATCAGAACTCATATGGTGAGTAGAGGAGGAATTCAAGGATTGCCCTCCAAATTCCTGTTTGATCAAGCTCGGTACTTCGTCAGCATCCAAGATATGAGCGCCTTTGAGGAAATCTTGGCTTTGCTTATCTACGGATTGTTTTTGTTCCCTAACATTAACGATTTTGTCGACATCAACGCAATTAAGATCTTCTTAATTGGAAATCCAGTTCCAACCTTGCTTGCGGATGCTTATCACTCTGTGCATTCAAGAAACCTGCAGCAAGGAGGATTAATCACATGCTGCGTACCGTTGTTATACGAATGGTTCGTTTCGCACCTGCCAAAGTCCAGCACTTTCTGGAATATGAGGGATGGCCTTTACTGGTCACAGAAAATCATGTCTCTCACTCATACAGACATTGATTGGTGTAGTCCTGACAACGACGAAACCAAGATCATCTTCAGTTGCGGGGATTTTCCCAACATACCCCTTATTGGAACTAAGGGAGGAATCAGTTACAATCCAGCTTTAGCCCGTCGCCAATACGGCTATCCCATGAAAAATATACCAAGTAACATCCAATTGGAGGGTCTGTTCTTCAAGAACATCGACGATCATGGCAACATGCTGAAGAAGGAAATTGTCCAAGCCTGGCGTCTTGTTCACACAAAAGGGAGAAGATTGTTAGGAAAACATCTTTGCATCTCCCTGGATCCTTACCTTCAATGGGTACGCGTCAGAGCATTCAAGCTCAGGATGCCATATCAACATCAAGAACCTATTCCCCTAAGGGAACCAATTTACCTTTTCTCCACCGATGTTGAAAAACTGCAAGCGGCATTAAACAAGGTATGCCATGAAAGGAATGCTTGGAGGAACAAGTATCGAATTGTCAACACGAAAAATGTTGAGATTCAAAACATCCTAAGAAGGAAGGATGAGTTACTTGAAGTACTCGATCGAAAAGTGTCACAAACGTCACTTTCTCATCATATCCCTCCTGCTTCCTGGATCATCGATCAGCTCACGTCAGAAAACGCTCAGCTCAAGAAACAGAAGAAGATGTTAGAACGTGAAGTCGGCTCATCATCAAAGTTTTAGAGTCCTTTCTCTCGGTTTCTCTGTATTTCCCTTTTCAAAGTGTGTAAAAAACGGCGTTTTCGCTTAATTAATAAAAGTTTGATGTTTCATAACGTAATTATGGTGTTTCCTTGAAAAATATTAACTTAATTGCATATCATGCATCGCTTTAGTTGTACGCACTGACACGAGAATTGTCGCGGATCTAATAGTCACTTTCCTTTCTCCAGAAAGAGAGGAGGAGAAGGAGGTGAACTGAGACTTTCAAGCTGTCTCATCCATACAACACTCGTTCAAGTCGCAAGAAAAGAATGGAAGACTTTGAGCAAGAGAATGGAGAACTCAGAGAAGAGGTTAATACTCTCAAAGATACTATTGAAAGGCTCAATAACATGGTAGAAGCCCTGGTAGTTGCACAGAATCAACCAACGCCAGAAGAACCGCAAAGGACTGTGGTTTCCGAGATTGTTTCTACTCCTACTCCTCGGTATGCCATGCCACCCAACCGACCTTGGGGCATGCCGTATAAATTTATTACAGAAGGGTACATACCCCCAGTTTCTGAAGTTCCAAGAGCTACAATGGAGATGCAACCACCGGAGGGTTACAAACCTCTGGAAATTGAAGTTCCAAGAGCAACGGCAATGGGTTTTGCACAACAGAATGCTGAGATTCCAAGATCTGCTGTCATGGCTTCTCCACAGCCCATTATGCATACTTTTCCTCCACAGGGCGGACAAGTATATCATCACGCTCCAAGTGAGGATGCTGGCGTGTATGAAAGATTGGACGAGTTCCAGGAACAGTTTCTGCAAATGCAGAAGGAACTCAAGACTCTTCGAGGACAAGATCTATTTGGAAAGAATGCTGCAGACCTCTGTCTGGTTCCAAATGTTAAGATTCCTCACAAATTCAAAGTACCAGATTTCGAGAAGTACAAAGGGAATTCATGCCCACAAAGTCATCTCGTAATGTACGCTCGAAGAATGTCAACTCAGACTGATAATCAACAATTACTCATTCATTATTTTCAAGACAGCCTAACTGGTGCTGCACTCAAATGGTACATGAACTTGGACAGTTCAGAGATCCGTACTTTTCGAGACCTCGGAGAGGCCTTCGTCAAACAGTATAAGTACAATCTGGATATGGCTCCCGACAGAGATCAACTCCGGGCCATGACTCAAAAGGATAGAGAAAGCTTCAAGGAATACGCTCAGAGATGGCGTGAAGTTGCTGCTCAAATTTGTCCACCACTTGAAGAGAAAGAAATGACAAAAATCTATCTCAAAACTTTGAGTCCATTTTACTACGGACGAATGGTTGCAAGTGCACCAAGTGACTTTACCGAGATGGTAAACATGGGTGTACGTTTAGAAGAAGCAGTTCGGGAAGGACGCTTGAACAAAGAGCCAGAATCTTCTGTTGGTCCAAGGAAGTATGGAAGTTCTTTCCAGAAGAAAAAGGATCAAGATGTCAGCAATGTCTTGCACAAAATCAAGAAGAAATTCCAACCTCAAGTTGCAACAATAACTCCAGTTGTTAACTCAGCGCCAGCTTATCAACCTCAGGTCTCGCAACAACAAATTCAACAAAGGTCGCAGCAACCTCAGCAGCAGGTTCGACCTCCAAATTACAACAACCGGGCTCCAAGGTATCCTGCCTTTGACCCAGTACCAATGTCGTATGCGGAATTATTTCCAACATTACTAGCAAAAGGACTCATTCAGACAAGGAGTCCTCCAAATCCTACAAACAGTTCCTCACCATGGTATAAGGCTGACCAATCTTGTCCCTATCATCAGGGGGCACCAGGTCACAGTATTGAGAACTGTTTCTCTTTCAAGGTTGATGTCCAACGATTAGTGAAGAGCGGAATGCTATCCTTCAAAGATACTAGTCCAAACGTCCAAGCAAATCCTTTGCCGCAGCATAAAGAAGCTTCAGTAAATCTGATAGATCAACACCCTAACGTCATTCAAATCTACAACATTCGTCAGATAGGGGAAAATCTTGTCAAGATGCACGCTAAACAAGCTGGGTACGGTCATGTACCACCTCACAACTACTTCACATGCGATATTTGTCCAAAGAATAATCAAGGATGTGCCGTAGTTCAAGCTGCATTACAAGAACAAATGGACTTAGGATGGATTCAACATATCCGAGTCAAGACTGAACATGACATCAACATGGTTCAAGGATGTCCAGGAGAATACAAAATCTACAAAGTTGAAGACCTCGAAGGATCGGTAGTCAGGTTCCATAAGACTTTAAATGGACTTGCCTACTTTGTAACAGATTTCCACGCTTACAGTAGATGCAGAATTTGTCGAAGAAATTTACAAGGATGTTTGCGTGTTCGCAACGACATTCAAAAGCTGATGGATGACAATACCATTACTGTTCTTGCCAATAGAGAAGATGACGAAGTCTTTACCGTATCTCCTCAAATTAATCAAGTTGAACCAACGCAAGTCAAGTATGACAGCAGGAAGACAGCAGTTGCTCCACTAGTCATCTACTTACCAGGTCCTGTACCGTATGAGTCTAGCAAGGCTATACCATACAAGTACAATGCTACATTCATTGAAAATGGTAAGGAAATACCATTACCGTCTGTTGTCAACATTGCTGATGTTAGTCGAGTCACCAGAAGTGGACGAGTCTTCAACAGAACAACAGAAAGTGTGGAGAAAACTTCGGAGGAAGTACCACATAGGCAAGACAATCATCCAACCAATGCTGTTCAAGCGAAAGAAAATGATGAGATCTTGAAGTTAATCCAGAGGAGTGAATACAACATTGTAGATCAATTACTACATACTCCATCTAGGATATCTGTTCTTTCCCTACTATTGAGTTCTGAAGCTCATAGGGAAGCTCTACAGAAAGTTTTGGAACAAGCTTTTGTAGAACCTAGCGTCACAATAAGCCAATTCAACAACATCGTTGCCAACATCTCCGCGGGAACTAACCTAAGTTTCTGTGACGAAGATCTTCCTGAAGAAGGAGTAGACCACAATCTTCCACTTCACATCTCAGTTGGCTGCATGGGTGATGTACTCACAGGAGTCCTAATAGACAATGGATCCTCTCTCAACGTCATGCCTAAATCAACATTATCATGACTATCTTTCGAAGATTACCCTCTAAGAAAAAGTCATGTCATCGTCAAAGCATTTGATGGATCAAGAAAGTTAGTTTTCGGAGAAGTGGATCTTCCTATAACTATTGGACCTCAGACGTTCAAAATCACTTTCCAAGTTATGGACATTCCAGCACAATACAGTTGTTTGCTAGGTCGCCCATGGATTCATGAGGCTGGGGCAATTACTTCAACACTTCATCAGAAACTGAAGTTCATAAGAGATGACAAATTGGTAACCGTATGTGGAGAACGAGCTCTGATCGTCAGCAACCTGTCATCATTTTCCGACATAGAACCAAAAGATGTTGTTGGAACTAAATTCCAAGCACTTTCCTTAGACAAAGGAAAGGAGAGAGCAGCGTCTATCTCTTCATACAAAGATGCAATCCAAGTTGTAAAGGATGGTACTACCAGTGGTTGGGGGCACATTAATATTCCTACCAACAACAAGAACAGAACGGGAATTGGATTCTTTCCAACATCATCAAAAGCTATCCCAGGGATTGAGGTAGTTCTCCCAATTCAAGAAACTTTCTGCAGTGGAGGTTTTCTTCAACCTGTTCAACAAACAGTCAATACCATCGGTACGGAAAACACCGATGAAGAGGAATGGTTATCCTATCTTAACAAAACAGGATACATCTCCCTACCAGAGTCTGATTCACCTTGCTGTTATCCGACTAAAGGATCTGAAAGTAAGACTCAACCAAGCAGTGATGAAGTTACTGACAGCTTCACCACCAGAAGTCATGGTTCATCAGAAGAAGTTCCTCCTATCCCCGAAGAGACTTGGGATACATTAGGAGAACCAAGCGGAAAATTCGACTACTTGGTGAAATACTCCGCTCCTGAAAGTTCAAGAATCTCTCTTGAAGATATTGTTCCAACTGGATGGAACAGTGATTTTGAGTACCTCTCTCAGCCAAAAGAGATGTATAACCCTTGCTATTCATCATCATCGACTGGTGAAATCATCATTGAGGATTATATCCCCAAGTCACCTTCCGAGGCTACGGATCTAGAGTTCACATATCTAGTCAATGCCATCTTGGGAGAAGAGCAAGACCAAAATACAGAAGAGGATGATCTCGAAAGTGTCTCCGACAACGAGTCTCTCCATTCAGAAGATTGTAAGTTTCCTCAAAAGAAAGTTCGACATACTCCACTTGGAAATGGGTATGCTCACACCGCTCAGTCTGCTGAAGTAGAAGAAGATCGTCTGAGTGTTGCAAAGACAGTGGTTGGTAAATCAAGACCTACCACAGGCCAGCTTAAGCCTAAGGTTCCAGATTACTTAGTGCACAATGGGGTTCGCCACTATTGGACAGCTGTTGAAGTTACAACTGTTGTTCGCACTCCTAAGTAGGAACTTTCACCGTTATTTTGTCCTCTCACCATAGCCCAGGGTGAAGAGATGTTTCATAGGGCTTTGCATTTTACTATTTCTTAGGAAAATGTCCCTCTTTGCTTCGCCCAAAGCAATAGAGTTTTGTTTTATAGGGTCTTTGTTTCAAGAAATGACTGTCCATAAATAAAAATGTCATTCTGTTCCTTCGTTTAGTTTTCCCTTTTCTTTTTTCGGAAATTGGTAATCCTAAAAAACACCCTTAAAAAACATCAAAAATTCCATTAACTGCATACACCGAGTCTTCCCTCGTTGTCTAAATAAAACTTATCACACATTGTGGTGGTCGTTTTCTTTACCTCCCCGTTTCACTTGGGAGGACGGCACGCTAAACCCTTCACGCGAAATTTGGAAGGAGAATGCGCCCGTGGTGGGATGAATTTTATTTCAGTTCTTCCTACGATATCACACGAACTTTCTTATTTGTCCTACGAGTAGGAAAGGGGAAAAAAGATCTCAACTAAACCCTAGGAGTTTGCTAAGTGTGGGGATTTCACCTAGACTAGAAATTCTGGAGTCCGGGGGGTCGGTTATACATAGGGAAGTGTTTAAACACCCTACATATCTGTAGTACTCTACAGGAACCTTCTCTGTGTCATTGTGATTGTGTTTGCTGCTAATGATTGGGAAAGTTTCTCCTTTGTGTTAGGAGAAGGAATTGATTTGATTTGAAAAGACAGACAGACAGACTGACTGACTATTTTTAGTATTTTATTAGCTCGCTGAGATTCCTTGTGAACCTCATGCCTACATATCCCTAGTGGAAGTCAGAGCTTAATGTAGTTCGGGGAACTAACTAGGGAAATTAATTTTTTTTGGTGCCTTGCTTGAAGCTCAAGGTTGAAGCTTGAATTAAATCTCTGTTTACAGTAAAGAGACATGAAGTCATCTTTACAGAGAGGTATTTGTACTATTCTACCACAAACATTTAAAAGTGACAGAAAAGCTAAAAAAAATGATGTTTCATTAAGAGGGGAGTCTACTTGGTTGATCAAGTATGACAGCCATCGTGCCTCTAAAATGAAAGAAAGATGCTCGTCCAAATTAGGGAAAGTGTACAAGTCTGGGGATGTGCCAGAGCATGTCTTTCAGAGTCCTAAATGGGAGACTTTGATTGAAATTGAAATTGAAATGTTTGTTTGTTTGAATGTGGTAGAGTAGTAAAAATATCTCTCTATAGAGATAAGCTATGTCTATCTACTGTATAAAAGATTTGAATTTAGCTGGCTTGTATGAGGCCCAAGCTTGAGGCTTTTGATTGATTAATTAATTATTATTGACTTTTGGAGATGGCTCCACTGGGGATTAATTGCAGGGTATTTTTGTGTTCTGTACGAAGCCCAGAATTGAGGCTGACTCTGTTTATTTGATGGATTTTTATTTGGTGTTCTGTACAAAGCCCAGAATTGAGGCTGACTCTACTTAGGGAGACTATATTTGTGTGCCTTGTACAAAGCCCAAGGTTGTGGCTGACTGCTGAGGATAATTGAATTTTCGAGACTATGAATGACTCTATTTTATGTGCCTTGTATAAAGCCCAAGGTTGTGGCTAACTCTAACTAGGGAGAACATTATTTTCTGCCTTGTACAAAGCCCAAGGTTGTGGCGGACTCTTAAATAAACTGAGTATGGATGACTCTATGGGGAAAAGATCCTAGGTGTTAGGAACCTTTGACACATGAAAATATGGTTTATCTGCCTTGTACAAAGCCCAAGGTTGTGGCTACTGAGTGATGAAGAACTCACTGGGGAGACTCTATTATCTGCCTTGTACAATGCCCAAGGTTGAGGCTGACTCTTGACAGGGGAGTTTTATTGTTTGGTGCCTTGTATGAAGCCCAAGGTTGAGGCTAACTATTTTTGTTGGTTTTGACTCTACTGGAGATTAAAAAGACTGTTTTTCTTTGGAAGCTAACCCTTTCCAGGGATTTTGACTCAGCTGGAGAAATTATTTGGTAAAAGACTGACTTTATCATGTTTTTTGGAGGCTGACCCTTTCCAGGGGATTTGACTCCTTTGGGGAAATTATCTCCTAAGAGAAATGAATCTTTAGTTTTTTGACATTTTTATTAATTGACTTTGGAGGCTGACCCTTTCCAGGGGTTTTTTTATTAACATGAAGGAATGTGTGGAAGCTAACCCTTTCCAGGGAATTTTATTAAAATGAAGGAATGATTTTGGAGGCTAACCCTTTCCAGGGGATTTTTATTGAAATGATTGGCAGAAAGATTATCTAGTGGAGACTTCTTGTTTAAAGCCCAAGATGAAGGCTGACTCATGCTGAGGAGAAAATAAACATAGATCCTAGACTCTGCTAAGGAAGATTGATGAAGATAAGGGTGACAGAGACTGTCCATGTCTCTCATTCCAAAAGGTGTACTCAATGCAAAATTGAGACAAACTTAGCTTGTTTAAAGTCTGGTTTAAATTGGAAGAAACTCACCAGGGTAGGCTAAAAAGTGACTAAAGACCTATTCCTATGTTTATAAGAAACCTGATGGGTCCTTGTATACAAGCTCAAGAGGAAGCTGGAAATGCTTTTAAGAAGCCTGTGGGTCCTTGTACAAAGCCCAAGAGGAGGCTAATCGAGGGTCCTTGTTATAGCACAAGAGAAAGCTATGTAGTTTTGAACTTATTTTGGCTCTAAGCAAATGGGTAAGAGGTTTCACCGGGAATAATTCCTCTTTGGGTGGATGTGTCCTATATTTTTGGATTCTAAGGTTTTTGCCAAGATGTTTCACCGGGAATAATTCATCTTGGGGGTTTGAACTACAGATCTCTAATTAGGAAAGAGCCTTCACCGGGAAGACATTCTCAATCCTAGGTCATATTCCTATAATGTATATATAGTTTAACTGTCCTAGGGTTTATACTCAATCGTAGTTCTAAACTAATATATGCACAGTTTATATTTGACAGTAATTTAAATAAAGACTGTAAATTGAAAGCTTGTAAAGCCTAACCTGGATGGAGTGGAGGCCATTGAAGAAGTATGTACAGAGCCTCAACAGTAATTTTTGGATAACAGTTGAATATATATATGATAAACAGTTAAGGGTTTTTGAAAACAGAAGAAGTGAAGATGGACAAAGGTCACATAGGTATCTGAAGAGTTTCACCGGGAATAATGCTCTTCAAATACCAGAAGAATGTTTTGAAAACAGAAAGAAGATTTTGAAAATACAGTTTTGAAAACCAGCTAAGAAGAGAAGGTGTTTGGGACTTACACTCTATTAGAGGCCCAGTACTTTACAGTACTGGTGTAAAAGCAATTTGAAAAAAATGATTTGGAATGATACAAGGTTTTGTTGTTTGAAAACCTTAATCATTTGATTTATTCGGAGATTGAAAACAGTTTTGAAATTTGACAAAAAGTCAACTCAATTAAGGTAAAGATGAAGATCTATGCCTAATTAAGACCTAAACAATTAGGGTTTTATCATAAACTTTATTTACAAAATGATTAGGTTAAAACAAAGTGAATGTATATATTTAAAGTTTTTAATAAAGCACTTAAAACATACTATTTTAAACCTAATAAAAATATATGAAATAAATAATATTTTTATGATTTTTTTTGATTATTCACAAAATAGATGTATTAAATGACAAGTGTGTGAAAAATGAAGTGAAAATAAATTAGTTTGATAGGTTAATTAATTATGTGAAGTTGTGAGAAAATTGAAGGAAATAAGTGATAAAAAATAATGTTTTGTCACCTAGAGGGATTGAACTCACGCCCTCCAAGTCACTAACCCAAAATAACACCACTGGGCCAACGCGCGCTTGGTGTTATTGTCACACATCCAGTTCATTATATTTTCAAACAAGTGGTTAATCATGGAAAAATAAAAGAAACAAAAAGTCTGGGGCGAGGGGGATTCGAACCCCAGACTTGAGGCATGAGGAGACTAAGAGCGCATGTGTGGCCACTGGGGCAAGTTATTCAGTCGTTTATAAAACACCTATAAATAAATATAAAATAAACTCTACCCTGAGGTTTGAAATTTGCGCGCCACCACCATTGTCATCTTCCTCAAGCTCCAACAATTTGAATTTCTGAACTCTCTCAATTCTCAACCATTTGCAACGATATAAAGACCAAACTTGCTCTAAATTCACTCACGATTCTAGATATGTAACTATTATGAATTTATATTAACTATATCTACTGAATTATCTAAAATACGTGAAGAACCCTAAAATTTGGAATTCAAATTAAATGACTATACTGAAGCATAAATGACTGATGATAGAGGGTTTTTAATCCTCTTATGATGCTGAATAGAATGGTGTTGAGTTTTAGCCAGAAAGATACACGAATTAGAGGGATGGAGTTGAGAAACTTACCTCTGAAAATGAAGGTCGTGAGGATGTTAGAGAGCACCTGGGCTTGAATGAATGATCTCAATAGCTTCCTTGAGACTCAATGATGCTAACTGGATGCTTATTGGAGCTTGAATCCTCCTGAATTGCTCTATGGACCTCCCTCGATTTCAGCTTCAAGTGAACATGGAGGGTGATGATTCTCGAGTTACAGATGAGCTGCAGCCATCTGGTTAGCTTCACTATGACCTGAGGAGTGTGTCTGGATGTATGGCTTGGCTTGAAAACTCCTGAATTACTCCATGGTCCTCCAACTGCAAGTGCTCCAAATGAGAGGTGAAGGTGATGATTCTCCACGCCCAGAAGTGTTCCAGAGGTTTGGATCACTCCCAAATGCCTCCCTCAATGTGTTTGAATACTTTTTTTCAAAGAGAGAGCTTTGGTTTGAAGAATCCGAGTCTTCTTGCCAAAGGACCTTTGAAAAAACTAAGTATGAAGAAAGAAAAGAGAAAGCAAGAATTCTGTTGCTTTGGTGTGTTTTTTGAATGAGAATGAGGCCTCTATTTATAGGCAATTGGTTCAGTACTGATTGAGAGAGTGAGCTTGCTTAGTGGGAGAGTTTTGGTTTCTTAGCCATGAAGAAATTCAAAGAATATCCCAAGTGCAATGATGAGAATTTTGATTCCATTTGATCAATCCCCTAGCCCTCGATTTTGCTTGATCTAAGGGGACAATTCTGAGCTAGAAATAAGCTCTAATTGGTTGGTGAGAAGATTCCTTGTGTGATTCATCAATTTGCCATAAATTCAAAAATGTAATCATTACATAATCACATGTTCTTGTTTTTAGAATCTTCTTCAATTCTTATGGCATGGTGAAAATGAATGCATGGCATTGTTTCAGATATGTTATGGGTCGTGTAGCATCCATAATTGAGGTCATGTGCACAAAATTTCAAAGTTCAAAAATGATGCATGACCTATAATTTTACTTCATGAGGCCAACTTTGAACAAGCATAACTCTTAGCTCAAATTGAATTTGGAGAAGGTTGAACACAATTTGGAAAGCCCTAAACATCTACTTCAAATTATTAGTTTATGTCTTCTTCAGAATCACTTGGGAAATTTGTGAAAAATGAGCCCAAAGTTGGATGAAAACTAGGTTAAAAACACTTAGAAAATTTCTAAGTGTTTATGACCTAAAACTTCAAAATTTTCAAAACCCTTAAATGGTTGATCTTTTGAAAAAAGTTGTATTGTAAGATGTTGTTTTATTTTGCAAGATCTTCAACTTTCATGTTGGAAGTTTTTTGAGTTGTGTAGGTGAAATTTTTAGTTCTCACCATGCCCTCAAAAACCCTAATTCCCGACTTTTTGCTCCTTGATGAATTTCTTTGGTCAAATGACTTTGACATCCATATATTGATGATATTGATCTTTGAAAGTCATTTTTTTGACCAAAAACCTTAAAAGTCAATGATGATCCCACACAGTTGACTTTTCCTAACAAAGTGAATTTTTGGGCTTTTGTGTAGAAACAAGATCTTTTCCTCAAATGAATGATGTAAATGGATTATATTGAGGTAGTAGAGACTCTTGAATCATGTCTTGAGTTTTGGATTCATGCCCTGATTAAAAAAGTCAACTATCTTGGGGAATTAGGTCAAAAACCCTAATTGTCGACCAGATGAGAATGATGACTGTAGACTTTGAATTGAGGTGTGATGTCCAGTGGATCTTGTCATATGGGTTATTTGAAGATGATTGATGTCTTTGAATGATCCCCTGGGGCTTTTTATGGTTTCCCAAAGGTGATCCCTGATTTTAGTCCTTGATAAGGCTCAAAACCATAGTCTGTGGATCTGAGTAATTCTGTGTTTAGATGACTGGGTGTCTTAATCAATCATAGGTGAAATAATGAAGCTCTTGAGTCTCATGATTGTGTTAGAGACTAATCCTCCTATTGATTGATCCTTTGCCTGAGTTTTCTTGTCTTTGAACACCCTCGATTGAATGTCAGGCTGCTCTGGGTACTTGCTTTGACTTGATGAAAATCCTGAAGATATGTCATCTCAGGGGGGTCAAAAATTAGGGTATGACAGATGCCCCTATTTAAGTTTCTTTTATCTGGAGGGAGAGAGATTGAGATCGCGATCTCTCCTGCGTAAAAGAGACTTAAATATCAAAGAATGCCCGAATTTTGGGCGCTCCTGAGATGTTGTAATTGATAAAATCTTTTCATGACTTGATCCCGTTGTCGCACTTGGCGGGGGATGAGGAGATAAATTCCTGTAGAAATACTCGATGTAGATCCTGGCGAATGGATGGCAGTGTAGGATGCGCAATCCATCTTCTTTAACTAAGTATTGACACTTAGAAAAAAGGCAAACAACCTCCCCCTTGTTTCGGATGTCCATATCTCGAAACTGGTCTCAGTTGTGTTTTGGACAATATCTCAAATAAAGAGAAAATTTCCAAAGGTTTGTTTCCTCATCAAACTTCTCATCAGCACTTGGAGACGAGACGCCATTTGATGGTAGTAAAGAAACTTCAAAGGTTTGTTTCCTCGTCAAACTTCTTACCAGCGCTTGGAGGTAAGATGCCATTTGACGGCTGTAGAGAAACTTCAAAGGTTTGTTTCCTCGTCAAACTTCTTACCAGCGCTTGGAGATAAGATGCCATTTGACGGCTGTAAAGAAACTTCAAAGGTTTGTTTCCTCGTCAAACTTCTTACCAGCGCTTGGAGGTAAGATGCCATTTGACGGTTGTAGAGAAACTTCAAAGGTTTGTTTCCTCGTCAAAATTCTTACCAGCGCTTGGAGGTAAGATGCCATTTGACGGCTGTAGAGAAACTTCAAAGGTTTGTTTCCTCGTCAAACTTCTTACCAGCGCTTGGAGGTAAGATGCCTTTTGACGGCTGTAAAGAAACTTCACCATCTTCCCTTTTGACTTGACGTCTTTGAAAGAATGTCATATGGCCTCATGATCTTTTGAGGGGCTAATGACTTTGTTTGAAGGCGGACGAACTGTTTTCGGGGTGAAAATTGCCATTCGTCAACTGATGCCTGGGGAATCAACGAACTGTTTTCCTAAGAGGAAAACTGCCATTCATCGACTCTGTGGGGAGTTAAACATCCCAGAAACAGACAAACTGTTCGAAGAAACTGCCATTTGTCGATCTCTTGAGTATTTAACAGACAAACTGTCTTTTCTTGGGAAAAGACTGCCATTTGCCAATTGCTAGGGGAGCAAACTGTCTTCTACTGGGAGAGACTGCCATTTGTCGACCCTGTAATGAAAGAAAGTGAGCAAACTGTCTTCTGTTGAAAGAGACTGCCATTTGCTGACTTTGTTATGATAGAGAGTGAGCAAACTGTCTTCTGTTGAAAGAGACTGCCATTTGCTGACTTTGTTATGATAGAAAGTGAGCAAACTGTCTTCTGCTGAAAGAGACTGCCATTTGCTGACTTTGTTGGGGAATCTGAACTATCTTCTGGACGAAGACTATCATTCGCTGACTCCGCTGGGGAATCATTTGTCGATCTGCTGGGAGATTCTGAATTTTTCTTTGACAAGAAGTGGCACCTCTTGACCCTGCTGGGGAAATACCAAACCTGTAGGGAATTCCAAAATGTGAAGCAGACTATCTTATCTGAAGAAGACTGTCGAATGTTGCTCTGCAGGAGATTCTCGGCTGAGGAATTCCAAAAGTGAACAAACTATCTCTTTGAGGGAGACTACCATTTGTTGACTTGCTTGAGGAGATCCTTGTGTATGAACTGTTGTTTCGAAGGAAAAAGTTTCTCCGGAACTTGCAGGAGAAACTTGAGTTCATGCCTAAATGACTCAGGCATTCACAAGATCAAAGCCTGACTTGACTATGCAGTTATGATGTAATGTATGCATGAATATTATGACAATGATAAAATGTAAAGTGAATGTGAATGGAATTGTCGCAGATGTAAAATCCTAAGATACGACTTGAATTCTTGTTGATCAGAAGATGTCCTCTTCTTGTAGTTCGAACTCTGTTGGGAATACCTGGTTATCAGTTGTCCGCTGTCCGAAGTGAGTAATATGAATTGAAGTAAATATCCGTCATCGGGAGATGTTTGCAAAGCGACCTCATGGGGAAATCTTGGTTCCCGGAGTCTCAACCGTTCCCGGAGCAACTGTTTGCATTCTTCCTATTGTTTGTAAACCTTAGAAAGAAATTTCACCTTTATTTTTGCAAGTAAATTCATTTTATTTTATGAAAACATTTGTTTCAAGAAATTGACTGTTTAAACTTAAAATTCATTCCAAGAAACTGAATAAGACTAGATTGCAAAGGAAAAGCACAAGGCTCAAATTATTATATATGGAATGGTAATCAGCCAAATGCTTGATTCCATGGAGTATTTACAAAGTTGGAAATTGGTAATTTTCGGGAAAAGGGCTACGATGAAACGTGACGACCGTTATCTTTCCCTTCCACTCCGAGTTGCGCTGTATTCGTGCTTCGTAGAAGATGACCTACTGCTGATGAATACTCCGCTATGGATTTTGAATGATCAAGTTTGTCCTGAACACAGTTACTTGCCATATATCCCTAACTTTTGCGTAAACTACCCCTTTCGGGTTTTAAGTCTACCGGGATTGATTAATATATATTTTTTTTTATGTCTCTAATTTTTGCCTGAATCGCCCTTTCGGGTTTTCGATTCACCGAGACGCTCTTTTTTGCCTAAGTCGCTCTTTGCGAGTTTTCAACTTAGCGAGCTGTTCTTTTGTTTATTTAGGCGAAGTATTTCTTGACTGCGTCGACGTTCACAGGACGGGTGAATTCTTCTCCATCCATAGTCATGAGTATTAAGGCTCCTCCTGAGAAATCTCTCTTGACTACGTAGGGGCCGTCATAATTGGGAGTCCATTTCCCTCTCGAATCTGTGAGAAAAGATTGAATCTTTTTGAGTACAAGGTCGCCTTCTTTGATTGTGCGAGGTCGAACCTTTTTGTCGAAAGCTTTCTTCATTCTTTGTTGATATAGCTGTCCGTGGCATAAAGTTGTCATGCGCTTTTCTTCGATTAAGTTCAATTCATCGAATCTGCTTTGACACCACTCGACTTCTGTTAATTTTGCCTCCATCAAGACTCTCATTGATGGAATCTCAACCTCTATAGGTAGAACTGCCTCCATGCCATATACAAGGGAGAAAGGAGTTGCTCCAGTCGAAGTACGTACTGATGTACGGTAACCATGAAGAGCATACGGGAGCATTTCATGCCAATCTTTGTAAGTGATGACCATCTTCTGAATGATTTTCTTGATGTTTTTGTTAGCTGCTTCTACAGCTCCATTCATCTTTGGTCTGTAAGGAGATGAGTTGTGATGTTCGATCTTGAATTCTTCACAAAGCTCCTTCATCATTTTGTTATTCAAATTTGACCCGTTGTCAGTGATTATCTTGCTAGGAATGCCGTAGCGACAGATGATGCGATTCTTGATAAACCTGACGACAACTTGTCTTGTAACGTTTGCATATGAAGCTGCTTCAACCCATTTAGTGAAATAGTCTATGGCTACCAAGATGAAGCGATGTCCGTTGGACGCTTTTGGTTCGATCATTCCAATCATGTCGATTCCCCACATGGAGAAAGGCCAAGGGGAAGAGAGTATGTTGAGAAGAGATGGTGGCACATGAATTCTATCGGCGTAGATCTGGCATTTGTGACACCTCTTTGCGTACTGGTAGCAATCTGACTCCATTGTCAGCCAATAATATCCTGCTCTCAGTATTTTCCTTGTCATGGTATGTCCATTGGTGTGAGTACCAAAGGAACCTTCATGTATTTCTCTCATGAGTATTTCTGCTTCTTTTCTGTCAACGCATCTGAGCAGAACCATGTCAAAGTTTCTCTTGTACAGAACATCTTTATTCAAGAAGAATCTACAAGCTAACTTTCTCAAAGTCTTTCTATCTTTCTTTGACGCCCCGAGAGGGTACTCTTGCTTTTGAAGAAAGTTCTTGATGTCGTGATACCACGGTTTGTCGTCGATGATTGCTTCTACTGTGAACACATGAGCGGGCCTATCCAGGCGCATAACATCGATCCGAGGAATGTCATTCCAATGATTTATCCTAATCATGGAAGAGAGTGTGGCTAATGCATCAGCCAAATTGTTTTCTTCACGAGGAATGTGATGAAAATCTACCCTGTCGAAGAATGGTAACAATCTTCTCGCATAGTCTTTGTAAGGAATTAGCCCTGGTTGGCGTGTTTCCCATTCTCCTTTGATTTGATTGATGACCAAAGCAGAATCTCCGTATACATCCAAGTGTTTGATTCTTAGATCCATGGCTTCTTCGAGACCCATGATGCAAGCTTCATATTCGGCCTCATTGTTTGTGCATTTGAAAGTTAATCTGGCAGTAAATGGAATATGGGTACCCTGAGGTGTAACAATGATTGCCCCAATTCCTCGTCCATAAGCATTGACAGTTCCGTCAAAGATTAAGCCCCACTGGGATCCTATCTCAGGTCCTTCGTCTGGTAGTGGCTCGTCGTAATCTTTCATCTTGAGGTACATGACGTCTTCGTCCGGAAAGTCGAAACTGGTTGATTCATGACCATTGAGTGGGTGGTGAGCCAGGTGCTCAGCTAGAATGCTTCCTTTCACGGCTTTATGTGCGTGATACTCAATGTCGTATTCTGATAACAACATCTGCCAACGGGCAATTCTCCCGGTTAAAGCAGGCTTCTCAAAGATGTACTTGATTGGATCCATATGAGAGATCAAACAAGTAGTATGTCGAATCATGTACTGGCGGAGACGCTTGGCAGCCCAGGCCAAAGCACAACACGTCTTCTCGAGCATGGAGTAGCGGGATTCACAGTCAGTGAATTTCTTGCTCAGGTAGTAGATGGCATGCTCTTTTCTCTTTGTCTCGTCTTGCTGTCCAAGGACACAACCCATGGAGTCTTCTAAGACGGTTAAGTACATTATCAAAGGTCTTCCTTCCACTGGAGGAGATAAGATGGGTGGTTCGAGCAGATATTCCTTAATGCTGTCGAACGCTTTCTGACAATCGTCTGTCCAGACGCAACTTTGATTTTTCCGTAGAAGTTTGAAAATAGGAGCGCAAGTTGCAGTCATGAGATATATGAATCTCGAGATGTAATTCAGACGTCCAAGAAATCCTCTAACTTGTTTCTCGGTTCTGGGCGAAGGCATTTCTTGAATTGCCTTGACTTTGTCTGGATCTACTTCAATTCCTCGTTTGCTGACAATGAAACCAAGGAGTTTTCCTGAGTACACACCAAAGGTGCACTTGTTGGGGTTCAGGCGAAGCTGAAACTTCCGTGTCATACCCTAATTTTTGACCCCCCTGAGATGACATATCTTCAGGATTTTCATCAAGTCAAAGCAAGTACCCAGAGCAGCCTGACATTCAATCGAGGGTGTTCAAAGACAAGAAAACTCAGGCAAAGGATCAATCAATAGGAGGATTAGTCTCTAACACAATCATGAGACTCAAGAGCTTCATTATTTCACCTATGATTGATTAAGACACCCAGTCATCTAAACACAGAATTACTCAGATCCACAGACTAGGGTTTTGAGCCTTATCAAGGACTAAAATCAGGGATCACCTTTGGGAAACCATAAAAAGCCCCAGGGGATCATTCAAAGACATCAATCATCTTCAAATAACCCATATGACAAGATCCACTGGACATCACACCTCAATTCAAAGTCTACAGTCATCATTCTCATCTGGTCGACAATTAGGGTTTTTGACCTAATTCCCCAAGATAGTTGACTTTTTTAATCAGGGCATGAATCCAAAACTCAAGACATGATTCAAGAGTCTCTACTACCTCAATATAATCCATTTACATCATTCATTTGAGGAAAAGATCTTGTTTCTACACAAAAGCCCAAAAATTCACTTTGTCAGGAAAAGTCAACTGTGTGGGATCATCATTGACTTTTAAGGTTTTTGGTCAAAAAAATGACTTTCAAAGATCAATATCATCAATATATGGATGTCAAAGTCATTTGACCAAAGAAATTCAAAGAAATTCATCAAGGAGCAAGAAGTCGGGAATTAGGGTTTTTGAGGGCATGGTGAGAAATCAAAATTTCACCTACACAACTCAAAAAACTTCCAACATGAAATTTGTAGATCTTGCAAAATAAAACAACATCTTACGATACAACTTTTTCAAAAGATCAACCATTTAAGGGTTTTGAAAATTTTGAAGTTTTAGGTCATAAACACTTAGAAATTTTCTAAGTGTTTTTAACCTAGTTTTCATCCAACTTTGGGCTCATTTTTCACAAATTTCCCAAGTGATTCTGAAGAAGACATAAACTAATGATTTGAAGTAGATGTTTAGGGCTTTCCAAATTGTGTTCAACCTTCTCCAAATTCAATTTGAGCTAAGAGTTATGCTTGTTCAAAGTTGGCCTCATGAAGTAAAATTATAGGTCATGCATCATTTTTGAACTTTGAAATTTTGTGCACATGACCTCAATTATGGATGCTACACGACCCATAACATATCTGAAACAATGCCATGCATTCATTTTCACCATGCCATAAGAATTGAAGAAGATTCTAAAAACAAGAACATGTGATTATGTAATGATTACATTTTTGAATTTATGGCAAATTGATGAATCACCCAAGGAATCTTCTCACCAACCAATTAGAGCTTATTTCTGGCTCAGAATTGTCCCCTTAGATCAAGCAAAATCGAGGGCTAGGGGATTGATCAAATGGAATCAAAATTCTCATCATTGCACTTGGGATATTCTTTGAATTTCTTCATGGCTAAGAAACCAAAACTCTCCCACTAAGCAAGCTCACTCTCTCAATCAGTACTGAACCAATTGCCTATAAATAGAGGCCTCATTCTCATTCAAAAAACATACCAAAGCAACAGAATTCTTGCTTTCTCTTTTCTTTCTTCATACTTAGTTTTTTCAAAGGTCCTTTGGCAAGAAGACTCGGATTCTTCAAACCAAAGCTCTCTCTTTGAAAATAAGTATTCAAACACATTGAGGGAGGCATTTGGGAGTGATCCAAACCTCTGGAACACTTCTGGGCGTGGAGAATCATCACCTTCACCTCTCATTTGGAGCACTTGCAGTTGGAGGACCATGGAGTAATTCAGGAGTTTTCAAGCCAAGCCAATCATCCAGACATACTCCTCAGGTCATAGTGAAGCTAACCAGATGGCTGCAGCTCATTTGTAACTCGAGAATCATCACCAGATGGCTGGAGCAATTCAGGAGGATTCAAGCTCCAATAAGCATCCAGTTAGCATCATTGAGTCTCAAGGAAGCTATTGAGATCATTCATTCAAGCCCAGGTGCTCTCTAACATCCTCACGACCTTCATTTTCAGAGGTAAGTTTCTCAACTCCGTCCCTCTAATTCGTGTATCTTTCTGGCTAAAACTCAACACCATTATATTCAGCATCATAAGAGGATTAAAAACCCTCTATCATCAGTCATTTATGCTTCAGTATAGTCATTTAATTTGAATTCCAAATTTTAGGGTTCTTCACGTATTTTAGATAATTCAGTAGATATAGTTAATATAAATTCATAATAGTTACATATCTAGAATCGTGAGTGAATTTAGAGCAAGTTTGGTCTTTATATCGTTGCAAATGGTTGAGAATTGAGAGAGTTCAGAAATTCAAATTGTTGGAGCTTGAGGAAGAAGATGACAATGGTGGTGGCGCGCAAATTTCAAACCTCAGGGTAGAGTTTATTTTATATTTAATGATAGGTGTTTTATAAACGACTGAATAACTTGCCCCAGTGGCCACACATGCGCTCTTAGTCTCCTCATGCCTCAAGTCTGGGGTTCGAATCCCCCTCGCCCCAGACTTTTTGTTTCTTTTATTTTTCCATGATTAACCACTTGTTTGAAAATATAATGAACTGGATGTGTGACAATAACACCAAGCGCGCGTTGGCCCAGTGGTGTTATTTTGGGTTAGTGACTTGGAGGGCGTGAGTTCAATCCCTCAAGGTGACAAAACATTATTTTTTATCACTTATTTCCTTCAATTTTCTCACAACTTCACATAATTAATTAACCTATCAAACTAATTTATTTTCACTTCATTTTTCACACACTTGTCATTTATTACATCTATTTTGTGAATAATCAAAAAAAATCATAAAAATATTATTTATTTCATATATTTTTATTAGGTTTAAAATAGTATGTTTTAAGTGCTTTATTAAAAACTTTAAATATATACATTCACTTTGTTTTAACCTAATCATTTTGTAAATAAAGTTTATGATAAAACCCTAATTGTTTAGGTCTTAATTAGGCATAGATCTTCATCTTTACCTTAATTGAGTTGACTTTTTGTCAAATTTCAAAACTGTTTTCAATCTCCGAATAAATCAAATGATTAAGGTTTTCAAACAACAAAACCTTGTATCATTCCAAATCATTTTTTTCAAATTGCTTTTACACCAGTACTGTAAAGTACTGGGCCTCTAATAGAGTGTAAGTCCCAAACACCTTCTCTTCTTAGCTTGTTTTCAAAACTGTATTTTCAAAATCTTCTTTCTGTTTTCAAAACATTCTTCTGGTATTTGAAGGGCATTATTCCCGGTGAAACTCTTCAGATACCTATGTGACCTTTGTCCATCTTCACTTCTTCTGTTTTCAAAAACCCTTAACTGTTTATCATATATATATTCAACTGTTATCCATCAATTACTGGTAAGGCTCTGTACATACTTCTTCAATGGCCTCCACTCCATCCAGGTTAGGCTTTACAAGCTTTCAATTTACAGTCTTTATTTAAATTACTGTCAAATATAAACTGTGCATATATTAGTTTAGAACTACGTTTGAGTATAAACCCTAGGACAGTTAAACTATATATATTATAGGAATATGGCCTAGGATTGAGAATGTCTTCCCGGTGAAGGCTCTTTCCTAATTAGAGATCTGTAGTTCAAACCCCCAAGATGAATTATTCCCGGTGAAACATCTTGGCAAAAACCTTAGAATCCAAAAATATAGGACACATCCACCCAAAGAGGAATTATTCCCGGTGAAACCTCTTACCCATTTGCTTAGAGCCAAAATAAGTTCAAAACTACATAGCTTTCTCTTGTGCTATAACAAGGACCCTCGATTAGCCTCCTCTTGGGCTTTGTACAAGGACCCACAGGCTTCTTAAAAGCATTTCCAGCTTCCTCTTGAGCTTGTATACAAGGACCCATCAGGTTTCTTATAAACATAGGAACAGGTCTTTAGTCACCTTTTAGCCTACCCTGGTGAGTTTCTTCCAATTTAAACCAGACTTTAAACAAGCTAAGTTTGTCTCAATTTTGCATTGAGTACACCTTTTGGAATGAGAGACATGGACAGTCTCTGTCACCCTTATCTTCATCAATCTTCCTTAGCAGAGTCTAGGATCTATGTTTATTTTCTCCTCAGCATGAGTCAGCCTTCATCTTGGGCTTTAAAAAAGAAGTCTCCACTAGATAATCTTTCTGCCAATCATTTCAATAAAATCCCCTGGAAAGGGTTAGCCTCCAAAATCATTCCTTCATTTTAATAAAATTCCCTGGAAAGGGTTAGCTTCCACACATTCCTTCATGTTAATAAAAAACCCCTGGAAAGGGTTAGCCTCCAAAGTCAATTAAAATCAATCCATCATTTCAATAAAAAACCCCTGGAAAGGGTTAGCCTCCAAAGTCAATTAATAAAAATGTCAAAAAAACTAAAGATTCATCTCTCTTAGGAGATAATTTCCCCAAAGGAGTCAAATCCCCTAGAAAGGGTCAGCCTCCAAAAAACATGATAAAGTCAGTCTTTTACCAAATAATTTCTCCAGCTGAGTCAAAATCCCTAGAAAGGGTTAGCTTCCAAAGAAAAACAGTCTTTTTAATCTCCAGTAGAGTCAAAACCAACAAAAATAGTTAGCCTCAACCTTGGGCTTCATACAAGGCACCAAACAATAAAACTCCCCTGTCAAGAGTCAGCCTCAATCTTGGGCATTGTACAAGGCAGATAATAGAGTCTCCCTAGTGAGTTCTTCATCACTCAGTAGCCACAACCTTGGGCTTTGTACAAGGCAGATAAACCATATTTTCATGTGTCAAAGGTTCCTAACACCTAGGATCTTTTACCCATAGAGTCATCCATACTCAATTTATTTAAGAGTCCGCCACAACCTTGGGCTTTGTACAAGGCAGAAAATAATGTTCTCCCTAGTTAGAGTTAGCCACAACCTTGGGCTTTATACAAGGCACATAAAATAGAGTCATTCATAGTCTCAAAAATTCAATTATCCTCAGCAGTCAGCCACAACCTTGGGCTTTGTACAAGGCACACAAATATAGTCTCCCTAAGTAGAGTCAGCCTCAATTCTGGGCTTTGTACAGAACACCAAATAAAAATCCATCAAATAAACAGAGTCAGCCTCAATTCTGGGCTTCGTACAGAGCACAAAAATACCCTGCAATTAATCCCCAGTGGAGCCATCTCCCAAAGTCAATAATAATTAATTAATCAATCAAAAGCCTCAAGCTTGGGCCTCATACAAGCCAGCTAAATTCAAATCTTTCATATAGTAAATAGACATAGCTTATCTCTATAGAGAGATATTTTTACTACTCTACCACATTCAAACAAACAAACATTTCAATTTCAATTTCAATCAAAGTCTCCCATTTAGGACTCTGAAAGACATGCTCTGGCACATCCCCAGACTTGTACACTTTCCCTAATTTGGACGAGCATCTTTCTTTCATTTTAGAGGCACGATGGCTGTCATACTTGATCAACCAAGTAGACTCCCGTCTTAATGAAACATCATTTTTTTTAGCTTTTCTGTCACTTTTAAATGTTTGTGGTAGAATAGTACAAATACCTCTCTGTAAAGATGACTTCATGTCTCTTTACTGTAAACAGAGATTTAATTCAAGCTTCAACCTTGAGCTTCAAGCAAGGCACCAAAAACATTTAATTTCCCTAGTTAGTTCCCCGAACTACATTAAGCTCTGACTTCCACTAGGGATATGTAGGCATGAGGTTCACAAGGAATCTCAGCGAGCTAATAAAATACCAAAAATAGTCAGTCTGTCTGTCTGTCTGTCTTTTCAAATCAAATCAATTCCTTCTCCTAACACAAAGGAGAAACTTTCCCAATCATTAGCAGCAAACACAATCACAATGACACAGAGAAGGTTCCTGTAGAGTACTACAGATATGTAGGGTGTTTAAACACTTCCCTATGTATAACCGACCCCCCGGACTCCAGAATTTCTAGTCTAGGTGAAATCCCCACACTTAGCAAACTCCTAGGGTTTAGTTGAGATCTTTTTTCCCCTTTCCTACTCGTAGGACAAATAAGAAAGTTCGTGTGATATCGTAGGAAGAACTGAAATAAAATTCATCCCACCACGGGCGCATTCTCCTTCCAAATTTCGCGTGAAGGGTTTAGCGTGCCGTCCTCCCAAGTGAAACGGGGAGGTAAAGAAAACGACCACCACATTCCGTAAGCGTTGAAATAACTTTGTCAGATTCTGTATGTGATCTTCTTCATTTTCTGATTTGGCAATCATGTCGTCCACATAGACTTCCACTTCTTTATGCATCATGTCGTGGAAAAGCATAGTCATGGCCCTTTGATAAGTTGCCCCTGCGTTCTTTAGTCCAAAAGGCATAACACGATAGCAGAACGTGCCCCAGGGAGTGATGAAAGCTGTTTTTTCCATGTCTTCAGGTGCCATTTTGATTTGGTTGTATTCTGAAAATCCGTCCATGAACGAGAAAACTTTGGATTTTGCTGTACTGTCTACCAACATATCAATATGTGGTAAAGGAAAATCATCCTTAGGGCTAGCTTTGTTCAAATCTCTGTAGTCGACGCACATGCGGACTTTTCCGTCTTTCTTAGGAACGGGAACAATGTTAGCTAACCACTGAGGGTATTCTGAAGTGACGAGGAAACCTGCGTTGATCTGCTTTTGAACTTCCTCTTTGATTTTCATGGCCATCTCCGGATGAGTTCTTCTTAATTTTTACTTGACCGGAGGGCATTCTGCTTTTAATGGCAAGTGATGCTCCACTATACTGGTATCCAACCCTGGCATATCTTGATAAGACCAAGCGAAGACATCTGAGAATTCTTTGAGTAGCTGTATCAAACTCTCTCTGATCTCTGAACTGAGCGAAGCTCCAATCTTAACCTCTTTTCTGTTTCCATCGGAACCAAGGCTAATGATCTCTAGAGGCTCATTGTATGGCTGAATGGCCTCTTCCTTTTGTTGAAGTAACCGTGAAATTTCTTTTGATATTTCTTCGTCTTCTTCTTCCTCTGCCTCGAATACAGGAAACTCAAAGCTTGGAGAAGTCATACGGTCGCACGTTTCAACGGGGTATTTTATGATTAATCTGCATATGTGTGATAAGTTTTATTTAGACAACGAGGGAAGACTCGGTGTATGCAGTTAATGAAATATTTTGATGTTTTTTTTAGGGTGTTTTTTAGGATTACCAATTTCCGAAAAAGAGAAAAGGAAAAACTAAACGAAGGAACAGAATGACATTTTTATTTATGGACAGTCATTTCTTGAAACAAAGACCCTATAAAACAAAACTCTATTGCTTTGGGCGAAGCAAAGAGGGACATTTTCCTAAGAAATAGTAAAATGCAAAGCCCTATGAAACATCTCTTCACCCTGGGCTATGGTGAGAGGACAAAATAACGGTGAAAGTTCCTACTTAGGAATGTGAACAACAGTTGAAACTTCAACAGCTGTCCAGTAGTGGCGAACCCCATTGTGCACTAAGTAATCTGGAACCTTAGGCTTAAGCTGGCCTATGGTAGGTCTTGATTTACCAACCACTGTCTTTGCAACACTCAGACGATCTTCTTCTACTTCAGCAGACTGAGCGGTGTGAGCATACCCATTTCCAAGTGGAGTATGTCGGACTTTCTTTTGAGGAAACTTCCAATCTTCTGAATGGAGAGACTCGTTGTCGGAGACACTTTCGAGATCATCCTCTTCTGTATTTTGGTCTTGCTCTTCTCCCAAGATGGCATTGACTAGATATGTGAACTCTATATCCGTAGCCTCGGAAGGTGACTTGGGGATATAATCCTCAATGATGATTTCACCAGTTGATGATGATGAATAGCAAGGGTTATACATCTCTTTTGGCTGAGAGAGGTATTCATAATCACTGTTCCATCCAGTTGGAACAATGTCTTCAAGAGAGATTCTTGAACTTTCAGGAGCGGAGTATTTCACCATGTAGTCGAATTTTCCGCTTGGTTCTCCTAATGTATCCCAAGTCTCTTCGGGGATAGGAGGAACTTCTTCTGATGAACCATGACTTCTGGTGGTGAAGCTGTCAGTAACTTCATCACTGCTTGGTTGAGTCTTACTTTCAGATCCTTTAGTCGGATAACAGCAAGGTGATTCAGACTCTGGTAGGGAGATATATCCTGCTCTGTTAAGATAGGATAACCATTCCTCTTCATCGGTGTTTTCCGTACCGATGGTATTGACTGTTTGTTGAACAGGTTGAAGAAAACCTCCACTGCAGAAAGTTTCTTGAATAGGGAGAACTACCTCAATCCCTGGGATAGCTTTTGATGATGTTGGAAAGAATCCAATTCCTGTTCTGTTCTTGTTGTTGGTAGGAATATTAATGTGCCCCCAACCACTGGTAGTGCCATCCTTTACAACTTGGATTGCATCTTTGTATGAAGAGATAGACGCTGCTTTCTCCTTTCCTTTGTCCAAGGAAAGTGCTTGGAATTTAGTTCCAACAACTTCTTTTGGTTCTATGTCGGAGAATGATGACAGGTTGCTGACGATCAGAGCTCGTTCTCCACATACGGTTACCAATTTGTCATTTCTTATGAACTTCAGCTTCTGATGAAGTGTTGAAGTAATTGCCCCAGCCTCATGAATCCATGGGCGACCTAGCAAACAACTGTATTGTGCTGGAATGTCCATAACCTGGAAAGTGATTTTGAACGTCTGAGGTCCAATAGTTATGGGAAGATCTACTTCTCCAAAAACTGACTTTCTTGATCCATCAAATGCTTTGACGATGACATGACTTTTTCTTAGAGGGTAATCTTCGAAAGATAATCTTGATAATGTTGATTTAGGCATGACGTTGAGAGAGGATCCATTGTCTATTAGGACTCCTGTGAGTGTATCACCCATGCAGCCAACTGAGATGTGAAGTGGAAGATTGTGGTCCACTCCTTCTTCAGGAAGATCTTCGTCACAGAAACTTAGGTTAGTTCCGGCGGAAATGTTGGCAACGATGTTGTTGAATTGGCTTATAGTAACACTTGGTTCTACGAAAGCTTGTTCCAAAACTTTCTGTAGAGCTTCCCTATGAGCTTCAGAACTCAATAGCAGGGAAAGAACAGAAATCCTAGACGGAGTATGTAGTAATTGGTCTACAATGTTGTATTCACTCCTCTGGATTAACTTCAAGATCTCATCATTTTCTTTCGCTTGAACAGCATTGGTCGGATGATTGTCTTGCCTATGTGGTACTTCCTCCGAAGGTTTCTCCACATTTTCTGTTGTTCTGTTGAAGACTCGTCCACTTCTGGTGACTCGACTAACATCAGCAATGTTGACAACAGACGGTAATGGTATTTCCTTACCATTTTCAATGAATGTAGCGTTGTACTTGTATGGTATAGCCTTGCTGGACTCATACGGTACAGGACCTGGTAAGTAGATGACTAGTGGTGCAACTGCTGTCTTCCTGCTATCATACTTAACTTGCATAGGTTCATCTTGATTAATTTGAGGAGATACGGTAAAGACTTCATCATCTTCTCTGTTGGCAAGAACAGTAATGGTATTGTCATCCATCAGCTTTTGAATGTCGTTGCGAACACGCAAACATCCTCGTGAATTTCTTCGACAGATTTCGCATCTACTGTAAGCGTGGAAATCTGTTCCAAAGTAGGCAAGTCCATTTAAAGTTTTGTGGAACCTGACTACCGATCCTTCAAGGTCTTCAACTTTGTAGATTTTGTATTCTCCTGGACATCCTTGAACCATGTTGATGTCATGTTCAGTTCTGACTCGGATATGTTGAATCCATCCTAAGTCCATTTGTTCTTGTAATGCAGCTTGAACTACGGCACATCCTTGATTATTCTTTGGACAAATTTCACATGTGAAGTAGTTGTGAGGTGGTACATGACCGTACCCAGCTTGTCTAGCGTGCATCTTGACAAGATTTTCCCCTATCTGACGAATGTCGTAGATTTGAATGACGTTGGGGTGTTGATCTATCAGATTTACTGAAGCTTCTTTATGCTGCGGCAAAGGATTTGCTTGGACGTTTGGATTAGTATCTTTGAAGGATAGCATTCCGCTTTTCACTAATCGTTGGACGTCAATCTTGAAAGATAAACAGTTCTCAATATTGTGACCTGGTGCCCCCTGATGATAGGGACAAGATTGGTCAGCCTTATACCATGGTGAGGAACTATTTGTAGGATTTGGAGGACTCCTCGTCTGAATGAGTCCTTTTGCCAGTAATGTTGGAAACAATTCTGCATACGGCATTGGTACGGGGTCAAAGGCAGGATACCTTGGAGCCCGATTGTTGTAATTTGGAGGTCGAACCTGCTGCTGAGGTTGCTGCGACCTTTGTTGAATTTGTTGTTGCGAGACCTGAGGTTGATAAGCTGGCGCTGAGTTAACAACCGGAGTTATTGTTGCAACTTGAGGTTGGAATTTCTTCTTGATTTTGTGCAAGACATTGCTGACATCTTGATCCTTTTTCTTCTGGAAAGAACTTCCATACTTCCTTGGACCAACAGAAGATTCTGGTTCTTTGTTCAAGCGTCCTTCTCGAACTGCTTCTTCTAAACGCACACCCATGTTTACCATCTCGGTAAAGTCACTTGGTGCACTTGCAACCATTCGTCCGTAGTAAAATGGACTTAAAGTTTTGAGATAGATTTTTGTCATTTCTTTCTCTTCAAGTGGTGGACAAATTTGAGCAGCAACTTCACGCCATCTCTGAGCGTATTCCTTGAAGCTTTCTCTATCCTTTTGAGTCATGGCCCGGAGTTGATCTCTGTCGGGAGCCATATCCAGATTGTACTTATACTGTTTGACGAAGGCCTCTCCGAGGTCTCGAAAAGTACGAATCTCTGAACTGTCCAAGTTCATGTACCATTTGAGTGCAGCACCAGTCAGGCTGTCTTGAAAATAATGAATGAGCAATTGTTGATTATCAGTCTGAGTTGACATTCTTCGAGCGTACATCACAAGATGACTTTGTGGGCATGAATTCCCTTTATACTTCTCGAATTCTGGTACTTTGAATTTGTGAGGAATCTTAACATTTGGAACCAGACAGAGGTCTGCAGCATTCTTTCCAAATAGATCTTGTCCTCGGAGAGTCTTGAGTTCCTTCTGCATTTGCAGAAACTGTTCTTGGAACTCGTCCAATCTTTCATACACGCCAGCATCCTCACTTGGAGCGTGATGATATACTTGTCCGCCTTGCGGGGGAAAAGTATGCATAATGGGCTGTGGAGAAGCCATGACAGCAGATCTCGGTATCTCAGCATTCTGTTGTGCGAAACCCATTGCCGTTGCTCTTGGAACTTCAATTTCCAGAGGTTTGTAACCCTCCGGTGGACGCATATCCATGGTGACTTTTGGAGCTTCAGAAGCTGGAGGTATGTACCCTTCTGGAGTAAAGTTATACGGCATGCCCCAAGGTCGATCAGGCGGCATGGTATACTGAGGAATAGGAGTAGAAACAATCTCGGAAACCACAGTCCTTTGCGGTTCTTCTGGCGTTGGTCGATTCTGCGCAACTACCAGGGCTTCTACCATACTATTGAGTCTTTCAACAGTACCTTTGAGAGTATTAATCTCTTCTCTGAGTTCTTCATTCTCTTGCTCAAAGTCTTCCATTCTTTTCTTGCGACTTGAACGAGTGTTGTATGGATGAGACAGCTTGAAAGTCTTGGTTCACCTCCTTCTCCTCCTCTCTTTCTGGAGAAAGGAAAGTGACTATTAGATCCGCGACAATTCTCGTGTCAGTGCGTACGACTAAAGCGATGTATGATATGCAATTAAGTTATTATTTTTCAAGGAAACACCATAATTACGTTATGAAACATCAAACTTTTATTAATTAAGCGAAAACGCCGTTTTTACACACTTTGAAAATGGAAATACAGAGAAACTGAGAGAAAGGACTCTAAAACTTTGATGATGAGCCGACTTCACGTTCTAACATCTTCTTCTGTTTCTTGAGCTGAGCGTTCTCTGACGTGAGCTGATCGATGATCCAGGAAGCAGGAGGGATATGATGAGAAAGTGACGATTGTGTCACTTGTCGATCGAGCACTTCAAGTAACTCATCCTTCCTTCTTAGGATGTTTTGAATTTCAACATTTTCCATGTTGACAATTCGATACTTGTTCCTCCAAGCATTCCTTTCTTGGCATACCTTGTTTAATGCCGCTTGCAGTTTTTCAACATCGGTGGAGAAAAGGTAAATTGGTTCCCTTAGGGGAATAGGTTCTTGATGTTGATATGGCATCCTGAGCTTGAATGCTCTGACGCGTACCCATTGAAGGTAAGGATCCAGGGAGATGCAAAGATGTTTTCCTAACAATCTTCTCCCTTTGCTGTGAACAAGACGCCAGGCTTGGACAATTTCCTTCTTCAGCATGTTGCCATGATCGTCGATGTTCTTGAAGAACAGACCCTCCAATTGGATGTTACTTGGAATATTTTTCATGGGATAGCCGTATTGACGACGGGCTAAAGCTGGATTGTAACTGATTCCTCCCTTAGTTCCAATAAGGGGTACGTTGGGAAAACTTCCGCAACTGAAGATGATCTTGGTTTCGTCGTTGTCAGGACTACACCAATCAATGTCTGTATGAGTGAGAGACATGATTTTCTGTGACCAGTAAAGGCCATCCCTCATATTCCAGAAAGTGCTAGACTTTGGCAGGTGTGAAACGAACCATTCGTATAACAACGGTACGCAGCATGTGATTAATCCTCCTCGCTGCAGGTTTCTTGAATGCACAGAGTGATAAGCATCCGCAAGCAAGGTTGGAACTGGATTTCCAATTAAGAAGATCTTAATTGCGTTGATGTCGACGAAATCGTTAATGTTAGGAAACAAAAACAATCCGTAGATAAGCAAAGCCAAGATTTCCTCAAAAGCGCTCATATCTTGGATGCTGACGAAGTACCGAGCTTGATCAAACAGGAATTTGGAGGGCAATCCTTGAATTCCTCCTCTACTCACCATATGAGTTCTGATGTCGACTACGTTCAAAGGAGTAGTTGCAGCAATGATAATGTCGTCAGGATTCTTTTCCAAACCGGAGTACGGATCTTGCGCGTACACGGGTATTCCAATCAGACGAGAGTACTCCTCTAACGTAGGCATGAGCTGATAATCTGGAAAGGTGAAGCAGTGATACGTTGGATCGTAAAACTGTACCAAGGTGGGAAGGATCCCATCCACCATGTTGGTATTGAGCAAAGGCAGAAGTTTTCCATACTTCTCCTTGAAAGCCTGGGGGTTGACCACCAGTTTTCCGAGCTTTCCCAGTTCCTCGACCTGGGGAATCTTGAAGGTGTATTTCCTAGCTCTCTTTCTTCCGTAATCCATGGTATAGATCCTTAAGTCCTTTCTCCGTTTCTCTCTTTCTATGAAGTTCAAAACGTTCGTTATTTAGTTTCCTTGAAAAACGACTCGAAAAAGACTCTTTTTGTTTTTAGTTGTTTATTAATGAATGATGCATGAATGCATGAATGCACACACACAAGAGTTTTAAACAAACATGGCGTTGAAGGGTATAGTGGTCATGAAGTCAAAACGCAAACCCCGCCCCAATGGTAAACTAAGGTTAAGGATTTTTGTACCTGTAGAACGGGTTCTAGGGGTCTCAGAGTTTTTGCTCAACCTTAAAGATACGTTGATTGGTATCTATAAGAGAGTTTTCTCTGAGTGTAGTATCTGCGTGACAATTACTTCCGTAATCACCGCTCTACGTCCTAAAAAAAGGCTTTAAGTGGGGTTAATGTGTTTCTAGGTCCTCCTGGTACAAATCAGTCTCGGAATGCAGTGGCGCAGTTAATCACAACCAGCCAGGCAAATCCCAAGAGTAGACTTGGAAACCAAGATTAGAGGGCCTTCACCGGGAAGACATCCTCCATCCTATCTTATGTTGCACTCAAATCCGGGTATAGGATTTCTCACCACAAGGGGGAATCAAGCCCTTTCCCGATACAGAATAAACAAAGTAAACAAATATATATGCAACAAACACATGATATGACACAGAGGTTAGGCAGGACCTCTCTTGTTTGAGGGGGAATTTGGCATCCCTAATTCCTCATTGGGGCTGGACCAGCAACAGGTCAACCATTGGTTTGGATGAAAAACCAAGGTTTTTAACACTTATATCCCCAGCAGAGTCGCCATTTTTCTGTGGTGGTCGTTTTCTTTACCTCCCCGTTTCACTTGGGAGGACGGCACGCTAAACCCTTCACGCGAAATTTGGAAGGAGAATGCGCCCGTGGTGGGATGAATTTTATTTCAGTTCTTCCTACGATATCACACGAACTTTCTTATTTGTCCTACGAGTAGGAAAGGGGAAAAAAGATCTCAACTAAACCCTAGGAGTTTGCTAAGTGTGGGGATTTCACCTAGACTAGAAATTCTGGAGTCCGGGGGGTCGGTTATACATAGGGAAGTGTTTAAACACCCTACATATCTGTAGTACTCTACAGGAACCTTCTCTGTGTCATTGTGATTGTGTTTGCTGCTAATGATTGGGAAAGTTTCTCCTTTGTGTTAGGAGAAGGAATTGATTTGATTTGAAAAGACAGACAGACAGACAGACTGACTATTTTTGGTATTTTATTAGCTCGCTGAGATTCCTTGTGAACCTCATGCCTACATATCCCTAGTGGAAGTCAGAGCTTAATGTAGTTCGGGGAACTAACTAGGGAAATTAATTGTTTTTGGTGCCTTGCTTGAAGCTCAAGGTTGAAGCTTGAATTAAATCTCTGTTTACAGTAAAGAGACATGAAGTCATCTTTACAGAGAGGTATTTGTACTATTCTACCACAAACATTTAAAAGTGACAGAAAAGCTAAAAAAAATGATGTTTCATTAAGAGGGGAGTCTACTTGGTTGATCAAGTATGACAGCCATCGTGCCTCTAAAATGAAAGAAAGATGCTCGTCCAAATTAGGGAAAGTGTACAAGTCTGGGGATGTGCCAGAGCATGTCTTTCAGAGTCCTAAATGGGAGACTTTGATTGAAATTGAAATTGAAATGTTTGTTTGTTTGAATGTGGTAGAGTAGTAAAAATATCTCTCTATAGAGATAAGCTATGTCTATCTACTGTATAAAAGATTTGAATTTAGCTGGCTTGTATGAGGCCCAAGCTTGAGGCTTTTGATTGATTAATTAATTATTATTGACTTTTGGAGATGGCTCCACTGGGGATTAATTGCAGGGTATTTTTGTGTTCTGTACGAAGCCCAGAATTGAGGCTGACTCTGTTTATTTGATGGATTTTTATTTGGTGTTCTGTACAAAGCCCAGAATTGAGGCTGACTCTACTTAGGGAGACTATATTTGTGTGCCTTGTACAAAGCCCAAGGTTGTGGCTGACTGCTGAGGATAATTTAATTTTTGAGACTATGAATGACTCTATTTTATGTGCCTTGTATAAAGCCCAAGGTTGTGGCTAACTCTAACTAGGGAGAACATTATTTTCTGCCTTGTACAAAGCCCAAGGTTGTGGCGGACTCTTAAATAAACTGAGTATGGATGACTCTATGGGGAAAAGATCCTAGGTGTTAGGAACCTTTGACACATGAAAATATGGTTTATCTGCCTTATACAAAGCCCAAGGTTGTGGCTACTGAGTGATGAAGAACTCACTGGGGAGACTCTATTATCTGCCTTGTACAATGCCCAAGGTTGAGGCTGACTCTTGACAGGGGAGTTTTATTGTTTGGTGCCTTGTATGAAGCCCAAGGTTGAGGCTAACTATTTTTGTTGGTTTTGACTCTACTGGAGATTAAAAAGACTGTTTTTCTTTGGAAGCTAACCGTTTCCAGGGATTTTGACTCAGCTGGAGAAATTATTTGGTAAAAGACTGACTTTATCATGTTTTTTGGAGGCTGACCCTTTCCAGGGGATTTGACTCCTTTGGGGAAATTATCTCCTAAGAGAAATGAATCTTTAGTTTTTTGACATTTTTATTAATTGACTTTGGAGGCTGACCCTTTCCAGGGGTTTTTTTATTAACATGAAGGAATGTGTGGAAGCTAACCCTTTCCAGGGAATTTTATTAAAATGAAGGAATGATTTTGGAGGCTAACCCTTTCCAGGGGATTTTTATTGAAATGATTGGCAGAAAGATTATCTAGTGGAGACTTCTTGTTTAAAGCCCAAGATGAAGGCTGACTCATGCTGAGGAGAAAATAAACATAGATCCTAGACTCTGCTAAGGAAGATTGATGAAGATAAGGGTGACAGAGACTGTCCATGTCTCTCATTCCAAAAGGTGTACTCAATGCAAAATTGAGACAAACTTAGCTTGTTTAAAGTCTGGTTTAAATTGGAAGAAACTCACCAGGGTAGGCTAAAAGGTGACTAAAGACCTGTTCCTATGTTTATAAGAAACCTGATGGGTCCTTGTATACAAGCTCAAGAGGAAGCTGGAAATGCTTTTAAGAAGCCTGTGGGTCCTTGTACAAAGCCCAAGAGGAGGCTAATCGAGGGTCCTTGTTATAGCACAAGAGAAAGCTATGTAGTTTTGAACTTATTTTGGCTCTAAGCAAATGGGTAAGAGGTTTCACCGGGAATAATTCCTCTTTGGGTGGATGTGTCCTATATTTTTGGATTCTAAGGTTTTTGCCAAGATGTTTCACCGGGAATAATTCATCTTGGGGGTTTGAACTACAGATCTCTAATTAGGAAAGAGCCTTCACCGGGAAGACATTCTCAATCCTAGGTCATATTCCTATAATATATATATAGTTTAACTGTCCTAGGGTTTATACTCAAACGTAGTTCTAAACTAATATATGCACAGTTTATATTTGACAGTAATTTAAATAAAGACTGTAAATTGAAAGCTTGTAAAGCCTAACCTGGATGGAGTGGAGGCCATTGAAGAAGTATGTACAGAGCCTCAACAGTAATTTTTGGATAACAGTTGAGTATATATATGATAAACAGTTAAGGGTTTTTGAAAACAGAAGAAGTGAAGATGGACAAAGGTCACATAGGTATCTGAAGAGTTTCACCGGGAATAATGCCCTTCAAATACCAGAAGAATGTTTTGAAAACAGAAAGAAGATTTTGAAAATACAGTTTTGAAAACAAGCTAAGAAGAGAAGGTGTTTGGGACTTACACTCTATTAGAGGCCCAGTACTTTACAGTACTGGTGTAAAAGCAATTTGAAAAAAATGATTTGGAATGATACAAGGTTTTGTTGTTTGAAAACCTTAATCATTTGATTTATTCGGAGATTGAAAACAGTTTTGAAATTTGACAAAAAGTCAACTCAATTAAGGTAAAGATGAAGATCTATGCCTAATTAAGACCTAAACAATTAGGGTTTTATCATAAACTTTATTTACAAAATGATTAGGTTAAAACAAAGTGAATGTATATATTTAAAGTTTTTAATAAAGCACTTAAAACATACTATTTTAAACCTAATAAAAATATATGAAATAAATAATATTTTTATGATTTTTTTTGATTATTCACAAAATAGATGTATTAAATGACAAGTGTGTGAAAAATGAAGTGAAAATAAATTAGTTTGATAGGTTAATTAATTATGTGAAGTTGTGAGAAAATTGAAGGAAATAAGTGATAAAAAATAATGTTTTGTCACCTAGAGGGATTGAACTCACGCCCTCCAAGTCACTAACCCAAAATAACACCACTGGGCCAACGCGCGCTTGGTGTTATTGTCACACATCCAGTTCATTATATTTTCAAACAAGTGGTTAATCATGGAAAAATAAAAGAAACAAAAAGTCTGGGGCGAGGGGGATTCGAACCCCAGACTTGAGGCATGAGGAGACTAAGAGCGCATGTGTGGCCACTGGGGCAAGTTATTCAGTCGTTTATAAAACACCTATCATTAAATATAAAATAAACTCTACCCTGAGGTTTGAAATTTGCGCGCCACCACCATTGTCATCTTCTTCCTCAAGCTCCAACAATTTGAATTTCTGAACTCTCTCAATTCTCAACCATTTGCAACGATATAAAGACCAAACTTGCTCTAAATTCACTGATCATTGTATTTTGATACACGATCCTCTATGTTTATACTTTTACATTTCCGTGTTTTATTTTGGTTATTTTTCCCTTTTAATGTGTTTTTATAATTTAGTTTATTTTTACACTTATTTGATTTTCGTACTTAATTTTCAGCTTTAGCAGCTTTCACGAAAACGATCATAACTGGAGTTTCAGGAATCCGATTGAGGCATTCTAATAATCGCCGGAAAGCTAAGAGAAAGATCTACAATTCTCGTGTTGGAGTCGAAGTCAGATTCTGAACTCATATTTTCCAGAAATTCGTTGAAGTTGCAGCACTAGTTTTTTATTTAGTTTTGGATCGTTAGTTTTGGGCCTGGGTTATGTCTGTTTGACCCAGTTGGGTTATGACCCGAATTCTTGTTTCTCTCTAGTACCTAGGTCTGGCCGTAGTGTTCATATCACTATCACCATTCACGAAATAATTTTGAGTTTCTGTACGATTTTGCAATGGAGAACTAATCCAAAGGGGCAATCTACCGAATTCGAATTCCACAAAACTTTGAGGTTATTATTACTTTCAATTTAATTTAGTTCCTTTCCAATTTGTTCTATGATTTCGTTTGCTTAATTCGTTGTTATAGAATGTATTGGATTTAATTCGATTGATGCATGTTCCTTACTTTAATCGCGTTTAAACTTAGCTTCTTCGTTTCTTCGCGCTATTGATAACCGTTTGCTTAATTCGGTGAACCGTTTGCTTAATTCGGTGATTAGGATCATAATTCGTGTAATACTGTCGACGCTTGTTTCCTCAGTATTACAATCGAATAGGAATTGGTACCGCTTAGGGGAATTGAAATTGAAATAACCAATGATAAGTTGGAAGTAGAACCGGTAGATTAACCTGAAAATCACTTATTTCATAACAGCTTATTTCAATAATCACTTATTTTGACTTTTGTCAATTCGATTCTAAACCAACCAAAACCCCCATTAATCGTTTCAGTAATTAGTTAATAAGAATAAGAATCCTTGAGAGACGATATTCGAGTCACTTGTCGCTATCTACGGTTTTATTCAAAATAACTCGTTTTGATCCGCGCGCGACAGCGGATCAAATTGGCGCCGTTGCCGGGGATTCTTGTTGTTATTAACTAATATTAGGCATAGTGTTGTTGCTAGTACTTTTGTGTGTGTTGTGTTTGTTGATTTTCAGGGTTGCAATTCCGGTTGCAGTACGGTGATAAATTTTCCAACCTATCAGGTAAGTTTGAAAGCTACTGTTTCGAATTGTTCCGAATTTTTTCCACAAAATCAGAAAAAAATGACGAACAATACTCTTTTAGAATAGAATTCTAAAAGATTTTGACCCTCAAAATCGCAAATTCATCATTTTTCTATTTTTAATGAATTTTTTACTGTTTTCATAGTGTCACAAAATTCCAAAAAAAATCTCAAAATTTTTATTTGTCTTCATTAGATTAAATTTCGTGCTTTTGTATTTTTTGAATTTATTTTAATCATATTTGTTCTTTCGTGTCAAAAAAAAATGGGAGACTCATTGGATCAGTTGGCTTATCTTATTAATTTGATGGAAGCAAGAGAACATCAATCGTGCTATCAAACTCATATTCCACTTGCGATTTGCAATATTTGTTCTTCAAATTTTCATGGTAATGATGCATGTCCTATGTTGTTAGATACTAATTTTTATGGTGAGGCCCAAATGGTAGGTGATCTTCATGGACAATACTCATATATTGAAGAGCAGCCTATTTGGCCATATCAACAATTTCAACAAAATGCATCATTGAAAGCTGACACACAATCATATTTGGAAGAAATTATCAAGCAAATGGCTGAAAATAATAAGCGAATGACTGAAAATAATTTGCAGTTTCAACAATATATGCAATCTATGTTTCCAGTTAAAAAAGTCCAAGCTGAACAAATAATCTCAAGTGTCCATCAAATTCAAGAGAACGTGATGTTTCATGATGATGTACAACCTGTTGCATCATTAGAGTTAACACGATGTGATACCAGCCTTGATGAATTTCCAGGTGAGCCCATTAAAACCGTGTTTGTTTCATATGATGAACTCATAGTAAGAAACAAAAATTCAAGTGAATGCATGAAAGAGATTATGCCACAAAATTTCTTGAAATCTGATTTGGATGAATTATATACTTCTCTTGAAGTAGATAAATCTCTTGAAATTTTTGCTTGTGAATGTGGTGTTTGTAATGTTTGTCTTGAGATTAGTGCAGCCATTTCAGGTGAAGATAGTTTGATGCCGACAACCACTTGTGCAGAAATTCTAGCAAATTCAACAACTCTTGAATTTGACACAAAAAATGTGGATATTTGCCATAAGCAACCATTGTCCGTAGCAGAACTTTTTTTGGTGGAAACTCTAATTAAGCCAAACAACATGGAGTTATCTTTCACCATTTGTGCATCTCTTCCACCTATTTTATCAAACTCACTAGCTAAATGTGGATTTTCTATTCTTCATACTTTTGTTATTGCAGGTTTACCATATGTGCAGACTATTCCTCCTAAGCCACCAGATTTTTTACTAATATTCAAGTTCACTTGATATTTACTTTTTCCTATTTCATGTGTTCGTAGTGCATAAAGGCCTCCACCAAAACCACCAGACATGAAAGCTACATCTCACCTTAACCCCTCGGGTGTGTTCTTTCCTTTCTCTCACTCTTATTTTATATTTATGTTCTTTCATTGAGGACAATGCATGTTTTAAGTGTGGGGGAGGGAATAATTTATTTTCTTTATTTTCTTTGTTTTTGTTTTTTTTCCTTTGTTTTCGTTCTTAAAAAAAAAAAAACATCTTTTTGAAAGTTTTGGGCTATAGACTGATTTGAGTCGAGTTTGCGGAGACTTGGGAAAAATTCACAAGATCGGTATCATTTTAACACCGTAAGTCTCCTGCATATGGAAATTGATTTGAATTTTTTATTATGTTTTAGCCTTAAATTCTCATTCTCTGACAGCTCTTGAGTAGTTTATTTTAGCAGTCGGCACCATCTCTCACACACTTTACGCAGGGAAGCCGATGAATATAAGTGAGTGTTCCAGAAAAAAAGAAAAAGAAAAAGGGAATGCACCTTCTAAGTTTGGTGACCCTCACCCGGTCACTTAACCCAACGGTTGTGGAACCTTCAAAAGAAGAAGTTGAAAATAAGACTCTTTGTTAGTTGGTTAAGCGGTTTCTGGTGCTGAACTTGGTAGGGAGGATTACGGTCCGATCCCCCGCAACTACATCTGAGTAAGCAAAGGGTTATGCCACGCAAGTACCGGAACCCCGTGCAAAAGGATCAGAGTCACTAACCGGTTGTCCTGCTATAAGTGTGTGGAGATAACGGGCTTAATGTGATTGCGCCTGAATGAAAAGAAGCAAAAAGGATGAGTAAGTTAGGCTATGGTATAATAATATGATTTGAATTGGTTTGTGTATTTAGGAGACTTATGTCTGCATATCTGTGGTTAGTGTTCTTACGATGTCCTTAGTGTGCAAGATTAGTACTTGTTGATGCAAACTTACCCGAAGAAGATTTGTAGCCTAGGATGAGTAACTAATGATGTATTTCTGTGTTCCTTGTTTTGTTGTTCAGTTTGCTCGGAGTGCAAAAGTTCAAGTGTGGGGGAATTTGATCATTGTATTTTGATACACGATCCTCTATGTTTATACTTTTACATTTCCGTGTTTTATTTTGGTTATTTTTCCCTTTTAATGTGTTTTTATAATTTAGTTTATTTTTACACTTATTTGATTTTCGTACTTAATTTTCAGCTTTAGCAGCTTTCACGAAAACGATCATAACTGGAGTTTCAGGAATCCGATTGAGGCATTCTAATAATCGCCGGAAAGCTAAGAGAAAGATCTACAATTCTCGTGTTGGAGTCGAAGTCAGATTCTGAACTCATATTTTCCAGAAAATCGTTGAAGTTGCAGCACTAGTTTTTTATTTAGTTTTGGATCGTTAGTTTTGGGCCTGGGTTATGTCTGTTTGACCCAGTTGGGTTATGACCCGAATTCTTGTTTCTCTCTAGTACCTAGGTCTGGCCGTAGTGTTCATATCACTATCACCATTCACGAAATAATTTTGAGTTTCTGTACGATTTTGCAATGGAGAACTAATCCAAAGGGGCAATCTACCGAATTCGAATTCCACAAAACTTTGAGGTTATTATTACTTTCAATTTAATTTAGTTCCTTTCCAATTTGTTCTATGATTTCGTTTGCTTAATTCGTTGTTATAGAATGTATTGGATTTAATTCGATTGATGCATGTTCCTTACTTTAATCGCGTTTAAACTTAGCTTCTTCGTTTCTTCGCGCTATTGATAACCGTTTGCTTAATTCGGTGAACCGTTTGCTTAATTCGGTGATTAGGATCATAATTCGTGTAATACTGTCGACGCTTGTTTCCTCAGTATTACAATCGAAAAGGAATTGGTACCGCTTAGGGGAATTGAAATTGAAATAACCAATGATAAGTTGGAAGTAGAACCGGTAGATTAACCTGAAAATCACTTATTTCATAACATCTTATTTCAATAATCACTTATTTTGACTTTTGTCAATTCGATTCTAAACCAACCAAAACCCCCATTAATCGTTTCAGTAATTAGTTAATAAGAATAAGAATCCTTGAGAGACGATATTCGAGTCACTTGTCGCTATCTACGGTTTTATTCAAAATAACTCGTTTTGATCCGCGCGCGACAGCGGATCATTCACTCACGATTCTAGATATGTAACTATTATGAATTTATATTAACTATATCTACTGAATTATCTAAAATACGTGAAGAACCCTAAAATTTGGAATTCAAATTAAATGACTATACTGAAGCATAAATGACTGATGATAGAGGGTTTTTAATCCTCTTATGATGCTGAATAGAATGGTGTTGAGTTTTAGCCAGAAAGATACACGAATTAGAGGGATGGAGTTGAGAAACTTACCTCTGAAAATGAAGGTCGTGAGGATGTTAGAGAGCACCTGGGCTTGAATGAATGATCTCAATAGCTTCCTTGAGACTCAATGATGCTAACTGGATGCTTATTGGAGCTTGAATCCTCTTGAATTGCTCTATGGACCTCCCTCGATTTCAGCTTCAAGTGAACATGGAGGGTGATGATTCTCGAGTTACAGATGAGCTGCAGCCATCTGGTTAGCTTCACTATGACCTGAGGAGTGTGTCTGGATGATTGGCTTGGCTTGAAAACTCCTGAATTACTCCATGGTCCTCCAACTGCAAGTGCTCCAAATGAGAGGTGAAGGTGATGATTCTCCACGCCCAGAAGTGTTCCAGAGGTTTGGATCACTCCCAAATGCCTCCCTCAATGTGTTTGAATACTTATTTTCAAAGAGAGAGCTTTGGTTTGAAGAATCCGAGTCTTCTTGCCAAAGGACCTTTGAAAAAACTAAGTATGAAGAAAGAAAAGAGAAAGCAAGAATTCTGTTGCTTTGGTGTGTTTTTTGAATGAGAATGAGGCCTCTATTTATAGGCAATCGGTTCAGTACTGATTGAGAGAGTGAGCTTGCTTAGTGGGAGAGTTTTGGTTTCTTAGCCATGAAGAAATTCAAAGAATATCCCAAGTGCAATGATGAGAATTTTGATTCCATTTGATCAATCCCCTAGCCCTCGATTTTGCTTGATCTAAGGGGACAATTCTGAGCCAGAAATAAGCTCTAATTGTTTGGTGAGAAGATTCCTTGGGTGATTCATCAATTTGCCATAAATTCAAAAATGTAATCATTACATAATCACATGTTCTTATTTTTAGAATCTTCTTCAATTCTTATGGCATGGTGAAAATGAATGCATGGCATTGTTTCAGATATGTTATGGGTCGTGTAGCATCCATAATTGAGGTCATGTGCACAAAATTTCAAAGTTCAGAAATGATGCATGACCTATAATTTTACTTCATGAGGCCAACTTTGAACAAGCATAACTCTTAGCTCAAATTGAATTTGGAGAAGGTTGAACACAATTTGGAAAGCCCTAAACATCTACTTCAAATCATTAGTTTATGTCTTCTTCAGAATCACTTGGGAAATTTGTGAAAAATGAGCCCAAAGTTGGATGAAAACTAGGTTAAAAACACTTAGAAAATTTCTAAGTGTTTATGACCTAAAACTTCAAAATTTTCAAAACCCTTAAATGGTTGATCTTTTGAAAAAAGTTGTATTGTAAGATGTTGTTTTATTTTGCAAGATCTACAACTTTCATGTTGGAAGTTTTTTGAGTTGTGTAGGTGAAATTTTGAGTTCTCACCATGCCCTCAAAAACCCTAATTCCCGACTTTTTGCTCCTTGATGAATTTCTTTGAATTTCTTTGGTCAAATGACTTTGACATCCATATATTGATGATATTGATCTTTGAAAGTCATTTTTTTGACCAAAAACCTTAAAAGTCAATGATGATCCCACACAGTTGACTTTTCCTGACAAAGTGAATTTTTGGGCTTTTGTGTAGAAACAAGATCTTTTCCTCAAATGAATGATGTAAATGGATTATATTGAGGTAGTAGAGACTCTTGAATCATGTCTTGAGTTTTGGATTCATGCCCTGATTAAAAAAGCCAACTATCTTGGGGAATTAGGTCAAAAACCCTAATTGTCGACCAGATGAGAATGATGACTGTAGACTTTGAATTGAGGTGTGATGTCCAGTGGATCTTGTCATATGGGTTATTTGAAGATGATTGATGTCTTTGAATGATCCCCTGGGGCTTTTTATGGTTTCCCAAAGGTGATCCCTGATTTTAGTCCTTGATAAGGCTCAAAACCCTAGTCTGTGGATCTGAGTAATTCTGTGTTTAGATGACTGGGTGTCTTAATCAATCATAGGTGAAATAATGAAGCTCTTGAGTCTCATGATTGTGTTAGAGACTAATCCTCCTATTGATTGATCCTTTGCCTGAGTTTTCTTGTCTTTGAACACCCTCGATTGAATGTCAGGCTGCTCTGGGTACTTGCTTTGACTTGATGAAAATCCTGAAGATATGTCATCTCAGGGGGGTCAAAAATTAGGGTATGACACACATATGCAGATTAATCATAAAATACCCCGTTGAAACGTGCGACCATATGACTTCTCCAAGCTTTGAGTTTCCTGTATTCGAGGCAGAGGAAGAAGAAGACGAAGAAATATCAAAGGAAATTTCACGGTTACTTCAACAAAAGGAAGAGGCCATTCAGCCATACAATGAGCCTCTAGACATCATTAACCTTGGTTCCGACGGAAACAGAAAAGAGGTTAAGATTGGAGCTTCGCTCAGTTCAGAGATCAGAGAGAGTTTGATACAGCTGCTCAAAGAATTCTCAGATGTCTTCGCTTGGTCTTATCAAGATATGCCAGGGTTGGATACAAGTATAGTGGAGCATCACTTGCCATTAAAGGCAGAATACCCTCCGGTCAAGCAAAAATTGAGAAGAACTCATCCGGAGATGGCCATGAAAATCAAAGAGGAAGTTCAAAAGCAGATCAACGCAGGTTTCCTCGTCACTTCAGAATACCCTCAGTGGTTAGCTAACATTGTTCCCGTTCCTAAGAAAGACGGAAAAGTCCGCATGTGCGTCGACTACAGAGATCTGAACAAGGCTAGCCCTAAGGATGATTTTCCTTTACCACATATTGATATGTTGGTAGACAGTACAGCAAAATCCAAAGTTTTCTCATTCATGGACGGATTTTCAGGATACAACCAAATCAAAATGGCACCTGAAGACATGGAAAAAACAGCTTTCATCACCCCCTGGGGCACGTTCTGCTATCGTGTTATGCCTTTTGGACTAAAGAACGCAGGGGCAACTTATCAAAGAGCCATGACTGCGCTTTTCCACGACATGATGCATAAAGAAGTGGAAGTTTATGTGTACGACATGATTGCCAAATCAAAAAATGAAGAAGATCACATACAGAATCTGACAAAGTTATTTCAACGCTTACGGAAGTTTCAGCTTCGCCTGAATCCCAACAAGTGCACCTTTGGTGTCTACTCAGGAAAACTCCTTGGTTTCATTGTCAGCAAACGAGGAATTGAAGTAGATCCAGAAAAAGTCAAGGCAATTCAAGAAATGCCTTCACCCAGAACCGAGAAACAAGTTAGAGGATTTCTTGGACGTCTGAATTACATCTCGAGATTCATATATCTCATGACTGCAACTTGCGCTCCTATTTTCAAACTTCTACGTAAAAATCAAAGTTGCGTCTGGACAGACGATTGTCAGAAAGCGTTCGACAGCATTAAAGAATATCTGCTCAAACCACCCATCTTGTCTCCTCCAGTAGAAGGGAGACCTTTGATAATGTACTTAACCGTCTTAGAAGATTCCATGGGTTGTGTCCTTGGACAGCAAGACGAGACGAAGAGAAAAGAGCATGCCATTTACTATCTAAGCAAGAAATTCACTGACTGTGAATCCCGCTACTCCATGCTCGAGAAGACGTGTTGTGCTTTCGCATGGGCTGCCAAGCGTCTCCGCCAGTACATGATTCGACATACTACTTGTTTGATCTCTCATATGGATCCAATCAAGTACATATTTGAGAAGCCTGCTTTAACTGGGAGAATTGCCCGTTGGCAGATGTTGTTATCAGAATATGACATTGAGTATCACGCACAGAAAGCCGTGAAAGGAAGCATTCTAGCTGAGCACCTGGCTCACCACCCACTCAATGGTCATGAATCAACCAGTTTCGACTTTCCGGACGAGGACGTCATGTACTTCAAGATGAAAGATTACGACGAGCCACTACCAGACGAAGGACCTGAGATAGGATCCCAGTGGGGCTTAATCTTTGACGGAGCTGTCAATGCTTATGGACGAGGAATTGGGGCAATTATTGTTACACCTCAGGGTACCCATATTCTATTTACTGCCAGATTAACTTTCAAGTGCACAAACAATGAGGCCGAATATGAAGCTTGCATCATGGGTCTCGAAGAAGCCATGGATCTAAGAATCAAACACTTGGATGTATACGGAGATTCTGCTTTGGTCATCAATCAAATCAAAGGAGAATGGGAAACACGCCAACCAGGGCTAATTCCTTACAAAGACTACGCGAGAAGATTATTACCATTCTTCGACAGGGTAGATTTTCATCACATTCCTCGTGAAGAAAATAACTTGGCTGATGCATTAGCCACACTCTCTTCCATGATTAGGATAAATCATTGGAATGACATTCCTCGGATCGATGTTATGTGCCTGGATAGGCCCGCTCATGTTTTCACAGTAGAAGCAATCATCGACGACAAACCGTGGTATCACGACATCAAGAACTTTCTTCAAAAGCAAGAGTACCCTCTTGGGGCATCAAAGAAAGATAGAAAGACTTTGAGAAAGTTAGCTTATAGATTCTTCCTGAATGAAGATGTTCTGTACAAGAGAAACTTCGACATGGTTCTGCTCAGATGCGTTGACAGAAAAGAAGCAGAAATACTCATGAGAGAAATACATGAAGGTTCCTTTGGTACTTTCACCAATGGACATACCATGACGAGGAAAATACTGAGAGCAGGATATTATTGGCTGACGATGGAGTCAGGTTGCTACCAGTACACAAAGAGGTATCACAAATGTCAGATCTACGCCGATAGAATTCATGTGCCACCATCTCTTCTCAACATACTCTCTTCCCCTTGGCCTTTCTCCATGTGGGGAATCGACATGATTGGAATGATCGAGCCAAAAGCGTCTAACGGACATCGCTTCATCTTGGTAGCTATAGACTATTTCACCAAATGGGTCGAAGCAACTTCGTATGCAAACGTTACAAGACAAGTTGTCGTCAGGTTTATCAAGAATCACATCATCTGTCGCTACGGCATTCCTAGCAAGATAATCACTGACAATGGGTCAAATTTGAATAACAAAATGATGAAGGAGCTTTGTGAAGAATTCAAGATTGAACATCACAACTCATCTCCTTATAGACCAAAGATGAATGGAGCTGTAGAAGCAGCTAACAAAAACATCAAGAAAATCGTTCAGAAGATGGTCATCACTTACAAAGATTGGCATGAAATGCTCCCGTATGCTCTTCATGGTTACCGTACATCAGTACGTACTTCGACCGGAGCAACTCCTTTCTCCCTTGTATATGGCATGGAGGCAGTCCTACCAATAGAGGTTGAGATACCATCAATGAGAGTCTTGATGGAGGCAAAATTAACAGAAGCCGAGTGGTGTCAAAGCAGATTCGATGAATTAAACTTAATCGAAGAAAAGCGCATGACAGCTTTATGCCACGGACAACTATATCAACAAAGAATGAAGAAAGCTTTCGACAAAAAGGTTCGACCTCGCACAATCAAAGAAGGCGACCTTGTACTCAAAAAGATTCAATCTTTTCTCACAGTTATGACGGCCCCTACGTGGTCAAGAGAGCTTTCTCAGGAGGAGCCTTAATACTCACGACTATGGATGGAGAAGAATTCACCCGTCCTGTGAACGTCGACGCAGTCAAGAAATACTTCGCCTAAATAAACAAAAAAAAACAGCTCGCTAAGTTGAAAACTCGCAAAGAGCGACTTAAGCAAAAAAGAGCGTCTCGGTGAATCGAAAACCCGAAAGGGCGATTCAGGCAAAAATTAGAGACATAAAAAAAATATATTAATCAATCCCGGTAGACTTAAAACCCGAAAGGGGTAGTTTACGCAAAAGTTAGGGATATATGGCAAGTAACTGTGTTCAGGACAAACTTGATCATTCAAAAATCCATAGCGGAGTATTCATAAGCAGTAGGTCATCTTCTACAAAGCACGAATACAGCGCAACTCGGAGTGGAAGGGAGAGATAACGGTCGTCACGTTTCATCGTAGCCCTTTTCCCGAAAATTACCAATTTCCAACTTTGTAAATACTCCATGGAATCAAGCATTTGGCTGATTACCATTCCATATATAATAATTTGAGCCTTGTGCTTTTCTTTGCAATCTAGTCTTATTCAGTTTCTTAAAATGCATTTTAAATTTAAACAGTCATTTTCTTGAAACAATTGTTTTCATAAAATAAAATGAATTTACTTGCAAAAATAAAGGTGAAATTTCTTTCTGAGGTTTACAAACAGTAGGAAGAATGCAAACAGTTGCTCCGAGAACGGTTGAGACTCCGGGAATCAAGATTTCCCCATGAGGTCGCTTTGCGAACATCTCCCGATGACGGATCTTTACTTCAATTCATATTACTCACTTCGGACAGCGGACAACTGATAACCAGGTATTCCCGGCAGAGTTCGAACTGCAAGAAGAGGACATCTTCTGATCAACAAGAATTCAAGTCGTATCATAGGATTTTACATCTACGACAATTCTATTCACATTCACTTTACATTTTATAATTGTCATAATATTCATGCATACATTACATCATAACTGCATAGTCGAGTCAGGCTTTGATCATGTGAATGCCCGATTCATGGAGGCATGAACTCAAGTTTCCCCTGCAAGTTCCGGAGAAACTTTTTCCTTCGAGACCACAGTTCATACACAAGGATCTCTCCAAGCAAGTCAACAGATGGTAGTCTCCCTCAAAGAGATAGTTTGTTCACTTTTGGAATTCCCCAACTGAGAATCTCCTGCAGAGCGACGCTCGACAATCTTCTTCAGATAAGATAGTCTGTTTCGCATTTTTGGAATTCCCTACAGGGTCGATAAGCGGTTCTCTTCTCTAAGAAATATGGATTCCTCTACATAATTGACAAGTGGCAGTTTTTCCTCCTGAAAAACAGTTTGGTATTTCCCCAGCAAGGTCAAGAGATGCCACTTTTTCATCAAAAAAATAATTCAGAATCTCCCAGCAGATCAACAAGTGATCCCCCAGCAGAATCAGTGAATGGTAGTCTTCGTCCAGAAGATAGTTCATGATCCCCAGCGGAGTCAACAAATGGTAGTCTTTCCCCAAGGAAAGACAATTTGTCTGTTAAACATTCAAGAGGACAATAAATGTTGGTTTTCACCCCGAAAACAGTTCGTCCGCCTTCAAACAAAGTCATTAGCCCCTCAAAAGAGCGCGGGCCCATATGACAATCTTTCAAAGATGCCAAGTCAAAAGGGAAGATGGTGAAGTTTCTTTATTTACCGTCAAATGGTATCTTACCTCCAAGTGCTGGTAAGAAGTTTGATGAGGAAACAAACCTTTTGAAGTTTCTTTATTTACCGTCAAATGGTATCTTACCTCCAAGTGCTGGTAAGAAGTTTGATGAGGAAACAAACCTTTTGAAGTTTCTTTATTTACCGTCAAATGGTATCTTACCTCCAAGTGCTGGTAAGAAGTTTGATGAGGAAACAAACCTTTGAAGTTTCTTTATTTACCGTCAAATGGTATCTTACCTCCAAGTGCTGGTAAGAAGTTTGATGAGGAAACAAACCCTTGAAGTTTCTTTATTTACCGTCAAATGGTATCTTACCTCCAAGTGCTGGTAAGAAGTTTGATGAGGAAACAAACCTTTGAAGTTTCTTTTACAGTCAATTGGTATCTCATCTCCAAGTGCTGATGAGAAGTTTGATAAGGAAACAGACCTTTGGAAATTTTCTCTTTATCTGAGATATTGTCCAAACGCAACTAAGACCAGTTTCGAGATATGGACATCCGAAACAAGGGGGAGGTTGTTTACCTTTTTCTAAGTATCAACACTTAGTTAAAGAAGATGGATTACGCATTCTACACTGCCATCCATTCGCCAGAGTCCACATCAAGTATTTCTACAGGAGTTTGTCTCCTCATCCCCGCCGAGTGCGACAACGGGATCAAAGTCATGCAAAGATTTTATCAATTACAACATCTCAGGAGCGCCCAAAATTCGGGCATTCCTCGATATTTAAGTCTCTTTTACGCAGGAGAGATCGAGATATCAATCTCTCTCCCTCCAGATAAAAGAAACTTAAATAGGGGCATCTGTCATACCCTAATTTTTGACCCCCTGAGATGACATATCTTTAGGATTTTCATCAGGTCAAAGCAAGTACCCAGAGCAGTCACTTCTTCATCTGGCATTTAATCGAGGATGCTCAAAAACAAGAAAACTCGGGCAAAGGATCAATCAATAGAAGGATTAGTCTCTAATACAATCATAAGACTCAAGAGCTTCATTATTTCACCTATGATTGATTAGACACCCAGTCATCTGAGTACAGGTTTACTCAGGTCACCAGATTAGGGTTTTTTAGCCTATCAAGGACTAAAATCAGGGATCACCTTTGGGAAACCCTAAAAAGCCCCAGGGGATCATTCAAAGACATCAATCATTTTTAAATAACTCATATGACAAGATCCATTGGACATCACACCTCAATTCAAGGTCTACAGTCATTATTTTCATATGGTCGACAATTAGGGTTTTTGACCTAATTCACCAGGATAGTTGACTTTTAATCAGGGCATGGATCCAAAACTCAAGACATGATTCAAGAACCTCTACTACCTCAATATAATCCATTTACATCATTCATTTGAGGAGAAGATCTTGATTCTACACAAAAGTCCAAAATTTCACCTTATCTGGAAAAAGTCAACTGTATGGGTTCACCTTAGACTTTTAAGATTTTTGGTCAAACCATGACTTTCAAGGATCAATATCATTAATATATGGATATTAAAGTCATTTGACCAAAGAAATTCAAAAAGAATCTTCAAGGAGCAAAAAGTCGGGAATTAGGGTTTTTGAGGGCATTGTGGGAACTCAAAATTTCACCTACACAACTCAAAAAACTTTCAACATGAAAGTTGTAGATCTTGCAAAATAAAACAACATCTTACAAAGGAACTTTTTTCAAAAGATCAATCATTTAAGAGTTTTGGAAATTTTGGAGTTTTAGGTCATAAACACTTAGAAATTTTTCTGAGTGTTTTAACCTAGTTTTCTTCCAACTTTGGCCTCATTTTTCACAAATTTGCCAAAGGATTTTGAAGAAACTCCAAACTAATGATTTGAAGTAGATGTTTAGGGCTTTCCAAATTGTGTTCAACCTTCTCCAAATTCATTTTGAGCTAAGAGTTATGCTTGTTCAAAGTTGGCCTCATGAAGTGAAATTATAGGTCATGCATCATTTTGGAACTTTGAAATTTTGTGCACATGGCCTCAAATATGGATGCTACACGACCCATAACACATCTGAAAACATACCATGCATTCATTTTCACCATGCCATGATAATTGAAGAAGATTCCTAAAACAAGAACATGTGATTATGTAATGATTACATTTGTGAATTTATGGCAAATTGATGAATCACCCAAGGAATCTTCTCACCAACCCATTAGAGCTCACTTTGCATCTGAAATGTTCCCCAAGATCAGATAGAATCAATGGATAGGGGAAGCTAGCCCGAAAATGCATCATTGCATTTAGGATCTTTTCAAAATTTCTTCTTGGCTAAGAAACCAAACTTCTTTCATTAAGCAAGCTCACCACAGCCAATTGATCTGCATTCATTTGCCTATAAATAGGAGGGCATACTTCAGTAGAAAAACACACCAAAGCAACCATATTCCTTGCTTTCTCTTTATCTTCTCATGCTTATTGTTTTTCAAAGTTCTTTGGCAAGAAGAATCGTTTTCTTCAAACCAGAGCTTATCTTTGGAAAGTAAGCATTCTAACATCTCAAGGGAGGTCATTTGAGGTGATCCAAGCACCTGGATCATTTCTGTAAGTGGAGGAACACCATTGTTGCTCTCACTTTGAAGTTGTTGCAGTTGGAGGTCCATAGTGCAATTCAGAAGGTTTCCAATCTAGCCAAGCATCCAGGCACGTTCCATAGGAGGTAGTGAAGCTGTTCAGATGGCTGCAGCTCATCTGTAACTCAAGAATCATCACTCTCCATGTTCACTTGAAGCTCAAATCGAGGGAGGTCCATAGAACAATTCAGAAGGATTGAGGTTACAACAAGCATTCAGTTAGCATCACTGAGTCCCAAGGAAGCTTTTGGGATCATTCATACAAGCCCAATTGCTCTCTATCATCCTCACGACCTCCATTTTCAAAGGTAAGTTTCTGAACTCCACCTCTTTAATTTAAGCACTCTTTATGATATAGCTCGATTCTATCTTGTTCAGCATCATCAGAGGATTGAAAACCCTCTATCATCATTCATTTATCTTTCAGTATAGCCATTTAATTTGATTTTTAAATTTTAGGGTTCTTCACGATTTCTGGTAAATTAGTTAGATGTAGTTAATATAAATCTATGTTAGTTACATATTTAGAATCGTGAGTGAATTTAGAGCAAGTTTGGTCTTTACATCGTTGCAAATGGTTGAGAGTTGAGAGAGTTCAGATTTTCAAAAATTCAAAGCTAGAGGTTGAAGATGACAATGGTGGTGGCGCGCAAAAATTCAAATTCAGGAAAGAGTTTATTTTATTTTGAGTGATAGTTGTCTTATAAACGACTAAAACGTGATAGCCCAGTGGTAAAGAGTGTTTGTGTGTTGCGCGTGCCCAAGGTCTGGGGTTCGAATCCCCCTCGCCCCAGACCTTTTGATTTTATTTCTCTTTTATTTCTTCTATGCACTTGAGTAATGTATGATTTGCAATGGAACCATTCTTTTGTCACTAAGCGCGCGTTGGCTCAGTGGTGTTGTTTTGGGCTGGTAACATAAAGGGCGTGGGTTCAAACCTGGTTGGTGACAAAACCCTATTTTTTACCACTTTTTTCCATTTGATTTCTTCACAACTTCAACCAATTATTTAACCTATCAAATTAATTTATTTTCACTTCATTTTTCACACACTTGTCATTTAATATATCTATTTTGTGAATAATCAAAGAAAATCATAAAAATATTATTTATTTCATGTATTTTAATTAGGTTTAAAATAGTATGTTTTTAAGTGTTTTCTTAAATACTTTAAATATATATTGTCATGTTATTTTAACCTATTTATTTTGTGAATAAGCTCATGATAAAACCCTATTTGTTTAGGTCTTAATTAGGCATAGATCTTTATTCTTTACCTTAATTAAGTTGACTTTTGTCAATTTTCAAAGCTATTACCAGTCTCCGATTAAACGGATGATTAAGGTTTTCAAACAACAAAACCTTATACCATTTCAAATCATTTTCAAACTGCTTTTGTCACCAGTACTGTAAAGTACTGGGCCTCTAATAGAGTGTAAGTCCCAAACACCTTCTCTTCTTAGCTTGTTTTCAAAACTGTATTTTCAAAATCTTCTTTCTGTTTTCAAAACATTCTTCTGGTATTTGAAGGGCATTATTCCCGGTGAAACTCTTCAGATACCTATGTGACCTTTGTCCATCTTCACTTCTTCTGTTTTCAAAAACCCTTAACTGTTTATAATAAATATTCAATTGTTATCAACAAAACAACAAAAATATTGTTGAGGCTTTGTACATACTTCTTCAAAGGCCTCCACTCCATCCAGGTTAGGCTTTACAAGCTTTCAATTTACAGTCTTTGTTTAAATTACTGTCAAATATAAACTGTGCATATATTTGTTTAGAACTACGTTTGAGTGTAAACCCTAGGACAGTTAAACTATATATATATTATAGGAATATGACCTAGGATTGAGAATGTCTTCCCGGTGAAGGCTCTTTCCTAATTAGAGATCTGTAGTTCAAACCCCCAAGATGAATTATTCCCGGTGAAACATCTTGGCAAAAACCTTAGAATCCAAAAAAATAGGACACATCCACCCAAAGAGGAATTATTCCCGGTGAAACCTCTTACCCATTTGCTTAGAGCCAAAATAAGTTCAAAACTACATAGCTTTCTCTTGTGCTATAACAAGGACCCTCGATTAGCCTCCTCTTGGGCTTTGTACAAGGACCCACAGGCTTCTTAAAAGCATTTCCAGCTTCCTCTTGAGCTTGTATACAAGGACCCATCAGGTTTCTTATAAACAAGACTTTAAACAAGCTAAGTTTGTCTCAATTTCACATTGAGTACACCTTTTGGAATGAGAGACATGGACAGTCTCTGTCACCCTTATCTTCATCAATCTTCCTTAGTAGAGTCTAGGATCTATGTGTGCTTATCCTCAAAGTGTCAGCCTTCATCTTGGGCTTTAAACAAGAAGTCTCCAATAGATAATCTTTCTGCTATCATCTTAACAAAATCCCTGGAAAGGGTTAGCCTCCAAAATCATTCCTTCATTTTAATAAAATTCCCTGGAAAGGGTTTGCCTCCAAAGTCAATTAATAAAAATCTGTTTAAAATGTCAAAACCCCTGGAAAGGGTTAGCCTCCAATATCAGTCTTTCAAAACCAAATATTCATTCTCTTAGGAGATAATTTCCCCAAAAGAGTCAAAACCCCTGGAAAGGGTCAGCCTCCAAAAACATGATAAAGTCAGTCTTTTAACAGACAAATTCACCAGCTGAGTCAAAATCCCTGGAAAGGGTTAGCTTCCAAAGAAAAACAGTCTTTTAATAAATAAAATCTCCTCAGTAGAGTCAAAACCAACAAAAAACAGTTAGCCTCAACCTTGGGCTTCATACAAGGCACCAAACAATAAAACTCCCCTGTCAAGAGTCAGCCACAACCTTGGGCATTGTACAAGGCAGATAATAGAGTCTCCCCAGTGAGTTCTTCATCATCCAATAGCCACAACCTTGGGCTTTGTACAAGGCAGATTAAACCATATTTTTTTGTGTCAAAGATTCCTAACACCTAGGATCTTTTCCCCATAGAGTCATCCATACTCAGTTTATTTAAGAGTCAGCCACAACCTTGGGCTTTGTACAAGGCAGAAAATAATGTTTTTTCCTAGCTAGAGTCAGCCTCAATTCTGGGCGTTGTACAGAACACCAAATAAAAATCCATCAAAATAAACACTCTCCAAATAGAGTCAGCCTCAATTCTGGGCTTTGTACAGAACACAAAAATACCCTGTAATTAATCCTCAATGGAGTCATCTCCCAGAGTCAATAATAATTAATAAATCAATCAAAAAGCCTCAAGCTTGGGCCTCATACAAGCCAGCTAAAGTCAAATCTTTTATACAGTAGATAGACATAGCTTATCTCTATAGAGAGATATTTTTACTACTCTACCACATTCAAACAAACAAACATTTCCATTTCAATTTCAATTTTAATCAAGCCTCCCATTTAGGATTTTGAAAGGCATGAGCTGGCAGTAAAACCCAGACATGTGGTAACTTTCCCTAATTTGGATGAGCATCTTTCTTTCATTTAAGAGGCATTTGACTGGTATACTTGCACATACACAAGTAAGGTCCCCCTCTTGAATGAAATGAATTCAGTTATTCTGTCACTCTTCAAATGTTTGTGGTAGAATAGTAGAAATACCTCTTTGTAAAGATGATTTCATGTCTCTTTACTGTAAACAGAGATTTAATTCAAAGCTTCAACCTTGAGCTTCAAGCAAGGCACCAAAAACAATTAATTTCCCTAGTTAGTTCCCCGAACTACATTAAGCTCTGACTACCACTAGGGATATGTAGGCATGAGGTTCACAAGGAACCTCAGCGAGCTAATAAAATACCAAAAATAGTCAGTCTGTCTGTTTGTCTTTCTTTAATCAATTCAATTCCTTCTCCTAACACAAAGGAGAAACTTTCCCAATCTTTAGCAATAAACACAATCACAATGACACAGAGAAGGTTCCTGTAGAGTACTACAGATATGTAGGGTGTTTAAACACTTCCCTATGTATAACCGACCCCCCGGACTCCAGAATTTCTAGTCTAGGTGAAATCCCCACACTTAGCAAACTCCTAGGGTTTAGTTGAGATCTTTTTTTCCCTTTCCTACTCGTAGGACAAATAAGAAAGTTCGTGTGATATCGTAGGAAGAACTGAAACAAAATTCCTCCCGCCTCGGGCGCATTCTCCTTCCAAATTTCGCGTGAAGGGTCTAGCGTGCCGTCCTCCCAAGTGAAACGGGGAGGTAAAAAAAACGACACCACAGTGAGCTTTGCCGTGAAGAGGAAAACGGAATAATTATGCGAAGCCGGAGGCTAAGAATTCGACAGGAAAAATGTAGAGCTGACTCCAAATACAAGGTAAGGGTGGGGTTCAATCTCTATAATCGGGTATATGATAGACCGTGTGTGGGGCTAGGTTGTACAAATTGATGTCGTGGTTTTGTTTGGATGTTTGCTGTGAATTTTGTTGTTTCGGTGATGTGCTGAAAATATGGTAATGTTGTTGTTCCATTGGTCGATTAATGGTTGTCTTGTATTTAGTTGTTGTGTTAATTTGGTTAATTAATCGAGACTGTGAAAATTGATCGTTGCTGGAAACTATTGGCTGAAGATTTCGTTTAGAAAGAATATCCTTTGAAGAGTTACAATTCGGAGGAAGATGGTTACTGATGACCATTTCTGAGATTAAAGATGGCTACTGATGGCCATGTCTCGAGAATGTTGGTTTGAGTTGGAGTAAAAGATGGTTAGACTTGGAGCTAATTCGAAGAGGATTATCTTTAAAAGACTTAAAAGTTTTTGCGAAATACGTAAGGTACTGAGGCTGAACGTGTCTTCGTGGCATTCTCGATTCTGATCACGTTGCCATGTGTCGAAAGAGGATTCAGGCGGGATGATTTCAATTTCGAAGTAGTTTGTGTAACCGCACAAAGACATATGGCATCCCAGGGATTCTTATGGGCAACGTGGCATTAGATTAATATAGGACTGTTAGGGTCAAAACTAGTATAAACAAGGGTCTTAATGTTAGGATTCCGTGTGTTCATTTTGTACAAATCACTCACAAATCACTCAAGTATCAAGTGTTTAGAGAACGAGTTCGCTGAGAAATGTACGTATGACACCAACATCAATTTCAATACATTTGTATTTTCCTTTATTCAAGTATTTTTTCATTATTACTGCTTTAATTTACTTTCCGTTATTTATATTCCTGCATTTCTTTCATTTCGTCTAAACTTTCATTTCGAAGCACTTTACATTCTTGCATTTTACATTACTGCATGTTATATTTCTGCAATTTACATGCTTTTATTTATGTTTCTTCGAAAGTTATATTAACTTGTATAACCAGTATTGTTTCAAGTGAATATTCATAAAATCGAATCACAAAACAAGTTTTCTCCAAGTCAGAACAGGCAAGCATGAATTGAATCATTTCAAAAGACATTTGTTTGACTATGTCCTAGGATCAATCTAGTCGATCCTGCGAGTAACCAAAGTATATTTTATAGTTTGGAGGACTAGCGGTTGTTTACCGGAAATCACCGTAAACAGAAACGTAGGAAGAAGATGGCGTTGGAGGGTGTGGCGGGGGCCACCATGATAAGGGACGGTCGTCCCATGTGGAAGAAAAGAAGAAAAAAATGAACTAGGGGCGCCCACCCCACTAATATAAGAGAAGGGAGCTTGCTTTCCGATGAGGATATAAGGGGCGGTCACCCCTTTGTATTGTTTCTTGTCACACTAACATAATTAATAAAAGCGAGCATATTTATACATCTACATTGTTTCTTGTCACACTTCTCGAAGGCTTTCGTCCGCTTTTGGGTAACCGAAGCTCACCTTCTCCCTTTCCAGTCTGAGACATTTTTTGACTTCTTCCATTTCCAAACTTGGCTGGTTAAGGTCCACCATGTTCACACCTAGGCTAGGACCCTCAACAATCCTAACCTTTTCGAATTTGATTCTAATGCCTTCAGTAGCCTCAGTTATTCCGACCATGGAGCCTTCAGTAGCCTTTGTATTGGGAGTAATTGTATGTGGTTCTTCGACAGGTGTGAGGCCTTCAGTAGTCTTAGTTATTCCGGCCATAGTGGATTCCTTGACTTCCTTAGTTTCTTCTTCTTCGAATCCAGCAATATCCACCATGTTGACGTCGACAGGTTCAGCATAGTTGGTCAAAGCAATGTTGAGGGGGTCTGCGTTGACCTTCATGTGGCCTTTGGTTTTCTCACCAAACTTCAACCTTCCCTCCTTGATAGCATTTTGAATAAGATCCCTGAAAAGAAAACATTGTGAGGTTTTGTGGTCTAAAAAGTTATGATATTTACAACAGCCTCTTTTCTTCCGTTGTTCGATCAGAGGAATTTTAACATTAAGAGGCACTATCATTTGACCATCCTTTACAAGTAAATCCAAAATTTCGTCACATTTGGTAACACCAAACGTGTACGTTTTCTTAGGGAATTTATCACTTTTCTCTGTCTCGAGAGGATTTGTGCCATTAGAAAGCGTGAGCATTTTACAAGAATATGGGGGTGATTCTTTTAATTCGGCTAGATCTACTTCGAATTTTTCGAAGCTATCGAAAGGTTCTATTTCTTCTTCAACCTCAACATAAGCCACCCTTTCTTTTTTATGATTCTTACTTGCTCTAGCCTTTTCAGCTTTCAATCGTTAGACCTTTCAAACTCTATCTACTAATTGGGCCATATCTCTTAAATATTGGGTATCTAGTTTCTTTCTAATAGAATAATCTGGCCCACCAGCGACCATTTCTACTAATTCGTGTTTAGGTACTACTATAAAACACCTGGATTTCAATAGACGGAACGTATTTAGATAGTCATCTATTGGTTCAGTGAACTTTATCATAATGCTGGCCAATTCTTTTAGACTTATCTTAGTTTGTCCCATGTAGAATTTTTCATGAAACAACCTCTCCAGTCGAGGCCATGTATCTATAGAATTTGGTGGTAATGTAGTAAACCATGTAAAAGTAGTTTTTGTTAATGAACTAGGGAAATATTTGATCCTTAGACTTTCACTATTGGCTAAATCCCCTGCCTCAGTCAAATATCTGGATACATGATCGACTGTTGATTCATTAGTGTCTCCTAAGAATTTCATGATTTGGGGACTTTGCAACCCCTTGGTAATTCAGTTTGGAGAACTTATTGTATCAACCTGCTCTAAAAATTAAAGAATTTAGAGTTGCCACCTATTCTACCAGGGCAAACAGGAAACCCTACGAAGTTAAGAAATCTAGGTAAGTTACTATATTCAAGTCAAGGGAAGGTGTTAGGCATCCTTAACCCTTTCCTAAGGTTTTCATTTAAGGTTTGTAAGAGTATAATGGTAAGGTTTATGCTTTCAAGGGTGAACGGTAAGATTCGAACCTAATTAGAATTTTGGGGGAGGGGACTCGCCTTGTTACCAAGTGCCTACGTACCTCCTTATGGAGGATCAGAGTCTACGTAGTTCGGGGCAGGGTTGTACGCCTTAGAATTAGTATGAATATGTGAAGGTATTTTGAATCACCTTATCGCAGTTTTGAAATTCGTAGTTTGTAAGGTATTTTGAATTACCTTATCGCAGTTTTAAAATTCGTAGTTTGAGAAAGGAATTTGTGTTTTGATGTGGCGTACAACCCTGATTATTATATGTTCCATTAATCGCGATGATCAATAGGTTCGATCACCATAATTAACAAATAAAATAAAGAATTGCTAATTATTCTAATCCATTGATTCGATTATCACCATTAGCAAATAAATATGTTTTAATAGATTATTTGAATTGTTTTGGGAATTGAATTATTTTATTATTAACCATCGCAACCAATTAGTTTGACTAAAATGATTAATAAATTAATGAAGGATTGTTAATTATCCTAATCGATCGATTTGATCATAACCATTAACAAATTGATCGTATTTTGACTGGATTATTAATATGAAGAAGATTAATTATCGTTAATTATCGTAATCCATAGGTTTGATTGAAACAAATAACGAATTTATGAAGATTACTAATCATCGTAACCAATCAACTCGGTTAAAACCCTTTAGCATATAAACCTATTTGAATTATATAATTTAAATAATTAAATAACTGATTATTAATCATCGCAACCGATTAATTCGATCGAAACGAATAATAAATAAAATCTTAATATTAATTATATTATTAATTTAATGCAAAATACTCTTTTGGGTCCCGTATATTAACTTTGGGGTTTATTTTGGTCCCTTAACTTCAAAAAGTTCCATATTGGTCCCTTAATTCTTCAAAATGTATCATTTTAGTCCTTTTTATCATATTAGCAACGGAAAAAGAGTATTTTGCCTTAATTTAATTAAAAAATAAAATAAAATTTATAATAAAAATACATTAAGTTAATTATATAATAAATAAATAATATATAAAAAAATAGAAAGATAATAAAAGGATTAAGAAACCTGGGCGTGATCCTTTATGAGTGCTTCTGAGCGTCCATGGTATGCCTTCGTCTTCACAAGCGTTAGATCCAATGATTAGCTAATCCACTGGGAGAGATGCAAGGATGCATCATACACGTGTAGAGGGCGAGGCACTGGATTAGTGTTTGATTCATTTGAAAAATTATTATCATGCCTGGGGATCGAACTCAGGCTCTCTTGCTTCACAATTTATAAACGGCTTAACCACCCATGCCACTCACGTTAATTGGTAAATAAACGAATGAAAATCATAATATACACAATCAGTTGGTAAATGGAATTTTAAAAGTAAGAAGTGACGTGGATCCCACTATAGCCTGTGTATCCAATCAGAATTAGGGGAGAAGGATGGACTCGGTTGTCTGTCCAATTGGAGTTGGAGAGAGAAGTGCTCGACGTTGACCCACAAATAGAACAACACCATGCCATGGTCCTTCTCTTAGAGCAACTGTTCATCATCTTCTTCATGGGGTCTGCGGAAAAACCTGCGGATTTACTTGCTCCGTTACCTGCGGTTTTTTCCACGAACCCATGAGTAGTTATATAATTAATAAATAATATATAAAAAAATAGAAAGATAATAAAAGGATTAAGAAACCTGGGCGTGATCCTGTGTGAGTGCTTGTGAGCGTCCATGGTATGCCTTCGTCTTCACAAGCGTTAGATCCAATGATGAGGTAATCCACTGGCAGAGATGCAAGGATGCATCATACACGTGTAGAGGGTGAGGCACTGGATTAGTCTTTGATTCATTTGAAAAAATTATTATCATGGCTGGGGATCAAACTCAGGCTCTCTTGCTTCACAATTTACCAACGACTTAACCACCCATGCCACTCACGTTAATTGATAAATAAACGAATGAAAATCATAATATACACAATCAGTTGGTAAATGGAATTTTAAAAGTAAGAAGTGACGTGGATCCCACTATAGCCTGTGTATCCAATCAGAATTAGGGGAGAAGGATGGACTCGGTTGTCTGTCCAATTGGAGTTGGAGAGAGAAGCGCTCGACGTTGACCCACAAATAGAACAACACCATGCCATGGTCCTTCTCTTAGAGCAACTGTTCATCATCTTCTTCATGGGGCCTGCGGAAAAACCTGCGGATTTACTTGCTCCGTTACCTGCGGATTTTTCCACGAACCCAGGAGCAGTTATATAATTAATAAATAATATATAAAAAAAATAGAAAGATAATAAAAGGATTAAGAAACCTGGGCGTGATCCTGTGTGAGTGCTTGTGAGCGTCCATGGAATGCCTTCGTCTTCACAAGCGTTAGATCCAATGATGAGGTAATCCACTGGCAGAGATGCAAGGATGCATCATACACGTGTAGAGGGTGAGGCACTGGATTAGTCTTTGATTCATTTGAAAAAATTATTATCATGGCTGGGGATCGAACTCAGGCTCTCTTGCTTCACAATTTACCAACGGCTTAACCACCCATGCCACTCACATTAATTGATAAATAAACGAATGAAAATCATAATATACATAATCAGTTGGTAAATGGAATTTTAAAAGTAAGAAGTGACGTGGATCCCACTATAGCCTGTGTATCCAATCATAATTAGGGGAGAAGGATGGACTCGGTTGATTGTCCAGTTGGAGTTGGAGAGAGGAGCACTCGATGTTGACCCACAAATAGAACAACGCCAGGCCATGGTCCTTCTCTTAGAGCAACTGTTCATCATCTTCTTCATGGGGCTTGCGGAAACACCTGCAAATTTACTTGCTCCGTTACCTGCGGATTTTTCCACGAACCCAGGAGCAGCCATGGCGAACCTTCGAAACCTACAGAAATCAAAATGGGACAATGCCAAACTAACCCAGATCCACTAAAACAGGTGCTACAAATTCAATGGTCGTGTTTGTTTACACTAGAAACATCCGGAACCGTGGATACGAAACTTGCAAGCATAAAACCCTAATAATGGTGGACCATGATTCAGGGCCATAACCTCACAGGTTCCATGTTATAACTGCTCTAATACAACTCAGGAACTTGTTAGTGTCATTAGTTCTCATTAGAATGCAATGTTAATGAGAAAACGAAAACAAGAAAGTATGAGTGCACATGATGATCATGGCATGTGTGTTTTAGCGATTCTACCACGTACCTACTGACTCAGTCTTACTCTTTGAGGCCTTGGAGACTGAATGGCTTGGCTGGGAAGTTCTGAAACTTCTTGAAACAAGAGAACAAAAAATTCACTTTCTTTTGTATTTTCTTCTTTTTGAAACCCTACCCTTGGCCAAATTTGTCCCCTCTCCTTGTTGCAGTATTTTAGAATATATATGAGCAACTTAGGTCAAGTTTTATGGGCTTGGATCCTTGAAGTTTTTGATGAGAAAAAATATTGAAAATATTTGATTATCCTCATCTTTTCCCAATCCTTCTTGCACGAAATTTGCATCTAATATGGAGCATTTGGATGATTGGATTTGAATACAAAATCAAATCTTTGGTTTAAAACTAATTTTTCACATTTATAATAATTTATTCATATTTAAATGAATTAAAAATTCAAATAAATAAAGTAAATATTATAAAAATAAAATAATTAATTAAAATGTAATTATAAGGCCCATGGACATGTTTGAAATCCAAAAATTAGGCCCATTAGTCCAAAATATCGAAATTCATCACTTTCCCTTTTATGCATTTTCTCAAAATCTTCCAACTTGGGCAAGCCATAACTCATCCAATATTTGTCACATGGATTTGATCTAGGACTTTTTGGAAAGCCCGAGATGCCCTCTACAAGACACTTTGGAACCTTTTTTCCATTTGGGTATTTTATCTTGATGATATGGCTCCTGACAAAAAACTGCTTTTCGATAGCTTTTAGAAGGACCTGTAATCTTTTGGCTTATATCTCTTATGCGGGAGCATTTCTTGACCTTGGGCCCAACATCAAAGTTGTAGATAATTGAATTTCCTTGAGAACAAGCTTTGGTTGGTGAATTTCTGATAAAGCATGAGAGGGATATAATCAGTCAAAGTTGGGTTGACTTTCTCCTAGAATACCTAATTTAGCAACTTCAAGATTTGATGATTTCTGCTCTTTCCTTGGTGAATCATGGTCAAAACTTGATAAAATGATGAATGTGACTTCCAAATATTAATGTTAACAAAAAACCAGGAATTTTGATTGTACTTTGACCATAATTGACTTTTACGTCAAACTAGTTGACTGTTGACTATCTGAGCAATTGAATGAAAAATCTTTGGAATTGAAGCTTGAATTTTGTCATGGGGATAGTTTGACACCTATTGAGCCATGTGAAATCCATTGGAGACCTTGATTCATCAATTTTCTTAAGAGAATGCAAAACCCTATTTGGAGAGTGTGCCTTAGGTTAACCCTTGAGCCTTGATGAGTTTGAAAGTGAAAATATGATGGGCAAATTTTGGGGTATGACAGCTTCCCCTGTTCAATCTTCTTAAACCTGAGGATGTAGATTGTCTTGTGTGCCTGTTGGAATCTGAAGGTGGAAGAGGATTGAACACTAGAATACCCAGAAATTTGCGCTTGCTGGTGCAGGAAGCAATGTTGGAGATGGGCTTAAAGATGCCATTTAGTTGTTGACGGAGTGTTGTCAGAGACGGGCTTAAGGATGCCCTCTAGATGTTTGACAAGATGCTTTTCTAAAGCATATGCTCTTTAGATTTGGATCATAAGCATTGATTGTATCTGAGGAGAGATGAAGTAATGTCTTACATAAGACTACCTGAAGAGGTTCCTGAATAGGGTATATCAATGACTGATGCAAAGATGGTTAGGCTTTAAACAAAGCTCGGGAAGAAATGTCTTAGATAAGACTAACTAAAAAGCTCCCTAAAAGGGCAAGAGATGTCTTAGGAAGGATTGGATAAATGTTTTAAGGGATATTACCTAGAAAGGCTGAGATACGTCTTAAACAAGACTCACCTAGAAAGGCTCTTAGAAAGGACATGAAATGTCTTAAACCAGACTCACCTAGAAAGGCTCCTAGAAAGGATATGTTATGATTTAAACAAGACTAACCTAGAAAGGTTTTCAGAAAGGATAAGAAAGGTCTTAGAGAATACTACCTAGAAAATTTCCTAGAAAGGATGATAAGCGTCTTAGAAAAGACTACCTAAAAAGGTTCCTAGAAAGGATAAGAAATTCTTTGATTGTTTCTGGATTACCTTTGAAGAAAGACTCGGAATGAAGCATCAGAATTGTATCTGTGTCTTGAATAAGCGTTAAGATTGAATCGTTGATATGATCGTATTTGCACCGTACTTGGATGATAACATTTTTTTGATTATGAAGTGACCTGAAAAGGCAACGTTAATTTTATGCAATGTCATGATGCATGTGTTATGTAATGAGATTCTCAAAATAAATGAGAATCTTGTATGTTATATATGTATGTATTATGAACAATGAATGCATGAGCTAGTTAGATGATGTATGGGCACCACTATATGGTTGAAGCGCATTAGTAATTCCGTATAACCATCTCTGATCAGGGAAAATAAATCCGTATTTGCTGTCGGGGATGATATTAATTAGCGTGAAGATTTGAAGGAGATCACTGCCGAAGGACTATCGTGATGAATAAACGCAGCTATCAATGGAGAGGGCCCACAGTTTGTTGTGTAGAAGGGATTCACCTGCTATACTTCTAGCAAGTTTACCTGCGTAAAAGGATTCACTTGCCATGGTTCTGACAAGTTTACCGGCATAAAAGGATTCACTTGCCATGATTCTGACAAATTTACCTGCACCAAAGGGATCACTTATCATGGTTCTGACAAGCTTACCTACACCCAAGGGATCACTTGTCATGGTTCTGACAAGCTTACCTACACCCAATGAATTACCTGCCATGGTTCTGACAAGTGTACCTGTATAAAAGGAATTACCTGCCATGGTTTTGACAAGCGTACCTGCATAAAAGGAATTACCTGCCATGGTTCTGAAAAGCGTACCTGCACCAAAGGGATCACTGTCATACCCCAAAATTTTCCCATCATATTTCAATCCATCTGACTTTCAAATACTCAAGACTATGCAAGAATTAGGCTCACTTACTTGTCTCCTAAGCAACAAGCCTTCAACTAGGGTTTTCTCTCTCCCAAGGAGAAATCAACTTATGATACCTCAAGTGGACTTCATGGCCTCTCGTATGATTCAAAGGATCCTCACCTCAAGTTTCAAGCTCTGATTCCTAAGATTGCTCAATCAACAGCTTAAATGGTCAACAATCGACTAGTTTGACCTAAAAGTCAACTATGGTCAAAGTACAGTCAAAACTCTTGATTTTTGGTCAATATCAACATTTTAATGTTAGATTCATCATTTGATCAAGAGTTGATCATGATTCATCAAGAAAAGCTCCAAAATCATCAAAAAACTAAGTTTCTAAATTAGGGTTTTTAAGGAGAAAGTCAACCCAAATTTGACTGATCATATCTCCCACATGCTTTATCAGAAATTAAGAGGAGAAATAGGATTCCAAAGTTGCAAAAAAAATTCAACAAATTAGTGCATATTGAAAATCAAGGTTGCAGCAAGTTTGAGCCTTTCACGTTCGTCTTATCAGCTCCCTAAGGTTCCCAGAAGTTCACTTATGGCTTTGGGAAGATCAATCACGCCCATAATTCATTCACCAATTTCGCCATAGGTAAGCGCATTCACAACTCAAAGCTTTAGATTTATGCCTTATTAATGCGTTTTGTGAGTATGGATAGGTTCAGGAGATGGTTCAGAACAGCTTTGGTTCATTATATGCAAGCTTTCGTGTAAGAACTATGGTGTGCCATTGCTAGGGCACTAAGGTTTTGAAGTTTCGTTCTTCATGATGCAGAGAGTTTCGTTGAAAACAAAGGGCACCATCGCGCTCAAAATGTCTCATACCATTTAACCGTGGCCTTTTGTTAATATTCATGTGTCGTTTTGGTGAGTTTTGATATTTGCAGGAAAATGAAGGAATTTTCGCAGGAAATTCCATAGATGACTGCGCAAGAAAATCCGCAGGTGCGGAGGTTGAAGAAGAAGACCAGAAGCGTTGATGGGTTGACTGGGTATGGAAGCATTGCATTGGTCGGTCAACCAATACGCCCTCTCTCTTCACGCGTGGCTTCACTTTATTCGCTAGTCAAAGTCAGCCACACCTCTCTCCATGTTTGATTGGTTAAAATGAAATACCTGGGGCCCACTCTGACCCAAAGTTTGAATTGAGATTTAATAAATTATTTGTTAATTATTATTTGATGATGGTTTCACTAACAACAAATGTACGTGGCATAACTGGCAAGACTTCTTTGAGGTATGCGTGAGGGACTGGGTTCGAACCCTACCCTCCATGCTATATTTTTAACAATTGTGTGTTATAACTGATTTCTAGATCCAGTGATTCTCCTTCATGCCTGTACACGGTGCACCCCATATTCTGGCCAATGGATGTTATGCTGTAGCTGTATCCAAGGAATCAAAGTGGACGTCCACCATGCTCCCTCATAGGGTCACCACACTCAATCCAGCGCCCAAGTTTCTAATTTTTATTTTTTTTTATTATTAGTTTATTTTCATATATAACTAATTTTTATTCTTTTTCCTTTAAAAAATTATAAAAATCTTTTTTAAATTAAAACCAAACTTTTTTTCTTCTTTTTCTTTCTTTAAAAAAAAAAACCTATTTAAAAGTTCTTAGGTTTATACTAGTTAATCAATAATAAGGTTTAATTTACTCAAATTAGGATTTTTAGGCTAATATTTATTTTCAAGTTTTAATTTTAATAATTTTAATAATAACTATTAATTCTAGGTTTTATCACTAGTTTTTTACTATAGGTTATTTTTTTACATTAGGTTTCTTTAGCCATTAACCTTGAGGGTTTAGGTTTGCCTTTTGTAATCAAACATTGAATTTCTTCAAACGCGCATTCTCTTCTCACCTCATATTCTATGATTGTCGTATGTTGTGCTAATTCCCAGCCTTGGGTTAAAACTTGTTTATTTATTTAATTTTTTCCTTTATTTAAATTTCTGCCTATATTTAATTTTTTGCCTTTAACTTTAATTATTTATTTTTAAGTTTCGCTTTTACTATTCATTTTAAATTCTAAAAAATGTGTATAGGCTTGCAAGGTTTTTTTGTAATAATTTAGGTTTATTTTCTGCCTTTATTTTCCGCCTTTATTTTTCTGCCCACAGGTGTTTATTGTAATAGCGTAGGACTTTTAAATTCTGCCTTTAATTTCTATATTTTTTAACTGCGTGGTTAGTAATCTTAGGGAGTGCAAGCCTTGAATTAACACAGCTCACTAATTATAAGATAATATAACTGAATTTAACCACATGATTGTGCCCACACACACACTTTAGGGTAACCTCTCTTTTTGCCTTATTATTGTTGCCTTATTATTGTTGCCTGTTGCCTTAATTTGTGAAAATAGTCAAGTCCCTCGATTCCGAGGATACCTAAATCAAATGTTGCCCTCAGTTCATTCATCATCAATTTTGTCCCTCGATTGGCTGTAATTTTTGGTAAAACTCATTGTGATATTATCATGTCAAAATTGATGTCATGACATGCATTCAACTGTGGTGAAGTTTTTATTTGTGCAGGCCTTTACCTGGTGTCAAGGCCGATGTCATGACATCCGTAGCTGTTACATCTTATTCTGTTACTAATTCTGTATGTGTGATCTGTTGAGATCCTATGCGCCTTACTTGGAAATATTAGATTATGATCTGTTTGATTATTTCAAGGAAGTTTTTATTTGCTCCTATTTTGGTTCCTTGATTTGTGGAAATTAGTTTAATTAGGTTAAAGACTATTTTGGATCCAAAGCCCAGCTGCTGCGTTTTGAAGGCTATATATATTATGAAGAAGCTGCAACCCTAATGTGGATTTTTGAGAAGTTTTAAGAGGTTTACGTTAAAACTGTATTAGGGTTTTTGAGTTCTAGCTTTCTTGTGAGCCAAACAATCATCATGGTGATGATTGTCTTGGTCTAGGTGTTTTTATTTGAGTTGTAAGAGGTATACTTGAAGCTTTTAAGCAAGAGTATCATTGTACTTGATTGAAGCTTTTAAGCAAGATCAAGTTGTGTCCTTGAAGTGTGTCTTCTATTCATATTGGTTGAGAGTTATTCATCACTGCTGTGATTGAGGGGGAGCGAGTGGAATCTCTGATCTAAGTGGTATTAGGTTGAAGTTGCATTGGGTAGATATTAAGTGAAAGGTGTAATCTTGAACTGTATTACTCTGAATTGTTACTACTTATAGTGGACTTCTTCCCTGGCTTGGTAGCCTCCAGACGTAGGTGTGTTTGCACCGAACTGGGTTAACAAATCACTTGTGTTGTTTGTTATTAGTTTGTTTCTATTCTTGTTCATTGGTATAAAATTATTCAGATAGTAGTGTCGTGACATCCTATTCGACATCACGTATCTGATTCCAGAATTTCAATTGGCATCAGAGCTGGCACCCTGCCTGTTTTTCTTACTGGGTGAGATCTAGGGATAATACTTTCTGGTACTATGGACAAGGAAGGTGGTGGATTTGTGAACAGACCACCCGTTCTGGATGGTTCTAATTATGATTATTGGAAGCCTCGTATGGTGGCTTTTCTAAAATTCTTGGATAGTAAAGCATGGAGAGCTGCAAACAAAGGATGGGAACATCCTGTCACTACTGGAGAAAATGGCAATTCAACTCTCAAACCTGAGGAAGAATGGAGCAAAAATGAGGAGGAGCTGGCTCTTGGCAACTCTAAAGCTTTAAATGCTTTATTCAATGGAATTTATAGGAATATATTCAGACTAGTACACCATTGTGAACTAGCCAAAGATGTTTGGGATACCCTCAGAACTACTCATGAAGGCACTTCCAAGGTTAAGATGTCAAGACTTCAGTTGCTAACTACAAAGTTTGAGAATCTAAGGATGAAAGATGATGAAAGTATTCATGAGTTTCACATGAATATACTTGAAATTGCTAATACCTCAGGAGCTTTAGGAGAAAAAATGTCTGATGAAAAGCTAGTGAGAAAGATCCTTAGATCCTTGCCTAAGAGATTTGATATGAAAGTCACAGCTATAGAAGAGGCACAGGATATCAGCAATATGAAGGTAGAAGAATTAGTTGGATCTCTTCAAACCTTTGAGATGGGGATCAGTGACAATACTGAAAAGAAGAATAAAAGCCTAGCTTTTGTGTCCAACTCTCAAGAAGAAGCAGAGGAAAGTAGAGAAGAAAATCTATCTGAATCTATAGCCATGCTTGGAAGACAATTTAACAAAATTATGAGAAGAATGGATCAGAAGCCAAGACCAAATGTCAAGAACATCTCATCTGAAACTAACAGATCCTATGACTCTAGCAGAAGAGTAAAACCTGAAGAAAAGTACAATCAAAGCAAAGGAATTCAGTGTCATGGATGTGAAGGATATGGACATATTAGAGCTGAATGTCCCACTTATCTCAAGAAACAAAAGAAAGGACTGTCAGTCTCCTGGTCTGATGAAGATTCTGAGAGTGATTTTGAAGAAGAATCTGCCAAACATGTCACAGCCCTTACTGGTGTTTGTGTTTCTGATGAAGATTCTAGTGAAGATGAGCTAACCCTTGAAGAATTGGCAGCCTCTTATAGGAAGCTATGTATCAGAAGTGCTGAAGTCTGTCAACAAGGTGAAAAGCAAAAGAAATACATAGTTCAGTTGGAGGCTGATAACAAAGGGCTTCTTGAAACTATATCTGGTCTAAACAGTGAAGTTACCATGCTAAAATCCAAACTTGATCAGATGTCAAAATCTGTCAAAATGTTAAACAGTGGTTCTGATATGTTGGAAGACATTTTACAGATTGGAAAGGGTTCAGGAGATATGTCTGGTATAGGATTTGTTGGTGCAAAGAAACATCCTCAAGCTAGTAGTAATGCTAAACCAGAATCTAAGATGTTGAACCCGATGTCAAAACATGTGACTCAACATCATGACAAAAGTAAAATGAAGAGGAAATTTCAAAGATGGAGATGCCATTACTGTGGTAGATTTGGACACATTAAGCCCTTCTGTTTCAGATTATATGGATACCCAAACCAAGCTCCATACTACAGACCCAAGCAGATCATGCCCATCAAGAAGCAACAGTGGACACCTAAAAATATGGCTTTAATAGTTCATACATCTCTCAGAGTATCAACCAAAGAAGATTGGTATTTTGACAGTGGATGTTCCAGACACATGACTGGAATCAAGAATCTATTAGTAGATATAAAAAACCATTCTACTAGCTATGTAACTTTTGGTGATGGAGCTAAAGGAGAAATCAAAGGGGTTGGAAAACTAGACTGTTCAGGAGTTCCAAATCTGGAGGGTGTTTTGTTGGTCAAAGGCTTGACTGCTAATCTTATAAGCATTAGTCAACTTTGTGACCAAGGATACCAAGTTAACTTCACTAAAGCTGAGTGTGTGGTTACTAATGAAGGAAAGGAACTAGTAATGAGGGGAGTCAGATCCAAATATAACTGTTACTTGTGGGTTTCTCATGAATCTAGCTACTCAACTGTATGTTCTAAAGAAGAAGAAGCAAAGTTGTAGCATCAAAAACTTGGTCACCTTCATCTAAGAGGTATGAAAAGGATTATTTCTATGGTAGCTGTGAGAGGAATTCCCAAGTTACAAATTGATGAAGGAAGAATATGTGGTGAATGTCAGGTAGGAAAACAAACCAGGATGTCACATCCAAAGGTTAGACATCTGACTACTTCCAGAGTTCTAGAACTGCTTCATATGGACTTGATGGGACCTATGCAAATGGAAAGTCTTGGTGGAAAGAAATATGCTTATATGGTTGTGGACGACTACTCCAGATACACTTGGATAAACTTCATCAGAGAGAAGTCAGATGTGTTTGATGTATTCAAAGATCTGTGTCAAAGAATTCAAAGGGAAAAGGAAAATGGTGTTGTGAGAATTAGAAGTGATCATGGAAAGGAATTTGAGAATAAAAAATTTGCTGATTTTTGCTCCTCTGAAGGAATACACCATGAATTTTCATCTCCTATTACTCCACAGCAAAATGGGGTTGTTGAAAGGAAAATTAGAACCATTCAAGAATCAGCCAGAGCTATGATTCATGCTAAGAAACTTCCTATTTATTTCTGGGCTGAAGCCATGAATACTGCCTGTTATGTTCATAATAGAGGTACCTTAAGGAAGGGAACCTCTACCACCTTGTATGAGATCTGGAAGGGAAGAAAACCCACTGTCAAATATTTCCATGTGTTTGTTAGTAAGTGTTACAGTCTTGCTGATAGAGATCACAGAAGGAAGATGGATTCCAAGAGTGATGAAGGGATTTTTCCGGGCTACTCAACAAACAACAGAGCCTATAGAGTTTTCAACTCAAGAACCAGAATAATCATGTAATCCATAAATGTAGTGGTTGATGATGTTCACAAACAAGCAGATGTCACAGATGATGTTGGAACATTCTAGGAAATCGCAGCTGAAGGATCTAAGAAAGAAGATGATTGCAGTCCTACTGTCACAGAGGCTGAAGCTGAACCCTCTAACAAAGGACCCTCTATAAGAGTTCAAAAAGATCATCCTAGTGAACTTATTATAGGAGATCCCAACAGTGGAGTTATTACAAGGTCAAGAGAACAGGTCTCAAACTCCTGTTTTGTATCAAAAATTGAACCCAAGAATGTTAAGGAAGCAGTGACAGATGAGTTTTGGATTAATGCTATGCAAGAAGAACTAGGCCAGTTTGAAAGGAATGAAGTATGGGAGCTGGTTCCAAGACCTAAAGGTACAAATGTCATTGGAACAAAATGGGTTTACAAGAATAAGTCAGATGAACTGGGAACTATTATCAGAAACAAAGCAAGGCTAGTTGCTCAAGGATACACTCAAGTTGAAGGAATTGACTTTGATGAAACTTTCGCTCCTGTTGCTAGACTTGATTCAATTAGATTGTTGTTATGAGTTGCTTGTATTCTAAAATTCAAACTGTACCAGATGGATGTGAAGAGTGCTTTCTTAAATGGATACTTGAGTGAGGAAGTATATGTGGAACAACCTAAAGGCTTTGCTGATCCAAACCATCCTGATCATGTGTACAAACTAAGAAAAGCTCTTTATGGCCTGAAACAAGCTCCTAGAGCTTGGTATGAGAGACTAACTGAGTTTCTTACTAGTAATGGTTACAGAAAAGGAGGGATAGATAAAACTCTTTTTGTTAAAGATGAAGGAGGAAAGATCCTGATTGCTCAAATCTATGTGGATGATATTGTGTTTGGTGGGATGTCAGACAAGATGATTAGACATTTTGTTGATCAGATGCAATCAGAATTTGAAATGAGTCTAGTTGGAGAATTAACTTACTTTCTTGGGCTGCAAGTTAAACAGATGAAAGACTCAATTTTTCTCTCTCAGAGCAAGTATGCCAGAAACATTGTCAAAAAATTTGGGATGGAAAATGCTAGTCACAAAAGAACACCTGCACCTACTCATTTAAAATTGTCCAAAGATGAAAAGAGCACTAATGTTGATCAAAGTTTGTATAGAAGCATGATAGGAAGCTTGCTGTATCTCACAGCTAGTAGGCCTGATATTGCTTTTGCTGTTGGGGTGTGTGCTAGATATCAAGCAGAGCCCAAGATCAGTCACATAAATCAAGTCAAGAGGATTCTGAAATATGTGAATGGTACTTGTGAGTATGGTATGCTCTACTTTCATGGGTGTGAACCAATTCTCACTGGATATTATGATGCAGATTGGGCTGGAAGTGCTGATGACAGAAAAAGTACATCAGGAGGATGTTTCTTCTTGGGGAATAACCTTATCTCATGGTTCAGCAAGAAACAAAATTGTGCATCCCTATCCACTGCAGAGGCAGAATACATTGCAGCAGGAAGTAGTTGTTCTCAGCTTGTTTGGATGAAACAAATGTTAACAGAATATAATGTCACACAAGATGTCATGACATTATATTGTGATAACCTAAGTGCCATTAATATTTCAAAGAATCCTATCCAGCATAGTAGGACCAAGCACATTGATATTAGGCATCACTTCATAAGAGATCTTGTTGAAGATAAAGTAATTGCCTTGGAACATGTTGCTACTAACCTTCAACTGGCTGATATTTTCATAAAGGCTTTGGATGCTAATCAATTTGAAAATTTGAGAAGAAAGCTAGGTATTTGTCTTTGTGAGGAATTGTAGCAATTAACCGTTTGTGGGGCCAATAGTATTCTATTTTACAAATATTTGTTATCATTGCATATTAAAGTGTATTTTCCTCCTCACTTTCACTTCTTCCAAACGGTCCCTATTCCCACAAGTCTCCGGTGCACTCACTCAAGCTCACCGATTTTCTGCATTCACAAACCCTTCCCCATAGTTTCATTCCTTCTCAGCATGTCTCAGATTTCTCCATCAAAGAAGACGTCTTCCCGCTCTGAAACAGTGTCAGATTCTAGGGCACCAAATATGGTGAGTGATCAGGATGTTGTGATGGATGTTGCGCCCTTGAACATGGTTCCGGCTACTGATCCTGTTAGTAGTATACCAAGAAAGATGCATGCACGAAAATCTACTGGTGGGTCCGTTCCAGAAACATTTTCTGCTAGGGATAAAGAGGGTTCTGCATATGTCCACAATGCGATCGCAGGTGTTGTCACGAGAATCCTGAATGAAGGTCACAGGGTAGAAGGAGTATCTGTTCCTTTATCCCAAGCTTCTGCTCCTGAGAACAGCAAAGAAGATCAACTTCATGCTAGCAAAGATCATGTTGATGTTGAGACATCTGAAGCTAACAATGTTGAGACATCTGAAGCTAACAATGTTGAGACTTCTGAAGCTAAAGATGTTGAAACATCTGGAGCTAAAGATGCTGAGATTCTTGAAACAGAGGGAGCTGAAGAGGTCACTGCTACTTCTCCTAAAGAGAAGAATACTCGCCCTATTGACAGTGTAAATGATGTGGTGGATCTGGATAATCTAGATGATCCTATTGACATTGCTGATGATGAACTCATCTCTAGCATTTCTAACAGAGTCAAGGCTCGAAGGGGAAAGCAGGTTGATGATCAACATCTCCCCAAGACTAAAGTTGCTCCTCTAAAGAATGCCACCAAAGAAAAGATCAAGAAGGTCCCTGCTGAACCTTCAAAAATTGGGAGCAAAGTTGCTGTGAAGAAGAGGAAAGAAAGAAGTGTTTCTGACTCAGAGGACAATGTCTTAAGTGATGTCCCTGACATCCCTTCAAAGAAGAAGATTGCTGTCACCAAAGCCTCCACAAAGGTTCGTGATGTTCCCTTGGACAACATTTATTTGCACTATGCTTCAAATGCTATCCAGTGGAAGTTTGTTTATCAGAGAAGACTGGCTCTGGAAAGAGAGCTTGCAAATGATGCTCTGGAATGTCAAGAAGTCATGAAGCTCATCAAATCTGCAGGTTTTCTTAAAACTGTTACTCATTTTTCTAAATGCTATGAAATGCTTGTGAAGGAGTTTATAGTAAATTTGTCTCAAGAGTGTGCTGATGGGAAAGCTGAGGATTTTCATAAGGTGTATGTTAGAAGAAAATGTATAGATTTCTCCCCAACTGTTGTCAACCTTTATCTAGGTAGGGATGATGAAGCTCAACCTGACCTTGAAGTGACTGACAATGAGGTGTGCAAAGTTATCACTGGTGGTAAGGTTAAGAAATGGCCCATAAAGAGTAAACTGTCTACTAGTCTTCTTAATGTCAGGTATGCTTTGCTGCACAAAATTGGTGCTGCTAACTGGGTGCCTACCAATCATACTTCTACCATTGAAGTTGGCCTAGGTAGATTCATATATGCTGTGGGAACCAAGACAAAGTTTGATTATGGGACTTACATATTTGATCAAATTATGAGGCATGTTGGTACCTCTGCTACCAAGCTACCCATTGCTTTTCCATCCCTGATATGTGGGATAATCCTCAAGCATTACCCTGGGATTCTGAAAGCTAAAGACTCTGTGTGCAAGAGGGAGAGTGCTTTGTCTTTCCACTATAAGCTGCTCCAAAGGTCAGATGACATAACATCTGCTGGGACATCACAAACCAGCAAATCTGTGAACAAATCCTCTCTTATTGCTGAGCTAAAAGAGACTTGTACAGAGTTGGACAATAGGAAGATGAAGCTTGAAAAGCTCATTCAAAGACTTGAGCAGTCCGCAGATGATGTTACTGGTGTTCATGCTGGTGGAAGTGATGGTGAAACTAATGATGAGGAAAATGGTGTTGATAGTAGTGATGATGAAGAGACTGGTGGATCTGACAATTAGTCCTACTTCATTTATTTTGTTTTCTCTTTTGACTGACTTGGTGTTTCTCCTTTTTGTACTTTTGTTTTGGTTTGGCTTCCTTTTGTGGCTAAAAAGGGGGAGTAATGGATATTGGTATTCTATAACAGATGTTTAAATAGCTGGTTTCTGGTTTTTCTGTGTTATGTTCTTGGTCATCTGGTGATTGTAACAGATGATTAAACAAGCTGGTTGTTGTTTCCCTTTTGCTACAGAATTTATTTTTCTGTATTCTTGGTGTTGTGATCTGCTGCTTGGGCTCTGATATTATATGGTTACATCTATTCTTGTTTTAGCCAAAAATTTGCCAAAGGGGGAGTTTGTAGATGTTGTTGATTGGCTGTAATTTTTGGTAAAACTCATTGTGATATTATCATGTCAAAACTGATGTCATGACATGCATTCTACTGTGGTGAAGTTTTTATTTGTGCAGGCCTTTACCTGGTGTCAAGGCCGATGTCATGACATCCGTTGCTGTTACATCTTATTCTGTTACTAATTCTGTTTGTGTGATCTGTTGAGATCCTATGCGCCTTACTTGGAAATATTAGATTATGATCTGTTTGATTATTTCAAGGAAGTTTTTATTTGCTCCTATTTTGGTTCCTTGATTTGTGGAAATTAGTTTAATTAGGTTAAAGACTAATTTGGATCCAAGGCCCAGCTGCTGCTTTTTGAAGGCTATATATATTATGAAGAAGCTGCAACCCTAATGTGGATTTTTGAGAAGTTTTAAGAGGTTTACGTTAAAACTGTATTAGGGTTTTTGAGTTCTAGCTTTCTTGTGAGCCAAACAATCATCATGGTGATGATTGTCTTGGTCTAGGTGTTTTTGTTTGAGTTGTAAGAGGTATACTTGAAGCTTTTAAGCAAGAGTATCATTGTACTTGATTGAAGCTTTTAAGCAAGATCAAGTTGTGTCCTTGAAGTGTGTCTTCTATTCATATTGGTTGAGAGTTATTCATCACTGCTGTGATTGAGGGGGAGCGAGTGGAATCTCTGATCTAAGTGGTATTAGGTTGAAGTTGCATTGGGTAGATATTAAGTGAAAGATGTAATCTTGAACTGTATTACTCTGAATTGATACTACTTATAGTGGACTTCCTCCCTGGCTTGGTAGCCTCCAGACGTAGGTGTGTTTGCACCGAACTGGGTTAACAAATCACTTGTGTTGTTTGTTATTAGTTTGTTTCTATTCTTGTTCATTGGTATAAAATTATTCAGATAGTAGTATCGTGACATCCTATTCGACATCACGTATCTGATTCCAGAATTTCAAAGTCCTTAAACAAAGTCTTTTCCTATTCACACACTACACTTCAAACACTTTGAAAACAAAAGTGAGCTAAGAAATTAAGAGCCCATGGATAACCATGGATGCGTATTCCGTACAGCATTGCATTTAATGTTTCACTCTTTTGTCAACTACCTCGAGCCTTGTTTACGCTCTGTCTACTGAAGTTGCCTTTAATAGCTTCTAACGTTCCTTTTGTCAGTCAGCATAGCCTGCCATCTTGTACTTGCTTCTGATCTGATGTTTGTGTATACAATGTTTGAATATCATCAGAGTCAAACAGCTTGGTGCAGAGCATCTTCTTGTCTTCTGACCTTGAAGAGCTTCTGAGCGTGATACCATGAGAACTTCAGTGCTTCTGCTTCTGATCTCTAGTTCTTCTGATGCTTCCATAGACCCTTGTTCTGATTCTGCTTTGACCATCTTCTGATGTCTTGCCAGACCATGTTTTGATGTTGCATGCTGAACCTTCTGAGTCAAAGCTTCTGAGCGCTGATTTGTGCATACTCTTTATATATTTCCTGAAAGGGAAATTGCAGTGTATTAGAGTACCACATTATCTCATCCAAAATTCATATCCTTATTATCATCAAAACTAATAATATTGATCAGAACAAATCATGTTCTAACAGTAAGGTTGTTTGATAGGGTGGGGGGTGTGATGCTAGCGTGACTTCCCAATACCTGCTTTTGAGCTTGAAGGTCTTCGTTCGGAGAAAGACTTGTGTGAGGATGCCTTTCCTTATGCTGTGCATTTTGCATTGGTTTGTCCTTTTGAATTACTCCACGCCTTGGACTTTTCGAAATTCTCCACGTCTTAAACCTTTTGCAATTCTTTGCACCTTTAACCTATTGAAATTATCCACACCTTTAACCTTTGGAAATTCTTCACCTTTAACCTTTTGAGATTCTCCACCATTTTAACCTTTCGAATTGTTCACCCTATGGATTTGATATCCACTGCCCCAATAGTTTCGTGGAAAAAGATGCCTCTGATCTCCAAGCCATGAAGGAAGTACCCCGAGAAATAACCTTGTCATACAAATGTGATACATATGCTTCAACGTTTAGATTGAAGGGTATGCCCTTGATCACCTAGATATGAAGGTATATCCATAGTGTTCTATCCATTTGAATTTCTCCCATGTTTGACATGCCCCTGATTGTTATTGCTTTGAGATGTAATCCAAGTCGATTGAACCTTAGGATGAATGCCCCTAGTTAATAAGATCTTTGATTGTATGCCCCTGTGATCCTTGAAATTTTGCCCCTATTTAGGAGAACCCTCTGGACGTGGTTCCCCCATTCAAGAGTCTTTATTAGAAATGATCGCCTTTGATTAAACCATTCTCGAGATTTCCTTGTTGCTAAGTGTGTATTTGTAGATTACACCATGCCCTTTGAGAAGTAACTCCAATGCGATGCGCATGCAAGTTTTGAAATCGAAGTCTGCTATGAATTAGAACTGGATGATTGGAGATGAATTTTTGAAGAAGCGTAGTGGTTAGGAACAGTTTTAACAACCCTAGAAGTCAGTATAACAAAATCCTGCTTAATATGCTTTCGTAGTTAACCTTGCCTCAATTAAGACTTATGAATGTTGTAACTTGGCCTGGTTCATGGTTTAAGAAACAACGGATATAAGGCTCAAAATTTATTTAACCCACCTCTTTCTCCTTGATGTTCTCCAATCCTAAAGTTCGTTTAATCCAAGGAATGTGTTTTGTTTGCAAGAGAATTGTTTCAGTTCCAATGATGAGCAGAAGCATTAGTGAAGATCCAAGAACTGATGAAAAATGTTGTAGGGATCCAAGAATTGATGGGAAGCTTCGATGGTTTAGCATTCACAAGATTATCCTTTGTATTTTGCTTTTGTTTTTCTATCCCTTATTCTTGCATGAGCCAATTCCTTTGAATTTGATCCATCAAGATGCCCTAATTGTTGCCTAAGTCATTTTTTGTTTTCTTTTATGGGATTTTACCATTTTGACTTAGCGGACGCTCTCCTCCTCTTTTTTTTTAATGCTCCTTTTGAAATATTGATCCTTGGATTTTGAATATTTTGACTGCCATGTTTGACTTTGATTTGTAAGCTTCCACTTTGATACGTCCTCGATGATGTATTTGAGGAAGAAGATGTTGTGAATATTGTTTCCATTGCTTCCTCTTTTTTTTTATGAATGCGAGGAAGAAGATATGCTTGAACCTTTGCTTTGCTTGACTGATTCTCTTGACCACAAAATACACCATTGAATTAATCGAAATCTACCCTGCCCCTGGTTGAAATTAAGGTTTATTTGAAAAATAGAAACAAACTCCAACTCCTGGCTCGAGGGGGTTGACTACGGATTATCTCCTTATTTATCCACAGTTTAGGATTTGAAAGAACGCCTTACATCGTCGACTCAGTCTTACCTTGAAAGCATATGTTTAGCAAGATTTAGTTATTTGTATTCGTCATTCTCCCTTAAGTTTATTAGTAATCAGAAATTGAAATAGAATAGAAGGGTTCGAGTGGAAAGTCGTAGTAGTGATAGAATGAAGCGAATGAATTGACTCCAAAACCTGCATGGTTATCCCATTAGAATTGTTAATCAGAAGGTACAACTTTTATCTTAGGTACCACTTAGCGATCGCAGGGGTTGCAATTTTGACATGATGAACACCTATTAATCCTAGGGATAATCTCCCTTGTTAATCCAATGACTTTGTTCTACTCCTTAGTTCTTTGACTTGTAGAATTAAAGGGTAACCTCGAAATCTCCTTGGGCATGTCAAACCTGTCGGGAATAAATTGTTAGCGGTGGGTTTTTGTCGTCCGGAAATTCATGAGTTTCCTTTGACCGAACCTCTTTCACTTTTTCTAAGGGTGGAATCACACAGTTCGCAACCTTCAGCATTTGTAAATTGATATAGAAAACCTACGACCCTTTTGCTCCTAGTTGGACAGACCCTTGCCCCCCAAGTTATCGTAGAGCGTCCTTGTAAACTTTGCTATGTTCTAAGATGAACCCATTTATGACTACATACCTCGTGAGTGTATCTATGGGGGAACTTATTTGTTGAACAAATCGTTGTTCGATGATAACCCTTATTGTATTTACAATCCTGTTACGAGAAGGCATGGACATGTGGCTGGCATGGTGAAAGGCATCCTTTTTCTCTTTGCAAGACCAAGTTCATTTTCATCTTTTAATAATTTATCCTTCTCTCTCCATAGTTTGTGATCCTTTTGATTTTCCTCATGAGTCTCGGGAAATCGGCTAGCACGGTAGGTATGGATGCAGGCGAAGATAGAAATGCAAATGTTAATGTATGAATGTATGAAAATGCAAATGCATGCGTATGCAAAAGACTCCTATTTTTGTGCATATTATGACTCCTTATATGTAATGCAATGCAGAGGTGCGACAGATATAACCCTAGGGATAGCCTATGCGGATTTAGAGGTGACATTAGACCCTAGTGAATTCCTTTCAAGCTAGATGTTATGTCACGCCAATGGAAATCCCTTAGATTAGGGAGTATGCCGAAGGTAGGAGCTGGTGACCGTTCAAGAGAGACACCAAATCTCATCGCCATCAAGAGGCCGTTCGACGTGTACTAACGAAGTTGTCCCTCGTGGGAAGGTTCTCTATGTGGAACACAATCTATCTAAGGACGATACCAGATGAAGTGAAATCCCTACAGGCTAGGGATGAAAGATGTATAAATGGAAATCCAAACCCTACAAGTTAGGGAATGCGCGAGAGTAAGCATGGGGTGACTGTTCAAGACAGTCACTATATCTCATGGCCATCGATAGGCCAATTGACGCATGCTAACGAAGTTGTCCCTCGTGCGAAGAATGCGATCTTAGAAGTAGAATCCCTACCGGCTAGGGAGTGTGTAGATATAGGCACAGGGTGACTGTTCAAGACAGCCACTAGGTCTCATGACCATCGAGAGGCCAATTAACGTGCATAAATGGAGATGTCCTTCGTGGGAAGGACATGATCTCAGAAATGGAATCCCTGCAGGCTAGGGAGCGCGTAGAAAGACCTGCAGAATAAAAATGCAGATATTCGTAGTATATAAATCGCAAACATTCAATAAATACATAAGCACATAAGCCCTAAGTTCATAGGTTCGACGTAACGGCTTAGGGAGTCTACCCTTCCCATTGGTATGTTCTAAAAGGATCTCATGGGGCCGTTCGTAGCCTCCGAAACTTTTTGTTTCTTTGGATTTTAGAACAACTCATTTGCCCATGAGGTTCGAGTTTTAGGGGTAGGTTCTCAGAGAGATCAGCCAAATACCAAGTCCTGCCTTCAACAAAGTCAAACCTTGTTTTTGACATTTGCGGATATTCAACCCACTCTGAGTGGAATTATCATCAAGACTCGTAGGAGATGCAAGTCTCCTCTGGTCTTAAAGATAATTCCCACACTCAGATTTAACAACAATTTATATATTCCAGAAAAATAATAAGCCAATATTTTACATATTAAAATAATAACAGTAAATAACCATTTATTTAAATAAATGTAAAAAATTACTGTAAATAAATTAATAAATAGAAAATTAAATATTTAATAAATAACCTAAACCCTAACCCCAAAATCCTAACCCTGAAAATTTAGCCAAACCCTGATAATTAACCTGTACCTTAAACCTTAAACCAAACCTAGGAGCATAATAATTCACCAATAGTTTTATCCCCAGCAGAGTCGCCAGCTGTAGCAACCTGCTCTAAAAATTAAAGAATTTAGAGTTGCCACCTATTCTACCAGGACGAATAGGAAACCCTACGAAGTTAAGAAATCTGGGTAAGTTATTATATTCAGGTCAAGGGAAGGTGTTAGGCACCCTTAACCCTTTCCTAAGGTTTGCATTTAAGGTTTGTAAGAGTATTATGGTAAGGTTTGTGCTTTCAAGGGTGATTAGAATTTTGGGGGAGGGGACTCGCCTTATAACCAAGTGCCTACGTACCTCCTTATTGAGGATCAGAGTCTACGTAGTTCGGGGCAGAGTTGTACGCCTTAGAATTAGTATGAATGTGTGAAGGTATTTTGAACTACCTTATCACAGTTTTGAAATTCGTAGTTGTAAGGTATTTTGAATTACCTTATCGCAGTTTTGAAATTCGTAGTTTGAGAAAGGAATTTGTGTTTTATTGTGGCGTACAACCTTGATTATTATATGTTCCATTAATCGCGATGATCAATAGGTTTGATCACCATAATTAACAAATAAAATAAAGAATTGCTAATTATTCTAATCGATTGATTCGATTATCACCATTAGCAAATAAATGTGTTTTAATAGATTATTTGAATTGTTTTGGGAATTGAATTATTTTATTATTAACCATCATAACCAAATAGTTTGATTAAAACGATTAATAAATTAATGAAGGATTGTTAATTATCCTAATCGATCGATTAGATTATAACCATTAACAAATTGATCGTATTTTGAGTAGATTTAAAATGTGAAGAAGATTAATTATCTTTAATTATAGTAATCAATAGGTTTGATTAAAACAAATAACGAATTTATGAAGATTACTAATCGTCGTAACCAATCGACTCGGTTAAAACCCTTAGCAAATAAACCTATTTGAATTATATTATTTAATTAATTAAATAATCGATTATTAATCATCGCGACCGATTAATTCGATCGAAACGAATAATAAATAAAATCTTAATATTAATTATATTATTAATTTAATTAAAAAAAATTATATATATAATAAAAATACATTAATTTAATTATATAATTAATAAATAATATATTAATATTAAGAAACCTGGGCGTGATCCTGTGTGAGTGCTTCTGAGCGTCAATGGTATGCCTTCGTCTTCACAAGCGTTAGATCCAATGATGAGCTAATCCACTGGCCGAGATGCAAGGATGCATCAAACACGTGTAGAGGGCGAGGCACTGGATTAGTGTTTGATTCATTTGAAAAAATTATTGTCATGCCTCGAGATCTAACTCAGGCTCTCTTGCTTCACAATTTATCAACGACTTAACCACCAATGCCACTCACGTTAATTGATAAATAAACAAATGAAAATCACAATATACACAATCAGTTGGTAAATGGAATTTTAAAAGCAAGAAGTGACGTGGATCCCATTATAGCCTGTGTATCCAATAAGAACTAGGGGAGAAGGATGGACTCGGTTGACTGTCCAACTGGAGTTAGAGAGAGGAGCGCTCGCTGTTGACCCACAAATAGAATAACGCCACGCCATGGTCCTTCTCTTCAGAGCAACTCTTCATCATCTTCTTCGTGGGGCCTGCGGAAACACCTGCGGATTTACTTGCTCCGTTACCTGCGGATTTTCCACGAGCCCAGGAGCAGCCATGGCTAACCATCGAAACCTGCAAAAATCAAAAGGGGACAATGCCAAACTAACCCAGATCCACTAAAACAGGTGCTATGAATTCAATGGTCGTGAATGTTTTCGCTGGAAACGTCTGGAACCATGGATACGAAACTTGCAAGCATTAAACCCTAATAATGGTGGACCATGATTCAGGGCCATAACCTCATAGGTTCTACGTTATAACTGCTCTAATACAACTTAGGAACTTGTTAGTGTCATTAGTTCTCATTAGAAGGCAATGTTATTGAGAAAACGAAAACATAAAAGTATGAGTGCACATGATGATCATGGCATATCTGTTTTAGCGATTCTACCATGTACCTACTGAATGGCTTGGCTGGGAAGTTCTAAAACTTCTTGAAACAAGAGAACGAAAACTTCACTTTCTTTTGTATTTTCTTCTTTTTGAAACCCTACCCTTGGCCAAATTCGTCCCCTCTCCTTGTTGCAGTATTTTAGAATATATATGAGCAAGTTAGGTCAAGTTTTATGGGCTTGGGTCCTTGAAGTTTTTGATGAGAAAAAATATTGAAAATATTTGATTAAAACTTATATGAAATCTTGCTAATTTTGGTTCAAATTATCCTCATCTCTTCCCAATCCTTCTTGCACGAAACTTGCATCTAATATGGAGCATTCAGATGATTGGATTTAATTACAAAATCAAATCTTTGATTTAAAACTAATTTTTCACATTTATAATAATTTATTCATATTTAAATGAATAAAAAATTCAAATAAATAAAGTAAATATTATAAAAATAAAATAATTAATTAAAATGTAATTATAAGGTCCACGGACATGTTTGAAATCCAAAAGTTAGGCCCATTAGTCCAAAACATCGAAATTCATCACTTTCCCTTTTATGCATTTTCTCAAAATCTTCCAACTTGTGCAAGCCATAACTCATCCAATATTTGTCACATGGAAATGATCTAGGACTTTTTGGAAAGCCCGAGATGTCCTCTACAAGACACTTTGGAACCTTTTTTCCATTTGGGTATTTTATCTTGATGATATGGCTCCTGACAAAAAACTGCTCTTTGCGAGCTTCTAGAAGGACCTGTAATCTTTTGGCTTATATCTCTTATGCGGAAGCATTTCTTGACCTTGGGCCCAACATCAAAGTTGTAGAGAATTGAATTTCCTTGAAAATGAGCTTTGGTTGGTCAATTTCTGATAAAGCATGAGAGGGATATAATCAGTCAAAGTTGGGTTGACTTTCTCTTAGAAAACCCTAATTTAGCAACTTCAAGATTTGATGATTTCTGCTCTTTCCTTGGTGAATCATGGTCAAAACTTGATCAAACGATGAATGTGACTTCCAAATATTGATGTTAACCAAAAACCAGGAATTTTGACTGTACTTTGACCATAGTTGACTTTTAGGTCAAACTAGTCGACTATTGACTATCTGAGCAATTGAATGAGAAATATTTGGAATTGAAGCTTGAATTTTGGCATGGGGATAGTTTGACACCTAATGAGCCATGTGAAATCCATTGGAGACCTTGTTTCATCAATTTTTTTAAGAGAATGCAAAACCCTAGTTCTTGAGGTCTTTGATTAGAAGAGTGTGCCTTAGGTTAACCCTTGAGCCTTGATGAGTTTGAAAGTGAAAATATGATGGGAAAATTTTGGGGAATGACACATACTCCGTCAACGGAGAGGTATAATTTGGCCTCCTAAAACCTGAGTTAATACCATTTTGTGCCATGATTCTTTCGATCATGGTAGTCAGGTTATTTTCTGCCAACATATTATCCTGCCCAATTCCATGGATTTCTTCGTCTGCATTTTGGTCTCTGTTGATCATCACTACCCTTTTGGGTTTTTCTTCAGGAATTTCAAGTTGAACTCCCTGTTGTTCGACCCTTACGCCCATATCCCTTTCGACGACTTCCTGCCTAAGTGGTCGAACCTGATCAATTGTTGGTTCTTCCTCTTGAATTGTTAACTGGCCTTGCCTACGTCAACCAGGTGGTTGGGGGCCCCAAAGAAATCTGCTATGTGCGTCATTTGCGCTGACAGTTGCTGATAGGATTGGGTATTTTTCTAGTTAGTCCTATTGACATTTTGGATCAAAGGGGAAAATATAATATTCATTTCGCGGGAAAGCACTCCGACCATATCATGGTTTCCAGCGTCCATTTATTTCCTGAATGCTGCCTGATTATTAGTTGTCGGTATAGGTAATTGATTCGACGAACCTTGGTTCTTGGTACTTCGACACACATGGTTCATCCCAGAACCATAATTTTGTATTGGCGAAAAGGTTGTCATGGGAGGATGTGTAAATGTAGATGTGCTATTATGTAACCCCGACATAAAGGAAGTTGGAATCCCGTATTGGGGTTTCTCCCACCAAAGCTTGGAATTTTTGAACCCGGGTGGCCTAGGGCTCGTAGGTTGTATTTGGTTTCTCACATATGTCAATACATGCCCAGTCTGTGCATTCGAAGGCATTTCTGTTACATTTACAAGGACAGGTATGGTTGTCAAATTGCTTGTGGGCATGGACCCTATGGATATCGGTATAACACTATTTGTGGCAAAAGATCTCGCAGACATGGCCTGTGAACCAAGGATTGCAGTCGACGCATTCGTCGAACTCGCAACAACTGTACCTGATCCTTGTGGAGGATTTTGTCCTCCTACATCATTGGTAATATTAACCATCTTTTTGGTATATTTTCTTTTGGGTATTGGTTAGCTATTATTGCCTATCTTACAGCTCCTAAGGTTCATAAAATAATGGCAAAGATAGATTCACAAAAGAAACAACAAAAAGACTCAAATTTCGAAAAAAACAACTAATGAAATATGTGTAACAGACACACTTTGACACCGTCCCACTGGGCGTGCCAATTTGTTCACAGTGATTTATGGCAAACAACCACTAGTCTTCCAAATTTATGTATATATTTGGTAACTCACAGGATCGACTAGTGGATCCTAGGACATGGGTCTAAGTGATTATGTCTTAATGATTGAATTCATCTTCTTATCTCTATTCTATTTGATAAAGGTATTCAAATTTATAAGTGACATGGAATTAAAGGAATATGTAACAACGAAATTAAAGAAGGATTTAATGGATTTCGACTTCAATCATAAAGGAAATAATTTGATAGAAAGTATGTAAATGACTTGCATTAATAAAATGAAAATATCACTAGAATGACAATGGTGTTACACATATATTCTCAGCTAAACTCGTTGTCTCACACTTGGTACTTGAGTAATTTTGAGTAACTTTGTACAAAATGAACACCCCATCACTAACATAAAAGACTCCTATTTATACTAATTCGACCCTAACGGTCTTTTCCTAACGAAATGCGACGTTGCTTCCACGCGTCCCTTGGCTAAAACGGATTACTTCGAAATTCAAATATTCTCACTCGAAGCTTTCGAAAACGCGATCCACGTGACTTATTAACATGCGTATACCTTTCAAAATATTTTGCAAATATTTTCGATCTTTACTTTAAATATTTCGAAGACTTTTCAGTAGAAGCTTCAACTCAACGTAAAGAAAGAAGCTCTTGCTTGAAGGAACTCTAAGAAATATCTTTGCATGACACTCTCTTATTTTCTCTTCGAAACATACAATCTAACAAGTTTATTTTGACCGTCGAAATCTCCAGCTAACACAAGCAAAAAAAAAGGTAAAAAAACATTTCTTTTCTCATCTCTTCATTATTTGGCAAACAAAACCGCTTTAAGCCTAAAAACACAGATTTTCAAAAGGTTCATGTGGAGTACCCCATACGTGAGGGGTGCTAATACATTCCCCTTACATAAATAACATCTTTATTCAGATCTTTTTCTTTGTGGGTTTTATCGATATTTTCCTCTTTTCTCTTTTGGAACAATAAAGTTCTGTGGCGACTCTTACTTTGTGAGTTAAGTCAATCAATATGTTAATCTCAATTTTTTGCATCGCTACAACTACTTTTATGAATCATTGAAACACAGCCTTGTGTTTTTTGGAATTTTGGATTAGAAATATATAGTTTGATATATTTCTTCATATTGTTTTAGGAAGTTAAAAGTTGTTATTGGCTTATTGCTGCAGTGATAAAGTTCAATGATTTATGGTTTATTTGAAAAATAATTTTTAAGATGTTGACATATTTCTTTATCATGTTTATAATAACTACGTACTATTAAAATGTTCTAGTTATATTAAATTTGTTTTGTAATATACTATTTGAATAAAGAATAATAGTTGATGGATTATATAAATTTAAGTTTGTAATATGTCTAACGTTTAATGATCCGGAAAAAAACATTCAAAGTTGATAAGTGATTCTAAATTTGTAACCATGTGAATCTTAAATCAATTGAATAAATGAAATCAGACTTAATAAAACATTGTACATAAACATTGTACATAAGAACAATATCTACGTAGCAAATTATATATATATCTCTCAAAGAATGCAACAAAATCATAGAAAATTAAAGACATAAAAAAAGTCTTTAAAATCTTAATCATTTTTTTTGACAGATAAAAATCTTAATCATTTTAATCACATGTAAATTTTATGATTAGTTATATCCCAACATAATCAGAAAAAAAATCCAAATAACTATATTTAAAAAAAAATTTACACACATAACCAGCTTTTCAGAAAAATTACCTGCATGACCAGGTTTGAGAGGTGGCCTACACGTAGGAGCCACCTCCCGTGGCGCCATTTCACAATTTCCCCTTCATATGCGCCACCTGGGGTGGCGTCATAGTACATTTTGAAGTTTCAAGCCACCTGGGGTGGCGCATAAGTGTTCCTTTTTTTTTTGTTTTTTTTTTTGTTTTTTTTGTGTTTTTTTTGTTTTTATTTTAACATATTTAAATATATATATATATATATATATATATATTATATATATATATATATATATATATATATATATATATATATATATATATATATATATATTAAATAAGAAAATAAGATCAATGAATCAGCTAACATGAGCGTTCATGGAAAAAATTATTTCATTCATTAATTAAAAGGTACATTGAAAATAACCAACATAAAAAGAAAAACTAAAACATCTAAGAAATTACTACGGTTAAAATAATGTCATTGGGTCCATGCATCATTTGAATGCAATCAATGTCGTATGCCACGTCATCCTAGAAACTTATTGTTGCTCCGGTCACTGTTGCACCCCAAAATTTGCCCATCTAATTTTATTTTTAACTGGCTTATACATCTCACAATCTCATCTATTAGGTCATTACACACACCATGCATTTCATGAAAAGATCAAGGACCCTGGATTAGAGCTCGCTTTGGTTTATATTGTTAACGGAATTCCAAGTTTGGCACTAAGAATTGGTTCATTTTCTTCATGCGTGATACAAACATTTACATTGGGTTACATTCTAAGACTTGGTTAGTTCAAGAGGGCTTTTATTATCATTTGAAGTATTGGATCACAAGATTACAACATTCTTTGTTTATATCTCTTCAAGGTGATCAAAACAATACTAAGGGACAAGCATGAGGTAAACTAATGTTTGATTTGTTATGAAAGACTAAAGTGCACGCAAAGGTGGAACTACGTGTACGAATTTGGATTAAGATTTCATCTGAACACGGTTCGTGGTTCATTTCGAAGGTGGTTCATATCACACAAGTTCATCATTCATTCAAAAGCTACACAACAAATTACAAACCCACTGTCCTTTTCAAAATCCTTCATGTTACAAAAAATATACAAGGTCCCATATACATATAAATCAAACATTACACCATTTAGAATTCATCCACATTTATACAGAATTCAAGTCTAAGTTATTTTCACCATTACATTCCATCCAAATACAAAAGAAAAGCTTATGCTAAACTATGTTCCTCTTCATGCTTCAATATATTCCAAGATCCCTGCAACCTGCAACAATTAAATATCAGCATAAATAACCATGAGATCAAACCAACAATTGGCAGCATTCTATCACTGAAGCCGAGCCAGCCCTTGCACTTGACAGTTTCAGCCGCACGAAAGCAAGAATTCCACAGAGAAAAAATCCAATAAGTTGCAACTTCTATCAATTAATCTGCAGCCAAAATAAAAGAATCCAGAATTCAAATGAGAAAAGCGCATCGGTTCGGCAACAAATAAGCAATTCAATACAAAAAATGCAACGAGTCAGAGTATTTATAAAAGTTCAGCAGGTTTATCAATCCTCAAAACCTAACAAATAAATGAAGCAAGTTCACTACCATACAATCCACAAGCTCAACAGTTTCACAATTTTCCAACAGAGCCCTATTAATCCTCAAACTTCAGTGTTATAACTTCAACCAACTTCTTCTAACAGCACTCAATAACTAACTTACCTAACTTCCCTAACAGAAATAACAAACTCTTCTAACTAATCCAACTGTCAAGCATAACTTCTAACAGAACTAACTGATTCGGTTACAAGTACCTAACTAACTTCTCAACAATCAACAACCACATAACAGATTCAGAACAGAAAATCAGGGAAAAGAGAGTTGAGCTAACCTGAGAATTGGCTCTATAAAATCAGCTCTCTGCTTCATTTCAAAGGCTCTCTATTCATTCTCCTCTGAACCATTCCTCATTCTTCATCCACCATTTTCTCAATCCTCCACCACTTCTCCATCACTCTGTTTCTACTCTTCCCCATTCCTCGATTCATTCATCATCACCTTCACTCTCTTATTCACTATCACCATTTCTGAACCCTTCACAATCTTCAATTCTTCACACTTCACACTCTCCATTTCAGAATCTCTGCACTTCACTACCATTCACCTTCACTTCACATTCTCCAATCTCTTCAATCTTCACACTAAAACCTTCATTCCTCTTCTTCAATCTTAACCACATATCCAGAATCAAGAAGCTTCTTCAATCTCGTCTCAACTTTCATCATCAATCAAACTTCAATCTGCAACTCGTCGAATCTTCATCTCCATCACCTTCGACTGCAACAAACAACAATAAAGCACAGAATTTCAGAAAGAAGGAGTAGAAGTTCGATTCGGAGAATAGGAATTGAAGAAGGATATTCGCACCTGAGCGCGTAAGACTCTCTAGATTTCAGTTCATCTCCTTCACCTCCGAAGCTTCTTCGTCTCCATATTCTTGTTGTTAAACTCGCGATTGATGAGCGATTAAGAGAGTTGAACGGAAAAAGATGATCGAGGTTGTTTCACGGTGGTAGACAAGCTATCTTCGTCAGGGAACGCCGCCGCCGAGACTGTTGAGAGAGAGTGGGACGAAGAGGTTAACGCGTTTGAGGAATTGAATCGGCGCATTGCAGGTAACCCTAGTTCCTTTCTATTTTATTTTTCATTCATTTAATTGTTTTTTATTCTCAATTATTATTCTGATTAAAAAAAAATGATAAAATCTGAATAATCATCATGGATCACTCTTGGGCCTGAAACGTTAGCACCCTTGACCTGAGCCCATAATTCTTTTTGGCAAACAATTTCTGAAAACAATAACAAATGCTATGGGTCGAATTCAGATCACACCTCCATCAGGCCCAGGCTATCACCATCTTTTTTTGGCAAGCAAAAATTGCTGTAACATAAGCAAAAAATCAACTTTGGGCCATCCCTGGCTGGGCCCTGCGCCCCTGATACTATTCACAGTTCCATATTCATCTTTGCACCCCCTGTTTCATTTTTTTGTTGATTAGTAAATTTAGGTCTCAATTGTTTTTTTTCTAATTTTCTTTTAGTAATTAAAAACACTAATCTTCACTATCATTTTTAGACCTTTAACACAATTTTGACATATAAAACTAATCATAAAAAATATTAGTTTTAGGCTAATTGTTTTAATCCTTTTTGCTTGACTTGTAATTCAATCTCTCATAAAAATCAACATAAAAATAATAGTACTTTTAATTCACTTTTGTGCTATATTTTGACTTGTTCTATTTCATGCTCTTGTACTATTTTCATGTATCCTACTTGTTGACTTCTAATTGTGATCTTTATTTTCATGTTTCTTTTATTCCTAACCTTAGGTAGAAACCATGATAACATTAGGTAGAAATTCCCTTCATACTTAGGCTAGTTTCTTTTCCTTTTCAACTTTAAAACATCTAATAAATATCAAAATAAAATCCCTTTAAAAAATACAAAGAAAACACTTAATAAAACATTAATAAAAAAGTGAAAATCATTAAAAAGGGAATGGAAGCTTGAATCTCCCTTGCTTTAGGGAATCATTCGAGTGCTTGGATCTCCCTTGCTTTAGGGAACCATTCGAGCGTAAGTTCCCAATTTCTAAAAAAACACAAACCAAAGAGCAACTTGAGTCTCCCTTGCTTTAGGGTTCCACTCGAAACGTTCAAAATCTCTTCTTCATCTCGCCTCCGAGGCATTCTTTAATCGGACACGTTATTTCCGCTCCATTCCCAGCTTAAGACTCCAGAGGTCGAGCAGCGGAGTGCGAATGTAACTCCGTCCACTAAAAAACACAAAAACAAACAAAAACTAAAGAGCCGAACTACGGCGCTCTGATTCCTGAAAAGGATACGTAGGCATTGGGTCGCGGGGCCTAAGCGAGCACAACTATTTATAAACCTTATTTTCCCCGTGTTTCTTTTCTTTCATTTTCTTTGAGCTTTAGATTTATAGTACACACCCTTTAGATAGAAACAAACATAGGTGGATACCATCGAGTACGATGGGCGTGAGGGGTGCTAGCACCTTCCCCTTGCGTAACCGACTCCCGTACCTTATCTCTGGTCGCAAGACCTTCTCTTATCCTTATTCTAGGTTTTCTGATATTCCTTTCCCTCTTTGGGATAAATATATCGGTGGCGACTCTGTTCACATTTCGCGAGCGTGCGACAGCTGGCGACTCTGCTGGGGATGTTGCTAGACCTATTGCGGGTCCATTCTTAGCGAGTCGATCCTAGCCTGCGTTTGTTCGTTTATTTACTGGGTGTTTACTTGTTTTATGTCTATACCTTGTATATATGTTTGCATGCTTATTCTTTGCCTGCATATCATGTTTATTTCTGTTTGCACATCATGCATATGGATTATATTTTGTGTTCCCTGGGGTCTTCTGTTCTGTTTTGCAGGTGGGGGGTTTGTATGAGGTAAAAGGCCCACTACCCAGGCCAGTGACACATAGGATTAGCGTGGATGCTCATGTCGACTCCCGTAGCCCTTGCTACGATCGAGCTTGACATGGGGTACCACAACTGGGCGAGGTTCTTTCATGGAACACTGTGTCTGGCACGCTTGTTGCCTCAAACACTTTGTACCCCATGGGAACTGTAGACCCTGGTGACCATTAGGGACCACTTGTCCGTGTCTAGACTACATACCCGTGAGATTGGGGTGGGACAGGAAACTTGACCTCCATCATACCCGGATTTCTGCTATTCAATAAAAGACGTCGAACCTTTGATCCTGGGACATTTGACTTATACAGAAGTTCTACATCAGTTATCTATCAGAATCAACGTCGAACCTCTGAATCTGGAGGGTTCGACCTTATTTCAATTATGCAAAGGTTATCTATCAGAATCAATGTCGAACCTCCGTGTGGACCTCCGATTTTTTTAATCCCGGGCCATACCTCTGTTCTGTAGAGATACGTGAACTGACTCTTTTTTATCGCTTAATGCTTTCGCATTTTGAAAATTCACAGAGTCGCCACCGACCTTTTATTTTATCCAATTAAGGAAAGGTTTATAAAAGAAACAGAAAAAAGACCTTTAAGAAATTCTGGGTAAGGGGGTAGGTTATACAAAGGGAAGGTGTTAGCACCCTTTGTATCCATGGTTATCCATGGGCTCTTAAGTTTGCTTAGCTCACTTGTTTTTCGATCACTTTTCAATTGCTCTGAAATTGCTCATATGTGGTTTCAAATACCTTTGTAATTTGAATTTTGTAATGATCCGTGTGTGGATGTATACAAAATGCTTGTTTATCTTTCGAAAGATGTTTTGAAAAGAACGTTAACTTTGTAATAATCCGTGTTTGGATGTATACAAAGTATTGTCTTTTTGGAAAGTTTTGTTTTGAAAAAACAACAGTGTATGAGAATTTTGTTTGTTTTGATTTGAGCAAGCAAACTAGGAGGTCTACCCTGAGTTGTAAGGTCTTTATCCTATTTCCTTTAAAAATCTATCCTTTCACCGGATATAAACGCAAGGTTCGATTTTGTACTCAAAATAGTAGAATTTTGACTTTGATTTTGAAAAGAATGAGAAGGAATTACCTTAAGAGGTGCAAGTGTGATTGTGTTTGTATTGAGATATTTATCTTTGAAGTTAGTGATCTAACGGTTCAATTTTATCTTTGACATACACGCAGTTTATATTTGCTGGAAATTAAAATGCGGAAATGTAAAGTGCGGAAAGTAAATCTACGCTATTACATCGATTGTGCAGGAAATGTAAACTAGCCTATTTACATGAATTTGACATCCTATACATTTATCTAGGAATTTAAATTGCAAGGAAAATAAAAGGCCTGTTTTTGGATTTTTATGATTGATTTTAATTATAATTAATGCATGATTAATTAAATTAAAATGAAGAAAAAGATGAAAATAGATTTAAACCTAGAAATTAAGTTTAAAATATGTACAAAATATTTGTTAATTAATTTTAAAGCAAAACTAATTTTTTTGGAATTTTTGAAATTTATTTGAAATTGATTTAAGTTAATTAAAACATAATTATGCAAATAATTATACAAATAATTAAAACTTGAAAAGAAAATTATCCAAAATATGTACAAAATTAGTTTATAATATATAAACAATATTTAACATAAAGAACAATTTTTTTTTATGATTTTTTGATTGGTTAGAATAATTAAAAAGCAAATATATAAATATATACTAATTAATTATACAAAATAGCCTTAATTTAAATTAAATATTAATATTTTTATGCTTAAAAATAAAATAAATATTTTATCAGATTAAAAATTAAAAATAAAATATTTTTGGTGTTTTATGATTGGTTGATTTTAGTAAAAATGCAAAATATAGAAATTTATTAATTAAAACCTGCAGGGGGTGTATTAAGCAAACCTGAAAGAGAACTGAGTTTAGTTCAAGAGGTGCTTTTGGGCCAGAAACCAGGGGTGTGGATAGTGATACGTGTTAGGCCCAGTCCAACTGTTTCTCTTATTTTTTTTCAGATTTTAAGTGAGTGGGACCCACGTTGCTTGTGTGGACGAAGACAAGTTGACTGGCGAACCACGCTGGGACGCGTGGTCGTCTTCAACCTTCAGCTCCTTTATTTTTTAAGCAGATAGCGGGGGTTTTTAACCTCCCCTATTTGTACATCAGAAACGCCATTTTTGGTAGCTTCCCTCACCTGCAAAAATAAACGTTAGAAATAAAAACAAGTGACCCAGATCGACTTAAAATCACCTCCTGAACATGATGGTGGTGTTAGTTTTGCTATTTGGGCGCTGTAGCTATGGATTCGAAGAGGTTAAAGCTTAAGCATGCAAGAACACTTGTTAATGGCATAGAGCTATCCTCACGTGGAAACTCACATGTTAGAGCCCAGATCTACCCTATGAGGCCTCATGAACATATTAGGATGATTAGATTACATTGAGACTGATTGAATATAGGAAAACGAAAATTGATCACATATGAACAAGAAGAACACTATGCACGTGCTACGACTCTCATGGGACCACACAAAGAGTTTATTCTTACTCTATATGATCTTAGAAGATGATTGAAAGTGTTTGTTTGTATTAATATTGATTGGAATATGGAAATTGAAAATTACAAAGTTATGGAATTTTGAGAGAATTTTGGTGTGTTTCTATACTATGCTTGCTATATTTTCGTGGGTGTCTTGGCTCTCCATTGTTTGTGAAATATGCAGCTTCATTTATAGGCCTTGGAGTGCTTAAAATTGAAGCTAAAAGCAATGATTGCTTTTGTTGAATTTTTGACTTTCAAGCTTGGAACTCAAGCAACCATTGCTTGATCTTTCCACACTTCTTTCCTTAGCCTTTCCTTGCAGCTTCCTTGCTGCATAATTAAGCCACATGTGTAAGCTTTAGCTTAGAAAATAAGCTATGATTTATCCTTCCTTTTTTCCTTTTTAATTTAATCTTAAATGATAAAATTAAATCAAAAAATGGAGAAAAATGATGTGGGCTTTGTCTTGGTCGTGGGAGGCCCATAACATCATGGAAATGATGTTTGAATGCTGAAAACTTTGCCCCATTTGGAAAAAATACATTTTAGAGCAATGTTGATTTCATGTATTTTCCCAAAATTTAGCCAACTTCAACAAGGTGTAAATCCTTCAATTTTTGTCATATGAAGGAGATATTGCACTTTTTGGAAACCTCAAAGAGTCCTCTAACCAATGTCTTTGGTCTCATGTCAAAATGATTTTTGATGCTCCTTGTGTGTCCTTCTGAAAAAAGTGTCTTTTTGTTGACTTTGAAAATGACCTGTAATGTCTTTGATCATATTTTTCAAATGGTGAATCCAATGACCATGGGATCAATGGCATTTGAAAGATAATTGAATTTCCTTCGAGATGAGCTTTGGTTTGAAATTTTTGGATGAAGGATGAGAGAGTTATGATCAGTCAAAGTTGAGTTGACTTTTCAGGCAAAAACCCTAATTTTGAATCTTAGGGTTTTGTTGATTTTTGATCTTTCCTTGATGAATTATGATCATCCAATGATCAAATGATGAATCCTTTGACAAAATATGGACTTTGATAAAAAATTTCATTTTTGACTGTCTGTTGACTTTTTTGGTCAAACGGGTCGTCTGTTGACTGTTTGAGCTGCTGACGGTGCGTCTGAGTGAATTGAAGTTTGAAAATTTGTATGATGGTACTTTGAGATATATGGATGTGTATGAAATCCATTTGAGCTCTCAAAAACTTGTTGCTCCTGTAAAAACAAGAAAAACCCTGATTAGGGATTGTTTATGTAGGAGACAGTTAAGCGTACCTGATTTTTGTGCAGTGTTGAGTTTCTGCTAATCGCGTGATATTCAGAAGACTTCTAGCACAAAAGATCTTGGAATTTTGAATTGTGAAAGATTGATTTGATTGATGGTACAAAACACTGAGAATTGTATTGCCAGCAGTTTGGCTGTCAACTGACTGTCCAGGTATTGACGTAGCAGTTAGAGTGAGAAATCAAGAGTCAAAGTTAATTTTCTTTTTTTTTGTTTTTGTTTTATGTTTTATGTGAAAAATGAAAGTTTATTTACATGACTTGTTAAAAAAAACATAGACATAATAAATAACTAATATTTACGGTATGCGGGCAAAATTACCGAAAATAACCCTGAAAATCATTTAATGCACAGAAATAGGAATATTTGACTGGCAGAAAACACACAAAATATTATCTTAGTAATTAAGCAATATTATGACAAATAGTACAACATTTAATACTGACAGTACAAATATTACATACTATATTGAACAGTACGGCGAATAAACGGTACATTTAAGAAATAAGAAATACGGCAAATTTCAGGAATGACGGTTAATGACCCATGCTATGAACAATAACATGTAGATGATTGGGAGTGCAACCATTGCAGGTCCACACTCTTCAGGACTATGTAGGCAGAAGAAAGTCATGATCACCGTAGCAATGGTGATGACTATAAGAAACAGTGTCTCTATCCACTTTGCCATTCTTGTCAGGGAAGAAGAGAAAATAGATATGAGGTAGGAATTTGAAAGATGAGTTAGAGTTTGATGTGAGATTTTATGGAAAAAAAGGGAGGTATTTATAGAATGGAAAGGAGGATAGAGACGTTGGGGAATGATGTGATTCCGTACAAAAGGAAAATTTGAGTGGAAGTAAGATTTGAAAGAAAGTGGAGATAGTGTTGGAAAAAGAGAGATTTGATTTTTGAAAAAGAGATTTGAAAAGATTTTTGAAAATAATGGAATATAGTACAAAATTAGTGGGAAACAAAAGATAATAATAATCTACTTGTTACTAGTACAGTCTGAGTTTCGTGATTCTGCGCCTGCAAAAAGATTTAACTCTGTACCAATTGTGTCAGTACTATTTATCTGTAAATAAATAAATAGCATGTGTGAAATAATAAACAGTATTTGGCGTTTGCGTAAGAATAAACTCAACTGCAAGCCAAATTACTGTATAAGAAAAATTCTAAAAACTAAGTGTTTCATATGTCAGGATATTTGTTGAAATAATCCATAATTATATGAGACTCTTAATTTTCAGATTGGAGTTTTCTTGAAAAAAGATGTGGGCAAATTTTGGGGTATAACAGTTGCCCCTATTCAATCTTCTTAAACCTGAAGAGATTGTCTGAAATCTGAAGGTAGAAGATGATTGAATATTTAGATGCCCTAAAAATTTGCACTTACCTTGATCAGAAGAGATGTTGGAAGTTGCATTTGAATGTCGTCTGCGAAATGTTGTTGGCAGATTGAAACATTACCTGAGATGGGCTTTCAGATGCCACCTGGTAAATGTGTTGATGGTTTGTTCATCAGAATGAATCCATTGATTATATCTTGATGAAGGATTTGAAAGTCTTTGTGTTGACTGTTTCGGAACCGTCCAAGGTTACCGCTTTAAGTCTTGGAAGATAATCGTTACGGAACTTGTCCAAAGTTTTTCCGATTTAGATTTTGGAAGTTGATCATTGTGGAACCGTCTGAGGTATCGCTTTAGATCTGCAATGTTAGATCGTTTTGGAACCGTCTAAGGTATCGCTTTAGATCTGCAATGTTAGATCGTTTTGGAACCGTCTGAGGTATCGCTTTAGATCTGTGATGCTAGATCGTTTTGGAAACGTCTGAGGTATCGCTTTAGATCTTCGATAGTAGATCGTTCTGGAACCGTCTGAGGTATCGCTTTAGATCTGCAATGTTAGATCGTTCTGGAACCGTCTGAGGTATCAACTTTAGATCTGTGATGCCTGTTTTTTGAGTTGGTTAGTGATCAGAATGAATCTTCGGCTTGATTATATCTGAGAGAACCGTTCATGGAATTCAGGTGAACACTGCATGTGATTGAGAACATCTTTGTTGAAGATATCCGTCTACCTGAAAAATCAAGTTAGTGATATGCAATGTTTATGATGCATGTAAATGTGAGATATTCCCGGAGAAATATGCATGTGATGTTGTGTATGAATATGCGTATGATGCATGATGTATGATGTATGATATATGATGTATGAATGTGAATATGTGAATGTGAATATGTGAATGTGAATAATGAATGTGTGAATGTGAATATGAATGTTTGAATGTGTGATGTATGAATGTGATGCGTGTCAAGCTTCTAGTTGGGAAAATAAATTTCCGCCAGTCATCTGGATATGACTATATTGTGATCGTTGATGATCTTTTGTCTTGTTTGAGTACCCTCGGCTGGGGAAATTCTTTGAGAATCCTGGTATTCTATTGAAGGATCTTTGAATATCTCTTGAGAATGAAAGGTAGCTGGAAGTTCTGATGCCCTTTCAAATGGGAATGAGGAAGATGCATAATCCTCCGATGCACTATCTGACCAAGTCCGGGTGCGGGGATCACACCTTCTGAAGATAGCAATCTGGAACAACCCTGCTGGGGGATAAGACTTCTTTTGAAGAGAAAATCTTTTTGAGGAATTTGCTGAGAAATGCGTTTCTCTTGGGGATTTTCTTCTGATGGGATGATGTCCAGATAATTGGGACATTTCCTGAATGCTATTCCTGTTTTTCCTGGTAAACATCAATCATATTCAAATGCACATGTTCATTCAAAATTATCATGGGGACGTTTACGTATTCAAAACAGAAAAAGTGAAAATAGTGATTTTTGAGCCTAAGCTGCATTGATTTTTGAAAAAGAGCCATGATAGGCTGGTTAGCACAGGGAGACAACAATCCTAGAAGTAGGAAACTGTCAGAAAGTTTTGAAAAATATTTATGAAGATAAATAGCTATGTGAAAACGATCCAGTCAAGTTTCAACTCTGCTATTGCCAATCTGTCTTCGAGCATCTCATCCCTCACTTGTTGGAAGAAAGTGATTGGACTGATCGGTGTCTTTGAGGTGTTGAATCTTGATGGTGAGTAGGCAGCTGAACGGAACACAGTTGTATGTTTCATTCCCTAACTTTTGCCTAGGCTGCCCTTTCAGGTTTTCAGCCCACCGGGATAGTATTTGTTTAGTCTCTAATTTTTGCCTGGACCGCCCTTTCGGGTTTTCAATCCACCGAGACGCTCATTTTTTTGCCTAAGTTGCCCTTTCAGGTTTTCAACTTAGCGAGCTGTGTTTTTTTTTTTTAAGAGAAGTATTTTTTGACTATGTCCGCATTCACAGGGTGTGGGAAATCCTCGCCATCCATGGTGGTAAGCAACATGGCGCCGCCGGAGAATATTCTCTTGATTATGAATGGTCCCTCGTAGGTGGGAGTCCATTTGCCTCTGGGATCACCTTGTGGTAAGATGATGCGTTTGACAACCAAGCCACCAGTTTGGTATGCTTGACTTTTGACTTTTTTGTTGAAGGCTTTGATCATACGCTTTTGGTATAGCTGTCCATGACAAATAGCTGCGAGCCTTTTCTCATCAATCAAGTTTATCTGGTCCAACCGTGTTTGAATCCAATCGTCTTCGTCTAGATTGGCTTCTTTCATAATCCTTAGGGAAGGAATCTGAATTTCAATTGGAAGAACTGCCTCCATACCATAGACTAAGGAGAATGGAGTTGCCCCTGTTGAAGTACGCGCAGATGTGCGATAACCATGAAGGGCAAAAGGCAACATCTCATGCCAGTCTTTGTAGGTTACTGTCATTTTTTGTATGATTTTCTTGATGTTCTTGTTGGCAGCTTCCACCGCGCCGTTCATCTTTGGTCGATATGGAGAGGAATTATGATGTTTGATCTTGAAATGTGTGCAAAGTTCAGTAATCATTCTGTTGTTTAAATTTGTGCCATTGTCCGTGATAATCCGTTCAGGGATGCCATACCGACAAATGAGATTGTATTTGATGAACCGGGCCACAACATTTTTGGTGACAGAAGCAAATGAAGCTGCTTCTACCCACTTTGTGAAGTAGTCAATAGCGACCAGGATAAAGCGATGTCCGTTGGAGGCAGTAGGTTTGATTTCTCCAATCATATCAATACCCCACATTGCAAAAGGCCAAGGAGCCGTCAGGACGCTTAATGGAACTGGAGGTACATGTACTTTGTCAGCGTATATCTGGCATTTGTGACAGGTTCGGGAGTGATGATGGCAGTCTGTTTCCATGGTAGACCAGTAATAACCTGCTCTTAGGATCTTTTTAGCCATTGTATGTCCACTTGAATGAGTACCGAAGGCACCATCGTGTATGTCTCCCCTGATCTGTTCTGCTTCTTTCTTGTTTACACAACGAAGTAAAGTCGAGTCATGGTTGCGTTTGTATAGGGTTCCATTACTTAGAAAGAATTTGGAAGCAAATCTCCTTAGAAACTTTCTGTCGTTAATGGATGCCCCTTCAGGGTACTCCTGAGCTTCGAGATATCTTTTTACTTCATGGAACCATGGTTTTTCCTCGGTTCCTTCGGTATTGACCTCATTGCAATAGGATGGTTCATCTTGCCTGTAAATGGTGATCATAGGCGCCTCGTTGTCCCACCTGACTTTGAACATGGATGACATGGTAGCTAAAGCATCAGCTAGTTGATTTTCCTCGCGTGGGATGTGTTCGAAAGTGATTTCTTCGAAGTAAAGAATCAAACTCAGCACATATTCTTTGTAAGGAATTAGATTTGGGTGCTTTGTGTCCCATTCCCCTTTGACTTGGTAGATTACCAAGGCCGAGTCTCCGTAGACTTCCAGGAACTTGATTTTTAGATCAATTGCAGCTTTAAGACCCAGAATACATGCTTCGTATTCGGCTATATTGTTAATGCAGTTGAAGCAGAATCTGGCAGTGAATGGTGTATGACCTCCTGCGGGGGAGATGATCACAGCTCCGATGCCATTGCCAAGTGCATTAGAAGCTCCGTCAAAAACCATAGTCCACCGGGATCCTGGCTCGGGTCCTTCTTCTGGTCCTGATTGTTTGTAGTCATTGACTAGCATAATGTCTTCGTCTGGGAAGTCAAAGTTCAGTGCTTGATAATCATCCACTACTTGATGAGCCAGATGATCAGCTACCACACTTCCTTTGATTGCTTTTTGTGAAGTGTATTGAATGTCATATTCTGTTAAGATCATTTGCCATCTTGCTATTCTTCCAGAGAGACCGGGTTTTTCGAACACATATTTGATAGGATCCATCTTGGAGATTAGGAAAGTGGTGTGATTTAGCATGTACTGTCTTAGTCGGCGAGCCGCCCATGCTAAGGCACAACAAGATTTTTCGAGTAGTGAGTATCCTGTTTCACAATCGGTAAACTTTTTGCTAAGATAGTAGATTGCGTGCTCCTTTCGGCCGGACTCTTCATGTTGTCCTAGTACACACCCCATTGAGTCTTCTAACACAGTTAGGTACATTATCAGAGGTCTTCCTTCCACAGGTGGCAACAAGATTGGCGGTTTTTGGAGATACTCTTTGATTTTGTCAAAGGCTAACTGGCATTTGTCATTCCATCTTTCCACTTGATCTTTCTTCAACAGTTTGAAGATCGGCACACAAGTAGTAGTCATGTGGGCAATAAATCGGGCGATGTAATTCAGACGTCTCAAGAATCCTCTGACTTGTTTCTCGGTACGAGGTATAGGCATTTCTTGAATGGCTTTAACCTTGGCGGGATCAACCTCAATACCTTTGCTGCTGACGATGAAACCTAAGAGTTTGCCGGATCTTACTCCAAAGGTACACTTATTTGGGTTCAGTCGCAACTTGTATTTCTTGAGTCTGTCAAACAACATGTGTAAATGACCCAAATGTTCTTCCTCGGTGTTGGATTTTGCAATCATGTCATCGACATACACCTCTATATCATGATGAATCATATCATGAAATAGCGCTACCATTGCACGTTGATAGGTTGCTCCTGCGTTTTTCAGACCAAAGGGCATTACTTTGTAACAAAAGGTTCCCTAGGGTGTTGTGAAGGTTGTTTTTTCCATGTCTTCGGGTGCCATCTTGATTTGATTGTACCCTGAGAATCCGTCCATAAAGGAGAATACCTTGCATTGTGCGGTATTGTCAACCAGAACATCGATGTGTGGTAGAGGGAAATCATCTTTGGGGCTTGCCCGGTTCAGATCTCTGTAGTCCACGCACATTCTGACTTTCCCGTCTTTTTTAGGTACAGGCACGATGTTAGCTATCCAAGGAGGATAACTTACAACTTTTAGGAATCCGGCATTGAACTGTTTTTCAACCTCGTCTTTGATCTTTTTTGACATATCAGGCCTACTCCTTCGTAGTTTCTGTTTGACTGGAGTGCTACCTTCTTTGATTGGTAGTCGATGAACTACGATGTCCGTGTCAAGGCCTGGCATATCCTCATAGGACCAGGCGAATATCTCGACGTAGTCTCGCAGCATTTGAATCAGTCTTTTCTTGACGCTGTGTTCTAAATCAACCCCTATTTTGACTTCTTTCATTTCTTCGTTGCTGCCCAAGTTGATGACCTCAATTGGCTCCTCATGAGGCTGTATGGCCTTGTTTTCTTGTTCTAGCAGCCTTGCAAGTTCTCTTGGCACTTCACAATCTTCCTCACTTTCGTCCTCAGTTTGGTAGATCGGATTTTCAAAGTCATGACGGGGAATAGCAGAATCGTTGTTGACTGGATCCAGAGTGTATGTGAATCTGCAAGTTAATTATGTGAGTATGTGTGAAGAAAAAACATAGCTATTTGAAAGCGAAGAAAGAAAGAAAAAGGATCACAAAATTTAAATATGCAAGCGTCCCATGATTTTATTGAATGCACATGATCATGATATGATAAGCCCTTATAGAAGGACCAGTGTGCTAAGGCACACGGCTTTTCAAGCTCATGGTTCGATTGTTCAGGAACCACTTTTATCTTTGCACAATATACACAAAGAAAACAGGAAATGGCATTTACTCCTGGTCAAAGGAGATCACATCCTCAGCTTTCCAGTTGTTCAATCCACTGTTGTGAGCAGGGGGTACCCAGCTGTTCAAGTTGCAGTTGTCTTTTTCATCTTCCACAGCATTGATTTCATTAGTGGGAAAATGAGCCGGTGATCCTTCGGGATAAGGGATATACTCTGCTGGATACGAGAGCCCAGGCTGAGATATCTCTGTTGGCTGAGCGAGATGCTCGATAAGGCCGTCCCATGAAGTCGGGATGATACTTTGAATAGAGACTTGTGCATCTTGGTGAGGAGTGTATGCTGATAGAAAGCAACCCTCGTTATTTGGTATTTCACTGGCTTTTTCAAGAGCGAAATTGTCATCGTACTGTTCATCCCATCCAGTTGGGACAATGTCCTCCATAGCAATTTGTGAGCTTGGAGGAGCGGAATATTTCACCATATAGTCATATTTGCCGCTGGGTTCTCCTAGCGTGTCCCATACTTCTTTGGGTGGATTTTGATATTGCTTAATGACGGGACTTGTGAAAATTTGATCATTTCCAATTTCATCACCCCATCCAGTCGGGGTAAGGTCCTCCATAGCAATATAAGAATTCTGAGGTGCGGCATACTGATAATTATACCCGCCATTTGGTTCTCCCACAGCATCCCACATTCCCATGGAAATGGGTGGAATCTCATCTAGATATGGCTGAAGGATATGGTTCATGAAGACTCCTTCATCTTCAATAGCGTTTACTTCTTGGCTGACGAAGTGTGACATTAATCCTCCAGAATGAGGACTTTGATCATTCTTTTGATTTTCACTATCATAGCCCAGGCCTAGCTTGTCAGACTTGTAGGGTATATCGGGAAGCTGTCCCCATACTGTGCAATCACCCTGTTCAATCATGGCTTTGGCATCTTTGAGAGAAGCCATAGTTGTAGTTGGAGTAGCAGGAATATGCTTGGTGGTAGAGACATCTGGAGAGACCACCTCAAATGATTGGCATGGAGTTTCGATGAATTCGTCCTCCAACTCGACATATTTGGAATTGCTTAGGTGACTAACCACATATTCCTCTTCGCCATAGACTCTGACAATCTTTCCTTTTACTAGATATTTTAACTTCTGATGCAGGGTAGAAGTTACAGCGTTTGCCCCATGTATCCAAGGGCGTCCAAGTAAACAGGAGTAGGCTGGGTGAATTTCCATTACGTAAAAGATAGAATCGAAGATTTGAGAACCCACTCTGATTGGGAGATTCACTTTTCCGTATACCGTTCTGGTTGACCCGTCAAAGGCTCTTACCACAACATCACTTGGTTGTAACACAATTCCTTCGAAGTCAAGCTTTTCTAGTACTGTTTTTGGTAACACGTTCAGAGAAGAACCGTTATCTACTAGCACATGAGATAGAGTGGTGCCATTACATTCAATGGAGATATGTAAGGCTTTGTTGTGATTTTTTCCAGCAGGGGTTAGATCCACATCGGAGAAACCGAGACCATTGCTTACGGTTAGATTGGCAACACAATTCTCAAATTGGTCGACTGAGATCTCTTGAGGCACATGCGCAGCTTTCAGGAACTTCATCAGGGCTTTGGCATGAGCTTCTGAATATTTTAGCAGAGATAGCATTGAGATTTTTGAAGCGGTGTGCCCCAGTTGCTCAACAATATTGTAATCACTTTTGCAGATGATTTTCAATATTTCCTCCATTTCTTGTTTTGATGGATCCTCAGCAGTGATCTCCACCGGGGGTTGAACTTTTTCAACTTGTGGCTCTTTGCCTCGAGCGTTGACATTTTGATTAGGAACTGGGACTCGGACTGGACCAGCAGCAACATTTGGAGAAATTTCTGGTGAAAAGATTCTTCCACTTCTCGTGATCTTGCTGGTAACCACAATATTACCCACAGTTGGAGTAGTTAACTTTGTGACCTCTTCAGTCGAGGTACCCTGCTTAACTCCATGAACGTAAACATTAGTGTCATATCCCCATGGGACAGCTTTGTCTGAGGAGTATGGAAATGGAGTTGGACTAGCAATGACTACTGATGCTACTTTGAGTGTAGCAGAAATTTTGAATGGAGCCTTGGCAGAGATTTTGAATGGTAAGCTGGATATCACTGAGGCATCCTCTATTCTTATCCCGTTTGCAAAGACTTCGCACAGCACGTCCATAGAAGGGAGCCTCTTAAACATAATGATACGGCGATCCATCCATTTTTGAATTCTCATCCTCAGATTTTCACAACCATTGGGCAGGCAGGAGCAGTAAAAGCAGTCGGGGTCACATCCTGGGAAGTAACCAGCTCGAATTAGCTTTCCTTTGACTTCGCAGAGTGGAGTTGATAATTCGTTCACATCATAGATGTAAACAGTGTCCAGGATAGCGTTGACAGTTTTGTCATGCTTTGGCATAGGTGCAGTGATGACATTTGGAGTTTCTGGAGGATCGAACTCAATTTCCCCAGCATCTATCATATCTTGTATTTTATTTTTCAGGGCCCAGCAGTGATCTGCGTCATGTCCTGGACAGTTTGAGTGATAGGCACATGTCGCATCAGGGCGATAATTCGGATAGGAAGTGTTGACATTCTTTGGAGGACCTTTTAATGTGATCAGATCTGCTTTTAGCAAGTGCTGCAATGCCTGAGAGATTGGCATGTTGATTCTGGTGAAATTTCTTCTTGGTGCATCTGGTCGATGCGTATATTTTGGCTGTTGATCTTTTTGAGGTGCAGATGCGGAGATCAGAACTGCCCCTACAGATTGATGCTGCTCACTTTTGCGACTTTTCTGAATTTGTGTTGCATTAACTCATTTCTCCCGCTGATGGGCCTTTTTGTAGTACCAGAGGAGGAACCTATTTGAATTTTTCCATTTTGAATGCCACTTTCGACACGTTCTCCGGTCAATATCAGGTCAGTGAAACCTGATGATGAGCTTCCCAGCAAATGGCTATAGAAAGGGCCAGTTAAAGTGCCCATGAACATGTCGACTAGTTCGCGATCAGATAAGGGTGGTTGAACCCTTCCAGCCATATCTCTCCACTTTCGTGCATATCCTTTGAAACTTTCTTTTGGTCCCATAGACATGCCCCTTAGTTGAGTACGGGTTGGCGCAAGATCAGCATTGTATTGGTACTGTTTGTAAAAAGCAGCAGCTAATTCTTCCCAAGTATGAACCTTGGTATTTTCCAGCTGATAGTACCACTCGAGTTGTGTACCCGACAGACTTTCTTGGAAGAAGTGAATCCACAATTTGTTATCTGTTGTATGAGGTTGTATCTTCCTCACATAGGATCTCAGATGTAGTTTCGGGCAAGAAACTCCATCATATTTTGCAAAGACAGGAACTTTGAATTTTGGAGGGATAACAACATCCGAGATGAGCCCTAGATCATTGAAATCTAAGCCAGGTATTTTTTGTATCTCCATAGCTTTCATACGGTCTTCCAGCTGTTGGTATTTTTCATCATCCGGTTCGTCCCCAGAATGATCATTTTCTTCATTTGAAGAGAGAGAGGGTTTAGCAGAACCCTGGTTGCTTTGATTGTCTTCTTGTTCATCATCACCGACTGTTTCAGGGATCGGTGGCTTTTTGAACTTTTTGACTGGAATTTTGATCTTTCTTCTCAGGTGACTCACACCTACAGATCCTTTGGGCTTCTTTTTCTTCTTGATTATCAGGGCTTTCAGTTCTTGCTGCCCCTTTGCCAGTTCCAGAATTACCACTTGCACTTGGGCATTCTGTGCTTCGAGATTCTTGATACTTGCCTCGGATTCCATCTCTTCTGACTGAAATAAACAGCGAGGAGATGAGAAATCCGTCATGAGAACCTGTTATGAAATGTGTATGACTGGATGCCATGTGTATGCAATGTATGAAATGTATATGCAATGTATATGAATGCAATGTATGAAATGTATATGCAATGCATGAAGTGAAATGTGTGTGCAATGTTTCAAGGATCTTAGAGTTTAGATTTGTTAAAGAAGAAACAAACGTTAGTTAATCAATTCATTTCTTTTTTTTTTGCTTCTTTTTTTCTTTGCCTCATTTGGGCTTACAAGACAGAAATAAAATAAATGATCCTTCAGGTCTCCCGTGGACGCTTTCTCTTTGCCCCCAGGAATGTGTTGATCTGTTGTTCTTCTTGAAGCTGTCCGGTGAGCTCCAATATCCTTTTCTCATAGTCTTGACAGTATGCTTTGAAGGTGTCTCTTTCCTCTTTAAGTTGAACCCAAGATTTTTGCAACTCTTCTAGGTCAGTTGGCATGTCCGGGTGTAGAATAACTTGAGGTTCATATCCTTCGACCTCTGGTTCAATAGTCACAGGTAGAACAGCAGGATATGGCATAAGGAGTTTCTGAGCATGAGTGCGGACCCATCTGAGGTAGGGTTCCATAGGAATAGAATTCCATTACCCCAGAGTTTTGCTTTCTATTCTATAGACACAGCCCCATGCATGTATGAACCTTCGTCGGTGTCTATGAGAATCATTCTCGTAATCAAACACAATGCCATGGATAATCATGTCATGAGGACCGTTGCTCCTTGCATATCCTGAATTGGCGTAGAGCTAAAGAGGGATTGTAAGTGATGCCTCCTTTGATGCCAAGGAGTGGCACATTAGGGTACTCTCCACAATGATCAATGATAGTAATGTCTTTTTGAAAGAAGTTGTTCCACCGGATATCTGAATGAGACAAAGACATAATCCTGCGAGACCATTGCATTCTTTGTTCATTTCTCAATACTGATCGGGGAAGATGAAATGTAAACCACCTAGCCAGTAGTGGTATACAGCACATGAGAGTTCCTCGTTTCTTCATGGTACGAGTGTGTAGAGAATGTAGAATGTCTCCCAACAATGATGGTACCGGGTTACGGATTAGGAAAAGGTTGATGATGTGTACACTTATGAACTGGTCGGGATTAGGGAATAAAACCAAACCATAGATTTAAAAGTGCCATAACTTCCTCAAAAGCTGGATAACTTTTGTTTTCTAGCAGTAGTCGAGCCTTTTCCAACAAGAACTTGGCAAGCAAACCCTTAACTCCATTCTTTGTTTCCCAATTGGACTCGATTTCTGATTTCCGCAGATGTAAAGCAGCAGCAATGACTTCAGATTTTGGAATCCTTTCTAAACCAGTGAAAGGTAATTGATTTCGAACGGGCAATCCAATTAGTTCAGAGAACTCTTCCAAAGTGGGTACCAACTGGTAATCAGGAAAGGTAAAGCAATGATGTTCAGGGTCAAAGAACTGGAACAGGACCCGTATCATGTCTTCTTCAAATTTTGAGGTAACCAAATGGAGTAGGTGACCATGCCTTTCAGTGATTCCTGGGGAATTCTGACACTAAGTCTTTTAGTTCAGATGGTACCGTTGAGATGTTGATTTGGATGTAATCTTTGGTGGCGGGAGCCATTACCTGCAAAAACAAAGGTAAACTCTTTGATCCTTGAAGTGTTTGGTGCAAAAAATGATATGCTTATGATGAAAACATGTGGCACACAAAAACAAATCAAACAATAGCCTTAGGTTTAAAGGCTTGCATGGAGCTGATAGGTGATACCCTCCCCACTGAAGTTGAGTTGGTTAAAACCTGTCCTAGAATAGCATTTGGGTTCTATGATCCTTGGAATTAACATCTCAATACGGCGCTCGATCGGCCGATCAAAATATTCCTCGAGGATAACTAACTTCGATCAATTTCAAAGCTAGCCACTTAATAGGCCACAAGTCAAGTTCAACTAAAAAGGTTCTAAGACAAATTAGTGTTTAATGACACTTCGGAAGCCTAATATACTCCTTGATCGTTTTCAAGGGACATCAGTATAAACCAAAGTATCGCACTAACGATAACTACCAGATCAACCGTATCGGTACATGCCGTACAGTTTCCTTGGTCTATTGTCATATACTTAAGGTATCTCGAGATTCGGGTTAGAATCTTTCACAAGCAAAATACCCAAGCAAGCCTTTGAAAATAAAGAGCAATCAAGTCAAACAATTGAAAACATCGAAGTGATCTATTCTCTTAAGGTAACCCCTTTTGAAAACATTTTATTTTTTGAAAGTATATCCCCAGCAGAGTCGCCAGTTCTGTGGACCTCCGATTTTTTTAATCCCGGGCCATACCTCTGTTCTGTAGAGATACGTGAACTGACTCTTTTTTATCGCTTAATGCTTTCGTATTTTGAAAATTCACAGAGTCGCCACCGACCTTTTATTTTATCCAATTAAGGAAAGGTTTATAAAAGAAACAGAAAAAAGACCTTTAAGAAATTCTGGGTAAGGGGGTAGGTTATACAAAGGGAAGGTGTTAGCACCCTTTGTATCCATGGTTATCCATGGGCTCTTAAGTTTGCTTAGCTCACTTGTTTTTCGATCACTTTTCAATTGCTCTGAAATTGCTCATATGTGGTTTCAAATACCTTTGTAATTTGAATTTTGTAATGATCCGTGTGTGGGTGTATACAAAATGCTTGTTTATCTTTCGAAAGATGTTTTGAAAAGAACGTTAACTTTGTAATAATCCGTGTTTGGATGTATACAAAGTATTGTCTTTTTGGAAAGTTTTGTTTTGAAAAAACAACAGTGTATGAGAATTTTGTTTGTTTTGATTTGAGCAAGCAAACTAGGAGGTCTACCCTGAGTTGTAAGGTCTTTATCCTATTTCCTTTAAAAATCTATCCTTTCACCGGATATAAACGCAAGGTTCGATTTTGTACTCAAAATAGTAGAATTTTGACTTTGATTTTGAAAAGAATGAGAAGGAATTACCTTAAGAGGTGCAAGTGTGATTGTGTTTGTATTGAGATATTTATCTTTGAAGTTAGTGATCTAACGGTTCAATTTTATCTTTGACATACACGCAGTTTATATTTGCTGGAAATTAAAATGCGGAAATGTAAAGTGCGGAAAGTAAATCTACGCTATTACATCGATTGTGCAGGAAATGTAAACTAGCCTATTTACATGAATTTGACATCCTATACATTTATCTAGGAATTTAAATTGCAAGGAAAATAAAAGGCCTGTTTTTGGATTTTTATGATTGATTTTAATTATAATTAATGCATGATTAATTAAATTAAAATGAAGAAAAAGATGAAAATAGATTTAAACCTAGAAATTAAGTTTAAAATATGTACAAAATATTTGTTAATTAATTTTAAAGCAAAACTAATTTTTTTGGAATTTTTGAAATTTATTTGAAATTGATTTAAGTTAATTAAAACATAATTATGCAAATAATTATACAAATAATTAAAACTTGAAAAGAAAATTATCCAAAATATGTACAAAATTAGTTTATAATATATAAACAATATTTAACATAAAGAACAATTTTTTTTTATGATTTTTTGATTGGTTAGAATAATTAAAAAGCAAATATATAAATATATACTAATTAATTATACAAAATAGCCTTAATTTAAATTAAATATTAATATTTTTATGCTTAAAAATAAAATAAATATTTTATCAGATTAAAAATTAAAAATAAAATATTTTTGGTGTTTTATGATTGGTTGACTTTAGTAAAAATGCAAAATATAGAAATTTATTAATTAAAACCTGCAGGGGTGTATTAAGCAAACCTGAAAGAGAACTGAGTTTAGTTCAAGAGGTGCTTTTGGGCCAGAAACCAGGGGTGTGGATAGTGATACGTGTTAGGCCCAGTCCAACTGTTTCTCTTATTTTTTTTCAGATTTTAAGTGAGTGGGACCCACGTTGCTTGTGTGGACGAAGACAAGTTGACTGGCGAACCACGCTGGGACGCGTGGTCGTCTTCAACCTTCAGCTCCTTTATTTTTTAAACAGATAGCGGGGGTTTTTAACCTCCCCTATTTGTACATCAGAAACGCCATTTTTGGTAGCTTCCCTCACCTGCAAAAATAAACGTTAGAAATAAAAACAAGTGACCCAGATCGACTTAAAATCACCTCCTGAACATGATGGTGGTGTTAGTTTTGCTATTTGGGCGCTGTAGCTATGGATTCGAAGAGGTTAAAGCTTAAGCATGCAAGAACACTTGTTAATGGCATAGAGCTATCCTCACGTGGAAACTCACATGTTAGAGCCCAGATCTACCCTATGAGGCCTCATGAACACATTAGGATGATTAGATTACATTGAGACTGATTGAATATAGGAAAACGAAAATTGATCACATATGAACATGAAGAACACTATGCACGTGCTACGACTCTCATGGGACCACACAAAGAGTTTATTCTTACTCTATATGATCTTAGAAGATGATTGAAAGTGTTTGTTTGTATTAATATTGATTGGAATATGGAAATTGAAAATTACAAAGTTATGGAATTTTGAGAGAATTTTGGTGTGTTTCTATACTATGCTTGCTATATTTTCGTGGTTGTCTTGGCTCTCCCTTGTTTGTGAAATATGCAGCTTCATTTATAGGCCTTGGAGTGCTTAAAATTGAAGCTAAAAGCAATGATTGCTTTTGTTGAATTTTTGACTTTCAAGCTTGGAACTCAAGCAACCATTGCTTGATCTTTCCACACTTCTTTCCTTAGCCTTTCCTTGCAGCTTCCTTGCTGCATAATTAAGCCACATGTGTAAGCTTTAGCTTAGAAAATAAGCTATGATTTATCCTTCCTTTTTTCCTTTTTAATTTAATCTTAAATGATAAAATTAAATCAAAAAATGGAGAAAAATGATGTGGGCTTTGTCTTGGTCGTGGGAGGCCCATAACATCATGGAAATGATGTTTGAATAATGAAAACTTGGCCCCATTTGGAAAAAATACATTTTTGAGCAATGTTGATTTCATGTATTTTCCCAAAATTTAGCCAACTTCAACAAGGTGTAAATCCTTCAATTTTTGTCATATGAAGGAGATCTTGCACTTTTTGGAAACCTCAAAGAGTCCTCTAACCAATGTCTTTGGTCTCATGTCAAAATGATTTTTGATGCTCCTTGTGTGTCCTTTTGAAAAAAGTGTCTTTTTGTTGACTTTGAAAATGACCTGTAATGTCTTTGATCATATTTTTCAAATGGTGAATCCAATGACCATGGGATCAATGGCATTTGAAAGATAATTGAATTTCCTTCAAGATGAGCTTTGGTTTGAATTTTTTGGATGAAGGATGAGAGAGTTATGATCAGTCAAAGTTGAGTTGAGTTTTCAGGCAAAAACCCTAATTTTGAATCTTAGGGTTTTGTTGATTTTTGATCTTTCCTTGATGAATTATGATCATCCAATGATCAAATGATGAATCCTTTGACAAAATATGGACTTTAACAAAAAATTTCATTTTTGACTGTCTGTTGACTTTTGTGGTCAAACGGGTCGTCTGTTGACTGTTTGAGCTGCTGACGGTGCGTCTGAGTGAATTGAAGTTTGAAAATTTGTATGATGGTACTTTGAGATATATGGATGTGTATGAAATCCATTTGAGCTCTCAAAAACTTGTTGCTCCTGTAAAAACAAGAAAAACCCTGATTAGGGATTGTTTATGTAGGAGACAGTTAAGCGTACCTGATTTTTGTGCAGTGTTGAGTTTCTGCTAATCGCGTGATATTCAGAAGACTTCTAGCACAAAAGATCTTGGAATTTTGAATTGTGAAAGATTGATTTGATTGATGGTACAAAACACTGAGAATTGTATTGCCAGCAGTTTGGCTGTCAACTGACTGTCCAGGTATTGACGTAGCAGTTAGAGTGAGAAATCAACAGTCAAAGTTAATTTTCTTTTTTTTTGTTTTTGTTTTATGTTTTATGTGAAAAATGAAAGTTTATTTACATGACTTGTTAAAAAAAACATAGACATAATAAATAACTAATATTTACGGTATGCGGGCAAAATTACCGAAAATAACCCTGAAAATCATTTAATGCACAGAAATATGAATATTTGACTGGCAGAAAACACACAAAATATTATCTTAGTAATTAAGCAATATTATGACAAATAGTACAACATTTAATACTGACAGTACAAATATTACATACTATATTGAACAGTACGGCGAATAAACGGTACATTTAAGAAATAAGAAATACGGCAAATTTCAGGAATGACGGTTAATGACCCATGCTATGAACAATAACATGTAGATGATTGGGAGTGCAACCAATGCAGGTCCACACTCTTCAGGACTATGTAGGCAGAAGAAAGTCATGATCACCGTAGCAATGGTGATGACTGTAAGAAACAGTGTCTCTATCCACTTTGCCATTCTTGCCAGGGAAGAAGAGAAAATAGATATGAGGTAGGAATTTGAAAGATGAGTTAGAGTTTGATGTGAGATTTTATGGAAAAAAATGGGAGGTATTTATAGAATGGAAAGGAGGATAGAGACGTTGGGGAATGATGTGATTCCGTACAAAAGGAAAATTTGAGTGGAAGTAAGATTTGAAAGAAAGTGGAGATAGTGTTGGAAAAAGAGAGATTTTATTTTTGAAAAAGAGATTTGAAAAGATTTTTGAAAATAATGGAATATAGTACAAAATTAGTGGGAAACAAAAGATAATAATAATCTACTTGTTACCAGTACAGTCTGAGTTTCCTGATTCTGCGCCTGCAAAAAGATTTAACTCTGTACCAATTGTGTCAGTACTATTTATCTGTAAATAAATAAATAGCATGTGTGAAATAATAAACAGTATTTGGCGTTTGCGTAAGAATAAATTCAACTGCAAGCCAAATTACTGTATAAGAAAAATTCTAAAAACTAAGTGTTTCATATGTCAGGATATTTGTTGAAATAATCCATAATTATATGAGACTCTTAATTTTCAGATTGGAGTTTTCTTGAAAAAAGATGTGGGCAAATTTTGGGGTATAACACTCTGAATCTAGAGGATTCGACCATCTTTGACTTATGCACAAGCTATTTATCCGGAGAGCAACGTCGAACCTCTGAATATCGAGGATTCGACCATATCTTATTGACCATGAGAAGCTGTTATCCAAGAGGCTTTGATCCTTGATCCTGATTTATGTTGCACTTGCATCATCATTAACATTTTGCATCCATGCATATGCATCCATGGTTACCAAGACTCTTACCTCCTACCTCTCCATCAGATCAAACAAGACGATTCCTCGACGCCAATATCTGACAAGAGCTCACAAACAAAGAATCATGGGGTATTATTAGCAAGATCAAGCTACTATCAGAAAACCCCATACCTCCTCATGGGGGCACCTTCCACCAGTGGAGACTAAAGACTTTGTGTTTGTCAGAGAACATCTCATTTGCATCAAAAAAAAAGGCCAAGCTTGCCATTGTATAGATTTCTCAAGTATTTTCAATTGTAATACTTTTGTTGTTATCAAGTACTTCTCATTGTAAGAAACTCATTCTGTTTGAATAAATAAAAATAATGCAATATACATGTTTTTCTCAAATCATTTCATCTTTGTCATTATGTCCATTGATATTCAACTCATTTGTCTTAAGCAACTAAAAAAGGAGAATGATGAAAATCAAAAACACATGAACTACTAATTGTATGCTTTTGGAACAAAGATCCTGCTGACGATGTACAGGCATTGTTTCAATTCCTAAACACTGGAGTTATAAGGGAGTGAAACCTTCGTCAACCCCTTTGAGCCTAAGGAGTAGTAGTTTCTTTTCGAAAAATACAAAACCCTCAATCTTAACCAGGGGCAAGGTAATCTTCAGTTAGTGCGACCGAGCGCTCAACTTTCAGGTATTCCATCAGAGGATCAATCTTATTCTATCTCTCACAACAAAGAAAAAGAGCACAATCCACAATGGATGTCTCTCATTCACCGAGAATAAGGCAGACACAACCTTTTCATCAAGTCAATCACGAAAGTCATACAACTTGTTCCCGAACGAGACAAAAAAAGAATGAAAAGAAAGTTATGAATCATGATAAAAAAAAAATATATATATATATAGCCCGCTAAGTCAAAAAGAAGGAAAAGCTTTGAAGCAAATGACTTAGGCAAAAATTAGGGCATATCCCGCTGGACAACGGAAACCAAAATCAAAAGAAACTTTTTGTCCAGGCAAAAGTTAGGGAATGCAAAAGACAAAGCAAAAGAGAAAAAATCCTCCAAGGGACAAGTGTTGTAACCATCAACAAAAACACCAAAGGGTGACTGCCACCTCCATCAAAGCTACAAAAGATCCTCATCCATCACAATCCTTCCTGAAAGGTGAATACTCGTGTCGAACTAACTGAACGTAGGACTGGAGAACGTCACGAAGAAGGGGTGGGTTAAGTAGAACTTGAGCCTTTATCCTTTGTTTCTCAAACCGTGAACCCGGCCACGTTACAACCCTCAAAAGTCCTAATTGAAGTAGGGTTCGTTCCGAAAGCATACAAACTGTAAGATCATGTCAAACTGACTCCTTATGTTGCTGTGTCATTTGTGTTAGTATCAATACAACATTTTGATAAATAAAAACTTTTCTTTGAGAGTAACATGTGCATTGCATTTCTCATTATCTCTTCCAAAACAGAATTGTCTCCAATCTGAAAGCAAGTACTTGATACCAAGGAAAGTTCAACATTGAAACTCCATCGAGTAATCTTACAAAGGCAAAGGTTGGTCATCTGCAAAGCAAATATCTGAAGCATCCATTTGGTGGAATAGTTCCTTTCAATCTGGGACACTCACTCCATGATCAACACTGGGGCAGACCATTGCAATCTCCATCATTCAAGCACTATCAAAAGTTCTATCTCAAAAGATCACGCAAGCTGGGGCAAGATAGAAACAAGTCGTTTCTTCATCTTCAAGCAAGTGTCAGATATGTGTCGAGGAGTCAAGCCAAACACCTCACCCTCAGGAGTCCTGTACTTCAAGCTATGACCTTTCCATAAAGGCATTCTCCATCCACTCCTTATATCTTGGAAACAATCATTCCATTCATAATCATACATGAGTCATACATATCATTGCATACTCATTGGCATTTATCCCTCAATGATCCAATCATCAATAAAGCAGAGGCATCCACCATATCTTGAATCAAGCAGAGTTCAGAACTCCACCTAATCTATTCCCCACACCAAGCAGATACCCTGATCAATCGGTACACTGCATATAGAAATCATTGCATTGCATCTCCAGAAGTGCATAAAATAAATCAAACATTTGCATATGAAGCATAAGCCAAGTTACTCATCAGATGAGATCTCTACAAGCAATCAATTGATATTCCACTGGATCACTCAGAGTTACCATTGTGGTGTCATCCCCCAAAGTCAATCATGTTCATCTTTCTTCAACCCAGAGTTGATACTTTTGTGTTCAACCCAGAGTTGACTTTCCATTCATCTTTTAACTCCGAGTTAATTATCTTTTCCCTCTCGACCCAGAGTTGATGGTTATCTCTTCTTTTATTCAACCCGGAGTTGATCTTTTTCTTATTCCTCTCTCAACCCAGAGTTGAAGGATATCTTTTCTTTTATTCAACCCAGAGTTGATCTTATTTCTCCTTCCCATTCAACCCAGAGTTGACGGTTACTCCTAATTGTCTATCTTCCCTGGCCTCTTTCAACCCAGAGTTGAATTACTTTCTCTCAACCCAGAGTTGATGTCTATCCCTTATTTTCAACCCAGAGTTAATGTTCTTACTTTCTTTCTCAACCCAGAGTTTATGCTTATATCTTGTCCCAATAATACTGATTCCACTTTCCGTTCTCAATCCAGAATTGATGTTTACCTCTTATTCAACCCCGAGTTGACTTCCCTTCATTCTTCGACCCAGAGTCGACCCACTTTTCTTTTTCTAACCCAGAGTTAATTTGTTCAACCCAGAGTTGGCATTCCTCAATAAAACGGCACCAATTTTTTCCTTCAGTGGATTCCATCTTCCTTCAAGCAAATTTTCAGGTTCACTTAGTATTTAATCTTCTTCCACCTTGAATGCACGAAAGGCTAGCGCCAATCTCACTTTCAGGTTTAAGACGATTAAATAGGGGCAGCTGTTGCACTCCAAAATTTGCCCATCTAATTTTATTTTTAACTGGCTTATACATCTCACAATCTCATCTATTAGGTCATTACACACACCATGCATTTCATGAAAAGATCAAGGACCCTGGATTAGAGCTCGCTTTGGTTTATATTGTTAACGGAATTCCAAGTTTGGCACTAAGAATTGGTTCATTTTCTTCATGCGTGATACAAACATTTACATTGGGTTACATTCTAAGACTTGGTTAGTTCAAGAGGGCTTTTATTATCATTTGAAGTATTGGATCACAAGATTACAACATTCTTTGTTTATATCTCTTCAAGGTGATCAAAACAATACTAAGGGACAAGCATGAGGTAAATTAATGTTTGATTTGTTATGAAAGACTAAAGTGCACGCAAAGGTGGAACTACGTGTACGAATTTGGATTAAGATTTCATCTGAACACGGTTCGTGGTTCATTTCGAAGGTGGTTCATATCACACAAGTTCATCATTCATTCAAAAGCTACACAACAAATTACAAACCCACTGTCCTTTTCAAAATCCTTCATGTTACAAAAAATATACAAGGTCCCATATACATATAAATCAAACATTACACCATTTAGAATTCATCCACATTTATACAGAATTCAAGTCTAAGTTATTTTCACCATTACATTCCATCCAAATACAAAAGAAAAGCTTATGCTAAACTATGTTCCTCTTCAAGCTTCAATATATTCCAAGATCCCTGCAACCTGCAACAATTAAATATCAGCATAAATAACCATGAGATCAAACCAACAATTGGCAGCATTCTATCACTGAAGCCGAGCCAGCCCTTGCACTTGACAGTTTCAGCCGCACGAAAGCAAGAATTCCGCAGAGAAAAAATCCAATAAGTTGCAACTTCTATCAATTAATCTGCAGCCAAAATAAAAGAATCCAGAATTCAAATGAGAAAAGCGCATCGGTTCGGCAACAAATAAGCAATTCAGTACAAAAAATGCAACAAGTCAGAGTATTTATAAAAGTTCAGCAGGTTTATCAATCCTCAAAACCTAACAAATAAATGGAGCAAGTTCACTACCATACAATCCACAAGCTCAACAGTTTCACAATTTTCCAACAGAGCCCTATTAATCCTCAAACTTCAGTGTTATAACTTCAACCAACTTCTTCTAACAGCACTCAATAACTAACTTACCTAACTTCCCTAACAGAAATAACAAACTCTTCTAACTAATCCAACTGTCAAGCATAACTTCTAACAGAACTAACTGATTCGGTTACAAGTACCTAACTAACTTCTCAACAATCAACAACCACATAACAGATTCAGAACAGAAAATCAGGGAAAAGAGAGTTGAGCTAACCTGAGAATTGGCTCTATAAAATCAGCTCTCTGCTTCATTTCAAAGGCTCTCTATTCATTCTCCTCTGAACCATTCCTCATTCTTCATCCACCATTTTCTCAATCCTCCACCACTTCTCCATCACTCTGTTTCTACTCTCCCCCATTCCTCGATTCATTCATCATCACCTTCACTCTCTTATTCACTATCACCATTTCTGAACCCTTCACAATCTTCAATTCTTCACACTTCACACTCTCCATTTCAGAATCTCTGCACTTCACTACCATTCACCTTCACTTCACATTCTCCAATCTCTTCAATCTTCACACTAAAACCTTCATTCCTCTTCTTCAATCTTAACCACATATCCAGAATCAAGAAGCTTCTTCAATCTCGTCTCAACTTTCATCATCAATCAAACTTCAATCTGCAACTCGTCGAATCTTCATCTCCATCACCTTCGACTGCAACAAACAACAATAAAGCACAGAATTTCAGAAAGAAGGAGTAAAAGTTCGATTCGGAGAATAGGAATTGAAGAAGGATATTCGCACCTGAGCGCGTAAGACTCTCTAGATTTCAGTTCATCTCCTTCACCTCCGAAGCTTCTTCGTCTCCATATTCTTGTTGTTAAACTCGCGATTGATGAGCGATTAAGAGAGTTGAACGGTAAAAGATGATCGAGGTTGTTTCACGGTGGTAGACAAGCTATCTTCGTCAGGGAACGCCGCCGCCGAGACTGTTGAGAGAGAGTGGGACGAAGAGGTTAACGCGTTTGAGGAGTTGAATCGGCGCATTGCAGGTAACCCTAGTTCCTTTCTATTTTACTTTTCATTCATTTAATTGTTTTTTATTCTCAATTATTATTCTGATTAAAAAAAAATGATAAAATCTGAATAATCATCATGGATCACTCTTGGGCCTGAAACGTTAGCACCCTTGACCTGAGCCCATAATTCTTTTTGGCAAACAATTTCTGAAAACAATAACAAATGCTATGGGTCGAATTCAGATCACACCTCCATCAGGCCCAGGCTATCACCATCTTTTTTTGGCAAGCAAAAATTGTTGTAACATAAGCAAAAAATCAATTTTGGGCCATCCCTGGCTGGGCCCTGCGCCCCTGATACTATTCACAGTTCCATATTCATCTTTGCACCCCCTGTTTCATTTTTTTGTTGATTAGTAAATTTAGGTCTCAATTGTTTTTTTTCTAATTTTCTTTTAGTAATTAAAAACACTAATCTTCACTATCATTTTTAGACCTTTAACACAATTTTGACATATAAAACTAATCATAAAAAATATTAGTTTTAGGCTAATTGTTTTAATCCTTTTTGCTTGACTTGTAATTCAATCTCTCATAAAAATCAACATAAAAATAATAGTACTTTTAATTCACTTTTGTGCTATATTTTGACTTGTTCTATTTCATGCTCTTGTACTATTTTCATGTATCCTACTTGTTGACTTCTAATTGTGATCTTTATTTTCATGTTTCTTTTATTCCTAACCTTAGGTAGAAACCATGATAACATTAGGTAGAAATTCCCTTCATACTTAGGCTAGTTTCTTTTCCTTTTCAACTTTAAAACATCTAATAAATATCAAAATAAAATCCCTTTAAAAAATACAAAGAAAACACTTAATAAAACATTAATAAAAAAGTGAAAATCATTAAAAAGGGAATGGAAGCTTGAATCTCCCTTGCTTTAGGGAATCATTCGAGTGCTTGGATCTCCCTTGCTTTAGGGAACCATTCGAGCGTAAGTTCCCAATTTCTAAAAAAACACAAACCAAAGAGCAACTTGAGTCTCCCTTGCTTTAGGGTTCCACTCGAAACGTTCAAAATCTCTTCTTCATCTCGCCTCCGAGGCATTCTTTAATCGGACACGTTATTTCCGCTCCATTCCCAGCTTAAGACTCCAGAGGTCGAGCAGCGGAGTGCGAATGTAACTCCGTCCACTAAAAAACACAAAAACAAACAAAAACTAAAGAGCCGAACTACGGCGCTCTGATTCCTGAAAAGGATACGTAGGCATTGGGTCGCGGGGCCTAAGCGAGCACAACTATTTATAAACCTTATTTTCCCCGTGTTTCTTTTCTTTCATTTTCTTTGAGCTTTAGATTTATAGTACACACCCTTTAGATAGAAACAAACATAGGTGGATACCATCGAGTACGATGGGCGTGAGGGGTGCTAGCACCTTCCCCTTGCGTAACCGACTCCCGTACCTTATCTCTGGTCGCAAGACTTTCTCTTATCCTTATTATAGGTTTTCTGATATTCCTTTCCCTCTTTGGGATAAATATATCGGTGGCGACTCTGTTCACATTTCGCGAGCGTGCGACAGTCACAGCATCGGCCCTTGTTTTAAGCCTCTTGATGCTTCTGATCTGTTCGCCGGATTCGTACTCACCCTCTAAAAAAGTCATGAGATTTCTCTTGAGTTGCTCGACGGAAGAGATATTCCAAAACATAACCGGCATGGGAGGTTTGACGGGAGAGAATATGACATGTTCGTTCCTTATGTGATACTCCGGTTCAGGTTCGATACGCCATGTTGATCTCCGGGGCGGGGGCTCTGTTGTTCGGTGATATCCATTTGGCCTAATGCGAGACATTGTTGTGTTTGTATTTGGTGTTTGTGTTTCTGTGTGTAAACTCAACCCTAGGAACCCCTAATTTATAATAGTAGTGGGTAGAAAAGGAGTAATGTTGCGTACTGTTTACAAGCACGCCTAACTTGTATGATAAATGAAGGCACACTGATCAATGTATGACTTGATGGGACTGGACGAAAGCATGTGTATTTGACTGTCCAAAATACAGAGTGACAGTATGGGTCATGAAGACAGTTTCACTACAAGACAAATACATAACTAGTTGATTTAATAAGAGATAATACAAATACATAAGCGGTACAAATACAAATACAAATACAAATACATAAGCAGTCCATATACAAATTTAGATACAAATACAAATACATAAGCAGTACAAATACAAATACAAATGACATACAACTAATTGTTGGTGGAGGTTGCTCCACGGTTAGGACAAGTATTTTTATTGTTCCCGACTTCACGACATATGCCACACTTTCGTACCATCTTCTCATGATCCATTTCGGTTATGATCTGGGTGCTGTTTGGTCGACCTCTTTTCTTTCTCCGCATGTTGTCATTATGCCAAACCACGTCCCCTTCGTATGCAGGCCAATAATCCTCCTTTGCCATCACTCGAAATGCATTGTTGTACACTCCGAGCAAGGTACCCGCCTTGTAAATGGGAGATAAAAGTGCTAATGGATCTTGGTGCGCATACGAACATTCTGCAATTACATGAGAGCATGGCATGCGAAAGGCTTGAAACTTTCCGCAATCGCACCAACCTTTGTCTGTAAGAACCCTGTATTGTTGTCTCGGAAGGCCCTCGTTATAGTCAATTGTTTCTTTAACACTAAAGGTCCGGTTGAATCGGTCGAAAGATGTCACAATGTGGCTGTTGGCTTTGGCAGATTGCTCTTTCATGAATTTGACGCAGGTTTCGCTGAATACTTGTCCGGATTCTAGAACTGCACTCCAACGCTCACCTCTTCGTGCGAAAAGAGAAGCCATCCTATAGTATGTTGCTTGCACCAAGGCAGTAATCGGAAGGTGTCTGATGCCCTTAAACACTCTGTTCATAGACTCCACAAGATTTGTAGTCATGTGCCCCCATCGCTTCCTGTTGTCGTATGATCTGGTCCATTTCTCTCTAGCTAGATTATCTATCCATCTGCCTGCATCTGGATTTGCCGCTACAATTTCATGTCGATAATATTGGAACTTCGGTTGAGTCAATGCATATCCGGAATTGACAAGAGTCTTCCGAAGAGCGTTGTCCTTTATCTCTCGCATGAAATTTTGTGCGATATAATGAATACAGTAAACATGCGTTGAAGGTGGGTTTTGCCACCCGTTTGCTGGATTATTGTACACAATCTCGATGGAAGCATGTCTGTCTGAAATCAAACAGAGTCCAGGTTAGGGGGAAACGTGTGTCCGAAGATTTCTGAGAAAGAAACCCCAACCTCCAGCAGTTTCTCCTTCCACAAGAGCGAACGCAACAGGAAAAATGTTACTATTTCTATCTTGTGCCACAGCCATCAACAAGGTCTCTTTATATTTTCCGTACAACCAAGTGCCATCTATTTGAAGAATTGGTTTGCAATACGCAAATCCTTGAACACATGGGCGGAAAGCCCAGAAAAGCCTGTGGAATATCACATTTCCTTGAAGGCAAGTTCCGTCTGGAGATTGCGCCCGAAGGGTCTCTAAAATAGTAACGGTTCCAGGAGAATAAATTTGAAGCGCAAACAAGAAACGTGGGAGTCGTTTGTACGAATCCTCCCAATTTCCATACACAAGTTCGATCGCTTTGGTCTTCGCCAGCCACGCCTTTCTATAAGACAGAGTGTAATTGTAAGTTGAAACGATATGAGAGATTATCGTTTTCACCTTTAACGATGGATCTTTGTCAACTAGATGCAAGATTTCTTGACATATAATATCATAACTTAGCTTACGGTGATCTTGTGAAACATTTGTGTTAACACACGTGTGATCTTGGGAAATATATCCTATCACCCATGAATCACTTCTCTTCCTGTATGATGCATGCAACCTGAATCCACAATCATGGTTTCTACACTTAATTTTGTACCTCTCAACGTTGGCGCGATCAACTTTAAAATCAACATTGTTTGCCATATGAAATCTTTTTATGGCCATGATACATGCCTCCTTTGAACGAAATTTGTCTCCTTCTTTTAATCGTGCATCTGTTTGAGTATATGGATCATAGAAAATATCAGTCGATGGTTCATCCCCATCAAAGTTCAATTTCCGGGTGGCGCATGTGTAGGAGTTGTGGTCCCCACACGAAAAACCCTAATTTGGCCCACTCTTATGTGTGCATGTGATCTACCTGCAACCGAATACTGTATGCATGCATGCTTAGTCTATTCGGCACAAAACACGGGATGCAGGCACGCCTAGTCTATTCTGTACAGAACACAGAATGCATGCACGCCTAGTCTATTTTGCACAGAACACTGTATGCATGTGAACCCTTCTTTATTACTTTGAGATCTGTATCACATGCATGCTCGCCACTTGGTTTTCATGCACTAAACATCAGCAACAACCATCCCCTCTATAAATACTCTCATAGAATACTCTCTTTTCATCAACATTTCATCTGTTATCTTCACAAACACTTATCATTTTCAAATCCACAGAAAAGTTTCAGAGTTCTTGAAAATGGCTTAACTTCTTACCATGGGTGAAAACCACAGAGGAACTAGAGCGAACTTGGCGACATATGTAAGTTCATACTTATTTATTTCTAAACATCTATACTTATATGATATATGTAACGTCCCATAATTTCAGTTTATTAATTTAATTTGGATTTAAATTAAATAATTGGAATTTTAGTATTTTAATTGGATTTAATTGGAAAATGACGGAGTAAGAGCTATTGGGCTTATGGTGTGATGTTAGTAAAAGAGGGGTGCTAATTGGTTAGGCCTTTTACTAAGTTGTGATATTTTATTTTATTTTATTTTCATAAAATAAGAAAAGGAATCATTTGGGGAGAAATGAAGAACACGTGAAAAGAGCAAGAGAAGAGAAAGAGGCAAGAACATGGAATCGGAAGGAGAGAATTCAAGAGATTCATCGAGGTAAGGGGGGACTCTTCCTTTTAGTATCTCTTATGTGGTCTTAGGTAATAGGTAGATTGATGTATGGTTTGATTCAATTAGACATTGGGATTGTTAGGTTAGGGGGTTCTAATCTGGATTGAATTGATGATAATTGTGTGAACTATTTGGTTAATAATGCGTTTAATGATGTTTTGTGGTGTATAATTGAATGTATGATGATTATATGTCTGTCGCAGACTTGGGGTTTGCTGAAATCGCAGGTCCACTGAGCGGAGGGGGTCCACTGAGTGGAGGTCCCTACATATTTCGCTTCTGTTGGACGTCGCTAGAGGTCCGCTGAGCGGAGGTATGAAGGATTTCGCTTCTGCCTTGCGTCGCTGAGCGAACCTTGTTGTGTGTGAATTTTTCTAAACCTTTAAAATAACGTATCTTTTGATCCGGGAATCATTTCTTAGTGTCGTTTTGGGCGTTGTGCAAGTAATTAAATGTTTTATATGATGAATGATGAATATGGGCGGTGGCCGACTTTATTTCTTTAAAACTCGATTAAATTACTTGATGAGAATTGAACATTGTGTGCATATGAGATAGGTGTGACAATGTGTTTGATGTGATGACGAATTGGTTGTGATTCTTATTGTGATTGTGACGAATGCCTGGCTATTTGAATGATGTTGAAACCATGTACGTACTTATTCGGTGATGTGGTGTTGTCATGAGTTGTTCATCGTGATTCGCTGATGTTTATAAGTATGTTATGTGTGTTTCATTCATTCATATGCATTTGATGATGGATCTCGTTGATGAGTGGATCGTTGGTGGCTAATTCCCATTGTGCGGAGATTAGTAAGCAGTCATCGTGTGCCCATGGGGGTGTGAGCGATGAGGATATTCGTGTGCCCATGTGGGGTGTGAGTGACATTAAAGGGCAGTATCGTGGAGAGAAGTCATGTGAATGTGATTCACGAATTTTGGTACCACATGCGTAGTGCAGTTGTGTCATATGCATTTTGGCATAGCATGATTGTGTGGATTTCTGTGTTTTGTGTCGTAATCTATTATTGTGTGATTTGATGAATAATATATGTGAATCTGAATGTGTATAATTGGGTGAACGGTATATTATGATGCTTGTTGCTTATGAATTGCATAATATTTACTAATTGAGAATGAGACTGACCCTTACATGTTGTCATTTTCAGATTGAGGAGTAGCGGCATTAGTGCTCGGTGAGGATGACTCGTAGAGTTTATCCGTTTATGTTTGGTCGTGTCGGTCATGCTCTGATCTTATAACACTGAGGGACGATAGTTATAGAGATTTCTGAGAATTCTCTATTTTAATTGGTGTTGGCTTATATTTTCATTTGATTACGTTGATGATGTTTCTTATTCCGATGTGATAAACATAATTGTGTTTTTGTTAAATCGTTTCCTAATGAAGCATGACTTTGACCATGATTGGTTTATTTATTTTAAATAATTGTGGCACCCTTGTGTTTATGTTTTTACTCTGATTATTTATTTAAATTGCCGCGGGGTTTAGAAGGGTCTTACAATATCCAGTTTAATATATTTATTCGTGGTTTTTTAGGATGATCAATGATTCCGTACACGCTCTCACGCCTATGTTGAAATTGACGAGAGGATTATTCCGAATCTACAAGCATGTGGCTTCGGACATGTCATAAAAATGCACAACAACACCATCGACAGAAAATTCATCCTTGCGTTACAAGAGCGATGGAGGCCTGAAACCTACACGTTTCATCTTCCAATAGGTGAGTGTACGATTACTCTAGAGGATGTTTATATGTTGCTTGGTCTGTGTTGCAAGTAACAGAATAGTAATTGAATGACTAAAAGCTTAAAGACGAATAAAAATGGTGAATGAATATGTTGAGTTTTAGGGTTCATCAACCTATTCATATGCAATAATCAATTAATCCACAAGTGAACATTATCTAAGTTATTATCTTCATTCATCCTCAAAACTGATATTATGTCTAATGATCAATCTAGAGCTACCTCTACCGGTATGATATTCGATCTCTCAGAATAACTATAAAGATAAAGGGAATTCACCATGATGATTTATGAAAACTTCTTCAAAATCTCATCTCTGAGTATTAATCAACAAGTCAATATAAGAACCTAGGGCAAAAGTATAAACCCTATCTCTCGATTGATAGTTCAACAATGATATAAAATAAAAGCAAGGTTCTTTATTGATAATAAAACTTAAACAATTGTTCACAGGAATTAATCAAAGTAATTGCATCTTCATAGGTTAACTACTACCTTAAACTCAACACAATGGGGTTTAGCTCTCCATAGACATGAAGAACACACAAAGCTCCATAGAGGGATTCATCTTCATCAAGGGAATGTCTTCAATTGATGTTGAAATCTCCGTCAGAAGTTGTTTTTTGTTCTGGAATAGGATTGCTCTCTGAATTTTGCTCACCAAAGATCTATCTCTTATGAGGATTAGGGCTTCTATTTATAACTTTATTTCTTTTCACGCAGCTCCCTCGGCGCGACACGGATTGGCGAGGCGCGAGCCAAAGTCAGAAGTGATGGCGCGTCTCGCCACTTATCACCGCGGCTCGGCCTCTACTTCATCCTTCTTCTTTGTGATTTCTCTTCTCCGAAATCTCTACACCTTTTTGTTTCTTCGTCTTTACTTTTCATCAATAAAATCTGCACAAATAACACCCAAAGTGATGCAAGTCGATCTACAATTAGCATCAAACCTCTAGAGTTCAATTATAACCATAAAATCCTTAAAAATCATAAGATATGTTTAACTTTAAATCAAAAGGTAGTTAATTTAACACACAAAAATACTACTAATTCACTCCTAACAAACTCTCCCCAACTTAGAGTTTTGTTTGTCCCTAAACAAAATTACTTACCTCAGTGATTACAACACATACCAACAATCATGCAACAGGTTTTTCAAAAATTTTTTCAAATGGTTCAATTCAGTGACCAAATCAGATCCTCTTCATCTCCCTGCAAACTCAGAACATACACATGAAACAGATTTTGAAAGGAATTTACCTCTAGAAGTTCAAAACACTACACAACCGCAGTTGAATCAGCACTAATCACTCTCATCAAAAGATATGATGAATAAAAGAGGGGTTAAACACTCATCCAAACAATTAAATCAACAAAAATCCATATCATACGTTCACCGTATTGTTAGCATCAAGTCCTGTGGAATCTGAGAATCGAAAGGTCTTTATAGGGTTGTAATGTGGTTTAGATTCAAAGAAAAGAAGATGTTCAAGGGTTGTTCCTATTCTAGGGAAGCATCCGAATCACACAACTCATTCCTTTTACTCTATACCATTAGCTTTCTCACCTGTTCATCTTTGCATTCGTAGCTCGATGTTTCTTTTATTATCAACAACTGTCTAAGTTCAAACGTTATTTTTTTTCTTGTTTCTTCTTTTTTTTTCAAGCTACGAAATTCTTTTGTTCCTTGCGAATCACCACCTGTACTTACTCTTCTTATGATTATGAATCTCCCCAACTGGGAGATCAACCTATATTCAGATTCTATGAATGCTCCCCTACTTTCTATAAAGGTAAAAGAGAAAACACATCGCCAAAGTTTTTGGTTGATGGTTCAAAATAAAACTTTTCATTGAGATCAAAACCTTACCAGATGTTTTTCTTGGTGAATATTATGAAATTTATCTTGACCTCAGTCTCAAAGAATGGTTTGCAAAGGATCACACTCTCACAGAAGAAAAAAATTAAGTTTTAAGATGGAATAGGCTCAAAGAAACTCTCAGATTCAAACAAGTGCCTAAGTCCTTTTCACATATTTCCACAAAACGATGCGACAATTGGTTTAGCAGAATACAAACATGTCAAAGTAATCGATGGTTGTCGCTACCGCGAAAAATTGAATCAGAGTCGCCACTAACTCAGGATAAAACAAGGTCTTTCGACCAGAGAACAGGGCACGGGAGTCGGTTACGCAAGGGGAAGGTGCTAGCACCCCTCACGCCCATCGTACTCGATGGTATCCACCTATGTTTGTTTCTATCTAAAGGGTGTCTAATGTCTAAAACCTAAATGCGAATGCATGCAAAAGAAATACGGGGAAAAGAAGGAATTATTTACAAGTGTGCTCGCTTAGGCCCCGCGACCCAATGCCTACGTATCCCTTTAAAGGAATCAGAGCGACCGTAGTTCGGCTCCATAGTTTCCATTTGTTTTGTGTTTTTTAGTTGAACAGAGGTTAAGGTCACAATCCACGATGCTCGACCTTTGGAGACTTATACGCCTAGTTTGGAATGGACTCAACATGTTCTTAAGCGCCTAACAAGGCAAAAGAATGAACTTGGGTTTGTGTTTTTTATGTAACTACATGATGAACAAAACCCAATACAAGGTTTCGCACCACTTCGTCACTTTGTTTTAATTTGAGCCTTTATTAAGTGTTTTAAGTGTTTTTGGTTGGGTATTTTTTAAGGGGATTTACTTTGCGATTAGAATCACATAAAATGTATAATGATCGAGAAGCAGATTAGGGAATGAATCCCACTCACTTCTATCCCATTATGTAATGATCGAGAAGCAGATTAGGGAATGAATCCCACTCACTTCTCTCCCATTAATTAATGTTTGAGAAACAGATTAGGGAATGAATCCCACTCATTTCTCTCCCATTAAGTAGTGACCGAGAAACAGATTAGGGAATGAATCCCACTCATTTCTATGCCACTAAGTGATTGAGAAACAGATTAGGGAATGAATCCCACTCATTTCTCTATCACTTTCTTAATGTGATTCGCATCTTTATTTATTAGTGTTTTAAAGTTGAAAAAGAAAAAGAATGAACAAAGGGGAACTAACCTATTCTCTAATCTACGTTATTCTATTCCACAAATGGCCCTAAGGTCAAGGATAACTATCCTAACCTATCTCAATTCCTCTTAACAAAGAAGGAAGAGTCTAAGGGAACATGGCACAAGAATGGAGTTACAACTCCAACAAGATGAGAAGAGAGCCCTAGGGCAGTAGCAAACCAAGGAAATAAGTGTCCTAAATCAAACACAAAAGCATCATGACATCACACGAAAATATTCACAAGAAGTTACCAAAGTATCGCATGAATCGTTACTTAACAATTAGCGAACTAACATCCATTAATCGAAACAAAAAGCAAATGAAAACATGAACAAAGCTTAAAGTCAGTAGCTATTAGTTCATTTATAGGTCAAAGACCTTATACCAATTTATGTTAGTCAATTAACTCAAAACAAACAAAGTTCTAACAAAACTATACAAGATTAAGTCAAAACTAGTTAGTAGAATTCAAATTAGGAGTGAAGTTAGAAAGATGTGATCAAATGCTATAAGTCAGTAGCTAATGACCTCTAATAGGTGTCTAAACAATTATGAAATCAAGTCAAGAAATCTCGCACAAAATTATAGGTCATTTAGACAAGTTATGGTGCAATTGTTAACCAAAGGTAAGTTATTTACATGTAAGAAAGAAAAATCAAGTAAAATAAGAAAACATGACTTAAAAAAACCAACTAGGACCTCTAAGAATCCCTAATTATATGTGCAAAAGGTACCAACATTATGCCGCGGATGCATTTCAATTTGAGGGCACAAACGTCACAATTATCTATTAGAAATGCATGTTAATCGAGTTAAACGAAACTAACCAAATACCAATCAAAACAAAGAATTAGGAGTTCATTTTTTACACACAATATCATGGATTAGTCTACAATGGCCATACAAAAATTGGTGATTAAATTCTGATCCTAAGGTACTAAACGAAATTAATTTGCAAAATCTATCAAAACCAAGAGAAACATGAACATACCAAAGTAAATGATTTATTAAAAATATCAAACTAATTTCTAAAAATCTATAAAAAATACTACAATTATTTACACACATAGAAGTATCTAAAACATATTTTTATTTATTTTTTATTTGAAGGAAAATTGGATTGTGAATCAAAAGTTATGAAAGAAACAAAATTGAAACAAAATCTAACCCTGCCTAAAACTGGGGGGTGTGGAAACATTTTAGAAATGAACTAAGAACATGCTGTGATTAGCGCATGGGCCTAAAACTGGAGGGTGTGGAAAACGAAATTGGTAGGCCCAGTATGTTCAAAACGCGGCCCAGCCCCATATTCACCTTATTCATCTCATTCCCATTTTATTATTATCACATTTATTATTCCACTTTAACTATTACTCAGCATGTCACATATTTCTACACTATGCCTTTTTTAATAAAACGTTGCATTGCTACACACATATCAATTGGTGCACCCATGTTTAAGTGACTAAAGGACAAAAGAATAACTTTGGCCAATCACACCGTGACACATGACACCACAAAAAGGGAATGGAAGAGGACAAAACAATACAGCATGCACATGCTAAGCACGTGAACAGTATATGGGGCACTGTTCATCGCCTTCTCCGGCGAACCAAGACGGCGGCCGCGACGGCGCCGGTGTTAATGTTCACGGAAAACAAAAAAGCAAACAATGGCTCCACTCGATTTTCAACGTAGATTCCAAATATGCCATCGGTTTTCCCTAATTCTATCTCTAACTTCTGAACCGAGACACATCTCTAAAACCCTAAGATTCAAGATCTCTCCTAAAACACACAAAATTGGTGCCAACGCAAACCTCATGCTACAAGGACTTCCAATACGCCAATCATACATTCATACAGAGACTATATCTTGCAAACCGAATCTATGTTCAAAGAAAGCATATTCATGCACCATATGCAACACATTCAATGAAAACATGGTGGTCTAAATCCTAACCCAATCCCTGATGACGGGTTCCAGGCCTATACATGCTTCTAAAGCCATGGAAAGAATCACTTACTTGGAGAGATATTGATCAAGATTTGAGGAGAAATCCGAGTGCTCTTTTGTTCTTTGAAGGAGATGATGATGATTAATGCAACTTCTTTGTTCTTTGAAAGAGATGATGAAGATTGTTGGAGTAGTTATGAGTTTGTGGTGGTTGACAGTGGTGGTGATTGAAGGTTGTTATGGTGGAGATGAGATGTAGATGATGGTGGTTGAAGGTTGTTATGGTGGAGAGAGGGATGAGAGAGAGATGAGAGAAAAAAGGGGAGTGATGAGAGAGTAATGGGAAAGTGAATGAGAAAAATCTTAAAAATGAAGTGTGTCCGTTGTGATGTGAAGGGTTGAGCTATTTATGTGTGAGTGTGTACAATGACTATGGTGTGGCTCATTATAGAGTAGCTTTTTCCTTCAACACTTAGTGAACAAGTTTCTGATTGTTTATTTGTAGTAAGCTTCTTCCTCTCTTTTATTTTTCCATGGTTTGCATGGCCATATAGAGTAAGCTTTTGCTTTTCTTAGGGCAAGACACCAACTTCCAACATATATAACTCATGCTATGGAGTATCCTTGGGCACAAGCCTATGCTCAATACAAAGATGACATGTGATAGAACCAAATTGGTGTTAGTAGCTTGAAGGGAGGACACTTACAACTCAAGAAAAAACGCTTTGGAACTTCACGATGCACCACTGAAATCTGACCCGTACGCGTGACACAGCTTTTATAGTTTTCCAGGGCGTGACTTCATTTATGGCCGATACATGAACTGGCGAAGGGGGCACTTTGAGGCTTTGTAATCTCCTCATCCCTCAACTAATATTCGTAATTCTCAGACCAATGGGTAGATGGCATATAGGTGATGAGATCAATACCAATTTTGGACCAATGGAGTACCTCTAGATCCTGGAAAACGCATTTGATACTGGCACGCCACGTGCTTGATCATTTGCATGCGATGGCGAAAAACTGCCTGGAAACTTGCCCTGATTCAGTGGTAATCTTCCAACTTTGAGCTTCTATATCTCTTGATCCTTACCCCATATGGAAAAACTCCCAACTACAATATTGAAGAAGGCCACGAGATACACAACTTTGATGTTGAGAAAAAAAGGATTTGGAGTTGGAACCAGGTCAAAAGCAACTTGGAAGTGGCTGACTTATTCATAATAAAAGTGACAAAAATAATAAAAAAAAATGGTGGGAATGACTCCACCAGGGCTCGAGCACATGCACTAGCACTCCCAGTCAAGATGTCTTACCAATTGTGCTGCCCATTCATTCATGTATCATACTCTCTCATTAATTAAAGTAATGAATCTTGTTTCTAAGTGCCCATTTTACTTTTGAATCTCCATTTTCTTCAAGCCATATCTTTTTATACAAGCCTCTAATGAAAAAACTCCCAACTACAAAGTTGTTCCTCCCCATGAGAGGAACAACTTTAATGTTGGAAATTTTCCCAAAAAACGTCATTAGCCAAGTGTAAGCTGTTAATGAAGTTGATTGATCATCCAATGTCACAAACTTCAAAATTTTCTAAGTATGAGAATTTCATTATTTAGCATAGCTTCCAAAAATGGCAATTTTGACAATCCCTTGATTTTATTTGTTTCCTTTGACTTTTTCTGATCAATTTTACACCAAATAGTCAATATTAGCCAGTTGACTCTAATTTTGACTAAAAAGTCAACATCTCCTGATTTTTCTGATTCCAGATGAATTTCCCGATTAATCCGTTTCCGATCTAATTCTCAATCAACTTTCAACCAAGGAAACTCCAATGAATGATATTTCTTCAGGGCAACCATATTTCATACTCAAAATCATCTCCTGATTAAATTTTGACCAAAAAGTCAAGAGGGTTGACTTTGGTCAAAACCTCAACTTGAAAACCCTGATGAACCTGAAATTTGTATCTTTTAACCAGAGCTTTGACTCGGAGAGAATGAAACCCTGATTTTAGGAGTATGCCAATGGAGATGATCCTCTTCAATAAGGCCTCAGATCTGATTCTTCTTAACCAAGAATTTCCCCAACCTCAGCCTCTTTTTGTCAATTTTCTTGAGCAGTAACTGTGATATGGATGAATGTGTTAGACGAATGACCTACATGAGGTATGTACATGAATGTGATATGAAAGCCAATTGGATATAAATAAGTGGGCAAATTTTGGGGTGCAACAGCTGCCCCTATTCAATCTTCTTAGACCTGAATGTACAAACGATACAAGTTCTGGATATTTGAGGTGTAAGTGGATTGAATACCAAAGAACCCAAAAATTTGCGCTCTGGAGTGACAACTCTGAGGTGATGTTTGTAATTTTGATTTTGATAAAGGACACCAGTCACTACTGATTCCAAACAAGGGATACTATTAAATGCTTGATAAGACAAGAAATGCCAGTCAACTACTACACCTTTGCCGATAACAACCGGGCTTTGAAAGAAAGGACCAATAACAATCAGACCTAACCAAAGGATGCCTGTAACAACAGAACTTTAACTGGTAACAACCAGATTTTGAAGGATGCCTGTAACCACAGGACTTTAAAGGAACAAACTAGTAACAACTAGAGCTGACCAAAGGTGCCTGTAACAACAGGACTTTGCTGGTAACAACCAGACTTTGAAGGATGCCTGTAACAACAGGACTTTAAAAGAACAGACTAGTGACAACTAGATCTGACCAAAGGTGCCTGTAACAACAGGACTTTGCTGGTAACAACCAGACTTTGAAGGATGCCTGTAACAACAGGACTTTAAAGGAACAGACTAGTGACAACTAGAGCTGACCAAAGGTGCCTGTAACAACAGGACTTTGCTGGTAACAACCAGACTTTGAAGGATGCCTGTAACAACAGGACTTTGCTGGTAACAACCATACTTTGAAAGAAAGGACTAATAACAATCAGACCTAACCAAAGGATGCCTGTAACAACAGGACTTTAAAGGAACAGACTAGTAACAACTAGAACTGACCAAAGGATGCCTATAACCATAGGACTTTTGCTGGTAACAACCAGAATTTGAAGGATGCCCATAACCATGGGAATTTAAGGAAAGAGATGCCAATAATCATTGGGCTTGACTGAAGAGATACCAGTAAACACTGGGCTTTCAAAAAGCATTGATGCTTGCGAAGCATAAGAATTACATGAATCCCACAGGCCAACAGGCGGGGTGTAACTCTTCAAGGGTGGCAATCACTCGAATTGCCACACACATAGTATGGATTTCAAATGATTGAAAAATGAGATGGGCTGAATGCCCACCCTCATTCGCACTTTATTATGCACACAGCATACGGGAAAATAACCAAAACAAGACTTGCAAGAAGCAAGAGGTATCCCTTATGCGAAAGGCAGTAAGGGGACTCACAAAAAGTGAATACAAAGAGAGGACTGGTGACGACCAGACTCTATTAGATGATGCCAGTAAACACTGGACTTTGAAAGAGGTATTGTTACTTATGGAACATAAGAACTACATGGTTCCCTCAGGCCAAAAGGCGGGGTGTTATTCTACAAGAGTGACAATCATTCGAATTGCCACACACAAAGTATGGGTTATCCAGACGATTGAGCTCAGCAAACGGGAAATAACCAATGAAATAATGATCTTGACAAAGAAAGCCTTTGTCTCCAGTCCGCACTGGAGGGAGAAAGAAAGATTTCTTTTGGGGATACGTTACTTTGTGCTTTGGAAGCACATACAAACTTGGCTTATGCATTGATGCATGTTTGAATTTTTCCATGGCGTAATGCTCCATATTCATGGAAATGCTACGCGTTTTTTGTAGATACAATGTGAATGCAATGATTACTATATGCAAGAGATGACGGGTGAACATCGGAGGGAGCCTTCCGTCCTGAGCACTCTGTGGGGACTTTTTCTTGGCGCCCTGACTTTGCAAGGCCACACCAGATGGTTTCTTGACCGGCCCCCAACGCGTCACTTCTGCAGGGGAAAACTTGCACCCGATGACTTATGAGGGAGGAGGCACGATGGCACTTTTGAGCGGCAACACCGTCATCTTATTTTGAAGCTTGAAGATTGCACCTCCTTTTTTGAACTTCCACATCTTTATCGAAGAATAAGGGAATCTAATCAACACTGCGGAGCTTTTGAGCCCTGGATGAGAGCTCTCCAGAGAAATAAACTCTGGTATTTGAAGGAAAGGAGACCTTTGGGTTCCATATCGACAGAGATGTTTGGTTGATACTTCTTGAAGCGTAGGTACTAGCATCTGACTGTGCTGAATGATCGGAGATTCCTGCAAAACAAATCAAGCAAATATGCCCCAGTATGATGGTTCTACCTCGTCCACCATCCCAAGTACTCAAAATCTTTAAGCAATTCTATTTGTTTTAGCTCATGTTCTTTTTGTAGGACTTCGATGTTAGAAATGCAATGCTTACCAAAATAATTGGACGTTTTTGTAAACAAAACAGTAAAAATAAAACTATGTAGGAATTTTTTGAGTGAAAAATCTTTTTATTAATGAAAAGAAATGCCTAACATAGGCGAGTACATCAGGGAGCGGCCTCCTTGAGGAGGTAACCGCCAAAAGGGAAAACAAACAGCATTTACAAACATGGCAACGTGAGAAAAGATTCCATTGGGTTCCAATCTTGCTATGCCTTGCAGATCTTCCATGTTCCTTCTGTTTTGCTTTCAGAAATGGATGAATGAATTTGGTCCTTTACCCTTCTGAGTCCTCCAATTGTGGTGACTAACTATGCTCGAGGATCTAATGCACGACGCAGTCATTCGCTTTTTGTCCCTCTTTTGCCTGGACCGCCCTTTCGGGTTTTCAATCCACCAGGACCCCTTTTTTGCCTAAGTCGCCCTTTTGGGTTTTCAACTTAGTGGGTGTACTTTATTTCTTTTTCATTCTTTTGTCTGATCTTTTCCTTTTCTTTTATTTTTATTTTTGATCATGTTTATGCGAAGTATTTTTTAACTGCGTCGGCATTCACGGGAAGTGGGAAGTCTTCGCCATCCATAGTTGAGAGGATCATGGCGCCACCTGAGAAGACTTTCTTTACAACATAAGGCCCTTCGTAATTCGGAGTCCACTTTCCCCTAGGATCGTTGTGAATAAGCAGGATCTTCTTGAGCACAAGGTCACCAACTTGAAAGTGTCGAGGTCGAATCTTCTTGTCGAAGGCTCTTTTCATCTTCTTTTGATAGGCTTGCCCGTGGCATATGGCTGCTAGTCTCTTTTCATCAATGAGGTTCAGTTGATCAAATCTGGTTTGGACCCAATCAGCTTCGCTGAGCTTCACATCTGTTAATACCCTTAATGAAGGAATCTCAACCTCAACCGGAAGAATCGCTTCCATGCCATATACTAACGAGAAAGGAGTTGCCCCTGTGGAAGTACGCACCGAGGTACGATAACCATGTAAAGCAAAGGGCAACATCTCATGCCAGTCCTTATAAGTGACCACCATCTTTTGCACAATCTTCTTGATGTTTTTATTGGCCGCTTCAACTGCACCATTCATCTTTGGCCGATACGGGGAAGAGTTATGATGCGTAATCTTGAAATTCTCGCATAATTCCTTCATCATATTATTATTGAGGTTGGATCCATTATCAGTGATAATTCTCTCAGGAACCCCATAACGACAAATTATATGGTGCTTGATGAAGCGAGTCACTACTTGCTTGGAGACATTTGCATAAGACGCAGCTTCAACCCACTTGGTGAAGTAGTCAATAGCAACGAGGATGAAGCGATGTCCGTTAGAGGCGGTGGGCTTAATTTCCCCAATCATATCGATGCCCCACATAGCAAACGGCCAAGGAGATGTCAACACATTCAGAGGAACCGGAGGTACATGAACCCTATCTGCATACACTTGACATTTGTAACATACCACCACATGGTTGAAACAATCGTGTTCCAGGGTCGACCAATAATAACCTGCTCTCAATATTTTTCTAGCCATGGTGTGCCCACTTGCATGTGTACCAAAGGATCCTTCATGCACCTCTTGCATGATCTTTGCTGCTTCGTGTCTATCCACGCATCTGAGCAACACAGAATCAAAGTTCCTCTTGTATAACACACCTCCAGCAATGAAGAACTTGGCAGACAGTCTCTTCAAAGTTTTCCTATCTGTAAAGGAAGCACCCTCAGGATACTCTTGGGTTTCCAGAAATTTCTTAATGTCATAAAACCATGGTTTCTCATCAGGCACATTATCAATGACGCCACAGAATGCAGGTTCATCCAACCTTTTGATCACAATTGACGGCGCTTCATTGTCCCATTTGACTTTGAACATGGATGCTAAAGTGGCCAAAGCATCAGCCAAATGATTTTCCTCTCGAGGGATGTGATCGAAGGTGATCTCATCAAAGTATTGAGCCAATTTCACCACATGTTCTCTATAGGGAATCAAGTTGGGGTGGCGTGTTTCCCAATCTCCGTTGATCTGACTAATCACCAAAGCAGAATCTCCATAAACTGCGAGATTTTTAATCCTCAAATCAATGGCCGCCTCAATACCATATATGCAAGCCTCGTATTCAGCCACATTATTAGTACAATCAAAACAAATCCTGGCCGTAAATGGAATATGAAAACCTGTTGGAGAAGTAAGCACAGCCCCAATACCATTACCCAATGCATTAGAGGAACCATCGAACACGAGCGTCCATCGCGCCCCTGGTTCAGGTCCTTCCTCTTGATCTTGACTTTTGGAAGTCTCTGCCACGCACATTATATCTTCATCAGGAAACTCAAAGTACATAGACTGGTAATCGTCCACAGGTTGATGCGCAAGATAATCAGCAATTACACTACTTTTAATGGCCTTTTGAGTAGTGTATTGTATGTCATATTCTGTCAAGATCATTTGCCAACGGGCAATCCTCCCTGTCAATGCCGGTTTCTCAAATATATATTTGATTGGGTCCATCTTTGAAATCAATAAAGTGGTGTGAGTCAACATATACTGTCTCAGTCGGCGAGCGGCCCATGCCAAAGCACAACAAGTTTTCTCGAGTAGTGAGTATCTTGATTCACAATCGGTAAACTTTTTGCTAAGGTAATAAATTGCGTGCTCTTTTCGACCGGACTCGTCATGCTGACCCAGCACACACCCCATTGAATTCTCGAGAACCGTCAGGTACATAATCAAAGGTCTACCTTCCACTGGAGGCATGAGGATTGGAGGCTCTTGCAAATACTCTTTAACCTTATCAAACGCCTTTTGACAATTGTCATCCCACTTTATTGCCTGATTCTTTCTCAATAGCTTGAAGATAGGTTCACACGTGGCGGTAAGGTGTGAGATGAACCTTGCAATATAATTCAACCTTCCCAAGAATCCACGAACCTGTTTCTCAGTTCTCGGCTCAGGCATCTCTTGTATAGCTTTTACCTTGGCGGGATCGACCTCAATACCCCTTTCACTTACGATGAAACCAAGCAACTTTCCTGATCTCACTCCGAAAGTGCATTTATTGGGATTCAACCTTAACTTGAATTTTCTTAACCTTTCGAACAATTTCTTCAGGTGAACAAGGTGCTCCTCTTCTGTATGGGACTTTGCGATCATGTCATCCACATAGACCTCGATCTCTTTATGAATCATGTCGTGAAACAAAGTCACCATAGCTCTTTGATAGGTTGCCCCAGCATTCTTCAACCCGAATGGCATGACCTTGTAACAAAAGGTGCCCCAAGGTGTAATGAATGTTGTTTTTTCCATGTCCTCGGGTGCCATCTTTATTTGATTGTAACCAGAAAAATCGTCCATGAAGGAGAAAACCGAGAACTGAGCAGTATTATCTACCAATACATCAATGTGAGGAAGCGGGAAATCATCCTTCGGGCTCGCCCTATTCAGATCTCGATAGTCGACACACATTCGTACCTTCCCTTCTTTCTTAGGTACAGGTACAATGTTGGCGACCCATGGTGGATAAACTGTTACAGCAAGAAAACCTGCATCAAACTGCTTCTGAACCTCTTCTTGGATTTTCTTGGACATATCAGGACGTGTTCTCCTGAGTTTCTGTTTGACGGGTGGAGAATTTTCTTTAAGGGGTAGCCTGTGCACAACAATGTCAGTATCTAATCCAGGCATATCTTCGTAAGACCATGCGAAGATGTCAGAATACTCCTTCAACATTCCAATCAACTTTTCTTTCACATTCTCATTCAAAGAAGCCCCTATTTTAACCTCCCTTCTCATCTCTTCGGTGCCAAGATTCACCGTCTCAATAGGCTCTTGATGTGGCTCGATCACTTTCTCTTCTTGTTTCAACAATCTGGCCAACTCATCAGGCAATTCACAATCTTCTTCATCCTCTTCTTCAGCGGTGTAGATAGGATTGTCAAAGTCATAACGAGGCATAGCAAGATCGTTACCAACAGAATCTGGAGGAGAAGTGGATCTGCATGAATTATGATTTATGCTTTATTTTAGAGTGGAGGGAAGATGATGAATAAGAAACGTTGCCATTTTTATTTTTTTTATTAATTATAAATGTAAAAGTAAAAAAATGAAAGACAGGGAACAAAATATTTGAATGCAAAAACGTCCTTTTATTAATGATTTTAACATTGAAAAACAACAAATGAGGCCCTACATATGTTCACCGTGTCTTGGGCAGAACACAGGAATTATTGCATGATAAACAAAAACAAACAGTATTACTTTTGATCAAGAGCAATTGAGATGATGTCTTCAGATGACCAGTTGAGAAGCTTCTGTCCCGGGACACACGGCTTGATCCATTCTTCAATGTCATAATCACTATCCATATCATCATCAGCAGCGCAAATATGATCCTTGACGATGCCAGCACTAGAGAACTTGATCGGAACGAAGGTTCCGGGCTTCTTGGAGGCCTCATTAGATGAACTCTGACCCAACTGATATCCAATCCCACATTTATCCTGCTTGATTGGTAGATCTAAGACTCGGCCCCATCCTTCAGGATGACCTGATTCAACCACAGCTTTAGCTTCCTTTAGTGAAGACATGGGAGCTTCCAACTTCTTATTGTCAACATAAGGGATCTTGATAGTCTGGACAGCCTCAAAGGCTTGGCAAGGCGTCTCGTGGACCTCTCCTTCCACATCAATATACCTGAAGGACGCAAGATGGCTTACCACGTGTTCTTCCTCCCCACATATTGTGACTATCTTTCCTTGCGTCGCGAATTTGAGTTTCTGATGCAATGTGGAAGTCACGGCCCCAGCAGCATGGATCCATGGACGTCCCAGGAGACAACTGTAAGACGGGTGGATATCCATCACAAAGAAGGTAATAGTGAAAAGTTGAGGGCCTATCATTATTGGCAAGTCAACCTCCCCAAATACTGATCTCTTTGACCCATCAAAGGCTCTCACTGTCAATTCACTCGGCCTTATCCCGACACCAGAATAATCTAGCCTCATCAAAGACGACTTCGGTAATACATTCAGAGAAGATCCATTATCCACGAGAACACGAGATAACATAGTCCCTTTACATTCCACTGATATATGCAAAGCTCTATTGTGGTTTCTACCTTCGGAGGGCAAGTCTGCATCAGTGAATCCCAATCCATTACCAGCATTGATGTTTGACACCACCCCTTCAAGTTGATTCACTGAGATCTCTGGAGGGACGAAAGCAGTACTTAAAAGTCTCAACAAAGCGTTTCGATGTGTCTCCGAACACAAGAGCAACTGCAAGATCGAAATCTTTGATTGAGTTTGACTCAGTTGGTCAACCACTTTATACTCACTTTTCTTGATGATCTTTAGGAACTCTTCCATCTCTTTGGCCACAGTATCTTTAGAGTTAGAGCTTTGCCCCGGATCCACCGTATCTTCTACCACTCTTTTCCCTTTTGCTTGAGCTAGAGCTTCTGCATTGTCATCGCGAGTATTCTGGGGAGGATTGAAAATACGACCACTTCTTGTCATTCTTCCAATGCCAACAACATTATCAACATCTTCTTTCTCAACCGGTGCTTTAATCTCGTACTTAGCCCCTTGGTAGAAAACTTCTCCGCCATAGTTCCATGGGATTGCTTTCTCACTAGTATATGGGATGGGACCAGGCAACGTGATGACCAAAGGCTGCGCTCTGGCAGGAATCGGGATCTTAGTAGGAGTATACGGGATGGATAGCACATTGATTTCATTCTTGACTGACTTTGGATGTCGCACATGCTCAAACTATAAGTACCCACTATCTATCAACTGTTGAATCCCATCTTTCACCTTGTCACAAACTGAGGAGGTGACCATACAATCAGTACAGAATTCTCCACAACCAGCGTATAGTCTCATCCTCAATAATTCCTTCTTCAATAATGGTAACAACGATCCCAATTCGATAACATCCTTGACCAAGTAAATGTCTTCAACAATATCGATGGCATTTGCGGCATGAGTTCCATGGGAAGGCATAGGGTTCTGTACAACGTTAGGTCCTTGAGTAGGGGTGAACTCAATAGCTTTTGAATCAAGCAGATCCTGTACTTTATGCATGAATCCTATGCAATGTTCAATATCGTGACCAGCAGCCCCAGAATGAAACTCACAGTGGGCATTAGCATCATAGTTAGGAGGAAGCTTAGCAGGCGGAGGGCCTATGGTACGAAGTTGCACCAAGTCCCCATGTAAGAGATGAGCGAGTAATTGTGCATATGTCATAGGTATGGGATCAAAAATTCTTGGTGGCCTCGACTTTTGCTGATACTGACGTGGGGGATGCCTCTGCTGTTGCGGTGGTTGTTGCTGAAGAGGAGTACTCGGTATGGTCACAACGGCTACCTGTTGATAAACATGGCCTTTACCTTTACCATAGTAAGCAGCACTCGTTTCACCTTCTCTCTTCTTAGCAAATCCGTTATATGGTTTCTTCCCTCCTGCCCCAGAAGAGGAACTAGCAGCACTTGGATTATGTATTCTACCAGCCTTAATTCCACTTTCAATTCGCTCACCAATCATAACCAACTCGGCAAAACTTGAGGATGCAGAGCAGGCGGAGTAATATTGGCCCTCCAGAGTGTTGGTGAACAAGTCCATCATCTCTCTTTCCAACATTGGTGGCTGGACCCTAGCCGCCAACTCGCGCCATTTTTGCGCATATTCTTTGAAGGACTCATTAGCTTTCTGGGCTAGATTCTGTAACTGAGTGCGATTTGGTGCCATGTCAACGTTATACTGATACTGCTTTATGAAAGCATCAACTAGGTCCCTCCAACTTCGGATATTAGCTCTCTCCAATCTCATATACCATTCCAAGGATGCCCCAGTCAGGCTATCTTGGAAGAAGTGCATCAACAATCCTTCATCCTCAGAGTACACATGCATTTTGCGATAGTAAGCTCGGACATGTGTCTTAGGACAAGTGTTCCCCTTGTATTTCTCGAAGTCGGGTACCTTGAATTTCGGTGGCACACGGACGTCAGGAACTAAACCCAAGTCATTGATATCTATACCCAATCCTTGGCCTTCCATTGCCCTCATCCTTTCCTCCAGACCTCTAAACATCCTTCCAGCATCCTGTGGAAATCCCCATTCACTTTCAGGAAACAAATCCTCGTGTCGGTCCTCTTCCAACACGGGGATAGCAGCAGCCCTTCTGATTTGTTGTGTGGTCTGTCCTTCAAGAGTAGGCTGGGGAGGCCCACGGGGATTACCTTGATTAGCAACAGGAGGAATTACACCAGGTCCTCCGATCACAGGTTCACCATTGACACGAATATCAGCAGGATTTCTTTGCGGGGGGTCCGCAACAACCTGAGCAACTGTGTCCATCCTGATTCTGAGTTCTTCTTGGCGATCAGCCATGTTTTGCATGACTTCCATGAACTGAGCCATCTGAGCAGTAACCTGAGTTCTCATCTGGATAAGATCGTCCCTTAACTGATCCATTTGTAGTGAGTGATTAGCCCTTGTGTAGTAGCGATGTGTAGGCGGAGGTGCAATTGCTGAAAGAGAAAACCTGATCAGTCAGATAAGAACACCATCTGATGTACCTGTTTGTGCATGATGTGCATGAGGTGCATGTGTGCATATGATGTGAGGTGCCATTTTCAGAGTATCCAAAATATTTAATATTAATCAAGAATGTTTAACAATGTGACAAAAGATAAGCATCAAGAGGAAACAAAAGACTCAAATTTCATTAATAATCTCCTTTTGAGTTTGGGCATACCCATACATTGACAAGATAGTTCAAACAACAGAAAAGATAAAGGACCCCATCCAACAAGCCTGGTGGTGGTCATGAAATACAAGCTCAAACACTAATCCATCTTGGTGTAAAACAAAGGTCCTCCTTGTTTAAAGTGCTCGTCGCTCCACTTCTTAGTTTCATCAAACATTTTCTTGGTCACTTCTCGATCTCTTCCTTTGACAAAACTTTGAATCACCACATCTTTGCGAAACAACTGCCCATCTAACATATCACAGTGGGCCACCAAGCTCTCACATCCTTTGCAATCAGGGAGGGTATTCTTTTCAGATGTACTTTCCATTTCTGCCATCTGGTTTCTGAGCTTTGCATTCTCTTCTGTTAGTCGAGCGGAACAGAGATGACTACCTTTAAGTTGTGTCTCCACGGCTATCCTTTGAGTAATTTCCTTTTCAAGCTTCTTCTCGATTGCTACCCTCTGAGTGGTTTCCTCTCCAAGCTTCTTTTTCAAACTCTTTACTTCGGCCCTAGCCTCTTTCTTTACTCTGAGCTTGTGAGCCCTTAAATCTTCTCTGTACTCTCGCTTGAGTTTTTCTTCTGCTTTCTTCACCACTTCTTCTATAACCCTTTGATGGTCCTCAATACGAACAGTGGTAGCTCTTTCACCCTTTTCAGTTCTAGCCCTTTTTTGAACTCTGGAAGATCCTCCTTTCAGCATTTTAACCTCATGTGCTAATTCAGCCCTTTTCTGATCCACCAAGAAGTACTTTATTTTAGCGTCTTCCCCTTTTTCTCGCAACCTGATATTCTCCACATGTACTTGGTTGTACTCCTCAGCTGGTACAGTGGCAGTTAAAATCTTAGGTGGTTGTTCATATAGAGGGCTAACCTTCGGGAAAGGCAGCAGGCACTCCTTAATTCTTTCTTCAACCCATTCAGTATAAGCTTTCTTGGCAATAGCATTCTTTCCCCCCAAGGTAGTTCGGTCTTCTGTATGAATTTTGTTCCACGCACTCCTTACTTTCTCCAAACCTTCTGGATCGGTTCCTTTTTCAAAGCAAACGGACTCGAATATCTCTTTATCCAAAGGCTTGTCCTTCAGTATAAAACCCAACTGGCGCAGTGCTAGCTTCGGATTATAGTTGATAACTCCTTTTGTCCCTATGAGAAGAACATTGCCAAAACTGCCACATCTGGTTATAACTTGCTCGATGTCTGTTCGGAGGTGATACCAAACAATATCATTTGCAGTAAGTCCCATAATCCTTTGGGGCCACTTCTGTGAATCTCTTGTAGTGACAAATGCTCCGCTTTTAGGCAAATGTGAAGAAAACCATTCGTACAGTATTGGTAAACAACCCCTAACTGATCCTTTTTTCCCATACCTAGAATGGATGGCATAATAAGTGTCGGCCAACAGAGTGGGTACAGGGTTTTGATCCATGAAGAGACAAATGACAGTGAGATCAACAAAATTTGGGATATTCGGGAACATCACTAATCCATAGATCATGACAGCCAGGAGAGCATTGAATTCTTTCCACTTTTCCTTATCAGCAAGGGCTTCAGCTTCCCTCATCAGAAATTTCACATAGAATCCATGGGTCCCACCATTAGGCTTCCAGTTATCCTTAACGTCTTTCATGCTCAAATAAAGAGCATCAGCAATGCGATCCATTTTGGGCTTCTCAGGTGCACACACAAAAGGAACCTTATGTTGAACTTTGATTTGAAGAATGTGTGCATACTCTTCGAGGGTAGGGGCTAGTTGGTAATCTTGAAAGGTAAAGCAGCGCAGCTCAGAATCATAAAACTGAAGCAGAATGTGGCCATAAGTCTTTCTGAATTCATCCAAATTTTGCCCAGTAACTCGGGTGCTCAATCGAACCAAAGGTGTTATATCCTCACGGTAGAAACTGCAAGAGAAGGTATGCTTCGTAGTCTTTTTGTTGACGGTCACACTGTTAGCCATTCTTGATGAGAAGTGTTGACTTTGGATACCTGAAAAATGGCATGCATATGAATGTTAATCTCTTTTCTCTTCTTTTTTTTTCTTTTTTTTTCTTTCTTCTTTTTTTCTTTCTCTTTTTTTTGAAATTAAACATGCTATGATGAGTATGATGCAATGAAAGATCCTCCCCATATAGGAGAAGTGTATGTTGCTTTTGAACCAGATCGGATGTTACAGGATCAAAAGTCCGGCATAGATACCACAAACCCATAAGAACCATAGTCACCAACAGAATAGAACAGTCACCAACGGTACCTGTCATGAATATCCCACCCCACTCACAGGTGAATCTAGGTCAAGGTAAGTCAAAAGGTCTCCAGCATTAACAACTCTCCTGAAACACCATCATTGTTGCAAATACATGCCAACAACGGTATCCCATTCGAGTCTCGGCTGGTCGTGGGTCTCATGATTGCAATCAACAGAACCTGACATTCTGTTGGCGTCATGACTATCCACTCTATCCTAGGTATCCTATGTGTCAACTCTGGCCTGGGTATTGGGCCTTTTACCTCATAAAACATCCCACCCAACCTGCAAAACAAAGCAGAAAATATGTGGTCCCCACGGGGACCCATAATATAGTCCAGATGCATGATATGCAAGCGGAAAATAAACATGATGTGCAAGCATATATACAACATGTAAACATATAAGCAAACAAAAAATAAACCCAATAAACAAACAAACAAAGGCTAGGATCGACTCGCTGAGAACGGACCAGCACAGGTCTAGCAACGTCCCCAGCAGAGTCGCCAGCTGTCGCTACCGCGAAAAATTGAATCAGAGTCGCCACTAATATATTCATCCCATCGCGGGAAAGGAATATCAGAAACCTAACTCAGGATAAAACAAGGTCTTTCGACCAGAGAACAGGGCACGGGAGTCGATTACGCAAGGGGAAGGTGCTAGCACCCCTCACGCCCATCGTACTCGATGGTATCCACCTATGTTTGTTTCTATCTAAAGGGTGTCTAATGTCTAAAACCTAAATGCAAATGCATGCAAAAGAAATACGGGGAAAAGAAGGAATTATTTACAAGTGTGCTCGCTTAGGCCCCGCGACCCAATGCCTACGTATCCCTTTAAAGGAATCAGAGCGACCGTAGTTCGGCTCCATAGTTTCCATTTGTTTTGTGTTTTTTAGTTGAACAGAGGTTAAGGTCACAATCCACGATGCTCGACCTTTGGAGACTTATACGCCTAGTTTGGAATGGACTCAACATGTTCTTAAGCGCCTAACAAGGCAAAAGAATGAACTTGGGTTTGTGTTTTTTATGTAACTACATGATGAACAAAACCCAATACAAGGTTTCGCACCACTTCGTCACTTTGTTTTAATTTGAGCCTTTATTAAGTGTTTTAAGTGTTTTTGGTTGGGTATTTTTTAAGGGGATTTACTTTGCGATTAGAATCACATAAAATGTATAATGATCGAGAAGCAGATTAGGGAATGAATCCCACTCACTTCTATCCCATTATGTAATGATCGAGAAGCAGATTAGGGAATGAATCCCACACAATTCTCTCCCATTAATTAATGTTTGAGAAACAGATTAGGGAATGAATCCCACTCATTTCTCTCCCAGTAAGTAGTGACCGAGAAACAGATTAGGGATTGAATCCCACTCATTTCTATGCCACTAAGTGATTGAGAAACAGATTAGGGAATGAATCCCACTCATTTCTCTATCACTTTCTTAATGTGATTCGCATCTTTATTTATTAGTGTTTTAAAGTTGAAAAAGAAAAAGAATGAACAAAGGAGAACTAACCTATTCTCTAATCTACGTTATTCTATTCCACAAATGGCCCTAAGGTCAAGGATAACTATCCTAACCTATCTCAATTCCTCTTAACAAAGAAGGAAGAGTCTAAGGGAACATGGCACAAGAATGGAGTTACAACTCCAACAAGATGAGAAGAGAGCCCTAGGGCAGTAGCAAACCAAGGAAATAAGTGTCCTAAATCAAACACAAAAGCATCATGACATCACACGAAAATATTCACAAGAAGTTACCAAAGTATCGCATGAATCGTTACTTAACAATTAGCGAACTAACATCCATTAATCGAAACAAAAAGCAAATGAAAACATGAACAAAGCTTAAAGTCAGTAGCTATTAGTTCATTTATAGGTCCAAGACCTTATACCAATTTATGTTAGTCAATTAACTCAAAACAAACAAAGTTCTAACAAAACTATACAAGATTAAGTCAAAACTAGTTAGTAGAATTCAAATTAGGAGTGAAGTTAGAAAGATGTGATCAAATGCTATAAGTCAGTAGCTAATGACCTCTAATAGGTGTCTAAACAATTATGAAATCAAGTCAAGAAATCTCGCACAAAATTATAGGTCATTTAGACAAGTTATGGTGCAATTGTTAACCAAAGGTAAGTTATTTACATGTAAGAAAGAAAAATCAAGTAAAATAAGAAAACATGACTTAAAAAAACCAACTAGGACCTCTAAGCATCCCTAATTATATGTGCAAAAGGTACCAACATTATGGCGCGGATGCATTTCAATTTGAGGGCACAAACGTCACAATTATCTATTAGAAACGCATGTTAATCGAGTTAAACGAAACTAACCAAATACCAATCAAAACAAAGAATTAGGAGTTCATTTTTTACACACAATATCATGGATTAGTCTACAATGGCCATACAAAAATTGGGGATTCTATTCTGATCCTAAGGTACTAAACGAAATTAATTTGCAAAATCTATCAAAACCAAGAGAAACATGAACATACCAAAGTAAATGATTTATCAAAAATATCAAACTAATTTCTAAAAATCTATAAAAAATACTACAATTATTTACACACATAGAAGTATCTAAAACATATTTTTATTTATTTTTTATTTGAAGGAAAATTGGATTGTGAATCAAAAGTTATGAAAGAAACAAAATTGAAACAAAATCTAACCCTGCCTAAAACTGGGGGGTGTGGAAACATTTTAGAAATGAACTAAGAACATGCTGTGATTAGCGCATGGGCCTAAAACTGGAGGGTGTGGAAAACGAAATTGGTAGGCCCAGTATGTTCAAAACGCGGCCCAGCCCCATATTCACCTTATTCATCTCATTCCCATTTTATTATTATCACATTTATTATTCCACTTTAACTATTACTCAGCATGTCACATAATTCTACACTATGCCTTTTTTAATAAAACGTTGCATTGCTACACACATATCAATTGGTGCACCCATGTTTAAGTGACCAAAGGACAAAAGAATAACTTTGGCCAATCACACCGTGACACATGACACCACAAAAAGGGAATGGAAGAGGACAAAACAATACAGCATGCACATGCTAAGCACGTGAACAGTATATGGGGCACTGTTCATCGCCTTCTCCGGCGAACCAAGACGGCGGCCGCGACGGCGCCGGTGTTAATGTTCACGGAAAACAAAAAAGCAAACAATGGCTCCACTCGATTTTCAACGTAGATTCCAAATATGCCATCGGTTTTCCCTAATTCTATCTCTAACTTCTGAACCGAGACACATCTCTAAAACCCTAAGATTCAAGATCTCTCCTAAAACACACAAAATTGGTGCCAACGCAAACCTCATGCTACAAGGACTTCCAATACGCCAATCATACATTCATACAGAGACTATATCTTGCAAACTGAATCTATGTTCAAAGAAAGCATATTCATGCACCATATGCAACACATTCAATGAAAACATGGTGGTCTAAATCCTAACCCAATCCCTGATGACGGGTTCCAGGCCTATACATGCTTCTAAAGCCATGGAAAGAATCACTTACTTGGAGAGATATTGATCAAGATTTGAGGAGAAATCCGAGTGCTCTTTTGTTCTTTGAAGGAGATGATGATGATTAATGCAACTTCTTTGTTCTTTGAAAGAGATGATGAAGATTGTTGGAGTAGTTATGAGTTTGTGGTGGTTGACAGTGGTGGTGATTGAAGGTTGTTATGGTGGAGATGAGATGTAGATGGTGGTGGTTGAAGGTTGTTATGGTGGAGAGAGGGATGAGAGAGAGATGAGAGAAAAAAGGGGAGTGATGAGAGAGTAATGGGAAAGTGAATGAGAAAAATCTTAAAAATGAAGTGTGTCCGTTGTGATGTGAAGGGTTGAGCTATTTATGTGTGAGTGTGTACAATGACTATGGTGTGGCTCATTATAGAGTAGCTTTTTCCTTTAACACTTAGTGAACAAGTTTCTGATTGTTTATTTGTAGTAAGCTTCTTCCTCTCTTTTATTTTTGCATGGTTTGCATGGCCATATAGAGTAAGCTTTTGCTTTTCTAAGGGCAAGACACCAACTTCCAACATATATAACTCACGCTATGGAGTATCCTTGGGCACAAGCCTATGCTCAATACAAAGATGACATGTGATAGAACCAAATTGGTGTTAGTAGCTTGAAGGGAGGACACTTACAACTCAAGAAAAAACGCTTTGGAACTTCACGATGCACCACTGAAATCTGACTCGTACGCGTGACACAGCTTTTGTTGGCCAAACATAGTTTTCCAGGGCGTGACTTCATTTCTGGCCGATACATGAACTGGCGAAGGGGGCACTTTGAGGCTTTGTAATCTCCTCATCCCTCAACTAAAATTCGTAATTCTCAGACCAATGGGTAGATGGCATATAGGTGATGAGATCAATACCAATTTTGGACCAATGGAGTACCTCTAGATCCTGGAAAACGCATTTGATACTGGCACGCCACGTGCTTGATCATTTGCATGCGATGGCGAAAAACTGCCTGGAAACTTGCCCTGATTCAGTGGTAATCTTCCAACTTTGAGCTTCTATATCTCTTGATCCTTACCCCATATGGAAAAACTCCCAACTACAATATTGAAGAAGGCCACGAGATACACAACTTTGATGTTGAGAAAAAAAGGATTTGAGGGTTGGAACCAGGTCAAAAGCATCTTGGAAGTGGCTGACTTATTCATAATAAAAGTGACAAAAATAATAAAAAAAAATGGTGGGAATGACTCCACCAGGGCTTGAGCACATGCACTAGCGCTCCCAGTCAAGATGTCTTACCAATTGTGCTGCCCATTCATTCATGTATCATACTCTCTCATTAATTAAAGTAATGAATCTTGTTTCTAAGTGCCCATTTTACTTTTGAATCTCCATTTTCTTCAAGCCATATCTTTTTATACAAGCCTCTAATGAAAAAACTCCCAACTACAAAGTTGTTCCTCCCCATGAGAGGAACAACTTTAATGTTGGAAATTTTCCCAAAAAACGTCATTAGCCAAGTGTAAGCTGTTAATGAAGTGGATTGATCATCCAATGTCACAAACTTCAAAATTTTCTAAGTATGAGAATTTCATTATTTAGCATAGCTTCCAAAAATGGCAATTTTGACAATCCCTTGATTTTATTTGTTTCCTTTGACTTTTTCTGATCAATTTTACACCAAATAGTCAATATTAGCCAGTTGACTCTGATTTTGACTAAAAAGTCAACATCTCTTGATTTTTCTGATTCCAGATGAATTTCCCGATTAATCCGTTTCCGATCTAATTCTCAATCAACTTTCAACCAAGGAAACTCCAATGAATGATATTTCTTTAGGGCAACCATATTTCATACTCAAAATCATCTCCTGATTAAATTTTGACCAAAAAGTCAACAGGGTTGACTTTGGTCAAAACCTCAACTTGAAAACCCTGATGAACCTGAAATTTGTATCTTTTAACCAGAGCTTTGACTCGGAGAGAATGAAACCCTGATTTTAGGAGTATGCCAATGGAGATGATCCTCTTCAATAAGGCCTCAGATCTGATTCTTCTTAACCAAGAATTTCCCCAACCTCAGCCTCTTTTTGTCAATTTTCTTGAGCAGTAACTGTGATATGGATGAATGTGTTAGACGAATGACCTACAGGAGGTATGTACATGAATGTGATATGAAAGCCAATTGGATATAAATAAATGGGCAAATTTTGGGGTGCAACAATGGTCTCCTACATATAGTAAATAATGGAAAGCTTTCCTCACAATAGTTAAGGCTAAGCTGATCCAACAAGAAATTGTGTACCACAAAGAAATTCTATTAGTATTTACTAACAACCTACGCTTCATGCACACACTAAGAGTTTTGAGTTTGAAATTTCATACCTGCCTTGTCACTTTTATTGAAAAAGAAAGGGAAATTAATTTTTCAAAAATTTCCACTCACTACCACTTTCACGCATGTTGCTCCATTGTTGGTACTATCATTGTCTTGCTTGAGATTTTCATTTTGCTGTGGAACTACTTATTCTAACTGGGGACAAAATAATAAAATAAACACATATTATAAAAAATATCATCACGACAGTTATCATAAACATAACAGCTCACTATCCTCTTCTGGTTGCTCCTGGAACTTATCTGGTCGAGCACCTGCCTCCCCCCAAAGGAAAAAGGGTTGGGCTCCGGCTAACCTGTAGTAAGCAAAAGCTTCTGCCAACGTGTCGCGGCGTGGACTTGGGTCCCGAGGCGCGGTGTTGCGTTTTAGGCAACCTTCTGTACCTGTTCAATCTCACTAGTCGGATGATATATAAAACTAAAACAAGAAAACAATAAAAACTTACTGCGTTGGGTTGCCTCCCAACAAGCGCTTTGTTTAACGTCGTTTGAGCTCGACGGTCAGCTTTCTTAAGTACTGAGAAGTTCAAGAATACACACTTCCCGATCAAATTCTCCTCCAAGGTAAACTTTCAGTCTTTCTCCATTGACCATCCAACTCTCTTTGGTTTTGCTATCCTCAATGACAATAGCGCCATATGGTTTGACTTCTTTGACCATAAATGGTCCTGACCACATAGATTTTAGTTTACCTGGGAAAAGTCTTAGCCTGGAATTGAACAGGAGCACAAGATCTCCAACCTTAAACTCTTTCTTTTTGAGTTTCTTGTCATGGTATCTTTTCATATTTTCCTTGTACATTTTGTTGGACTCATATGCTAAGTACCTGAACTCTTCTAGCTCGTGGAGTTGTTCTTTCCTTTTCTTAAATGCTAGGCTGTCATCTCTACTAAAGAAACGTAGAGCCCACAAAGCTTTGTGCTCTATCTCTACAGGTAAGTGACATGCCTTACCATAAACCATTTGAAAAGGCGAAGCACCAGTGGGGGCTTTGTATGCGGTCCGGTATGCCCAAAGAGCATCATCAATTCTTGCGGACCAATCTTTCCTGGATACCGAGACTGTCTTCTCTAGGATATTCTTTGTTGCTCTGTTAGAGATTTCCGCCTGCCCGTTAGTCTGAGGGTGATAAGGTGAGGCAATCTTATGACTGGTGTCGCACTTCTCCAATACTTTAGCAACCTGTTCATTAACAAAATGGGATCCACCATCGCTGATAATAACTCGAGGCATGCCAAACCGGGTAAAGATGTTACAGTTTAAAAATTTAAACACCGTTTTGGCATCCGCTTTTGGAGTAGCGATAGCTTCAACCCACTTGGAAACATAATCCATAGCAACTAAAATATATTCATTAGTAAATGAGGGAAGAAAAGGTCCCATGAAATCGATCCCCCAACAATCAAAAACTTTAACTTCGATCATGGTTTGTAGTGGCATCTCATCTCTTTTACTTATCCCTCCAACTCTTTGGCATTTATCACAATTTATCGCATGGTGGTGTGCGTCTTTGAAAATAGTTGGCCAGAAAAAACCGGATTGGAGAACTTTTGTTGCTATTCTTTATCCATTAAAATGCCCACCACTCGGAGAATTGTGACAATGCCAAAGGATTTGTTGGGCTTCCTCTTCATTCACACACCTTCTGAGTATTCCATCCTTACCTATCTTGGACAGATATGGGTCGTCCCACACATAGTATTTAGCATCGGATAACAACTTTTTCTTTTGATGCCAATCAAAGTCCTCTGGTACCATACCGGTTGCTTTATGATTTGCAAGATCGGCGAACCACGGTCTTACTTGGATTTGAAAAAGTTGTTCATCCGGGAATTCGTCATTTATTTCCGCTTCATGGGTAGTGACATTAACATTGACCAGACGGGATAAATGATCTGCTACCACATTTTCTGAACCTTTTTTATCCCGGATTTCTAAGTCAAATTCTTGTAAAAGAAGAACCCATCAAATGAGCCTTTGTTTCGAATCCGGTTTAGTTAGCAGATATTTAATGGCCGCATGGTCCGTGTAAATCACCACCTTTGTTCCGATGAGATAGGATTTGAATTTTTCAAGGGCATACACTATGGCTACCAACTTTTTTCTGTAGTGGCATAATTGACTTGAGCGTCGTTTAAAACTTTGCTCGCATAGTGTATGACATGAAATACTTTTTCCTTTCTTTGGCTTAGTACCGCGCCTATGGCATAATCGCTAGCATCAAACATCAGTTCAAAATGTTTTTTCCAATCAGGTGCCACGATCACAGGTGTGGTAACTAGCCTTTCCTTTAATTCATTAAAAGCTTGGACACATGATTCATCGAAAGTAAAATACGTACCTTTGTTGAGTAAGTTACTCAATGGTTTGGCAATCTTCGAGAAATATTTTACGAACCTTCGATAGAATCCCGCATGACCCAAAAAGCTTCTTACCCCTTTTATGTTTATTGGAGGTGGGAGCTTTGAGATTACCTCCACCTTGGCTTTGTCCACTTCAAGCCCTCTTGAAGAAACCTTGTGTCCTAGTGCAATGCCTTAAGTGACCATGAAATGGCATTTCTCCCAATTAAGAATAAGGTTGGTCTCAATACATCTTCCCAGCGCTTCATCTAGATTAGCCAGACAAATGTCAAAGGATTTTCCAAACACCAAAAAATCATCCATGAATACTTCAATACTCTTTTCAATGAGGTCGGAGAAGATTGCTTGCATACACCATTGAAAGGTGGTTGGGGCATTACATAATCCAAATGGTGTAACACCCTTCTAATATCCCACATAATTATTAAACGATAATCAGAGTAAAACATGAAAAGGGCATTACAACTTCCATATAATTAAACAATACTCATGTCATGCCATAAAAAGGAACGTCAAACCAAATTATTCAGATCATCATGTTAACACAACGGAATTATCTTTAACATCCGAATAATAAACCAACCAAGTCATGTACTTAAAACATAACATAAACAATCCACCCAAATAAAAGAGTTTAACAAGTAACTCCAAACAACGTCCCTAGTGTTACAAGACCAGAGCATGACACGGACCCAACTGACTCTAACGAACTACTTGACGAGCTAATCCTCACCAAGTACAAGAGCTACTCCTCAATCTGAAAAATAACAACAGTAAGGGTGAGTCTCATTCACATTTAACCAATGTTATAGGATATAGATAATAAAATATCAATCACAAATTATTCACCCAATTACAGTTACGATCAGATTCAAAACCCACAATTAGCCACAACCAATACACAATCACACGTATTATAACATTGTAAAATCTTCCATTCATGTTATAATAACACAAGTAGCCTAATGCAATGCAACTATATGCATGTGGTACCAAAATCTGGGATAACCCATCTCACTGATCCACCGTCATCAAGGATACGGCAACACCCACTCACTAATTCCACACAATGGGAATTAGCTACAACTGATCCACCATCGTCAAGGATCAGCCACATAATAATTATGAAATGCATGTATCAACCTTAACATGCTCATCATCCACATACACCAACCAAATGTCATAATCATCAACCAACAATGATCAATAGCCACATAAAATCATGCTATTTCTCAACCATAATAAAACACATATTTTATACCAACAATATATGCATAACAAACACCAATTACAACCACAATATAATAATAGGTAAAATATTCGTTAATATACCAGTACGCATAAACCACCACCACCAAACAAAATCAAGTGTTTCAAAATAGTTTCGAGTCACGACTCAAAACACTATTTTATTATGTAAATCATTTGATTAGCTTTACTATGCTCAAAACGGCACCAAAATCCGATTTACGATTTAAAAGTTAGGAGTTTTCAAAATTTAGAAAATTTAGAAAAAAGTTACGCAGAACCCGGTTCTTCCCTACGTGGGAACCGGTTCCTGAAATACTTCAGAAACTCCTCTCTGATTTTTACTACTAGGAACCATGTTGTACCTACATGGGAACCGGTTCCTGCTGTACAGAATTCATTCGCTTCTGGTTTCTACTACTGGAACTCGGTTCCTCCCACCTGGGAACCGGTTCCTACGCTGCTGTGACAGAAAATTACCATTTTTCCCAACATCGTATAAACCCGAATCCACACCAATTCGTACCCAAATGTAAGATAACACCAAACAGCAACCACAAACACCAATTAACACATTTATACCACATTTTAATCATCCAATTCACACCATACTTGATCAATACAACATTATTAACCAATTCTCCCAAAACCTAACATCTCTACAACCTAAGCATAACTCAATTGACATGAACAACATGTTCAATTCTATCCTACTACCTATAACCCCATAATAGAAGATAAATGGAAGAGTCCCTCATTACTTGAAGGTTGATTTTTCGCTCTTCCCCTGTCGCACTTCTCTGCTTCTCTCTTTCACGTTCAGCTTTTCTCTTCTCCTTGGTTCTATTCTTCTTTTCTCACAATCCCTCTATTTTGTGAAAAAATAAAATAAAACTATTTTAATTAGTAATAGGGCCTACCAATGCACCCCCTCTTTACTAATCCCAACTCAAGCCCAACTGCTTAATTCCTCAATAATTCTCAATAATTCCAATAATTCCCCATAATTCAATTAAATTTATTTTAAATTAAATTATAAAAATATGGAGTGTTACAACTCTCCCCCACTAAATAGTTTTCGTCCTAAAAAACATTCCTTAGGAAAATAACTCTGGATAGGAATCCTTCATCTGGCTTTCCAGCTCCCAAGTCACATTCCCACCTGCTGGTCCTCCCCAAGCTACTCTGACCAGTGCTATCTCTTTGCCACGCAATTGTTTCAGCTTCCGATCTTCAATTCTCATAGGTAAAGATTCAACTGTCTATTATCCCTTACCTGTACATCATCTACTTGGATCACATGAGATGGATCTGCAATGTATTTCCTCAACTGTGATACGTGGAATACATCGTGCAAATTCGCAAGCGTTGGTGGCAACGCAATACGGTAAGCCACCTCCCCAATCCTCACTGTAATTTGATAAGGACCAATGAAATGCGGAGTCAACTTCCGTGATTTCAGTGCTCTACCAACACCAGTCGTAGGAGTCACCCTCAAGAACACATGATCTTCTTCTTGAAATTCAAGTGTCCTTCGTATTTTATCATGGTAACTTTTCTGGAGACTCTGAGAAGCCTTCATCTTCTCCTGAATGAATTTAATCTTCTCCGTGGTCTCTTGTACAATTTCTGGTCCAATCACCGTACTCTCACCAGATTCATACCAACACAAAGGTGTCCTACATCTCCTACCATACAAAGCTTCAAATGGAGCAATACCAATGCTCGAATGAAAACTATTGTTGTAGGTAAATTCGATCAACGGCAAATAGCTATCCCATGCACCACCTTTTTCCAATACACATGCACATAATAAATCTTCCAATGACTGAATTGTCCTCTCAGTCTGACCATCAGGCTGCAGATGATAAGCAGAACTCAACCTTAATTTAGTACCCAAAGCCTTCTGCAAACCTTCCCAGAATCGAGATGTAAATCTTGGATCTCTATCTGACACGATACTCGAAGGAATACCATGCAGACTTACTATCTTCTCAATATACAATTGAGCTAACCTCTCCATCGGATAATCCATTCTCATCGGTATAAAGTGAGAAGACTTCGTCAATCTGTCCACAATAACCCAAATAGCTTCATAATTATTCACCTTTCTCGGCAACCCAGAAACAAATTCCATAGATATACTATCCCACTTCCATTTAGGAATAAATAACGGTTGCATAGCTCCATACAGCTTCTGATGCTCAATCTTCGACTTCTGGCAAGTCAAACAAGCATAAACAAATTCAGCTATTTCCTTTTTCATTCCAGACCACCAAAACAGCTTCTTTAAGTCATGATATATCTTGGTAGCATCAGGATGAATACTCAACCCACTACGATGTCCTTCCTCAAGAATACTTCTTCTCAATTCGGCAACATCAGGAACACAAACACGATTGCCAAATCTCATTATACCATTCTCGTCGATTCTGAATTCACCTCCCTTACCTTGGTTAATCAGAGTCAACTTATCAACCAACTCTACATCAGTCTTCTGACCCCCTCGAATTTCCTCAAGAATACCACTAGTCAGCTTCAGCATACCCAATTTAACACTATTAGGAGTGTCTTCGCATACTAAACTCAAATCTCTGAATTGTTCAATTAAGTCCAATTCCTTCACCATCAACATAGACATATGCAAGGACTTCCTACTCAAAGCATCGGCGACAATGTTTGCTTTATCCGGATGGTAATTCAGCCCAAAATCATAATCCTTGATAAATTCTAACCATCTTCTTTGTCTCATATTTAGCTCTTTTTGATCAAAGAGGTACTTCAGACTCTTGTGATCACTAAATACTTCAAACCTTGAACCATACAGATAATGCCTCCACAGTTTCAACACAAATACAACTGCTGCCAACTCTCAGTCATGAGTCGGATAATTCTTCTCATGCACTTTGAGTTGTCTCGACGCATAAGCGACTACCTGTTGATTCTGCATTAGCACACCTCCTAATCCCATCAATGAAGCATCACAATACACAACAAAAGATTTCGCCGGATTCGGCAAAATCAAGATCGGCGCACTAGTCAACCTCCTCTTCAACTCTTGAAATCCTTCTTCACATTTTGAATCCCCGATGAACACTTGACCCTTCCTAGTCAACTTAGTTAATGGCAACGCCAATTTTGAAAAGCCTTCAATGAATTTTCTATAATAACGCGCCAGACCAAGAAAACTACGGATTTCGAAAACTGACTTCAGAGCTTCCCACTGAGACACAACTTCTACCTTTGTTGGATCCACGGTGATACCATTCTTGGAAATCACATGTCCAAGGAAACTTACTTCGCTTAACCAGAAATCACACTTCGACAGTTTAACATACAGCTTCTTCTCTTTCAGCAATTCCAATACCACTCTAAGATGATTTGCATGCTCTTCTTCATTCTTAGAATAAATCAAAATATCATCTATAAACACCACTACGAACTGGTCGAGATAGGGATGAAAGATCCTATTCATATATTCCATAAAAACACCAGGTACATTAGTAACTCCAAATGGCATCACAGTATATTCGTAATGACCATACCTCGTTCTAAATGCAATCTTCTGAATATTGTCCGTCTTCACCTGAATCTGATGATATCCCGACCTCAAGTCAATCTTACTGAACACGCACGCCCCAACCAATTGATCCATTAGATCATCAATCCTCGGAAACGGATACCGATTCTTGATAGTAACTTTATTCAGCTATCTATAATCTACACACAGCCTCATCGAGCCTTCTTTCTTCTTTACTAGTAACACCGGTGCACCCCACGATGAAACACTAGGACGAATAAATTCCTTCTCAAGTAACTCTTCCAATTGACTCTTCAATTCAGCCAATTCTGATGCCGACATGCGATAAGGTGCCATCGACACAGGACTAGTTCCCGAAATTAACTCAATAGCAAATTCCACTTCTCTCTCAGGTGGCAACTCTCTAACATCTTTTGGAAAGACTTCGGGAAAATCGCATACTACCGGTAATTCACCACTCACCACTTTCTTCTTCACTGCCATAGATTCAATTAACATAAACACGGCAGCCCCGTCCTTAACTGCTTCATTTATTTGCCTAGCAGTCATCGCCAAACCTTCTACACTCACATCTTCAGGAAAACTAACCGTCTTCGAGAAACAATTGATATTAACCCGATTGAATTGCAACCAGTTCATTCCCAGAATAACATCGAGTTGTTCCAATGGAAGGCACACTAAATCCATTCCGAACTCTCTACCAAAAATATCAATTGGACCGTTCAAACAAGCAAACGAATTAGTCACTGAACCCGACGCAAGAGTGTCAATAACCATACTTCCATTTATATCAGATATTTCTAAATTCAGCCTTTTAGCACAATCCATAGAAATAAAAGAGTGTGTCGCGCTAGTGTCTATAATCGCAATTAAAGGAGTGCCATGAATAAAACACGTACCTTTAATCAACCGATCCTCTAGAGTAGTCTCGGAACCAGATAAGGGGAACACCTTACCACCAGCTTGATTCTTCCTCGGCTTAGGTCACTTAGGACTAATATGGCCCTCTTCTCCGCAATTGACACAAGTTACTGTGTTCCCTTTGCACTCATTAGCAATGTGACCTGCCTTTCCACACTTATAGCACTTCTTTTCTTCACTTTTGCACTCGTGAATGCGATGTCCAGGTTCTCCACACTTTAAGCACTTAATAGGGGCACTAGAGTCTCCCCCACTATGCTTCTTCCAGCCTCCAGATTTCTGGTTACCTTTACCATATGGCTTACCACGACCCATATGCTTCTTCCCTTTTCTGTCGACTAACTCGCGAGAGTGTGACGACTTCAGCTTAATATTGTCCTCCTCAAAGATTCGGCTGCAGTCAACCAAATCAACAAACCTGCGAATCCTCTGGTATCTGATACCCTGTTTAATCTCATCACGGAGACCATTCTCAAACTTAACACACTTCGAGAACTCGCTAGCCTCATCATTGTTGTAGTGGACATAATACTTTTCCAGTTCAACAAACTTGGACGCATACTCCGGCACAGTCATGTTACCTTGTGTCAGCTCCAAAAATTCAACCTCTTTCCTGCCTCTAACATCCTCGGGAAAGTACCTCCGCAAGAATTCCCTCTTGAACACAACCCAAGTAATTGTAACACTGGCAACTTGCAGTTCGTCCCTACTAGCCATCCACCAATCATCGGCTTCTTCAGACAGCATGTGAGTACCATATCTCACCTTCAGATTTTCATCGCAATCAATCACCCGGAAGATCCTTTCAATTTCCTTCATCCACCTCTGAGCGCCTTCGGGATCATGAGTACCTTTGAACAACGGAGGGTTGTTCCTCTGAAAACTGTTCAGCTGCCTGTCAGCACCAATACCAGCCCCATTGGCATTCCCTCCAAACACACCAGCAATCATGCCTAGAGCCTCAGCAATCGCGTCGTCGTTTCTTCCTCCTCTTTCAGGCCATTATTTTGCTAAATATAAAACAATATTTATTAGAACAAGAAGTGTCAATAGTGTCAACCTTACACTAATCGCATACGGGGAACTAACCGACACTAAGACTCTGACTCAAACGACCGACTTTGCTCTGATACCACTATTGTAACACCCTTCTAATACCCCATATAATTATTAAACAATAATCAGAGTAAAACATGAAAAGGGCATTACAACGTCCATATAATTAAACAATACTCATGTCATTCCATGAAAAGGAACGTCAAACCAAATTATTCAAATCGTCATATTAACACAGCGGAATTATCTTTAACATCCGAATAATAAAACAACCAAGTCATGTACTTAAAAAATAACATAAACAATCCACCCAAATAAAAGAGTTTAACAACTAACTCCAAACAACGTCCCCAGTGTTACAAGACCAGAGCATGAAACGGACCCAACTGACTCTAACGAACTACTTGACAAGCTAATCCTCACCAAGTACAAGAGCTACTCCTCAATGTTAAAAATAACAACAGTAAGGGTGAGTCTCATTCACATTTAACCAATGTTATAGGATATAGATAATAAAATATCAATCACACATTATTCATCCAATTACAGTTACGATCAGATTCAAAACCCCACAATTAGCCACAACCAATACACAATCACACGTATTATAACATTGGACAATCTTCCATTCATGTTATAATAACACAAGTAGCCTAATGCAATGCAACTATATGCATATGGTACCAAAATCTGGGATAACCCATCTCACCGATCCACCATCGTCAAGGATACGGCAACACCCACTCACTAATTCCACACAATGGGAATTAGCTACCACTGATCCACAATCGTCAAGGATCATCCACATAATAATTATGAAATGCATGTATCAACCATAACAAGCTCATCATCCACATACACCAACCAAATGTCATAATCATCAACCAACAATGATAAATAGCCACATAAAATCATGCTATTTCTCAACCATAATAAAACACATATTTTATACCAACAATATATGCATAACAAACACCAATTACAACCACAACATAATAACGGGTAAAATATTCGTTAATATACATGTACGCATAAACCACCACAACCAAACAAAATCATGTGTTTCAAAATAATTTTGAGTCACGACTCAAAATACTATTTTATTATGTAAATCATTTGATTAGCTTTACTATGCTAAAAACGGCACCAAAATCCGATTTACGGTTTAAAAGTTAGGATTTTTCAAAGTAAAGAAAATTTAGAAAAAAGTTACGCAGAACCCGGTTCCTCCCTACGTGTGAACCGGTTCCTGAAATCCTTCAGAAACTCCTCTCTGATTTTACTACTAAGAACCGGATTGTACCTACATGGGAACCGGTTCCTTCTGTACAAAATTCCTTCGCTTCTGGTTTCTACTACTGGAACTTGGTTCCTCCCACTTGGGAACCGGTTCCTACGCTGCTGTGACAGAAAATTACCATTTTTCCCAACATCGTATAAACCTGAATCCATACCAATCCGCACCCAAATGTATTATAACACCAAAAAGCAACCACAAACACCAATTAACACATTTATAACACATTTTAATCATCCAATTCACACCATACATGATCAATACAACATTATTAATCAATTCTCTCAAAACCTAACATCTCTACAACCTAAGCATAACTCAATTGACACGAACAACATGTTCAATTCTATCCTACTACCTATAACCCCATAATAGAAGATAAATAGAAGAGTCCCCCCTTACCATAAGGTTGATTCTTCGCTCTTCCCGTGTCGCACTTCTCTGCTTCTCTTCTCTTTCACGTTCAACTTTTCTCTTCTCCTTGGTTCTATTCTTCTTTTCTCACAATCCCTCTATTTTGTGAAAAAATAAAATAAAACTATTTTAATTAGTAATAGGGCCTACCAATGCACCCCCTCTTTACTAATCCCAACTCAAGCCCAACTGCTTAATTCCTCAATAATTCTCAAAATTCCAATAATTCCCCATAATTCAATTAAATTTATTTTAAATTAAATTATAAAAATATGGAGTGTTACAAATGGGATTCTTCTATTTGCGAAAATTCCAAAGGGACATGTGAAAGCTGTCTTCTCATGGTCTTCTGGGTTGACCACAATCTGGTTGTATCCGGAGTATCCATCTAGGAAACAGTAATAGTTTTGTCCGGATAATCTTTCAAGCATTTGATCCATGAAGGGCAAAGGGAAATGATCTTTTCTCGTGGCTTTATTAAGTCTACGATAGTCAATGCACATTCTCCACCCAGTGACAGTTCTTGTTGGTATTAGTTCATTCTTCTCATTACTGATGACTGACATACCTCCTTTCTTCGGTTCTACTTGTACTGGGCTCACCCATGCGCTATCTAAAATTGGGTAAATCATTCTTGCTTCCAAGAGTTTGACTACTTCTTTTCTTACTACTTCTTCCATAGTTGGATTTAACCTTCTTTGCGGTTGAGCTACCGGTTTGAATTCTTCTTCCAACATGATTTTGTGCATACAATATGCTGGACTTATAACTTTTAAATCGGCCAAGACCCATCCGATTGCAGCTTTATTCTTTTGTAGGATTTGAAGTAGTCTTTCTTCTTCTTGTGTAGTCAGCTTTGAACTAATAACTACTGGTTTCTTTCCCTCCTTATCTAAAAAAACATATTTCAGATGAGTTGGGAGTAGCTTTAGTTCCATCTTTGTTTCCTTCACTTCTATTGGCGGGTCTAATGTTTCCACTTTCCCATCCTTATCATTCATGTTTCCTCCCTTTTCTAGTTCCTTCACAAATACTTCGATTTCCTTTTCTTCCTCTTGAGTCAGCACATTAAATGAATCGACAAGGGATCTTTCTAATGAATTAGAAAGATGGATTTCACTTGCCACCTCTATTGCTACTTCTTCGGTGACATCTAGGCGGAAACAATCGCTTTTATCCTTAAGTTGTTTCATGGCGTCGAAGAGATTAAAGCATACCTCGTCGTCTTGGACTCTTAGCTTCATAATACTATCGTCGATATCTATCATCATCCGGGCTGTTTTCATGAATGGCCTTCCAAGAATAATTGGGGACTCTTTATCCTCTTCCATATCAATCACAACAAAGTCTACCGGAAACTGGAATTTGTCTACCTTTACTAACATATCTTGTGCAACACCGTAGGGAAGAGTGGTGGACTTATCTGCTAGTTGTAAGGTCATTCTGGTTGACTTCGTCTCAATGTTTCCCAATCGCTTCACTATTGATAGAGGGATTAGATTGATGCTTGAACCTAGATCTATCAATCCATTCCCAATGTGCTGATTACCCATGGTGACTAGTAGTGTAACTCGTCCTGGATCTCTTGCTTTTTGAGGGAGACGGGATACTATAGCACTACACTGGGCATCAAGAACAACAACTTCTTCCTCTTCTGGTCTCTTCTTCTTTGTCAAAATATCCTTCATGAATTTTGCATACTTTGGCATTTGGGCAATGGCTTCGGAGAATGGAATGTTGATTTGTAATTGCTTGAAAATTTCCATAAACCTTGCATCCTTCCTAGCATGATCATTCTTTGATGGTGCATGTGGATATGGGAGATGTTGGCTGGGGATCACATTGCTGGTCGTTTTACCACTGGCGCGCCTCGCCTGTTTATCTACGCACCGCGATGCCTTGTTATTTTCCTCTTCTTTGCTCATCTCACTAACAACAATTTCATTTTCCTCATCTTCCGCAGCACGATTATCATCTTCCTTCTCAGTACCATTGGCTTCAATTTCCTCATTACCACCTTTTTGACCAGTTCTAGTTACCACTGCTTTGCAATGTTCTTTCGGATTCTCTTGAGTGTTGGCGGAGAATGTCAAATTCGACTGATTAGCTGCAATTTGTTTTTCCATTTGCCCCACTTGAGTTTCCAAATTCTTGATTGCCACATCTTGGTTTTTCTGGTTTGTCATTTACATATGCATGAATTGCGTCATAGTTTCTTCCAACTTCGACGGTCCTTCTTGTTGTTGTGGTGGCAGTTGAGTGTAAAGTTGAAATGTTTGTTGTTGATACCCTTGATTGTTAGGTCCTTGTTGATAACCTTGATTGTTATTCCTTGGAGGATAACTTTGTTGATACGGTGGAAGATTTGGGTACTGATTTTGCCTTTGTCCTTGGTTGTTGTTCCTGTAGTTTACTTCTTCGGCTAAGACTGGTGGGCAAAATCCGGTTTGATGATCTCCTTTGCATAACTCACACTTAGCAACTTGGTAGGAATTTGAGACTCCATTTAGCTCTTTGATTTATTGTGGAAGTTTGGACATTTGTTGTGTCAAAAGCTCCACTTGTGAAGTTAGTAATTTATTTTGAGCCAGCAGAGCATCACTATTAGTTAGTTCTAACATTCCTGGTTTATTATCTCTGACAGTTCGATCATGATTACCATGTCCTTCATTTAGAGCCATTCTCTCAATTATCTGAATTGCTTCAGCAGTTGTTTTGGATATTAGTGAGCCACCAGTTGTGGCGCCCAAGAGTGTCTTATTTGTAGGTGTAAGACCGTTGCGGAACATGTGAATTTGATCAACTTCTGCGAATCCGTGTCCCTTGCATTTCCTCAGCATAGCTTTGTATCTTTCCCAAGCTTTGTTCAGTGATTCATTACTACCTTGAGAGAATACCGCAATTGTTGTTTTAGCATCAAAGAATCGGTTTTGAGAGTAAAACCGTTCCAAGAAATTTTCTTCCAGAGTATTCCAATCAGTCACAACTGTTTCGAGTTGATCTAGATACCAATCTTTAGCCTTTGATAGCAAAGAATGTGGGAACAAACTTTTGAATAAAGTCTCTTCATCCGCTTGGGCTACACCTGTAGTACCTGCTAACTCATAGAATCGAGTCAGATGACTGTATGGGTCTTCATGGTCCCATCTGGCGAAAGGAATTGCACAAATGAGCTGTAGAATACCGGTCTTCAATTCAGATGTCCGCCCGTTAGCGGCAGTCCTCGCGAATTGTGGATTGAGACGAGGACTATTTGCACATGGAGTTGTGGCGGCCATGTTTACAACAGTGTGTTGTATAATGGCTTATTGCTCTTCTTCAAATAGTTCGTGAAGGTAAAGTCCGTCAGATGACTCGTCAATTGTTTCTAAGGATTGTGACGAAGTCGCAGTTGCATTGTCTCTTGCCTTTGCTATGTTTGCTCTCCTTCGTGTTTTTCTATTCAATCTCCTAGCGGTTCTTTCAATCTCGGGATCAAAAAGAAGTTGATCGCTGGAAACTTTGCTACGCATACACTAATTCTGCACAAACTAACAAACACGTGAAACAACCAAATTAATGAAAGTAAACTCAAAATAAAAACTATTGCAATGCGTGCAATATTGACACAGTCCCCGGCAACGGCGCCAATTTGTTGAAAGTATTTTGGGTAAATATTTTCTAATATCGTATCCACAGAGACTGAGTTAATATTACTGCCGTTCTATGGTTAATTTATAAGGAGTAGTGAAAAATATGAGTTTCGATTGTTTTAATTTCCAAGTTGCAAGTAACAGAATAGTAATTGAATGACTAAAAGCTTAAAGACGAATAACAATGGTGAATAAATATGTTTAGTTTTAGGGTTCATCAACCTATTCATATGCAATAATAAATTAATCCACAAGTGAACATTATCTAAGTTATTATCTTCATTCATCCTCAAAATTGATATTATGTCTAGTGATCAATCTAGAGCCACCTCTACCAGTATGATATTCGATCTCTCATAATAACTATAAAGATAAAGGGAATTCACCACGATGATTTATGAAAACTTCTTCAAAATCTCATCTCTGAGTATTAATCAACAAATCAATATAAGAACCTAGGGCAAAAGTATAAACCCTATCTCTCGATTGATAGTTCAACAATGATATAAAATAAAAGCAAGGTTCTTTATTGATAATAAAACTTAAACAATTGTTCACAGAAATTAATCAAAGTAATTGCATCTTCAGGTTAACTACTACCTTAAACTCAACACAATGGGGTTTAGCTCTCCATAGATATGAAGAACACACAAAGCTCCATAGAGGGATTCATCTTCATCAAGGGAATGTCTTCAATTGATGTTGATTTCTCCTTAAGAAATTGTTTTCTATTCTGGAATAGGATTGCTCTCAGAATTTCGCTCACTAAAGATCTATCTCTTATGAGGATTAGGGCTTCTATTTATAACTTTATTTCTTTTCATGCAGCTCCCGCGGCGCGGCACGGATTGGCGAGGCGCGAGCCAAAGTTAGAAGTGATGGCGCGTTTCGCCCCTTATCACCGCGGCTCGGCCTCTACTTCATCCTTCTTCTTTGTGATTTATCTTCTCCGGAATCTCTACGCCTTTGTGTTTCTTCGTCTTTACTTTTCGTCATTAAAATCTGCATAAATAACACCCAAAGTGATACAAGTCGCTCTACAATTAGCATCAAACCTCTAGAGTTCAATTCTAACAATAAAATCCTTAAAAATCATAAGATATGTTTAACTTTAGATCAAAAGGTAGTTAATTTAACACACGAAAATACTACTAATTCACACTTAACAGTCTGCCCATTGATGGGAAGGCTGTTAATGGACCTGTTCAACATGCTAACTCACTATGTGAGAGAATGTTAGGGAGAGATCTAATTGTGCCTAATCAAGGTTCAAGAGGCCAGGGTATCAGTCTGGCTTCCCTTAAATCTTATTATGATGAACTCAGATTGAATGACAACTCTACCGAGGATGATGTTTGGTTAAAGACTAAGGTCTATATCATGCTAATGTTTGGTAACCTTTTATTCCCAGAGTCGACAGGTAACACTGTCAACTTTTTTTATTTAAGTAAATTATATAGTATTAGCAAGATTAGGAAATATAGTTGGGGGTCTACCGTTTTGGCGATGTTATACCAATCGCTTTGTAAGAACGCAGTTGCCGACAAGTGCACCTTCTATGGATGTATGTTCCTCCTACAAGTATGGGGTTGGTGGAGAATGCCTACGCTATCCCCTACAGGCAGGAACAACTACACGTTCCCTTATGCAGCAAGGTAGGTCTTTTTCAACGTTATCCCTTGAATGCTAACTCTCTTTTACATAAAAATCTGAAATACATGTTTGCTCTTTTCATTTTAGGTTCTATGGTCCTAAATTGAATTACAACAAGAATCCGAGGGGGAATACTATTTTGTATCAGCAACTATTGGATCACCTCCGAGCTGAAGATGTATTACCACTAAACTTTTATATGATCATATAGATGTATTACATTCCATCTTCTTTTTTAATAATATATTATTCTTTTCTCTTACGCAGTTTAATTGGAGACCATACTTGATGCTAGACCATGAGCCCAACGAGAGTGACCAAGAAGTTTGGACTGCGGTGACACCTATAATAAGGTTCAACATCATGGAGATGCACCAATATGACCGTGTGAGACTCCAGTTTGGCATGCATCAACCAATCCCGGATCCCCCCACTGATCTGGGTTGTTGGCATCTGAGAAGAGTCAATCACCAATGGGATCACACAGACTATCATTCATTCGCACCTGAACTTTGTGAGATGTGGAAGCAGCGTCGCCGCCGTCTACTACAATTCCCCGTTGCCCAACTCCCGATGTATCTAACCGTAGACAGCGTGAATTGGTATAGAACAGTCACAACCCCCGATATGTATGTGTCCGACCCCTACTACCTACACGACCCCCACCAACAGCAATACAACCAACAACCACCCCAACAACGTCAACAACGCCAACAACGCCAACAACGTTAAACCTCCGAACAATCTTACCATGAAGAATATCAAACAACGCCAACGCCCTACCAAAATCAACCCATCCAACAACAATCATGGGGCTTCACTCAACAACTCCATGACGCTGACCCCTCCACTAGGCAACCCATCCAACAACAATCATGGGGCTTCACTCAACAACACCACGACGCCGGCCCCTCCACCTCCACTACGCAACCCATCCAACAACAATCATGGGGCTTCACCCAACAACACCACGACGTCGGCCCCTCCAATAGGCAACCCAGCCCTGACTTGGGTCCAGATGACGAATACGACCCAAACGAGCAAATGATCACTCAATCGTCACTTTACCATACATCCCAACAATCACAACACCAACAATATGGCTACACCACACCCCAACAATCACAACACCAACAATATGGCTACACCACACCCCAACAATCACAACACCAACAATATAGCTACACCACACCCCAACAAACAATGCCTTTTTTCCAAGGCCAATCAAGCGCTAGGTTTTATCGGCCATATGACGCAACTCCACAGCCAAGACAAATCTTTGAGGGCGTGGGGACCCGACTATTTGACAGCAGGATACAAGACTTCATGTCAAACGAGCGCATGGAGGGGCTAATCTGAGGCCCACCTACCCAAACACAACAAAAACAACCAAGGAATAGGGGGGTCGGGCTAGGGGGGTCGTCGAGAACCTTCCCAACGGATTCGAACAATGCCAGGGTGCGGTACTGACGGTCATAAGGGTCAAGATTAGAATAATTTTAATGTCTTTTAGAAATATTCTTGTTTTTCCCGTATTTGTAATCTTTGTCCCGTATTTCTCGTATTTGTAATATTTTTCCTGTATTTTCCGTATTTGTAATGTTTCTTCCCTATTTATATCATTAAACACTACCTGTCTAATTATTTATTTAATAATATTTTTAAATTATGTTAAAACAATTTAAACAAAACAAAAAAATGTTAAAAAAAGCAACAAAAAAAAGGGCTTCACTTATGCGCCACCCCAATTGGCTTGAAACTTCAAAATGGGGTGGCGCATATGAAGGGGAAATTGTGAAATGGCGCCACGGGAGGTGGCTCCTATGTGTAGGCCACCTCTCAAACCTGGTCATACAAGTAATTTTCCCCAAAACATGATTTTTTGGGTAAATTTTTTTTTAAACATGGTTATTTGGATTTTTTTTCACATATTCAATTTAATTATGTAAAAAAAATATTGAATTATATTAATATATTAATCATATTTTACTTGATTCATAGAAACAAAGACAAATCTACTACATGTCCAATTATTGTTGTAGATTTTGAGATTTTTGTAGTGAATTTTAAAATTTTAAAATCATATAAAATGGAACGATATCTCATAGGCCAATTGAAAAACTACAGTCTAAAAGAAATATAAATCGTGGTTGATAAAGTATTATAGGTGGACATTTGTATAATGTCTTCGATACCGCACTAAATGCATGCATAATCATATGGGAACATAATTAATAAAAGAGAGCACATTTATACATCTACATTGTTTATTGTCACACTTAACTATCCTTGGTGGGTAGCATGCGTGGTTTGGACAATCAGCGTCTCTTTTACATCTTGCAACTTCTGTATTAATAAAAGAGAATAAAAATTTAGATAATATTTGATAAATCATTGTGTATAAAATAACAAAGAAAATTTTCTAAATATTAAAAAATGAATTACTTCCATGGTTGGGTGGCACCAAAAATATAAAAAAAGAGATAATTATAACATAAACAAACTTGATAATTCTAACCATATTTCTTCTCATGAATTTAGGAAATCGTTTTCTCAATTTATATCTTTAAAAGTTTGAACTCTCATTACGTAAATTAAACATTATTTTTCTTCATGTAGTTGAAAAACCTCCTTCTTAAAATTAGAATAAATTAATTTATTTTTCAAATACGTCAATGTTATGATTTGTTCCTTCAAGCACATTTAGTAATGATAAAATAAATTTTATTAAATTTTCCAAACCTTTAATGATATGAAAACGTTATATACAAATGATAATTAATGTTGTAAAAATATTATTATTTTTTATTTTTTTTTACAAATACACCAACGTTTTGTACTGTTCCCCTCTAGCACATTTATTAAGAATTTAAGAAAAAAATGCTAACTAAATTTTTTTTTAATTTAAACCTTTAACTATATGAAAGAGTTAAATACAAAAGATAATTAATGTTGTAAGAAAAATAAAATAATCATTAATTTTTTCAAATACATCAATGTTTTGTATTGCTCCCGGGGACAGATCGACGAAGTCTTTTCATTTTATACCAATGAGAATGGATTATCCGATGGGGAAAGTAGCTCAATTGTATATTGAGAAGATAGTGAGTCTACATGGTATTCCTTCGAGTATTGTGTCTGATAGAGATCCGAGGTTTACATCTAAATTCTAGGAAGGTTTGCAGAAAGCTTTGGGTACTAAGTTAAGATCGAGTTCTGCTTATCATTCGCAGATTGATGGTCAGACAGAGAGGACAATTCAGTCGTTGGAAGATTTGTTGCGGGCATGTGTGCTAGAGAAAGGTGATGCTTGGGAAAATTACTTACATTTGATTGAATTTACCTACAACAATAGTTTTCATTCGAGTATTGGTATGACTCCATTTAAGGCTTTGTATGGTAGGAGGTGTAGGGCGCTATTATGCTGGTATGAATATGGTGAGAGTGCGGTGATTGGACCGGAAATTGTCCAACAAACTAGAGAAACGATTAAGATGATTCAGGAGAAGATGGAAGCTTCTTAGAGTCGTCAGAAGAGTTACCATGACAAGAGCAGGAGGGCGCTTGAGTTTCAAGAGGGAGATCATGTATTTCTGAGAGTTACTCCTATGACTGGTGTTGGTCGAGCACTGAAGTCAAGGAAGCGACGCCGTGTAGGGGAAAGAGTAGGGGAAGTAGCGTATCGTATTGCTTTTTCGCCGATGCTTGCGAATTTGCATGATATATTTCATGTATCTCAGTTGAGGAAATACATTGCGGATCCTTCTCATGTGATACAAGTGGATGATGTACAGGTGAAGGACAACTTGATGGTTGAAGCATTACCTATGAGGATTGAAGATTGGAAGTTGAAACAACTGCGTGGTAAAGAGATAGCTTTAGTCAGAGTAGCTTGGGGAGGACCAGCAGGTGGTAATGTTACCTGGGAACTAGAGAGTCAGATGAGGGACTCCTATCCTAAACTCTTCACTTAAGGTATGTTTTCGAGGACGAAAATTCTTTTAGTGGGGGAGAGTTGTAACACCCCATATTTTCCATTCAGTAATTTGATTAGAATATAAATTAATTATTTGGATTATTCGGTATTTTAATTGGATTAAACTGGAGAAATTGAGAAATAATGTTATTGGGTCAGTGTTATGTTTAGTAAAGGGGGGTGTTAATTGTTAGGTCTTTACTAAATTTATATTCTATTTTTCATAAAAGAAGGAAAAGAAGAAAAATGGAAAATAAAAAGAAAAAAGAGAAAAAGAGAAGGAGAAGAGAAGAACGTGAAAGAGCTTTGGAAGAGGAAGAGGAAGAACCAAGAACTTTTGCTAAGGTAGGGGGACTCTTCCGATTATCATCTATTATGCATTCATGAATGATAGGATTGATTAGGTGGGTTAGTTCTTTCAATTGCATGTGTTCTAGGTTTTGGGGTTTTGAGGTTTAGGTTCAATTATGTAATTTTGATGCAATGGTATGGTTATGAATGTATATAGATGTTAGATAGAATTGTGATGTGATAGAATCATGTTGAATTGCTGGAATTGGCTCTGTTTTGGTGTGGTATTCGTATTGGTATGAAATGGTGATGAGTAGAGGGGCTGAGGTGCTGTCAAAACAGATTTTTTTGATACTGTGCACGCTGTAACCGGGTAGCAGCAATGCTGTAACCGGTTACCACGTGGAAAAATAAGGAAACTGGGAATTTTTTGCTGCTGTAACCGATTACTGTCCCTGCTGTAACCAATTACAACTGAGTTTAGAAAATAGCGAATACATTGACGTAAACGCGTAACCGGGTAGCGCCCATAGTGTAGTCGGTTACACCTGATGCATTTTGAAAAATATTTTCTAAAATTCATAATTTCAAACCCTGTATCTGTTTTAAGCACCATTTTGAGTGTTGTGCCAGTAATTAAAAATTCTATATAATTAAATGGAATTTGGGCAGTAGCTCGATTTTATTTTAAAACTCCAATTTAGTTATTTTGGCGAAGTTATACATTGTAGGCATATATGGTTAAATGTAACAATGTGATAATGTAGTCATGATATGATTGTGTTGTGAATGTTGTGATGATGTATGATTGAGTATTGAATGATGCTGAGACATGTACATACTAAGTTGGTGATGATAACAGTGAGTTATGTTGAGATGATATTGTTCATCGAATCGGTGATGATGGTAAGTATGTTATATGTTGCATGCATTCATAATCATCTTTTGGTGGTTGAATCTCAATGATATTTTGGATCAGTGGATGGCATAATTCCTATTGTGTGGAATTAGTGCTGGCAGGGCCGTATCTCGGTGATGTTTAGATCGGTCGGATGGGTTAATCCCATGATGAATTGATACCACATGCATAGTGTTAGTGCATTGCATATATACATTATTATAACATGATTGGAAGGTTCCCAGTGTTATTTCACGGTGATGTGGTTGATTGTATATGATGTTGTTGATGAATGAATCTATGAAAATATGAATATATTGTAGTTGGGTGAATAAGGTGCTTATGATATGTTATTGTTTATGAGTTAATAATATCTGTTAATTGTGAAAATGTCTCACCCTTACTGTTGACATATTTCAGATAGAGGAGTAGCTGCTTTTGAGCTTGGCGAGGAAAGCTTATGGGCTAGTCTGTTTAGTCGTAGCGTCGGTGTCATGCTCTGATTTGTAACAATGGGGAACATTTGTTTTAGAGTTGTTTGATAACTCTTAATTTTATTTTGTTTAATAATTTTGTTAAGTTTTGGAGATGATAAATGATGGTTTAATATTGTTCAACTTATAAACTTTACTTTCGCTCTGTTAACATGTTTCGATGAATGTTACGTATTGAGTTCCTCGTGATAAGCATGACATGTGTTTTAAAAATGATTTTTTGCGAGTTGTAGCATCCTTTTTACATGTTACTCTAAATTATTCAATATATTCTGTGGGGGTTTAGAAGGGTGTTACATCTTTCATTGTAAGTAATGGTTTTTCTGTTTTTTTGGCATTCTTCTTGGTTGCCTTGTGGTTTCTTGCAGGATCTTTTCCCTTCTTTATTTTCGACCTCCCTTTTAAAAGATGCATCGGTGGGGAGTATGGGGGGTTGGGTGAGAGAGGTTTTGGAGTGGGGATATTTCATAATTTTATCTGCGAACAGCCCCGGTATACCCGAAGATTTGATTCTTTTACATGCTAATTTGAATCTTTTTTCTCCGAGTATGGAAGAAAAAGATAAGGTAGTTTGGAAGGATGGCGAGGATCTTTCTTTTACGGTAAAGGGTTGCTATGAATTTCTCTCTTCTTCTTTTGTTCCTTTTGGTCCAGCTAATATTTATGATAAGGCATCTGGTCTTATTTGGAAGATGCATGTTCCTCTCAAAATAAAAGTTTTTGGATGGCGGTGATTTCTTGAGAAGCTTCCTACTAAAGATTCGCTTGTTTGTCAAGGCATTCTTTCTAATTATAGTGATATTTCTTTTATTTTTTGTGGAGTTGCACCCAAATCTTCGTACCATTCGTTGTTTGGTTTTCATTTCGTTGTTTTATTTTGGAAGGAAGTGGCCAGTTGGATTGATTTTGTAGACCATGAAACAGTTGATCTTTTGGATAATTTTTTGAGGTGGAGACGTTTTTGTAAATACAAGAGAGTTAAAAAAGGAAAAGAAAGATGTGTTTGGTTAGCAACAATTTGGTGTTTATGGATCCTTAGGAATAAGATTGTTTTTAGAGAGGAGGATTTGAGCATTTTGGAGGTTGTTTGGAACATCAAAGCTTTGTTATGGAGATGGTCCTTTATCGGGAATATTACACAAACCAATTGTAATTTTTATGAGTTTTATAAAAACCCTTTGTTTTATCTCTTTTAAGTTTCATTTGGTGTATAATATTGTCTTTTCCAAGTAGTTCTTCGATGCTTTTGTAATCGGGTTCGAGAACCTTTGTTCTCTTTTTAATGAAACTTGCTTAAAAAATCAATATTTAAGTTCCTCACTACTATAAAATATAAGCATATTTTAAAATTCAGTTGATACTCCTTTTATAAAGCGAATTCTAGAAGAAAAAAAAAAAGAAAATATTTTTCATTGTTAATTTTTATTATTTATCGGTAAATAGAATCTCAACGCTCTTAAATAGAACAAATTTTAAGTCTATTAAAAAATAGAACAAACTTTAATTACCATGAACAATTATATATTATTTACTAAATTAAATAATCATGAATAATAATACATCTCTAAATTTAAATTTCTTGATAGAATAAGAAAATATCACAATTTTTTTAAAGAGTTTAAGACTTAAGACTATCGATTATATTAAAATCTAAAAATAATTCAAAATAATTTACTTAAACTTTCTGAGTTTTTTAAAAAAAAAAGGCAAAGGGATTAAAAAAAGGAGTTTAAGGGTTACTCCGCCCGAATACAAAACGAAAAGCTTCTACTACTCAAAACAACTGAGAAGTAGAATATTCTAAACATAAGAATTACAATTATCCACTAGTTTCATATTGGAGAGTGGCTTTCTATCTCGGCAACTTCTTTCCTATCTTGCAAAAATGGGTCTTTTCCATTTATATTTCTTGGTGTGTGGGTTGGCGAAGGCGCTAACAATAGGAGAATGTGGAAGGATGTGGTCACTAACATCAAAGTAAGATGTGGAAGGGGAGAAATATTTCTATAGGCGGAAGGGTAACTCTTATTGGTTCGGTGCTTAATGCTATCCCAATCTTCACTCTTTCATTCTTTAAAGCTCCGAACAAAGTTGTTCAAGAGACTAGAGGTCTCCTTAGTAATTTCTTGTGGAATGGGGATGTGAAGAAAAGAAGTATTCATTGGGTGAAGTGGGAGAATGTTTGCAAACCTAAGGAGAAAGGCGCGCTAGATATTAAAGATGTTGGTGATATGAATAAATCCCTTCTTCTCAAATGGACGTGGAAAATTTTGAAGGAGGATAAAGTCATTTGGAGTAGATTTCTTCTCTTGAGATATAAAAATCTGAAATTCAAAGTGTTAGCCTCTTGCGGGGAAGTTTTAAATCGGGAAGATTCTAGTTGGTGGAGAGACATCATTCTTAATGATTTTAAAGAGGAGGATTCCGTTGAAGACTTCAACGATTGGGTCAAATGTGATCTTAAAAAAGGTAACAACATTCTTTTTTGGCATAATTGTTGGTTGGGTCACCAAACTCTTCGCGATTCCTTTCTGCAGTTGTTCGATCTCTCAACCAATAAACTATGCAAGGTTAGTGATGTCTTTTCTTGGAACAATGGTGCCTTTTTTTGGAATGTTAACGGTCTCTTTGAAATTGACGGTTCCGATCATTTGAGCCCAGATTTCATTCACGACGCCATAAATGGTACTCCTACGCATTTTGTTGTTCAAGTAAGGGAGCTAAAAGTGTTGTTGGAAGGCATTGTTCCAAACAATACGGACCACGACGACTTCCATTGGAAACTAAATTCAAACGGTGTGTTCTCGATTGCAAGTGTGTCTAACTTGGTATCTAATGCCAAAGACATGGCATGGTTAATCAATACCATCAATTTGTTGGAAGCTATTTGGAAGGCTAAGATTCCGAAAAAGGTCAAAAAAATTTGTTGGAGATTTTTCATAGATAGACTTCCTCTAAAAGACCTTTTGGCCTATAGAGGTGTATCTAACTTCAACTCTCTTGATTTTTATTTTGCTCCAATCATCCGGAATCTTCGGAACACCTCTTCTTTCAATGTCAAGTTTCAAAAGCGGTTTGGGAAAATATCTACACTTGGTTGGGAAATGACTTGGAGTTTACTTTGGAGGAGTTCAAAAGTTTTGGTTACATTCAAGAAAAGGCGAGGAAATCCAATACTAGAGTTAAACTAAACTCAATTTGGTTAGCTCTAATTTGGTGCATTTGGGTAATGAGAAATACCAATATTTTTGATAATGCTTCTTTTAGCTTCGAAGTGGTTATCTCCAATATCATGTTCTTTTCTTGGAGATGGTTGTGTAATAGTGACTCTACTTCTTGGACTATTTTTTATGATTGGTACAAGTTACCTTTAAACTGTTTCAACTTTATTTAGAGTTCTTGTTGTAAGAGTTGCACCCCTAATGCGATATCTTATATCGTTGCTTATTATAAAATATTATCAACTAGTTTATAATAAATATAAAGACACTTCAAAGAATTAAAGACGACCTCCGTCATACATTCGAGAAAGCTAAACCACTCATTCTTAGAAATGATCGCATTACGCCTATTCCAAATGCACCAAACCGTAGCTAACCAAATTACCCCAACAATAGATATTTTGACTTTATTCTTAACCTTCTCATAGACACAAAAGAACCCCTCAAACTCCTCCAAGGATACGTCCTCAATCGGACCAATCCACTCAAAAACCTTCCTCCAAATACTCGCCACAACAACACAACCCCCTAAAAGATTCGATAAACATTCCTCCTCAATCGAACTAAACACACAAAGCAATCACTACTATCCAACAAAATGCCTCTCTTTTGCAATTGATCCATAGTAGCTAATCTATTGTGAATAATCCTCCAACCAAATAAAAGAATTTTAGGAGGATCTTTTACCTTCCAAAGATGAGTATTAGCTTTAACAATAATTGGGTTGAGAGGAGGTCCAGAAAGCTTAACTTTGAACCTATCGTAACAAGATCTAACGGTGAATACTACGTCCGAATTGGTGCTCCACACAAAAACGTCCTTTGCATTCTCCGTCGAAACCCCGTGTTGGATAATATCACGAAGCTCTTGCCAAAAAAACCCAGAACTGGCATTGTTGTCATGGAAAAGCTCAGCAGCATTCCATTCCCAACCAATAGCGGTAAAAAAACCAGCAGCTGCTACCGAAACAGAGTCGTCGCGTGACATGGAGAAGAGCTCGGGGAATTCCTGAATCAACGGTTGATTACCGGCCCGCATGCTGTACCAAAATGGAACATCTAAACCATTCCCAACATTACATGACACAACCCCTGAAAACTCTGATTCAACAGAAAAACATAATTATTAGATAAAAGGATGTTCCTCTACCATATTGAGTCATTTTTCTCAACAACGGATATATCGCCAATGAGAACCTTCCTCTTCACATTGTTGTATCTAGAAGTAAGGATACCACGCCAAACCATCTCTTCATACGGTAAAATCCTCCACTTTCATTTACTAAGTACCGCGACATTTATCACTTCCACATTCTTAACACCTAAACCACCTTCTTCGCGAGCTTTACACACTGTATCCCAACACACTCAATGGATGGACCTTTTGATATCACTCTCGTTCCAAAGAAAATTACTTTGAATCGCTTGAATCTCGTTTAGGATCTTGGAAGACGCTTTGTAAAAAGATAGAGAATAGATTGGAATGGTATTTAACATGGAGTTAAAAGCACCCTCGACCCGCTATGTTAAGATGCAAAATTGAGTTAATGATGCAAAATTGTTGTCTGAAGGGGTTCAAAGAGCTAATCCTATACGAATTTGGAATGTTTTTAATTTAAGAAACCAGGTGGGTCAATTGAAACCCCTCAATCTACTCTCCTTTCGCCAATGCTTATAACTTAACTCTTAATTTTACAATAGAGATCGTTTTTATTCTTCCACACTTTTTAAGATAATTATTAATTATGTTAATTTTAATAGTAAAATAATATGTAGACAAAAATATCCTTAAAAAAATTTATATTTTTTATTCTGATTATTAAAAATTTTTAATTTGTTAATGTAGAATGAAAGTTATAATTGACATCTTATTTTTTTTATCCAACAAGACAATGCAAGAGTTCATGTCAAAGATAATGATGAAGAGTTTCGTGGGATAACTATACTAGATGGATTCGACATCCGTTTGATGTGTCAACTTTTAAATTTTTTAAATTTAAATGTTTTAGATCTTGGATTTTTAATGCTATTCAACCCTTACAACATTAGGAGGCACGAAGAATAATTGAAAAGCTTATTAATGTTGATGTGAAGTCATTTTATAACTTTTCGTCAGTTAAGTCAAATCATGTATTTTTGACACTACAATCGTGTATGACGGAAACTATGAAAGCTATAGGCTCATAAAAATATAAGATTCTACACATGAACAAGGTCATGCTAGAAAAAGATGGACATCTCTCTAATCAAATTGTGATTGTATGTTTGTGCAAGAAATTATAGATTATTTAAGTTGTATTTTGTTTTTAAATAAAATATATTTTGCCTATAATATGCTAAATACGAAAAAAAAATTGCTTGAAATAATATTGTATCCACTTTGAGTTTATATAAGTTTGGTGGTTTCTATATTCTATTGAACACATTTTTGTACTTTAAATATTAGTAAAACCAACTTTTGAATTATTAGTGAAACCGACTTGCAGTAACAAAGTTTTAACAATAAACCTCTTCTTACAAGGAGTAACAAACTTTTAATAAGAAACCATAGGATAATGCTAAAGCCACATGCCAGCAATACCTAAGAAAAACATAACTGAAATCTAACTAACATAATGAAAAAGCATAGAAGAAAAACTTAACTGGAATCAAACCAACATTGAATAATTCAAGCATATTTTTTTTTTATAAAAAATGAGAGTGCCAAATTTAAAGCAATGATCTATCTGCCTTTGGATGCTTCTTTATGTCGGATCCTTCATCATCTTCTTCTGCAAACTTGTTTAAATCAATTTTAAGTTCATGGGGCAATTTTAAATTAACATTGAATACCACTCTTTTTTCTTCCTGAAACACATTGTATTGCGGTGGTAGTTGATGCAATTGGAAGGATTGATTTGTTGTAGATGTTGCAGAGTTGAATTGATGGATCTGAAATGGTTTTATTGATGAAAATTTGGGGAAGGTGAAACAGATTTTAGAAATGATGTTTTTTTTTTTTAAGCAAGAGATATATTGAAGGGAGAACTAAGGGTTCTCCAACCCGGATACACAACAAGCGACACTAAGCCGACAAAAAACAATATTACAACCAATTACAATTACGACATAAAAGACAATGGGTCTTTGTTAAAATCGTAAAAACAACAATTGGAATGAGTAATATTGCCATATGAAGACCACCTCCAAACCAAAAGCTTAATGCTCCAAACCATATTATTTATATTCCACACTTCATTCCTAAAACAAAAATCATTCCTTGTCAACCATATTATCCAAGTTGTGGCTAACCAAAACACCCCCAATTTGCCGCTTTTAATCTTTTTATCACGGCTCAACGAATGTCATTCCACAAAAAACGGGATACACTCTTCCTCCGTCCAACCCGAAAAACCCACCCATGAAGCAATTTCTTTCCAAACCAACTTTATCACTACGCATTTATAAAACATATGATCCGCCTCTTCCACATGAGAATCACAAAAAACACAATTTAAATTAGCATGAGTTAAAGTAATACCTCTATACACCAATAAATCTTTAGTGAGTAACCTATTCACAAAAAGCCTCCAACCAAACGCTTTTATCTTGAAAGGAACTTCCGCTTTCCAAATCAAATTGAAAGTCTCTTCACACGGAGGACCATAAGGAATACGCCTAGAAGCATAAAAACAATAACAAGAAGAAACCGTATAACCTTTCTCCAAATCCAACAACCAAACCGCATAATCCTTCGTATCGTTCAAGCTACCGAAATTATCCAAAATATCCTTCAACACCGAAAAAGAATTTAAAAAATCCGCATCTCTTCCAACTACCGAAATACCAAGATCCCCCCACTTCCAATTCCCATCACACCACCTTCCCATAACCGCTACCGAAACCTTTTTTAAAGAAGAAGCCAAAAAAAGTTCCGGAAAAACCTCCTTTAAAATACAATTATTCCACCAACAAGATTCCCCAAAAGGGGTATTAAAACCATTTCCCACTTTGAATTTACAAATCCGAAACAATGGGATCAATATTTAAAGGATTAGAAGACACAATACTAACCTTTAATATATCTCTCCACCAAAGAGAAGAAGATGCAAACTTGAAAGAATCTCCATCACAAATAATTTGCATACACAAATCACCATATCGGGCCTTTAACATGTCTAACAATAAATACTTATTACCTTGCACTATCCTTCACCTCCACTTGTTCAAAAGAGTCAAATTAAATTCGACAATATTTTAGAAATGATATGGAAGAAGTTCTTGAATAATTTTGGGAGAATAACACTATCATACTTCCCTCTTTTTTCAGTTAGATTACATATGTACTTATAGTGATTGAGATTGGAATTTTTCAGCTCAAATAGAGAGGGAAAGTTTTATCGTGAAATTTGGAATGGAGGGAGCAAAGTATATCAATCTGTGTGAAGTAGTGAGGTTGACTTGAAGCCACTAATTAAAGTGAATGAGAGGTGAGGATGTATCTAAGATGGAATTCTGTTATTGTTTTATTTGTGAATGTGTAATGAAATTTGTGTAATGAATTTGAATGGAAATTTGGTTTTAATTTGGGAAAATATTGCTGAAAACATGAAATGGGTGATGTACTTCTTACTGATGCAAAACCTTGACTTTGTATGTAGCAAATGGTCCCCACAATTAACTCATGGCTTCATAAATTGATCAAATATGACTTGATGACAAAATAGTTCAAGAAGTGAAATGGGTCTTCAACCTGTTAGTGCGTGAGAAATTTTTAGTGAGGAGAGAATAGAGAGAATAAAGAAAATAAGGATTATATTATTAAATTGAATTGTATAAATAATGATACAAACTATGACTATTTATATACAAACTGGATTGAGTTTGAGCTTACACAACTTGGATTATATTTGATATTATTATATTAGATTTGATTTGATATTATATTAATAATATTAATTCCAATAATATCTCAACATATCTCCTATAATTCAAGTTGTCAAACAACTCTAAAAATAGTCAATCTGAACTTAATTTCGTTCTCAAATTTAGAAATCTGTCGATCTTCAATCCTTTGGTGAAAATGTCAGCCAACTATGCATAACTTGAGCAATGCCTTACTCCAAGTTCACCTCGATTTACCTTTTTCCTCAGGAAGTGAAATCTAGGTTGTATATGCTTACTTCTTCCATGCAGAACTTGATTCTTCGCCAGATTTATGGCTAACTTGTTGTCGATTTGGAACACATGAGATTTCTTCACTTCGACCTCTATTTCTTCAAGTACTGATATGACCAAATTTCTTGACATGCAGAATAGGATCCTGCTATATATTCAGCTTCACACGATGATAATTCCACCACAGGTTGTTTCTTCGAACACCATAAAATTGGGGCACCAAATACTTGAAAGAAATATCCAGTTTTGCTTCTTCGATCTTCCTAATCTCCACACCAATCAGCATCTGAAAAGCAAGTAAGTGTCGCTTCTTCGCCTTCGGGGTCTTGTCGAAATAGAATTCCATCGTCTATCGATCCTTTTAGGTATCTTGATCAAATCTGAATCACACTATGTTTCTGGCTCGAATATCACATGTTTTCCTTAGTTTTTATTATCTTTGTCTCGTATTATGCTTGTATTTCCTTGGTTTTCAGGATTCTTGACCTTTCGGAGCCTCTAGTGAAGAAACGAGCCAAAACGCCAAGAAGATAGGGTTCTTCAAGAAGAATTGTACTTATGGCGTTCTGCACCGCGCCGGCTATATGGGACGCGATGACGTGGCCCACTTCATGATGGAGCCAACTGCCACGATCACACGATCATGTCCGTTACTCCTCACCGCGCCCGCGGTGGAGCTGCCGCGCCCGCGACCTTCATTAAAAGACTCCCGCCCAAAAGGAGTTGAGGGGCACTCCTGTCTTTACGCTGATCCAGAATCCACTATATATAGTTTAGTTTTCATTTTCGTTTTTTTATCCAAGCTTAGTACAAACTTAAGCCATATACCATCAATATCTGTAAAGTAGTAACCTCTTCACATCGGGGAGTTACTACGGTGTAGATTAAGTTGTAATCGAGTTTTGGAGCACTTTGGTTGAAGTTTATCATACCAGCCTTCACTTTGTATCAAGATTCAATCTCCGATCGGAGTAAGGTTCAATTTACTTGCATTATTTATTTTTCTTGCTCTTACTACAAGTTTTATAGAGTCTAAATACTCTTACCATAGTCTACATGTGTTATAGACTCTAAATGCTCTTACCATAGTCTACAAGTGTTATAGACTCGCACCCTTTTATTACTCGCACTTACCATAGTCTACATGTGTTATAGACTCGCAATTACTATGTATGGCTAAATGTAATACCCCAAAATTTGCCTTCATATAATTACAAATATCATTTTATATCGATTAAGTGACATGACACAATTGGTAAGGCTTTGAGAGTAAGAGGTACAAGAGCGAGAAGTCCCGAGTTCGAATCCCACTTCTGACATTTTTACTTTTTTATTTTCTAACTTTAATACTAACTTCATTTTCATTAAAAAATCACAAAAAATAGTTTTTTTTATCATTTTTATTCTTAATTTTCGTATTCATTATTTAAGCATTTTTCAAAAGTATTAATTTTTCATTTTTTCATCTTATTCATAAAAAAATAACCAAAATAAAAAGATTTGAGATTATTTGTTTACATTTTTATAAATAATGCATTTTTAGGATAGTATTTTCATTCTTAGAGAAAATTAATGTAATTGATTGATTATGTCAAGAATCAAAATCAAATATTATATTTGATTTAGAATTTTGATTATATTGAATCATTGATTTTTTCCTATTTTATCTAACCTAATATTTTTCCTATATAAACCTTTCTAACCCTAACCTATAGAGTCTCACGTAGAAGTCAACAATTCCATTCTACAGAACCCTTATTTTATAAACCTGAACAACCTCACTTTCACGTACAAATCCCATAGTCCACAGTTCCACTTCCACTCTAACAACACCCCTTTAGATTGTTTCCACCATTCTCAACCTCTTGCCGTAACATAATCAAAACCAATATCAAAACCACATCACCATTCACAATCTACCTGCAAAAATCTCATTCCATCAATTTCATCCAAACAAAACCAAATGCAAAAGCAAATCCACCACGCTATCATCACTGAACAACAAAGGCAGTAAACATCACAAACCAACATCAACGGAGATACTCATAATGGAATCGACGATAATCGTAGAAGAAAAGAAGGAACAGAACAGTTTAAGTCCACAATCAAAAAACGCAGAGGAAGAACCAAGATCGGAGAACACGACTTCGACCCGACGTTCATCGCCAATGCAGCAGAGTTCACTGTCTGATCCGGAACAACTCACTCCCACGGACGACATCCTTCACCACAGCAATCGCCTTTTCTCAGATGCAGCCACATGCGGTTTCTCGGAAGCAGCACCACCACCGCCGTGAGGATAACCGTCGATCGCGAGTTTCATCGACCAACAAATGTCGCAGCCGACAACCCCACCGGACATATCTGCGTAACCACGTCGCAACAATATCGGCAAGGTACTTCACCTCCGTTCCGATCTAACACCGTCGGACACGCTTTTCACGCTATTAGATTCGATGCCCTTTATTCTGCCGTCGACCTTCGGTACATTTGAGCTATTTATCTATCATCGTGGATATTCGCAAGTTCATCCTCAATCTCCTCCACTGGGTCTCGCTAATTCCAGATCTAAAGGACCAGAACGCGCTACTCCATCATAGACATCCAAAGGCTACTCACACTGAATCTCATGCCCAGGTTCCTTTTAAATTTTTCATTATGTTCTTTTTTTATCTTTCTTATCTCTTTTCTTTTTAAAAGAAACTCAAATATTTAAACTTTTTTTTATTTAGTTTTTTAGAACGATTAACTAAATGCTGATTAATTTTCATTTAATAATTAATTAATTAGTTAATTAGGTTAATTTAATTAGTAATTAGAGTTAATTTTTTTAATTAGTTAATTTTAATTTAGAAATTAGGTTTTAATTAATTTTAGGCTAATATCTTTAGGTTTAATAATTTTAATTAATTAATTTTAGGCTAATTATTTTAAGTTTAATAATGATTATTAATTTTAGGTTTTATCACTAACCTTAACCTTTAAAAGTGACACGTTAGGTAGGTGTTGTCCGTCAACTAGGATTTTACCCTTAAGTTTTTAGCCATTAACCTTCAAGGTTTAGGTTCGCCTTTGTAATCAAACATTGAATTTCTTCCACGATTCTCTTCTCACCTCATGCTCCAATGATTGTCGAATGCCTTTATTTAATTTTTTGCCTTTATTTAGCTTTTAGTCAATTTTTGCCTTTATTTAATCTCCGTTATTTAATTTCTTCTTTTATTTCTTCCTTTATTTTATGCTATTGTTTTTTTCAATTTATTTTATTTATTTAATTTCTGTTATTTAAATATTAGAAGCTGTATAGGTTGCCTATTTAATTTTGATGTAATAGTAATTAGGGCCTTTTATTTTCTGCCTTTTAAATTCCGCCTTTATTTTTCTGCCCACATGTGTTTATTGTAATAGCGTAGGAACTTTTAATTTCTGCCTTTACTTTTGTTTATATTAACTGCGTGGTTAGTAATCTAGGGAGTGCAAGCCTGCCGAATAACTTAAAATCACTAATTTTACAAGATAAATGTAATCGAAGTTAACCACGTGTTTATTGCACCCACACACCTTTAGGGTAATTCCTCTTGTTGCCTTTGTTGCTTGTTGCCTTAATTTTGTTGCCTAAAAATAGTCAAGTCCCTCGATTCCGAGGATACCTAAAGCAATGTTGCTTGTTGCCTTCAAAGTTATTGAAACTCCCTCGAGGTTGCCTTATAAAGAGTTGATTGTCCCTATTTGCTAAGGTATCCTCGCATGATGCCTAAGAAAATCAAATGACTATTATATCCTTCCCCTAGACTACCCAACCTCTTTATGGCAAGGGACTGTCTTATGGCGAACGATATCTCGATGACCCTTTCAACATCCAATTGAAAGACTTCCTACCCTCCTATGGTATGGATAGATCCTTTCACCTGAAAAGCTAAAAGAACGTTTTTTCAAACTTAGGGTAGTTGCTATTAATTTCTTGCTCTATTTCAAATTCAAATTCAAATTCAAACTCTTTTTCCCACTAATTTTCAAATACTTTTCAAAAGACTACGCTTATTTACAAGCTAAAGTTCTTCTTCAAAGGATTCCTATTCACACCCTACTTTTCAAACAATTCAAATATTTTGAAAACAAAAGTGAGCTAAGCAATTATGAGTCCATGGATAACCATGGATGCAAAGGGTGCCTTACACCTTCCCTTTGCATAATTACCCCCTGAACTCAAAATCTTTTCAAAAGGTCTTTTCCTGTTCTTTTAGCCTTTCCTAAAAATTGGATAAAATAAAAGTCGGTGGCGACTCATGCTATCTGCAACATTTCGATAAAGTCAGTTCACCGTATTACACTAAATCATAAAGGTTTGAATGTAATGTTTGTGATCATGTCTGTGTTCTAATTGTCGCGTTAGTGAAAGTACTCTAGGGATGTTTTACTTTTAACTTGAGTCAAATTATGCTTTAAAATGTTTATTGGGTAAGATCAAAAGCCGTCCATATCAAAGATAGACTTGATTATTATTTAACCAAGCAAAAGAAGCGAAAGCGATTTGGTTGGTTAAATAGGAATCATAAACTCTTTTTAGAAAACGATTTTTGAAACTATTTTCGGACGCGTTTGTAGGTTTGAAATCTGACTCTTGTTCAAAAGCCAAGAGTCTCTTTAAGTTAATCTTTCCAAGTAAAATCACTTTTTTGTTAAGTCAAAACTATCAATTTTTTTAAAATAGATTTACTGCTTTAATGCGGAAGGCACCCTTTATATGTGACAATAAAGGAAGTTAAATTAAATAGTAAATTCGGTTCTTAGTAGCCAAAAGCTACAAGTTCCCGTTAAATTGGTTTTTTGCTACGAATAGAGAATACTTCCCCATGAGTCGTTTCACTGATGCATGTCTAGAACATAGTCTAGTTTCATGATTTACATTTCAACCTATTGCTTTAAATTTTTATTCACTCCACTCACTTACCTTGTTGCACTGCACTCACATTAATATTCATGTTCACCTTAGATAAGCACCTTAACAATAGAGTTGATAGATTGACGATTGGTCTCTGTGGTTTGATAATCTTATATATTACTTCGATAGGCTGTACACTTGCAGTACTATATTTAGGCTATACGTTACAGACCCATCAAGTTTTTGGCGCCGTTGCCGGGGACCAACTTCGTCAAATTTCGTACCCTATTGTTATCTCGTTTAGACTAAGGCTATTATAGCCGATAGATGCGTAGAAATCGTAACATCGGTAACCTATTAAACCCTTTAGTGGAACCTGAACATTACGCCCGAGCACGTCTGTTTATCCTTAAATTAAGGAAAGCTATGGCTGAAGACCGTAACCAAAGACCGCTTAAACAGTTTTCTCAACCATCTAATGAGGAGCCCAGTTCGAGTATCGTAAACCCCGCTATAACAACCAACAATTTCGAACTTAAGCCCTCATTAATTCAACTGGTTCAACAAAACCAATTCACTGGTCTCGCTACAGAGAACCCGAATCAACACCTAAAAGTATTTATCCAGTTAGCCGACACCCTTAAGGCAAATGGAGCCACACCTGAAGCCATTCGTTTAAGATTGTTTCCTTTTTCCCTTTGAGGTATAGCCCATGACTGGTTTCCAGCCAACTCAATAACAACTTGGGAAAACCTTAGGAGAGCCTTTCTTGCCAGATATTTCCCACCTAGTAAGACCGTTGTCCTTAGGAACCTGATCACCAGTTTCACTCAAAACCAGGGCGAATCACTTTTTGATGCCTGGGATAGATATAAAGAACTTTTGAGAGCCTGTCCGCACCATGGCCTAGAGCAATGGTTAATCATACACACCTTTTATAATGGACTCCATTACAACACGAAAATGTCTATTGACGCTGCCGCTGGCGGAGCGTTAATGAACAAACCTTATCCCAACGCTTGTGCCCTGATAGAGGACATGGCCCAAAACCACGCCCAATAGGGAATAGAATGAGCAACGGTAGAGAAAAAGGAGAGCCATGGAGGAAAGCATGAGATAAGTTGCATGGACATGATGAATGCTAAGATGGACGCTCTGGCCTGGAAAGTCGAAAACATGTCTCCAAACCCTACCATAGTGGCAGCAATCCAATCGGAGTGCGAGCTCTGTGGAATTCAAGGACATCAAACCGTTGATTGTAACCTTTTGAACGATTCTGGCTCAGACCAAGTTAACTATACCCAAGGAAATCCTTTCTCGAACACATACAATCCTGGATGGAGGAATCACCCGAATTTCTCCTACAAGAACAACAATTCCATCCAAAATTCCGGATCTTCGAGACTCCAAGGATTCCAAACACAAAAACAAAACCAACATATGCAAGTTGTGCCACCAAGACCGAACCTTAAAGAAACCATAGACACCTTTATCCAGAGTCAAACTCAGCAAAATAAGGAGGTTATGAACCAACACATTCACACAAACGAGTTAGTTACTCAACTGGCAACCAAGTTTGACCAGATGATGACCCACACCAAAATGCTTGAACCCAGATTTCGCAAGTAGCTCAAACTACCTCTGCATAAGTTGTACCTGAAGGACAATTCCCTGGACAAACCCAACCTAATACCAAAGGGACAGCAAATTCCATCACCCTAAGAAGTGGAACCGCTTATGAAGGACCGAAAAATCCTAACCTAAGCTCGTTGGAAAAATCTAAGGAAGATGCTGAACCAAAAGGCCAGGTAGAGGAACCAGAGAAATCCGAAAAGCAATCAGAACCGGAGGTAGAGAATCGCACACCGCAACCTTACAAGCCACCCATTCCATTTCCACAAAGATTGAAAAACACCAAAACAGAAAACCAATTCCAAAAGTTCATTAAGGTAATAGAGAAACTCCACGTAGAAATCCCTTTTACCGAAGCAATAACCCAAATACCATCATATGCTAAGTTCTTGAAGGATATTTTGTCCAACAAACGACGACTCGACGATTCCAAACCTTTAGAATGTCATTCCATATCCGAGAATAAACTTGCCAAGAAAGATAAAGATCCTGGAATTTTTTCTATCCCTTGCGTCCTGGGAAACCATATGATAGACAAAGCATTTCTGGACCTAGGAACGAGCGTAAGTCTGATGCCCTTGGCTGTCTGTAAGAGGTTAAAACTAGGAGAGCTTCAACCTACTAAGATGTCGTTACAACTAGCTGATAGATCCGTTAAATACCCCATGGGTATTCTTGAAGACATACCTGTTAAGATTGGTCAGTTATACATTCCGACTGATTTCGTGGTTATGGATATCAAAGAAGATGATGACATCCTAATTCTTCTAGGTAGACCATTCTTATCGACCACTTGAGCTATAATAGATGTTAAGAAAGGGAAGCTGACTTTTGAGGTAGGAGATGAAAAGATCAAGTTTATTCTATCAAAATTCCTAATGGCACCGGTGATCGGAGATGCGTGTTATGCCATCGACGTCATCGATGAGTGTGTAAATGAGCTCAACGATTCCTTAATCAGATTACTTTCTACCCCCATTTTAGAGGATGACGAATTCAAGAGTATGGAACCTTACATTGACGACAACCTTTTTGAATGCTTAGCACTTACCCCTGACCCTATGCCGTGCACCAAGAAACCTACCATAGAACCTAAGGAACTACTCAAGAATCTAAGATATGAGTTTTTAGATGAGGAGATGAATCGACCTGTCATAATAAGCGCTACTTTGAACCAAATCGAAACAAACCAACTCTTAGATACCTTACGAAGATATCCCTCAGCTTTAGGATACAAAGTCTCTGATTTAAAAGGAATAAGTTTGCCCGTATGCATGCATCGGATTCTGCTTGAGGAAAATTTGAAACCCTCGAGAGAGCATCAGAGAAGAATAAACCCTATCATGAGCGATGTAGTAAAGAAAGAGGTCCTTAAGTTATTAGAAGCTGGCATCATTTACCAGATTTCGGATAGTGAGTGGGTAAGCCCTGTCCATGTGGTACCAAAGAAAAGAGGTATCACTGTCGTGGAAAATAAGAAAGGTGAGCGTGTAGCAAAGCGGACCGAAGGAGGATGGCGCATGTGTATAGATTACAGAAAACTGAACAAGGCGACTAGGAAAGACCATTTCTCTCTTCCATTTATAGATCAGATGCTTGAGCGTCTAGCTAGACACTCATATTTCTGTTATCTTGATGGATACTCTGGTTTTTTGCAAATCCCTATTCACCCGGAGGATCAAGAGAAAAATACATTTACTTGCCCTTATGGAACATTCGATTACAGACGAATGCCCTTTAGGCTCTGTAATGCGCCCGCCACTTTCCAACGTTGTATGATGTCGATTTTCGCAGACTATCTCGATGGAATTATGGAGGTATTTATGGACAATTTTTCGGTGTTTGGATTTGACTTTAATAACTGCTTGTCAAATTTAGAGAAAATCTTAGAAAGATGTGTGGAAGTAAACCTTGTGCTGAATTGGGAGAAGTGTCATTTCATGGTGAACGAAGGGATAGTTTTAGGACACATCATCTCCGAGAGAGACATAGAAGTTGACAAGGCCAAGATAGAAGTTATAGAAAACCTAAACCCACCTAAGACCGTTAGGGAAGTAAGAAGTTTTCTAGGTCACGCTGGATTCTACTGACGCTTCATCAAGAACTTTTCTGGAATAACTAAATCCTTAACAAACCTGTTGATGAAAGATGTCGAGTTTGAATTTGATCAAAAATGTCTTGAGGCCTTTGAAGTTTTAAAGCAAGCACTAATTTCAGCCCCCATCATACAACCCCCTGATTGGACGCAACCCTTTGAAATCATGTGTGATGCAAGCGATTTCGCTGTAGGAGCTGTATTAGGGCAAAGAAAAGATAAGAAACTACATGTCATCTACTATGCTAGTAGGACCCTAGACGCTGCCCAGCTTAATTATACAACCACAGAAAAGGAATTGCTAGCCGTTGTGTTTGCTATCGATAAGTTCCGATCCTATTTAGTAGGAGCCAAGATAATAGTATACACTGACCACGCTGCAATCCGATACCTGTTAAGTAAGAAGGATGCTAAGCCTAGATTGCTCAGATGGGTTCTCCTACTCCAAGAACTTGACCTTGATATTAAAGATAATAAGGGGACAGAGAACTTAGTAGCTGACCACCTCTCTAGGTTAGAACATCTTAAACCTGAACTGATACCTATAGATGATCACTCCACCTACGAAAGGCTAGTAGCTGGGATGAATGTTGTTGAGAAGGACACCCTACATACCCTTGGAAAATAAACTTTTGAGGAGATCTCAACCTTGAGTAGCGTGCCATGGTATGCAGATATTTTAAACTATCTGGCCGCTGATATCATACCCCCTGACCTAAGTTACCAACAGAAGAAGAAGTTTTTCAGCGACGTTAAACACTTCTTCAGGGACGAACCCCTCCTATTTAAAAGGGGAATATATAATATCTTCAGACGATGTGTGCCAGAAGAAGAAGTATGCAACTTCATTGAACACTGCCATGCTGCACCTTATGGTGGACATGCAAGCACGTCTAAGACATGCGCTGAGATTTTCCAAGCTGGTCTTTATTGGCCTACCGTTTGGCGCAATGTCCACACATATATTTCAAAATGTGACCGATGCCAACGCACTAGGAACATCTCAAGACGTGACGAAATGCCTTTGAGTAACATCCAAGAAGTAGAATTATTTGATGTTTGGGGTATTGACTTCAGGGGGCCTTTCCCTTCCTCGATGGGTAACAAGTACATCCTAGTAGCCGTTGACTATGTCTCAAAGTGGATCGAAGCTATTGCATCGCCCACAAATGATACCAAGGTAGTTGTCAAACTGTTCAAGAATATCATTTTCCCGAGGTTTGGAACTCCGAGGTTAGTCATAAGTGATGGAGGATCACACTTTATATCTAGGATATTTGACAAGCTTCTAAGTAAGTACGGAGTCAATCATAGAGTAGCAACACCATATCACCCGCAAACCAGTGGCCAAGTGGAAGTGTCGAATAGGGAAATTAAGCAGATCTTAGAGAAAACTGTATCGATGTCTAGAAAAGATTGGTCTGCAAAACTTAGAGATGCTCTATGGGCCTACCGAACGGCCTATAAAACCCCTATTAGAACAACCCCTTATCAATTGGTCTATGGAAAGTCCTGTCATTTACCTTTTGAATTGGAACATAAGGCCTATTGGGCAATTAAAACCTTGAACTTAGATTACTTGAAGGTCGGAGAGAAACGTATTCTAGATATTCATAAGTTGGAAGAACTCCACTTAAATGCGTACGAGAATGCCATCATTTACAAGGAAAGAACCAAGATATGGCATGACAAGAAGATCATAAAGAAAGATTTAAACATTGGCAACCCAGTCCTCCTATTCAATTCAAGACTACGTCTCTTCCCTGGTAAGCTTCGCTCACGATGGACGGGTCCATTTGAAGTTTCGAAAGTTATACGGTCAGGAGCAGTAGAAATTAAGAACGATTCATGTGCCCCGTTTGTGGTAAATGGACAAAGACTGAAGTTGTACAAAGGGGGCGATCTGCCCGTTGGTTACTCTAGTCATATTCTGATAGACCCTCAGATACCTACATGAAGTAAGATCTAACCGTCAAGCTAATGACGTTAAACGAGCGCTACGTGGGAGGCAACCCATGGTTTATTTTCAATTTTATTTTGTTTTTAGTACATATATATATATATATATATATATATATATATATATATATATATTATCTGAACTAATTTCTTGTGTTTTTTTATTTTCAGGATGAATTACCTCGATGGTATGGTTGTGATTTTCAGGGATGAGGCGCAGAGAGCCCGATTTACTACTTTAGCTGCTAGAACTATGGTACCCACTAGGTACCCCGATCAGAGCTGCATGGGAGCATTCGGGATTGAGACAAGTATCAGGTATCTGTGCAACCAACTTGGCTAGAATGATTATGCTGACGATGTCTACAAGACCTACAGGAACCTTACTTTAGAGTTCCTTAGCTCCTTAGACTATAAACCATGGGTGGGTGAAGGAGATGACCGAGGATGGATTAACTTCTGGATGTTTGGCACCGAGTACACCCTAACCATCAAGGAGTTTGGGGATTTACTTGGTTTCCAAACTGGACCGACTGCCATTACTGAGATACCACTGAATTACTTTCTGAGCAGAGATATTGATAAGTTTTGGCAGGATATTACTGATGGAGCTAGCCTTGACCCTTCTGCCCAGCTGTCGAGGAAGATCCATAACCCAGCTTTCCAGTACTTTAAGATGATCCTTTGCCACACTTTCTTTGGGAGGAGCTATGGTGACCACCTAGTCACTACTGAGGAGGTCTTGTTCCTATATTGTGCTAGCCAGTCCAGACCCATCGCTAGTGGAGGTTTTCTGATAGAGAGCTTAGACTAGACCGCCAGATCCACCGCAGGTTTCATACATTCCGGAGGGAATGTGACACAGATAGCTTCTGCTCTGGGCTTGGACAGGATGTTATTTCAGCTGACTCCTTACTGTGGGTGCACCTTTCTGGATCTAGACTTCTGTATGGACCGTGGGCTCATGAGGAGAGCCTCCTTCCATCCTTATCAGTACAGGTTGCTCATAGACGGTCAGACAGTTTACACCTTTACCCTGCCTGACCCCCTGATGACGTGTGTTTCCAACCCTGCCAACTGGAACTATTCTGTGGAGGGTTGGGGCGAGACATCTTATTCTACACCTGAGGACACCATCTCCGAGTACACCCCTGGCCCTGAGGACCCGGTTCCAGAGTACACACCAGAGGATCCGACTCCTGAGTACACCCCTGGTCTTGAGGACCCTGTTCCTGAGTATACCCCTGGACCTGAGGATTCCGTCCCAGAGTACACACCCGGACTCGAGGTTGTACACACTACTGTTTTCACTAACAACCTCAACTTGCAGGAACCTTACATCCGCACTCTATTGATTGCCATGCGCACCGAGATAGCCACGCTCTGCAATGAGGTGGCCGATCTTCATCTTCAGTTGGAGCTGAATGATGCCTCCTTTGCTGGTGAGTTAGATGACCTAGCTCACGAGGTGGCAGAGATGCGACGCCAGTTGACCGAGTTACGTGGTCCAGACCTTCCTGCAGGGCGCCCTCCTGGTTGGTGATAGATCTATGATGTTCACGAGATCTTTTGTTTATATATATGTGTGTGTGTGTGTGTGTGTGTGTGTGTGATTTCCCTTATGTTGTTTTTCCCTTTCAGTTTTATTGGTACACTTGTTGCATTTTATATTTTATGCATTATCTATATTGTGATGACCCGTCGATCGTACTTATATATATATATATATATATATATATATATATATATATATATTCTACAAAAAAATACATATGCTAAGTACACCCTCAAGATCTGAGAGATGATTCAAGAGAAGAGGCCTAAAGGCCAAAGGAGACGAAACCGGCCCAGCCAGTTTTCAACCTGCCGCGCCCGCGGTGACGCAACGGTCACCTAACGGCTAGTTGCTCGAAAACCACACCATTCTTCACCTTTTTCCATTTCCAAACCCATTCTCTACCATTCCTAACCCCCCATAACTCCCATTATAATCCATAACCACTCCACTACATTAATAACCTCCATAAATACTCATCAACAACCAATTTCTTCCACCACCTATAAATACCCCCCCCCCCCTCTACTTTCTTTTTCACACCTTTTCTACCTCTACACTCCATAACCTCCCTACTCTCTTTGCATCCATTTTCAAAACGATCCCATGGAATACCAAAGCTACCTTTTGCGAGAATGCAAGTCGGGCGACAAGCAACGTCAACTACTCGAAAGGTTGACAACTACACCCATCCACTCTACAAGATATATCGATGAAAACTCTCTCTACTCTTTAGGGATGTACCATAGTGTTTACTTCCTTTTAGATAAACTAGGCATGCATGATATCTTTTCCACACAAGCACCCACCTACCCTAGGCTGACGTTCGAATTTCTGAGTTCCTTAATACATAACGTCTCGCCTAACACTGCTAGCACTGTAGGTGGAGTCAAATTTAGAATGTTTAATGTTGAATATGACTACTCCACCGACGGTCTGGCAACCATGTTAGGTTTGCCTTATGGGGAAGGTGCTATTTGTGAAGCACCCCTGGACACGGATTGGGCATTCGAAGCATTTTGGGCCAGAATCAATACTCAAAATGCAAACTCTTTTGATGGCCTACTTGCTTCCCATATCCACAATCCTGCCCTTCGCGTCTTCCGTTTCCTTCTAGCATCCACCATTTTCGCTCGGGAAAACCCGAACAAGGTGAATGCTAAGGAATTGATTATCATGCAGAGTTGCCTAGCGGACACCAAAGTGAATCCGGTCCCGTTTATGATTGCCCATATGCACCATGTTGTGAGGAAAGGTGGACCGATTTCTTTTGGTGGCCTGGTTACCACTATCGCTCGTGTCATTGGCTTGGACACCGAGCTTGCCACTCTCGACCCACTTCCCCCTCGTATTGCAAACCTCAAGTTTTTAAAAGATATGCGTTTGTGCAAGACAAGGCGGGAAGGTGGTTATTACCTTATGGTTGGTGGTGCCGTTGTACCGAGTGTTGTTATGCCTTGTACCCATCGCACTGATGTCAGATTTGAGCGCAACTGGACCTATGATATAAACACCCCAGCCTTTATTGGTCCGTTGCCCCCAAATCTACCTACATATGAGGGTAACAACACTGATGATGAGTTCGACTACCGGACACAGGAAGCACCCCACTTCTCACCATCACACACTACACCCTCTTCTTCTGACCCTCATGCGGGTACTGCTCCCACTTTCCATGTCACCGAGGACATGTTACGTGAGCACATGGCCCGAGAGGCCCAGAGGGATACCCTCCTGGCTACCATGCAGCAACAGGTGGCCGATAACATGGCCTTCATGCAAGCATCCCAAGTGTAGAATTCCCGCTCTCTGCAAACCATTATGGAAATTCAGGTGGCTTTCCAAAATGAGCAGCACCGTCACCAGACCACTTATGCTAGTCACTTCCGTCTGATGGAAGCTACCCAAGGTACCCTCCTTGGTAGGACACAAGAGCTACAAGCGGCAACTGCCGTTTTGTCAGAGAGGATGGAGAAGCTAGCATTGGGTAGAGAGTGTCTCCGTCGTAGCCGTAGCCGCCGTTCCGACCGTACCAACCAGGATGGTGAGGGAGCTAGTGGCCCCCACTAGCATTTCAAGTACCTCCTACCTGCCTTATCTTGGAACATTGGGGACAATGTCCGATTTAAGTGTGGGAGGAACATTTATCGCTTTCATTTCCTGCTTTCATTTCCCTTCAGTATGTTTTTGCTTTCTTAGTTAATAATAAAATGCATGTGATAGACGAGTCCTTATGCGTAGTGTAAACCCTTTCCCCCACCTTTAGACTTACAAAATTTTATTTTTCAAAGGAAATTATGGTTGTTTTTAAGGATTTGGGCTATGAGACAGGTTCGAGATATGTTTGTTTTATCTTAGGCACTCGTTTTTTCGAAAAATTGTTATTGTTTTAGCACCTTAAGCTTTAAGAAATAGTTAGATTAGACCCTTTTTCTTCCCATTGTTCTATCACTTGAAAATATGTACATATAGGTTCTTAAGTAGTTTATCTTAGCAGTCGGCTCCGGCCTAAGCATGCTCTGAGTATAGGATCGATGAATATAAGTGAATGATCTCTATTTTTGCCTAAAAATATATACGTGTGCAACTATGAGTTGGGTGATCCTCACAAGATTATTTAACTCGAGATTGTTGTAAGCACCGATAAAAACAAAGAAAAAAATTATAAAAGGCACACCCGTTGTAGTTGGTCCAGAGGTATCTGGTGCTGGACTTGGTAGGGAGGACTACGGTCCGATCCCCCGCAACTTCAAGTGGGTGAAATAAAAGGGGTTACACCAACTCTTGAACCAGAGCCCCGTTACTTGAGATCAGAGTCACTAACCGGTCACTATACCATGAGTACGTACGGATAACGGGCTTAATGTGATTGCACCTGAATGAAAAAGGACCTCGTACCAAAAAGAGTTTTAGCATAGTAGGATTTTAGGGGTCGATCTACATACTCGTGAGGCTTATGTTCGCGTTTTCACGGTTAGTGTTACCATGATACCCTTAGTTCAGATAACTAGTGCCTAGCAACACACCTCTACTCGAACTTAGAAGCCCTCTTTGCCCAAAACCTGTAAACACGAGAATTTCCCTTTATTCTACTTTTGAGAGTTGTTGCTTGAGGACAAGCAAGAGTCTAAGTGTGGGAGGATTTGATCAAATCTGAATCGCAGTATATTTCTGGCTAGAATATCACATGTTTTCCTTAGTTTTTATTATCTTTCTCTCGTATTATGCTTGTATTTCCTTTGTTTTCAGGATTCTTGACCTTTCGGAGCCTCTAGTGAAGAAACGAGCCAAAACTCCAAGAAAATACGGTTTTTCAAGAAGAATTGTACTTATGGCGTTCTGCACCGCGCCGGCTATAGGGGACGCAATGACGTGGCCCACTTCATGATGGAGTCAACAGCCACGATCACACGATCATGTCCGTTACTCCTCACCGTGCCCGCGGTAAAGCTGCCGCGCCGCAGCCTTCACAAAAAGACTCCCGCCCAAAAGGAGTTGAGGGGCACTCCTGTCTTTAAGCTGATCCAGAATCCACTATATATAGTTTAGTTTTTCATTTTTTTATCCAAGCTTAGTACAAACTTAAGCCATATACCATCTGTATCTGTAAAGTAGTAACCTCTTCACATCGGGGAGTTACTACGGTGTAGATTGAGTTGTAATCGAGTTTTGGAGCACTCTGGTTGAAGTTTATCATACCAGCCTTCACTTTGTATCAAGATTCAATCTCCGATCGAAGTTTATCATACCCTTTTATTATTCGCACTTACCATAGTCTACATGTGTTATAGACTCGCAATTACTATGTTTGGCTAAATCATAAAGGTTTGAATGTAATGATTGTGATCATGTCTGTGTTCTAATTGTCGCGTTAGTGAAAGTACTCTGGGGATGTTTTACTTTTAACTTGAGTCAAATTATGCTTTAAAATGTTTATTGGGTAAGATTGAAAGCCGTCCATTTCAAAGATAGACTTGATTATTATTTAACCAAGCAAAAGAAGCGAAAGCGATTTGGTTGGATAAATAGGAATCATTAACTCTTTTTAGAAAACGATTTTGAAACTATTTTCGGACACATTTGTAGGTTTGAAATCTGAATCTTGGTCAAAAGCCAAGAGTCTCTTTAAGTTAATCTTTCCAAGTAAAATCACTTTTCTGCTAAGTCAAAACTATCAATTTCTTAAAAATAGATTTACTGCTTTAACGCGGAAGGCACCCTTTATATGTGACAATAAAGGAAGTTAAATTAAAGATTAAATTCGGTTCTTAGTAGCCAAAAGCTACAATTTCCCGTTAAATTGGTTCTTTGCTACGAATAGAGAATGCTGCCCCATGAGTCGTTTCACTGATGCATGTCTAGAACATAGTCCGATTTCATGATTTACATTCCAACCTATCGCTTTAAACTGTTATTCACTCCACTCACTTACCTTGTTGCACTGCACTCACAACAATATTCCTGTTCACCTTAGATAAGCACCTTAGCAATAGAGTTGATAGATTGACGATTGGTCTCTGTGGTTCGATAATCTTATATATTACTTCGATAGGCTGTGCACTTGCAGTACTATATTTAGGCTATACGTTACAGACCCATCATATCTTAGAATCCTTCTTGCAGCCTTCATGTGTGACACTCTTGGTGTAGCATCCCAATTTTTATTAGGTATTTATTTAATTAGCATTATTTGGTGTGGTGGTAATTATTTGTTTTATTTAATTATTGTTTGGGGTGATAATTAATTAATTATGTGATATTATGTTAATTTAGCTATTTGAGGAATTTGTAGAATAATAGTGAATTAGTTAAATAGGCCTAACTAGGTTAGAAAGAATAGTTGGGTGAGTTAAGCCCAATATCAATTAGAGCTAGTTGAGAGTTTCTGATGTACTAACCTAATTAGAAGAAAAGAGAGAAAGATATAAAGAGGAGAAAAAAGGCTAAGATAAGAACAAAGAGGAGAGGATTGTAGATTTCATCAAGATGGTGGATTGAATCAAAAGGTAAGGGCCAGAATTTCAACTTAAACTTGAGGTATTACATTTCAACTTGAAAACCAACGGCAAAGTAACTCAATTATAACGGATACATAGCACATAATAATTAGGAGAACTTTTAAAAATTAGTTATTCTTCAAATAAGTCAACTTTAATAAAAAAAACTGCAGCGGATTCACAATGTTTATACTTCAAAAGAAACATAGCATCTTTCAAAGAACTTAATCAAACAAGAACTTTTCAAAATAACGACTTTAGTTCAACTAGAAACAACATAAAATCAAATAAGCGTTCATTTCCCCGAGTGTTACGTATCAAAGCAAATGACACCAACTCGAACTAATAACCATAACAGATACTCTCCTTGATTACCTGCACGTTGCCAACAGAGGGTAGCATTCAAACAGAAGGGTGAGATATCGAAAGTATAAACAGGTGCATGATAATTAATATATTAGATAAACATCATACAAATTCACTACTTTATGGCGACGACAAACCAACAATCAACAAACAACATAATAACAACTACAACTTCAATATGCAACTCAAATGCGAATCAACTGTGCAAATACATGTGGTACCATTTGGAGCAGAACTCCCAACTTAAACATTTGCCATTTAGGCCAACTTAAAAATTTTCCATTTAGGCCAACTTAATCATGCAAGGTATGCGATGTTATGAAAGACATACAACAACAACAACATCCACAACAAGCAACTCAGAACAACATATCCACTTTCAACGTTGGCTATCAAGCCTCCAACTAAAACTTGTCCATAAGGTGGGACAAAATCAACTTATTCAACTGTACCTCCAATTCCACATATTCAATACAAGTTCAACAAAAAAAACACGTCACAATTACCTACTAGAGCATACGAACCGTCCCGACAAATTTCATTTAATTCCGGTTGATTAATTTTACCGCTTAAAACTACCAACTGTCACTTTCGATAATGTTTCTATTCTTTTTGTTCTATCCATTTACTGCCAGTCTACATTGTTTTCATGCCAAGTTCCCTGTTAACACTACTCTACTAAAATATTATCTCTTCTAAACTCTATTATTTCTTCTTTTTTTCATACAGTGACTCTGCTAACTGTTGAATGCAGTATAGGGCAAGCAACAAAAGAAAGATTTGGAAATATTGATCCGGGAATTATCGTCCTCAGAGATGGAGAGATGTCATTCAACAATTTCTACGGTTTCGAGCTCGGGATTGAATAAGCAAAAAGTAAACAAAGATATAGACAGGTAAGAATAAACACATTCTTAGAAGAGAAATAACTTATCAGGAATGTAAATATATTCACTCTTCACAACCATACACTTACCAACCCGTTATACTCAACCTACGATACTCATCTATGTCATCACGTATCTCTCACATAAGCGTCCATCTCTGAAGCACAAACGAGATCATCTCACAACTAAGGTTATCTCTAACGCGAAGTCGCAAGAACATCCGTATTCTCGCGTCGGCGATCTCTCGCGCGCCGCTCAAACACGAAAGCATTAAGAGCAGATACAAACAGTGAATGCTAGCTCTAAATCTATCTCTAGAGTTCAGAACCAACAGATAATCATCCTAGATAAGGATTCAAGAAGTTTATCTCTAAAGCACCCCAAATCCCCAGCATAGAGCAAAAATCCAAGATAACATCAACAGAGATTCGTAAAGCAAGTTAAATATAACATTATAATCGGTAAATATACATAAGATTCAAGTAAATATACAAATAAAACCCAACAAAGGAGAAATACATAAAGAAGAAGAGAAAATGAACCAAAGATCTCTCGGTTTGTCAGCTCCGTTCGATGCTCAATCCACCCCCGATCATCCGTATGCAACCTCCGAAGTTGTTTTCTAAGCCAATTCTACTCTAAGAATGAAGTTGATGGTGTTGGGACTCAAAAATACCCAAACCATGACCTAAGAATGTGATTTTGGCCCCTTTTAACGAGCTGCTGTCTTAGCAGGTCCGCTTAGCGGACCCCCTCCGCTCAGCGGACTCAAAATTGCATCCAGACGCTGATTTGCTCCACTGGAGCTCCGCTCAGCGGACCCCCTCCGCTTAGCGGAGTCTGCTAAAAATCAGATTTTGTTTTCGCCATAACTCGAGAACCGTAACTCCGAATTGCGCCCGGTTCGAAGCGTTGGAAAGCTTATTCAATGCTCTATCCAATAATGAATGAATGGAACCCAAAATGATGATTTTGGTCATCCTTATTTTGAGTCTTTGGAAGTCCGCTTGACGGTGGCTAAGCGGGCTTTCACCAAAATTGCAAAATCGAAGCCGTGCCTTTGACACTTTATTCCTCAAGGCTCCAATAAGCATGAATACCTATAAAAACAAAGGAAAAACTATCAAATGGTATAAAAGTATATGAAAATACAACTATTCACAAAGTATACGTATTTATACACAAAAAGGAGAATTACTCAAACGGTGTTAACAAAAGTATCGATAAGTGCCACTATTTACATACACAAAATAAGTACATTTTGGCACTTATCAAACTCTCCCCAACTTGAAACTTTGTTTGTCCTCAAAAAATGTCAAATAAATCAAAGAATCAAAAGTAATAAACCAAAGAATTGTGAATCAACAAGTTTTGAAAACCAAAAATAAATGTATGGCTCAATACAAAAACGTATAAACAAAGTAAATACTTACCACTATCCTACAACGACAACATGTAAACGAAACGAATCCTAAGCACAAAAATCATGCAAAAGATTCTAAACAATACAAGCTTACATCATGAATCACACCTAGCAAAATTTCATCAATGGATGAAGAACACACAAAGGTGAAGGACTTTTAACACTCATCCAACAATCTTGCAAACAAAAGATTAAATTATGCATTCATCCAAAAATCACATTGAAGATATAAAAGCAAGAATCACAAGGGCTTTTCAAGGTTGTAAGGTGGCTTGGTTAACAAACAAGGGATAAGTCCTAAGGCTAATCGAAACAAAAACTTGCCTAAACCTAAGGGAGTGATCAATCCACCAAAGATTCAAACAACAAAATCTCGATCAAACTTCTTCCATAACCACAAGTTTCTCAAACCAATCACAATACTTATGAGCACATTTATTCACTTCTCTTTTCTTTTTCTTTTTCAAAACTTTTTCTCTTTTTTTTTTCTTTTCTTTTCTTTCTTTTCGCTTTTTTTTTCTTTCTTTTCAACCTCATAGCAACAACCAAATAAGTAGCAACCATTTCTCTTCCCAACTTGAATTCAACCACACCATCATGTGAATACTCCCTACTTTCTAAGGCAAGGAAAAAATTCATACCAAAAATCATGGTTGAGGGTCAAGAAAACAAAGAATCAATCATCCATGCAAAAATGACAACTAAACACTCAAAGATAAGCATTTAGCAAAAACAACATGGACATTGACAAAAAGGCCCAAAAGGGTTAACAAATGATCACACACTCACAAGGTGAATTGACTATTTAGTTATGGTGGTTGTGCTCAAAATGAAACAAAATGCCTTGATCCTTTTCATGCTTTCATTAAATCAACATAAAAAAAAGATTAAGCATAATAAAATCTAGTTAAAACAAGGATTATGGCCTCCAGCATATATGAACAATGGAAAGCTTCTTCACATTTATGGTTTGGGAACTAAAGTGATTCAATCAATAAGCAAGTAATGCAAAAGAATGAATTGTATGGTAATTGTACAAATGAAAAGTTTCCTAAACATGTTATGCTATAGATAGCGATAAATGAGTACCTTGAATGATACAACTTCAAAAACAATATCCTACCATACATCCGCAAGTTGAAACACTCAAGCTTTGGAAAATCACCTCAAAAATCTTCGAATCACCGAACAAAATTCGAGTACAAACAACCAATAAAAGAATTAGAAAAACAAAACCAATATATACTACTAATTAGCCTTGGTGAGAGTGGGAAAAAGGAGTGAACCAAGTGGAATAGGAATCCCACTGATACTAAGCATGAAAACAAAATTTTACTGTCATCGCTAAGCGGAGCTAGGCTCGCTTAGCGGATGACAGAAAAACCTGAAAAATCAGAACAGAAACAGCTGTTCCAATTTTCTCCACTTCACCTAAATACCTCTTAAACATAAAAATAAACAAAATTTAACAACCGTTGGGGTGCCTCCCAACAAGCGCTTGTTTTACGTCGTTAGCTCGACGCCTTTATTAGATCGGTGTTTGGAAAGTAGCTTCCTTCCGTCATGCCATGGTGAGGTCTCACCGCACAAGCCTAAAGAAAGTGTCCTGACCAAAACACTCAACAAACGTTACGAGTACAAATATATACAACGATTATACGAACATAAAAACAAAAATATACAACTATATACACAATCAAACACATATGCACAAGTATGGAACAAATACAATTATTATCATACAAAAATAGAGAATTGGTGAATGTTGAATTCACAAGTTGAAAAGTGAAGATTTGTTATTAAAGAGCTCATCCGATATCAACATGTTTCACCAACATTCACCAATAAAAGTATACTTATATGTAACATATACAAGTAACTATATGGTGAACATAAACAAGTAAACATGTACAAGTAAGTATATACACTTGAAACTATACAATATATACGTTATATACAAAGCTCAAAACCACGAAAACTATTGAGATGCAATCCACAACCATCCCCGGCAACAGCGCCATTTTGTTGAATGCAGTATAGGGCAAGCAACAAAAGAAATATTTGGAAATATTGATCCGGGAATTATCGTCCTCAGAGATGGAGAGATGCCATTCAACAGTTTCTACGGTTTCGAGCACGGGATTGAATGAGCAAAAAGTAAACAAAGATATAGACAGGTAAGAATAAACACATTCTTAGAAGAGAAATAACTTATCAGGAATGTAAATATATTCACTCTTCACAAACATACACTTACCAACCCGTTATACTCAACCTACGATACTCATCTATGTCATCACGTATCTCTCACATAAGCGTCCATCTCTGGAGCACAAACGAGATCATCTCATAACTAAGGTTATCTCTAATGCGAAGTCGCAAGAACATCCGTATTCTCGCGTCGGCGATCTCTCGCGCGCCGCTCAAACACGAAAGCATTAAGAGCAGATACAAACAGTGAATGCTAGCTCTAAATCTATCTCTAGAGTTCAGAACCAACAGATAATCATCCTAGATAAGGATTCAAGAAGTTTATCTCTAAAGCACCCCAAATCCCAAGCATAGAGCAAAAATCCAAGATAACATCAACAGAGATTCGTAAAGCAAGTTAAATATAACATTATAATCGGTAAATATACATAAGATTCAAGTAAATATACAAACAAAACCCAACAAAGGAGAAATACATAAAGAAGAAGAGAAAATGAACCAAAGATCTCTCGGTTTGTCAGCTCCGTTCGATGCTCAATCCTCCCCCGATCATCCGTATGCAACCTCCGAAGTTGTTTTCTAAGCCAATTCTACTCTAAGAATGAAGTTGATGGTGTTGGGACTCAAAAATACCCAAACCATGACCTAAGAATGTGATTTTGGCCCCTTTTAACGAGCTGCTGTCTTAGCAGGTCCGCTTAGCGGACCCCCTCCGCTCAGCGGACTCAAAATTGCATCCAGACGCTGATTTGCTCCGCTGGAGCTCTGCTCAGCGGACCCCCTCCGCTTAGCGGAGTCTGCTAAAAATCAGATTTTGTTTTCGCCATAACTCAAGAACCGTAACTCCGAATTGCGCCCGGTTCGAAGCGTTGGAAAACTTATTCAATGCTCTATCCAATAATGAATGAATGGAATCCAAAATGATGATTTTGGTCATCCTTATTTTGAGTCTTTGGAAGTCCGCTTGACGGTGGCTAAGCGGGCTTTCACCAAAATTGCGAAATCGAAGTCGTGCCTTTGACACTTTATTCCTCAAGGCTCCAATAAGCATGAATACCTATAAAAACAAAGGAAAAACTATCAAATGGTATAAAAGTATATGAAAATACAACTATTCACAAAGTATACGTATTTATACACAAAACGGGGAATTACTCAAACGGTGTTAACAAAAGTATCGATAAGTGCCACTATTTACATACACAAAATAAGTACATTTTGGCACTTATCAAACTCTCCCCAACTTGAAACTTTGTTTGTCCTCAAACAATGTCAAATAAATCAAAGAATCAAAAGTAATAAACCAAAGAATTGTGAATCAACAATTTTGAAAACCAAAAATAAATGTATGGCTCAATACAAAAACGTATAAACAAAGTAAATACTTACCACTATCCTACAACGACAACATGTAAACAAAACGAATCCTAAGCACAAAAATCATGCAAAAGATTCTAAACAATACAAGCTTACATCATGAATCACACCTAGCAAAATTTCATCAATGGATGAAGAACACACAAAGGTGAAGGACTTTTAACACTCATCCAACAATCTTGCAAACAAAAGATTAAATTATGCATTCATCCAAAAATCACATTGAAGATATAAAAGCAAGAATCACAAGGGCTTTTCAAGGTTGTAAGGTGGCTTGGTTAACAAACAAGGGATAAGTCCTAAGGCTAATCGAAACAAAAACTTGCCTAAACCTAAGGGAGTGATCAATCCACCAAAGATTCAAACAACAAAATCTCGATCAAACTTCTTCCATAACCACAAGTTTCTCAAACCAATCACAATACTTATGAGCACATTTATTCACTTCTCTTTTCTTTTTCTTTTTCAAAACTTTTTCTCTTTTTTTTCTTTTCTTTTCTTTCTTTTCACTTTTTTTTTCTTTCTTTTCAACCTCATAGCAACAACCAAATAAGTAGCAACCATTTCTCTTCCCAACTTGAATTCAACCACACCATCATGTGAATACTCCCTACTTTCTAAGACAAGGTAAAAATTCATACCAAAAATCATGGTTGAGGGTCAAGAAAACAAAGAATCAATCATCCATGCAAAAATGACAACTAAACACTCAAAGATAAGCATTTAGCAAAAACAACATGGACATTGACAAAAAGGCCCAAAAGGGTTAACAAATGATCACACACTCACAAGGTGAATTGACTATTTAGTTATGGTGGTTGTGCTCAAAATGAAACAAAATGCCTTGATCATTTTCATGCTTTCATTAAATCAACATAAAAAAAAGATTAAGCATAATAAAATCTAGTTAAAACAAGGATTATGGCCTCCAGCATATATGAACAATGGAAAGCTTCTTCACATTTTTGGTTTGGGAACTAAAGTGATTCGATCAATAAGCAAGTAATGCAAAAGAATGAATTGTATGGTAATTGTACAAATGAAAAGTTTCCTAAACATGTTATGCTATAGAAAGCGATAAATGAGTACCTTGAATGATACAACTTCAAAAACAATATCCTACCAAACATCCGCAAGTTGAAACACTCAAGCTTTGGAAAATCACCTCAAAAATCTTCGAATCACCGAACAAAATTCGAGTACAAACAACCAATAAAAGAATTAGAAAAACAAAACCAATATATACTACTAATTAGCCTTGGTGAGAGTGGGAAAAAGGAGTGAACCAAGTGGAATAGGAATCCCACTGATACTAAGCAAGAAAACAAAATTTTACTGTCATCGCTAAGCGGAGCTAGGCTCGCTTAGCGGATGACAGAAAAACCTGAAAAATCAGAACAGAAACAGCTGTTCCAATTTTCTCCACTTCACCTAAATACCTCTTAAACATAAAAATAAACAAAATTTAACAACCGTTGGGGTGCCTCCCAACAAGCGCTTGTTTTACGTTGTTAGCTCGACGCCTTTATTAGATCGGTGTTTGGAAAGTAGCTTCCTTCCGTCATGCCATGGTGATGTCTCACCACACAAGCCTAAAGAAAGTGTCCTAACCAAAACACTCAACAAACGTTACGAGTACAAATATATACAACGATTATACGAACATAAAAACAAAAATATACAACTATATACACAATCAAACACATATGCACAAGTATGGAACAAATACAATTATTATCATACAAAAATAGAAAATTGGTGAATGTTGAATTCACAAGTTGAAAAGTGAAGATTTGTTATTAAAGAGCTCATCCGATATCAACATGTTTCACCAACATTCACCAATAAAAGTATACTTATATGTAACATATACAAGTAATTATATGGTGAACATAAACAAGTAAACATGTACAAGTAAGTATATACACTTGAAACTATACAATATATACGTTATATACAAAGCTCAAAACCACGAAAACTATTGCGATGCAATCCACAACCATCCCCGGCAACGGCGCCATTTTGTTGAATGCAGTATAGGGCAAGCAACAAAAGAAAGATTTGGAAATATTGATCCGGGAATTATCGTCCTCAAAGATGGAGAGATGCCATTCAACAGCTTCTACGGTTTCGAGCACGGGATTGAATGAGCAAAAAGTAAACAAAGATATAGACAGGTAAGAATAAACACATTCTTAGAAGAGAAATAACTTATCAGGAATGTAAATATATTCACTCTTCACAAACATACACTTACCAACCCGTTATACTCAACCTACGATACTCATCTATGTCATCACGTATCTCTCACATAAGCGTCCATCTCTGGAACACAAACGAGATCATCTCACAACTAAGGTTATCTCTAACGCGAAGTCGCGAGAACATCCGTATTCTCGCGTCGGCGATCTCTCGCGCGCCGCTCAAACACGAAAGTATTAAGAGCAGATACAAACAGTGAATGCTAGCTCTAAATCTATCTCTAGAGTTCAGAGCCAACAGATAATCATCCTAGATAAGGATTCAAGAAGTTTATCTCTAAAGCACCCCAAATCCCCAGCATAGAGCAAAAATCCAAGATAACATCAACAGAGATTCGTAAAGCAAGTTAAATATAACATTATAATCGGTAAATATACATAAGATTCAAGTAAATCTACAAACAAAACCCAACCAAGGAGAAATACATAAAGAATAAGAGAAAATGAACCAAAGATCTCTCGGTTTGTCAGCTCCGTTCGATGCTCAATCCACCCCCGATCATCCGTATGCAACCTCCGAAGTTGTTTTCTAAGCCAATTCTACTCTAAGAATGAAGTTGATGGTGTTGGGACTCAAAATTACCCAAACCATGACCTAAGAATGTGATTTTGGCCCCTTTTAACGAGCTGCTGTCTTAGCAGGTCCGCTTAGCGGACCCCCTCCGCTCAGCGGACTCAAAATTGCATCCTGACGCTGATTTGCTCCGCTGGAGCTCCGCTCAGCGGACCCCCTCCGCTTAGCGGAGTCTGCTAAAAATCAGATTTTGTTTTCGCCATAACTCGAGAACCGTAACTCCGAATTGCGCCCGGTTCGAAGCGTTCGAAAGCTCATTCAATGCTCTATCCAATAATGAATGAATGGAACCCAAAATGATGATTTTGGTCATCCTTATTTTGAGTCTTTGGAAGTCCGCTTGACGGTGGCTAAGCGGGCTTTCACCAAAATTGCGAAATCGAAGCCGTGCCTTTGACACTTTATTCCTCAAGGCTCCAATAAGCATGAATACCTATAAAAACAAAGGAAAAACTATCAAATGGTATAAAAGTATATGAAAATACAACTATTCACAAAGTATACGTATTTATACACAAAACGGGGAATTACTCAAACGGTGTTAACAAAAGTATCGATAAGTGCCACTATTTACATACACAAAATAAGTTCATTTTGGCACTTATCACTAACATATGCTTCTCTGCTATTATTATTACTAAGCAATCTCTGCAACCTTATACCAGCACAGCTATTAGAATTCTACCAATTAATTAAATTCGGTCTTTGACTATACTAGGCATATTAGGCTTGTAGTTCCGTTGGATTAATTAATTATATGTATACAAATCTACTATACTTAAGTTCTTAATCTAGAGCACTAATTATATATATATATATATATATATATATATATGTATGTTAAATAAAATAAGTAAATCACATGGCACAGTAAGTAAGGTGACAAACCAAAGTTACACGGCACAGGAAAACAAACAATTGAAGTGGGGCGCCCATCCCCATCCTAAGGGGCGCCCACCCCTTCTATTATATATTTATATTTATTAGCAAAATTTCACACGTACTGTAGCAAAAAGGAAACAACAAGGTGGGACGCCCACCCCTCTTCATGGGGCATCCGCCCCCATCCATTATGCCCAACTGACCTTTTTTTCCAAGTTATTAATGAAATTTTTGTGACGAATAAAACCATGCTCTATAAAAAAAACAAAGCATTCAAATAGTAAGCTATTATTGCTAGCACCCAAATACTTAGATATTAATATGATTATTACGCCCAACTACCCCTTTACATCCAAAGAGGAGTGAGCTAAACTCGATTTAATTAATGTGTTTTAAAAGGATTACGAATACTCAAATGGTAAGCTCTGACGGCTAGTACCAAAATGTTAAAAACTAGGATGGAAACTATGTCCAACTAACCCTTCTCTATCCACTTTTGTTGAAAAATAGGTTTGAAAACGATTGATGACGCTGGAAAAGAAACTTGGTATTGACCAAGGGTTTTATTCGCATTAAAAAATGATTTGAGCGTGAAATGTTTTTGAAAAGAGTTTGATGTTGATTAAGCATTTGACTAGCGTTTGTAGGAATTGATTTGAATGAGTTTAAAAAGAGACTTGAGGTTAATCAAGCCTTTTGAACTTTGGTATGAAAGATTGATTTTATTGCACATATATTATTATCATCTTGTTAGCGTTAGTGATGGTCAATTAAACAACTAAACAAATAATGACAACCAATATACACATGCATGAATAAGCACTCACAAGAAAATGAGGACAAATAAAATTTGAAATTGATTCATTATTCTAAGTTCACTAAAATGAAAAATCCTTGATGTTGATCAAGGTTTTTTAGTTTAGAAAAAATTAATTTTTATTTGGCTTGAGAAAAAACTTTATATACTAATTGTTGCACCCCAAAATTTGCCCACTTATTTATTCCCCAATTGGCATTCACATTACATTCATGTGCATACCTCATTTAGGCCATTCATCCATTACATTCATCCATATCATGGTTAGTGTTCAGAATTGATAAGAAAAGAGCTTCTGCAGAAGAAATTCCTGATAAAAAATAAGGGAAGATTTGAAGTCTGATTGTTCGGCCCCATTTCCATTGAAATTCTCCTAAAATCAGGGTTTCATCCTCTCCAATTCAAAGCTCTGGTTAAAAGATACAAATCTCAGGTTCATCAGGGTTTTCAAATAAGGGTTTTGACCAAAGTCAACCTTGTTGACCTTTTTGTCAAGATTTAATCAGGAGATGATTTTGAGTATGAAATATGGTTGCCCTGAAGAAATATTTATTGGAGCTTCTTTGGTTGAAAATTGATTGAGAATTAGATCGGAAACAGATTAATCGGGAAATTCATCTGGAATCGGAGAAAATTAGAACAGTTGACTTTTTAGTCAAAATCAAGGTCAATATTCAAATGTTGACTTTTGGTGGGAAATCGGTCAAAGAAAAGTCAAAGAAATGAATAAAATCAAGTTTTAACTAAAATATACCATTTTGGGAAAGTTAGTTAAAATGAGAAAATTCTAAAATGGAAACTTCTACACTTAGTGAAATTTCTGGAATTTTGAGAATGGTTTGCCAGCTCACTTCGCAGCCTAATTTTACGTGGATCTATGCATTATTTCAGAAAATGTTCAACATCAATATTGTTAATCTCATGGAGATGAACAACTTTGTAGTTGAATGTTTTTCCATTTGAAGTATGGTTAGAGAGTTAAAGAGATGCAAAGTATGAAGATTCTCACTAAATCAAGTCAAGCTCCCAGGCAGGTTTTCTCGCCAGCGCAAGCATTCGCTCAAACATGTGGTGGACCATTTTCAGGTTTGATTTTTAAGAGCTACAGGTGCATTTTAAATCCAAATCAAACATCAAGCTCTTGTATCCCATGATATCTATCTAATGAGCTAAAATCCATGTATTTTGGTTTGATGGTGAGGAAAATACAAAGCCTTAAAGTCATCTCCTCGCTAAGTCATGCGCAGCCCAAGATGAGGGCCAGAAATCCAAGTCACGCGCATGCATTTGATCAAACACCTAGCGTGCCATTTTAAACATCAATTGTAGAGATGTACGAATCTCCAATGGGATCAAGATAGGTATCAAACTATTCCTTGCCATGTCCTCTTTCCAATGGGATACGGATGGTAATTTTTGAACATGTAATGAGTAACATATGAGGCCTCAAAGTCATGCATCGACCAAGTTACGTTTTCGCTAAGGCTAGGCAGGTCACGCGCGTAAGGAATGTAGCATTAACATGGCACATTCAAGGTCATTTTGGGTGTACATCCAAGCCATGATTCAAGATGTCACTAACAGGAAACTTTCTCTACCAAGTACTCTTTTCACATTAATCCCAAGTTCAAGTCAAGGGATGACCTAGGGCTAGAGTTATGAATGCACCAAGTTGATATGGGGAGTACTCAAATAGCCAGTCCAAGGTTAGGCATGCACACGTAAAATGCTGTTACATTCCTTTAATAAACTCGTGTGGCATGCTGAGCAAAAAAAGGTGGTGAGAAAGCTTACTCCATATGCATGAAACTTGCTTATTAAGTGCTAGAAAAGTTCCACCATGTCCAACCCACCATAACACAATATACTCCATGCACTCACCTATATAATCTCACAAATCCAGTTACACGCTTTCACTTTTCTTTTTCCCAGTTTCAAACTCTTCTTTCTCTCTTTTCATCACTCTCTCTTTTCTCTCATCTTCATCATTGTAACAAACTCAACAAACTTTGAACAAACTCCATAACCGCCTCAACCTCCACCATCAACCATCACTACCTTCATCAAGCTTCAACCTCCACACTCCATTATTCATCACTCTCTAACCACCATCAACCATCACTACCTTCATCAAGCTTCAACCTCCACACTCCAATATTCAACAACCACCCTCACCAACAAACTCAACCTTCATCCTCTCTCAATCAAACCGTGATCATCTTCTTCTTCACCATCTTCATCAACCTTCGATCGTCACTTTCATACTCACTATCAACCTTCTGCAAACGTGAACTATCGTTCCGGTTCCCGCGTTAGGCTCTGTTAAGGTTCAGCTCGTGCTTCCACTGTCATATTCAAATGTGGAGCACCGCCAATTAGTGCACAACATCACTATCATCTTGTGGTTACAATCAAGATTCAAGCATCAAATATGCATGATTCCAAAGAATTCAAAGAGCCAAGAATCAAGAAGAGAGAGTGGAGTTTTCCGTGTTCTCGAGATCCGGTTCAGGTAAGTTTCCTTTTTCCCCTCGCATGGTAGTAGCTTGTAGGTTTGTGAGTTAGGATTAGGCACTTGTATTGGATTTGTATGTGCATCTTGTGTGTGGTGTATTCGAATGCGTTTGTCATTTACGTTATGTTCAGGTTAACTGATGTGGATGTGAAATTTGGATTGTGTGTATGAATTCGAGTTGATTGATGCCATTAACATGCACTTTTATGAAGATTTTGCAAGTTAGAGTTTTTAGAAACGTGTTCGGTTAGGGAGTTATAGGAAGAATCGTGGAAAACCGAGGCCAGATTCGTAATCTACGTGAAAATTCGAGCGGAGTAGTGGTGGTAAGTTTGATTTCTGGAAATTTTCATAAACTCCAGTGGTGGAGCAACCGGAGAAGGTGACCGGAATAACTGAGTTCCGGCGTCTGATGCATTTGCATGGCTATATTTCCGTTTGTTTACGTGGCATTTGGTGAGTGGCTGCCGTTCCCATTACTTTGGTAGTTTTTGTTTTATTGTGATGATTAGTGGCAACGTGGTGCATGGTCCTTGGCTGAAGCATGAACTTTGTCTTTCTCTAACTTAAATTTCAATGTGACCAATTGATAACTATGTCATGCCTCACTCACGTTTTATCCTGATTTTTAACCAAAAGCCACATGCTGAATAAAAGAAATATGCTGAAGTGAAAAAATAGAATCAAGAGAAATAGACTGGGCCTTGTGTTCGCTGTGGGCTTTGCGCCACTTTTCTTATCTGCACCTCTGTAATTGTAGGCCCAGCACGCCCTTAACTATACTTCAGTTCACTTGATAATTGCTAATACACCCCTTCTAACTAAGAGAAACAAATAAAAATAGTTTTCTTTCTTTTATTCTTTTTTGCATATTAATTCAATTTTTGCTTAAATAAAAAGGATAAAAACAGTTTTTTGGCTAATTAGATTTTAGAAATAATTGTTTAATTAGAATTTTAATTGGGGTTTTCCTTGAGTTTTAATTGGTTCATAAATAATAACTAGTTCCTTTAGCTTTTAATTCAAAAAATAGTCCTAAACATAATACAAAAATTGCTTGTGAATATTTCCATGTTTAGTTTAGATTTTAATCCTTGACTTCTAATTAGACTTTAATCTCTTTTAATTGATATTGTTTGTGTATATTTTTAGACTTGAAAAGCATAGTTTAGACTTAGAATTTCCCCTTAGAATAACTCTAGGTTTAGAAAATAGGCTAGTCTCCCCCTTTTCATTCTTCTTTTACAACATAAAACATCTAATAAATACTTGACTAAACTCCCATTAAAAAACACCAAGAAAACACTTAAAAAACATTAATAACAAAGTGAAAATCATCAAAAAGGGAATGGAAGCTTGAATCTCCCTTGCTTTAGGGAATCATTCGAGTGCTTGGATCTCCCTTGCTTTAGGGAACCATTCGGGCATAAGTTCCCAAATTCTAAAAGACACAAACCAAAGAGTAACTCGAGTTTCCCTTGCTTTAGGGATTTCCTCGAAACACTCAAAATCTCTCTCTCATCTCTTTTCTTAAGGGCAATGTTATTTCCGCTCGTACGCATCGTAGGCTGTCCCTTATGCAAGAGCGCGAAAGTTAACTCCGCCCAACTAAAAAAACACAAAAACAAACAGAACATGTGAGCCGAACTACGGTCGCTCTGATTCCTGAAAAAGATACGTAGGCATTGGGTCGCGGGGCCTAAGCGAGCACACTTGTAAATAATTCCTTCTTTTCCCCGTGTTTCTTTTGCATTCATTGGCATTTAGGATTTAGACATTAGACACCATTTAAATAGAAACAAACATAGGTGGATACCATCGAGTACGATGGGCGTGAGGGGTGCTAGCACCTTCCCCTTGCGTAACCGACTCCCGTACCCTATTCTCTGGTCGAAAGACCTTGTTCTTATTCCGAGTTAGGTTTTCTAGTATTCCTTTCCCTTATGGGATAAATATATTAGTGGCGACTCTGATTCCATTTTTCGCGGTAGCGACACTAATTGATTAATTTTAACAAAAGTAAAATAAAAACAAATCAAAGATAGAGGAAGATATGCTAATTAAAAAGGACTATGGGCTTAAACTACAAACTCAACCTAAGCCCAACAAAACCCTAAGAAAGAAAAAAAAACAAAAAAGGTTGAGAGAAGAGACGGGGTACCACCGCTCACCTCTTGCTCCAAGCTTTCTCTCATAAATCTTAATACCCATCAAAATTATTTAATTATCTTGGTTGGAAGCAAACACCGAGGTAAAACATAAGTTCTAATATAATCATATAAAATAATGGGCAACCTTTCATGTCGGTTGATTCAAAACTGAGAGAATATATTATTTATATTATAACTAAAAAATTAAATAAAATAATGGTGTCATTTTGGTTTTAAAAACACAAAATTGCAAGAGTTAAAAATCGAAGCTCAAACCCAGAGCTACATTATTTGTCAATTTAGTTAAAAACCAAGGGATATGATTTTTTTTTTTTAAATAATTAAAACGACGCTTTTCAGATTATTTTACATCGGTTTTTAATCAGCTAAGGTAAAAGCTTTGTCATAAAATATATTATTTGTAGTAGTGAAATTATCAATATTATTATATGACAAATAATTTAATACTTTTACAGTAACAACTAATTAGAAGAATCATAAAAATGCACGAACATTTTAATAATATGTACAATGTATGGGACGTTAGATGGAAAGAAATTGAAAATTCATATCATCTTTATCTCGTCTTATAGTAGTACAAAAGAATCAAATCACGCTACATTCATACTAATACCCCAAAATTTTAAAAAATACATTAATCAAGTTCAAAGCAAACTCATTAGTTTTAATTCACATAGAAATACAACAAAACAAACACCTCTACAGAATAACACCTTGAACACATGGTGGTGGAACCTTTTTCCAAACAACTTTAACAAGATCAACGATTAAATGAAACTGCACAGCTGCAAAGATTGTGATTGGCAAGCAGATGGAAATATATAAATAGAACAAGATACCTCCTTTTGTATATTTATCTGTGAGCACGAAGAAATGTCCAGCACAGAAAGAAACAAACATAGCAACAATGGATACGAAGAGAGAAGTCAAGCCGAAAAGAAGCTTCATTGGCAATTTTAGACGAAACTCTTTGTATTCTTTTCCAGAAGTGATTATAGAAAGAAACATGATGAGTGCACTGATAGAGAAGTAAAGTCCAATTAATGAAGATATAGCAAATACTTCAAATGCTGGTTGTCCTTTTAATGCGGGTTCTCCTGATGGCTGATTGCCACCAGGTACACTACCTGATGTCGCAAAGGCGACGCCAGCAATGAGAGCTGCTACAACTGAGTATGACTCTGTTGTGTTTTTCAACCAGTCAACACTTTTTCCTAAAAGTTTTTCGTGTTGTTCCTCAAAGATTTTAATCGGGAGTTTTCCTTCTTTGTTGCATCTATTATTGAAATGTTCTGGTACTAGTTCTTTTATGAACTGTACAAGAAAATATATGTTAAGGCTACTTAAAAAATATGATATTTAAAGATATAGTGATATGTAAGAATTAAATTTATGACTATCTTAAAGTTTTGCAAGCTCTGTGTAGGTTAGCCATGACTTAGTCGTGACAAAACAACGAGAGACCCTATTTAACCATGGTTTAACTATGATAAATTTCATGAACTTATTTAGCCATAGTTTAACTTTGGCTAATTTGGAGCTCTCTATTGTATCTCACATTACACACGCTCAAAGGCAATCTTAATTAAAATGTAAATATACCTCATACCACTTGATCTCCCACGTTAATTGTAGGGCAGGACCAGATATCTCCCAAGTATTTTTTCTCTCGACGGATGTATATGCTGCCAAGTGTAACATGGTATTCCCATTATTATTAACTTGTAAATTTAGGTTTCCTTCGACTTTTATTTTCCCAATTCCAAGCAACCATTGAACAACCTGCGGTCTCCTGTACTTTATTGCCAAAAGCAATGCATTGTCTGATAGATAAATGTAGGAAACCCTAGATCTAAGAGTACATTAAAAGACAATAAAATAAAACAACTTTTCTTCTTGATTTCATAAAGAGGCAACATACACTTATATAGTAGGGTTTCCTCCTATATTGGGCCATGGGCCACTACTATTGGACTTACTAACCATAATATAATAACATAATAACTAAATAATACTACTAATATTTATTTATTCTAGCATAAAATCTTTCAACCAAACAGATTGCCTTTTAATTCTATTGGACCTCTTCAGCTTCATATCATTACTCCGGGGCCCGTAAGGAACCTTGTCCACAAGGTTCAAAGGGAATGTCATGGTGTTGGGCCATTTGGTTGTTGGGATGGTGAACGAATTGCTTGCATCTTGGTCTGGCCCGATAGTCGTGTGTGGTTCTGGTGAGTCCACGTGAAAAGTCAGCTTGGGCGGTGGAGAATTCGCTGGAAGATAAGGTGGAATCTCCACGGAAGCTTCTGATTGGGTAATGGGGGATGTGGTTTTGTCTCGAGCCGTGTGCACAGCTGTACTCCAATTGTTATCTCTGCCAACACGCTTTGGAACTTTGGAAACCGAGATTTGAACGTTAGCTGGCTGAAGGGCAACTTTGTCCAAACACTTAAGTGGAGTTGTACTTGCATCCATAAACTTAGATTTAACTACCACTTGAGGTGAACATAAGTTAGATGCTGCACTTAGATTCTCCACATTTCTTTCTTTCTCACAAACCACTCTCTCTTCGCTACTGTACTTCTCCGATGCCAACCGGCCTTTCTTCCATGCCGTGGCGCCGCCGGTGGCTGTTGGTTGCACAGACCCTCCATCGATAAGCGGTAAGCGATTCCTTTTTGTGACGTTTGTTGTGCTCTGTTTACTCTGTTTTGGATCTTGTAATCTGACCGCATGGATTTGTTCAACAGGTACAAAGGCGGTCTCAGAAACGGAAGGAGCGATAACACTAGTTTCGTTCGGACGGCTCTGTTTGAAGTCCGGCTTCATGTCTTCGCCATGATAAGGTTTCAACAACGAGACGTGGACAACAGGGTGGATGCGAGACGAAGAAGGCAGATCTAAGAGGTAGTCTACAGTTCCCACTCGTTTGACTACTTTGTAAGGACCATAATACTTTTTTGATAATTTCTGACTGAGGCGCTGTGCAACTGTAGTTTGACGGTATGGTTGGAGTTTTAACAGAACCAGATCTCCTTCTTGGAAGGTAAATGGTCGTCGTTTTTTGTTTGCCTGTTTTTCCATACTGATTCTACTTCTTTTAAGGTGTTTTTTTAACTCCATGAGAACTGTCTGTTGTTGCTGCAAGGTTTGGTTCACAGTTGTGTCGGGAGTTGCTCCAGTCACATAGTCCAAAAGCTTTGGGGGGTCGCGGCCATACAGTGCTTTGAAAGGAGACATCTGAATCGCCGTATGAAATGAAGTATTGTACCAGTATTCAGCAAGATGCAAAAACTTGTGCCACTTGTGAGGATGATCACCAGCTAGACAACAAAGGTATGTTTCTAAGGACCGATTTACCACTTCCATTTGACCATCCGTTTCTGGGTGATAAGAAGTGCTATATTTCAGGTGTGTGCCTTGGAGTTTAAAGAAATGCTTCCAAAACTTGCTCAGGAAGATTGGATCTCGATCAGACACGATGGATCTGGGTATTCCATGAAGGCGAAAAACTTCTACTGAAAATCGAGCGGCCAGATCCTTAGCAGCAAAATGTGTAGGAAGTGGAATAAAGTGGACAAATTTACTGAGACGATCACAAAGGACCCAGATCACTGTATGACCAGCAGAACATGGTAAGTTTGTTATGAAATCCATAGTTATGTCTTCCCACACTCTTTCTGGAACCGGTAGTGGCTGTAGGAGTCCCTTTTTTTTCTGTGTATCATATTTGTTGTGTTGACAGTTTGAGCAGTGCTTAACCAAATTCTTGACTGCGAGGTACATCCCTGGCCAACAGAAAGACGATCCAATGCGTGCTAATGTGGCTTTGACCCCAGAGTGTCCTCCTTCCGGTGTAGTGTGATATTCCTTCAAGATACTCAAACGCAGGTCCTCCAAATCTGGTATGTACACCCTGTTCTTGTAATATAGCAGTTCTTGTGATATTGAATAATTTGTGTTGGTCTGAGATGCAAGTTTGAGGAGATTCTGACCCCCTATGTCATACTTGTAGAACCTTTTGAGAGTTGTGAAGAGATCTGGAAACGGGGAAGAGAAAGCAAGCAACACTGAGCCTTCCTTTTCGTACTTTCTGCTGAGTGCATCTGCCACCATATTTGTTCGACCAGGTTTGTACGATATCTCAAAATCAAAACCTTGTAACTTTGCTGTCCATCTCTCTTGTTCTGGTGTTTGGATTCTCTGTAATAGTAAATCCTTTAGACTTTTCTGATCTGTATAGATGTGGAATTTATGGCCTATGAGGTACTGACGCCATTTCTTTACAGATTCTATGATGGCAAACATCTCGCGAACATACACAGACGCCGCTTGCATTCGAGGACACATTTTTTTACTGAAGAAAGCAATGGGGTGACCCTCCTGCGACAACACCGCGCCAATAGCAACCCCAGAGGCATCTGTATCAATGTTGAATTGTTTTGTAAAGTTAGGCAGAGCTAAGACCGGCATGTCGGTCATTTTTCGTTTCAGATTTGTAAAGGCTACTTCAGCCTCTGTACTCCATGAAAATTTAGTGGAACGCAACAAGTCGGTGAGAGGAGCGGCGAGAGTGGCGTAATTTTGAATGAAACGACGATAAAATCCGGTGAGACCGAGGAATCCACGTAGTGTCGAGAGAGAACGTGGCACTGGCCAGTCTAGAATAGCTTTGACTTTCTCCAAATCAGGTTCAACACCACTCGCTGAAATTATATGCCCTAGGAAATTAACTTGTTTAGCCGCAAAAACACACTTAGATAATTTCACAAAAAACTGGTGGTCCTTCAGTAACTGGAACACGACCTGCAAATGTTCAATATGCTCACTAAAATTGGAACTGTAAATTAAAATATCATCAAAAAAAAACTACAACAAAACGCCTTAGGTAAGGCCTTAATAAATCATTCATTGCTGATTGGAAAGTAGAAGGTCCATTAGTCAACCCAAAGGGCATAACTAGGAATTTATAGTGTCCGTCAAAGGTACGAAAAGCTGTTTTATATGTGTCTTTTGATGCAACTCTGATCTGATGGTAACCTGAACATAAATCTATCTTAGTGAAAATAGTGGCTGATCCTAACTCGTCTAGAAGTTCATCAATAGTGGGAATGGGAAATCTGTCTTTAATTGTAACTGCGTTTAAGGCACGGTAATCTACGCAAAAGCGCCACGACCCGTCTTTTTTTTTTACAAGTAACACGGGGGATGAGAAAGGGCTAGTACTAGGAATAATAGTTCCTTCCTCAAGCATTTGTTGGATTAAGGTGGTCATAGCATCTTTTTTGGAATGGGGATAACGGTATGGTTTCACATTGATGGGGGAAATGTTTGGTAAGAGGTTAATGTGGTGGTCATGGGTTCGTTGAGGGGGTAAGCCTTTCGGTTGTTGGAAAATGGTTTGGAAAGTTGTTAAAAGTTGGGTAATTTGTGGGGGAAGTATCTCAAGTTTATTGGGGTCTGGTTTTTGAAAATGTGGTTTGGTATGTGTTGGTTCCATAAGTAAAAGGTGGAAAGAAGCAACTGCGTCAGTGTGAATGAGTTGTTTTAATTGATGAAAAGATGTATGGGTAGGGTAGGTATTAGGGTCACCGGTCAAGGTGATAGGTTTTGTGAGATGTTGAAAGGTCAAGGAAGGAATAGAAAAGTCAGCTTGAATTGGGCCTAGAGTTCTAAGCCAAGCCATACCTAGCACAATATCTGCCCCTTCAATAGGTAGTAAGTAAAATGGAAGGTGGAAAGGTTTATTTTGGAGCATGATTTCCACATTATCACAAACACCTTCACATTGCAAATGAGATCCATTTCCCACCATGACTGAAAATTGGTTGATAGGAGTTGTGTTGAGATTTAAGTGGCGAGCGATTCTGGGCTGCATGATGTTGTGGGTGCTGCCTGTATCCACAAGTACCATTACCGGCAGACCTGCTATGGAACCTTTGAATTTGAGTGTTTGTGGGGAAAATTGGCTTGTTGCTGCCTGGGTAGAGAGTTGAAAGTAAGTGTCCACTAAGTCAGTTTCACTATGTTCTTCAGATTGTTCTGCCACCTTTTGAAATTCAGGTTGAATTTCATCATCAGCCACTAAAATAAAAAATCTGCTAGTTGTGCATTTGTGGCCGGTGAAAAAATTTTCATCGCAATTAAAACCATGACCTTGAGCACGTCGCTCTTGGAGTTGGGCTTGAGTTAACTTGAGGATGGGTATCTTGGGTTGATGGGCTAGGGGCTGTTTTGGTGGGTTAAGGGTAGTTGGTGGGGTAGGATTAGGGATTTTCGGAGTTTGTGGGTTGGATGTTAAAAACTGTTGTTTTTGGTAGGTAGTTTGAAATGGTTTGGAAAACTTGGGTTTGGATTCTTTTAACTTGGATTCGATTAGCTTAGCAAGTCCAATGGCTTGGGAAATTGAAGTGGGTTTATGAATGGCTAACTCATTCTGGATATCTTGCTGTAGTCCAGAAATAAAACAATTTAATATAGCTTCTGGTGGCAGTCCCACCACCTTGTTACCCAACTGTTCAAATTTAGTTTGGTAATCCATAACCGAACCAATTTGTTTTAATTTAAATAATTCTGCCTGATGGTTTTCAAAGGTAGATGGGCCAAACCTTAGTTCCAAATCCCTTGTGAAAGCTCCCCAAGTAGTTAGCAAGTGATTCTGATGCATCCACTTAAACCAACCTAATGCATCCCCTTTCATATAAAATGAAACAAGAGACAAACGATTTTCTGGTGGCAAATTATAAAACCCAAAATACTGATCCGCTTGGAACAGCCATTCTAACGGATTGGTTCCATCAAATAGAGGCAATTCTAATTTAGGGGATCGAAGAGGGGGTAAATTGGGAATGTGGTTGTGTTGTGGGTAAAATTCTGGGTGTGGGAAAGGTTGGGGGAGTGTATGGGGTGGTATGTAGGTAGTCTGTGCGTTAATATATGGTGTATATGTGTGAAGAGAGTGTGATGGGATTGCTGACGTCATGATGTAGGGTGCTGACGTCATGATTTGGGGGGATGACGTCACTACGACAGCAGGGGTGTGGGTAGGGCTGACGTGGCTGGTAGGTGGTCTAAGGGGTGAGTGTGCTGGTGTGAGGGTTTGTGTAAAAGGGGGAGTACCAAATACAATGGTGGAGGAATTTTGTGCAGTACCTGAAAGAGGTGAAGATTGTGCAGCAGCAGTAGGTACACTAGGTTGTTTCTCCTTTTGCAATCCAGCCTTTTGAATGGCAGCCATTAGAGCTTCATATTTTAAATCTTCATCTTCCCTTTCAGCATTCATCCTTGTATGGATCTCCTCTATTTGATGTGCTATAAATGCTGAAAAGTTAGCAAATCTCACATCTAAGTGTTCTTGATTTTCAGCCATAGCATTGTTTAGGTTTAAGGTAGAAATTTGGATAGCTTCCTCCAAAATCTCTTTGGAAGAAGGGTTTGGGGGTTTAGGTGGTGCCATGAGAGGATTGAGAAGGATCAATGAAAGCACCAATGATAGATAAATGTAGGAAACCCTAGATCTAAGAGTACATTAAAAGACAATAAAATAAAACAACTTTTCTTCTTGATTTCATAAAGAGGCAACATACACTTATATAGTAGGGTTTCCTCCTATATTGGGCCATGGGCCACTACTATTGGACTTACTAACCATAATATAATAACATAATAACTAAATAATACTACTAATATTTATTTATTCTAGCATAAAATCTTTCAACCAAACAGATTGCCTTTTAATTCTATTGGACCTCTTCAGCTTCATATCATTGTCATTGTTAGTGTTAGTCTCAATGATCACGCTTTTTATCTTTGATTCAAGTAGTGACATCATCTCAACTATTCCATATTTTGTTGCAATCAAAAATGCTGTATTCTTTACATCACTTTCCTTATCTAAGGATTTTTTTCATTAGTCTTCGTTACTTCAAGTAACAAATGTTTCAATATTTTATATTCTTTTATCTCTTGCATTGAGGCATCGCCTACAAATTAACAAATAATAATTATTTAATTCCTTACATTATAATCGTATCATATCTTCATTAAGTTTTTTGTACTTATTATTATTTACCTTCTTCTCGTGCATCCTCGATAAACTTTGCTTTTCGTGACTCATCTACCATTTTGTTATCAAATTCTATGTCATATCTGGAATCAACCCCATCACCCTGTTAGCTGGGAATTTCGTTTAGAATTTTGATCTTCGAAAGTCTTAAATTCGAAGAATGATGGTTACTGATGTCCATCTTTGAAGATTTAAATGGCTACTGATGGCCGTGCTTCGAAAATGTGTTTAAGTTGAAACGAAGGAAGAGAATATTGAAGCTGATACGAAAGACACCTTTGCCAAGACTTAGGCATTCCGCGAAAAATACATAGAGTACTGAAGCTTAGTGTATTTTCGTAACTTTTTCGAATGTAACTATATGGCCACATGTCGAAAAAGGATTTGAGCGGGAAGGTTTGAATTGCGAAACGGTTTATATAACTGCACACAGACAGATGGCGTCCCCAGAGTTCTCGTAGATAACGTGGCATTAGATTATTGTATGACCGTTAGGGTCGAATTTAGTATAAATAGGGGTCTTAATGATAGGATTCCGTGTGTTCATTTTGTACAAATCACTCACATATTGCTCAAGTATCAAGTGTTAAGAGAAAGAGTTCGCTGAGAAATGTACGTATGACACAACCAATTTGAATACATGTGTATTTACTTTACTAAGCATCTTTTCGATTTCTTTACTTTCTTTGTTTAAACTTTTACTTTCGAAGTCATTTACTTTCCTGCACTTTACTTTCCTGTAATTTATATTCCTGTAACTTACATTCTCGCATGTTACATTTCTTGCAATTTACATTTTCGCAATTTACATATTTTCTTGTTACGATTTATGTATCGAAGATTACACTAACATATATAACCAACATCATCTCGAATGATCAGTCATTTGAATATATTAAACACCAATTTCTTAAAATCAAAACAAACAGGTATGAACCAAATCACATCAATAAGCCATTCGTTTGACTATGTCCTAGGATCAATCTAGTCGATCCTGCGAATAACCAAATCATATTTATTATAGTTTGGAAGACTAGTGGTTGTTTACCGGAAATCACCGTAAACACACCTATGTATGAATCTGTAGGGCTTTTTATTAATTCTTCCAAGAGTCGACCACCAAATACGTGCTTCTTCTTAATATCCTTTATTTTCTCTAAATGTGCTAATTAATTAAGAAAAAAAGAACTTAATGATCGAGTTGTGAAAACAAACTTATATCTAACAAACTTTAGATTGTGGATATAAGTATGATAAAGAGAAGGTCGTATTTTGTATTGGCGTTCAATTTCTTCAACAGTGTAGCATAAATCCATATTTATATTGCAATCACCATCTTCCTCTGCAATATTGTCATGTCTTTATTAAGTAAGATTGAGTGTCATTAGATAAACCAAGATCTAACTTTGTTATTTTCACTAATCAAAATTCTCAAAAAATCTAAGAAAAAATAAATTTTGAAAAATAGACTAGACTTTACCTTAGCTGGAACTTAAACAAGTGGTTACAACTAATTGTAACTGATCCTACAACCAACTAAAAGTTGTTTTAAAAGAAAATAAAATTGTAAAATAACTACATATATAATATAAAAAGTAAATGCATTCAATTAGATTTTCAAAATAAACATGCATACTTTTAAAAGTTTAGGAATTTCGAAACATTAAATAATAATGGAGAAGTGCATAAAATATAGTTCATAGAAAGCATACCGTTTTTTACATTTTCTTTAGATACAGCCTTCTTTGGATACAATTTCATTGTACTCCCTCTGGTCTCATTTATAAGCAAAAATTTAATTTTTAGATTTATTCAACAATCAATGTATTTAGTCTATTATTAGACTAAATACATTGATTACTGAATGAATCTAAAAATTAAATGTTTGCTTATAATTGAGACCGGAGGGAGTAGTTTCTACATCCGAGAGGTTTATTGCAGAACCTTTGACAGCAAAAATTTTTAAACAACATATTAAATGTGTTTTTTCAAGATATTTGACAAAAATGTAAATATATGCAATTATGAGCGAGATTGGGTTTTGGATAGGTAAATTGGAAATAGAGGAGGATGAATATTTGTCGAGTTTTATAGATTGACACTCATTTTATATATCTAAATAGGTGGAAGCGAAGAAGTTAGAAGCGAGGAAGATAGAGCCCATTTTTTTTATTTGTCCAAGGCTTCTAAAAGGTCGGGACCGGCCCTGTCGGTATGGTGCATTTTGTTGGTTAGGAGTGGAGCTTGTTTTCGGGAGGAAGATTGAAATCTTGATGATGTGGTTTGGAATATCAAAATTATGGTGTGGAAGTGGACTTTTTGTGGAGACATTATTATTCATCCTAATTATTCCTTTTACGATTTTAGCAAAGAGCATTTGTTTAATTTATCGTAGTTGTAACCGTTTGTAATTTTTTTGCCGGACTTTCACTTTATCTCGGTATAAACAGGTTGGAGAACCTTTAGTTCTCCATAATATATAATATATTGTTTTAAAAAATGCAATTAAAAGCTATTTGGACTCAGGGACGACCCAATCAAAGTATAGGCCCCGTTCTAATTTTAAAAATGGGTCCAAATATAAAATATAAATACAATTATGATTATTTAAAAATATACATAAAAAATAAAATTATATATTAATCAATAATATATTTAATTATAATTATTTTGAATTTTGATCTATATCTCAATTTTTGTATGTATTAAGTTTTTATCATAATATTTTTTTGATTTATTGAAGTTTCTGAAATCCTTATTTTTTGGAGCTTCTCCCTAAGGTCCTTAGTAGCCTCACATGTTTTCTCCGAAAGACCTTCAGTAGTCTTTGATTCGAACTAACCTTCAACTTCAGTATTGAAGATCACATTGTTACTTAGGCTTTAAGTAACCTGTTTTCCTGTCGAAACTTTCTCCCACTCCTTGGATTCAACCTCAATCACGTCCACCATGTTGATATCAACCGGTTGAGCATAGTTGGTGTCAGCGACATTGAGAGGATCAACATGGATTTTCATGTTGTTTCTTCCCTTGTCAGCAAACTTTAAACGACCTTCCTTGATAGCATTTTGAATTAGATCCCTGAAAAGAAAACATTGTGAGTTTTTATGGCCCAAAAAACCATGATATTTACATAAACCTCTTTTCTTTCGTTGTTCTAACAGAGGAATCTTAGAATTAGGAGGTACTATCATCTGGCCATCTTTTACTAATAGATCAAAAATTTCATCACACTTGGTGACGTCAAACGTATATGTTTTCTTAGAGAATTTGTCATTCTTGTCTACTTCGATAGAGTTTTTTCCATTCGAAGGAGTGAGTAGTTTACAAGAATGTTGGGGTGCCTCTTTTAATTCAGCCAAATCTATTTCGACTTCATCAACGCCATTTGAGTCATCAAAAGTTTCAATTTCGACATCTTCGGCTTTAATATATGGTACTCTTTCTTTCTTGTAGCTTTTATTTGCTCTAGCCTTTTCAGCTCTTAATCGTTCGACTTGTTGAACTCTATCTGCCAACTGGGCCATATTCCTGATCAAATACTGAGTATCTAACGTCTTTCAAATTGAATAGTCTAGGCCACCTGCGGCCATTTCGACCAATTCATGTTCAGGCACCACTGTGAAACAGCTTGATTTCAATAAATGGAACCTATTCAAATAATCATCTATAGGTTCTGCAAATTTCCTCTTAATGCTAGCCAATTCTTTCAAACTAATCTTCGTTTGCCCCATGTAAAACTGCTCATGGAACATTCTCTCCAGATGAGACCAAGTATCTATGGAATTTGGTGGCAAGGTGGTGAACCAAGTGAATGCATTTTTTGTTAGTGAACTAGGGAAGTATTTGATTCTTAGATTTTCGCTATTTGCTAAATCTCTTGCCTCAGTTAAGTATCGCGCTATGAGTTCCACAGTCGATTCACTAGTGTCCCCTGAAAATTTTGTAAACTTAGGCACTTAAGAGCCTCTTGGTAGTTCTGTTTGTAGGATAAAGTCTACCACATGGGAGGTATAATTGGGACGTCGAAGTCTAGTGTTAAGGCCATTATTGGCCACGATCCTTTCGATTAGGGTTGTTAAGTTATTTTCCGTCGCCATGTTATCTTGCCTAACCCTATTAATCACTTCGTCTGCATTTTGCTCCCTATTAACCATGACTATCCTAGGTTGTTCTTCAGGGACTTGCTGTCGAATTATTTGTTGTTCTAACCCCGCCCCCATTTCTCTTTCGATAATATTTTGTCTGGGTGGGTGTACTTGGTTAATAGTCGGTTCCCCCAGGGTTTCGCCTACGTTGGCCTGTTGACTGAGGGGCCCCGAAGAAATCCGTTATTCTCGCCATTTGCGCTGACAATTGTTGGTAAGACTCAGTATTATCCTGGTTAGTTTTATTGATATTTTAGATCAAGGGAGTAAAAATTGTGCTCATTTCTCGAGCAAGTACACCAACCATATCATGGTTGCTTGCATCCATTTGTTGCCTAAATGCTGCTTGATTGTTGGTAGTCAGTGTAGGCATTTGGTTTGACGGACCCTGATTTTGTGCACTTCGACCAATGGAACCTGCATTTGGCAAAAAGGTTGCCATAGCCGGTTGTGTGTACGTAGGTGCGCCACTCTATAAACCTGCCATATAAGATGATGGCATTCCATAAGGTTGTTCCCTCACAGGTCTTAAACTTTCAAATCCTGTTGGTTTGGGGGTGAATGGTTGCACCTAACTTGTAAAATTCTTCGAAAAAGGGGCAGCCTGCGTGTTTTGCGGGATTTCTGTTGTACGCACAAAGGGAGGCGCCGTGGTCGAACTATTTACGGGTATGGCCTGAGAACTATTTACGGCCATAGATCCTGTCGATGTAGGTATAGCCTGTGATTCTAGCACAGATGTCGAGACATTCGTTGTATTTGCAGCAACTGTGCCTGACCCTTGTGGGAGATCTTGCCATCCACGCTTGCTTGTCGAATTAACCATTTTTTTTATTGGATTTTCGTTTAAGAATTGGTTGTGAATTATTCGTAGATTCCACTCCTAAGGTTCATACAAGGTTTTAAAGTACTCTAAACCTATGAGACAAACTAAAAACACTTAAATGACAACTTTTGACACGGTCCCACCGGGTGTGGCAATTTGTTTACGGTGATTTTCGATAAACAACCGCTAGTCCTCTAAATTATTAATATACTTTGGTTACTCGCAGGATCAACTAGATTGATCCTAGGAAATGTGTCGAAAAGTTATCTTTTGTGATGATTGAATTCATATTTTCTGAGTTTTTGGCTTTTTAAAGAAATGATCCTAATCTATGACTGGTTGTAAAGTAATGTTAAATACAATGCAACGAAAGAAATTGCAAAGAGTAAATCGAAATGATTAAACTGTAAACATACACGGTTCGACAGGAAATATAAAGGAATTTAAAGAAATTGTTCTTATAAAAAGGAAAGACAAATAATGAAAATATCATGGTGTTACACGTATATTTCTCAGTGAAAACTATTTCTCTTACGCTTGATACTTGAGTGATTTGTGAGTGATTTGTACAAAATGAACACCCCTGGATCCTACCACTAACACCCTTATTTATACTAATTCGACCTTAACGGTCTTACTCTAAAGAGATGCCACGTTGCTCGTTTGTATGTGCTTCGAATTCCAGGGGTTCCACATGTCCTCCTTGATTCAAACGAAACATTTTGAATTTCAAATCTTCCCGCTCGAAAACTCTTTGACACGCAGCAACGTGTCTTTGCGAAAGTATATCAGAATATCCTAAGTCTTTTCAGTCATTAGGCTTTGAAGGCAACTTATTAATATTCATCTTCGATTTAGTAAACCATCCCGATACATAACAATCTTAAAAATAGCCATTCAAAAGCCATTCTTTCCTTGAGACCTATATCTTCGAAAAACATAATCATTATGTCGAAATCTCCAGCTAACACAATGTAAATACACTTGGCTTGTTGTGCATATCATATCATTATGAAAACACTTACAAGATCACTCACAACTGGGTTAATGGCATCAACTAGAATATTTTTGGCAGTAGGATATGATGCAGTTCCAATAATAGGTGCAGAAGTCTTAGATTTCTTACTTTGGACTCCTTTTCTACTTGTTCCCTTTGGCCTACCCTAAAACCATGAAAATTAAAACAAGTCATGATAAATTTAAAATACTTTCAAAAATAAAGTCTATTGACAATTTGAGTTACTAACCCTTTTTTTTATCTTGTCTCCATAGTTTGAGTTTGACTACCTTGGGTGGCTCCAACAATTCTTGGCAGTTCACCTTCAACACATGCTAGTTGTTTGTTTTTCTTACAGGTCCCAAAAGTTACAAGAACAGGTTTGTTTTTCCAAGTCTGCAACAAAACTATCTGTGAACATAACATGAGTGATCTGAAAGGTTAATCTACCAGCATAAGTTGGCAACCTATTTGCACTTTTTTCAATCTCCCTATTTAACCTCCTAAGTGGTTTTGATATGATCTCTCCCTTGTAATTTTCTACTTCTCCATAAGAGTGGCAAACTTGCCCATAAAATAGTTCCTAATCCGCTCAAACATGGTGATAATAGGTTTATCCCTTTCAATTAAAATTGTTGCAATAAAGGATTCACTAAGGTTGTTTATCAGAACATCACACTTATAGTACAAGGGAAATGCATGCTTACACCACTTAAGTTTAGGTATAGCATTTATCCATTCAAAAGCATCTAAACTAACCTCATTAATCTGATTCATCTTGTCCTCATGTGCTTCCAAATAGGTTGCCTTGGTTACAATCATAATGAGATCTATGTATTGTGTACCACCTCCATACTTCTTCTTATAGTTAGCATATAAATGCCGTAGGAAAAACCTGTGTTCAAACTCAAGGTATTCTTCCTCAAATACATTCACCAGTCCATATACAAATGACATTAGACAATAAACATGGATGAACATGAAGAATTAATGAGGAGGTAATCATACCTTTTTGCTGATCAAACACAAAACACCACCTGTTTTCCTAGTTTCATTCTCCAAAATCACCTCCAAGAGTACCTAGTTTCATTCTCCAAAGTCCCAAAGGAAAGAGGAAGGTATTGGTCATTTGCATCCCTACTAACATCAATCAACAAGATTCCACCATATATGTTTTTGAGGTGACAAACATCTAACCCTATGAATGGTCTGCGTCCAGCTTGCAATTCTTTCTTAGTACCATCAATACACATGTATAATATTTCAAATCTTAGTAGTGTGCCAGAAATGTTCATCTTAAATGTTTTTGAAATGTTTTTGGATTTCTTATCTAGACTGCAAAGAGACCACAATATGCCACCTAAGTTAATGGAATCCAACTCAGAAAATAAAAAATAAAAAATTTATTCCACCTACACTGCCACATAAGCAGCCGTTAGTGGCATTTGACATTAGGGATAAATTCTTTAGAAGAAAAATTTTAGAGGGATAATTTCTTGAAGGAAAATTTTGGAGGGACTTAAAACGAAATTTAGAATATTTAGAGAGGCCAAAAAATTATTTAACCCTTTAATATTTTAATAAATACAACTAATTAACGAAATAATTAGAATGCATAAACATTCTAATAATATGTATTATGTATGGGAAATGAGATAAGAATTAATTGGAAATTCATATAATCTTTATCACACCTTATAGTTTTACAAAAGAGACAAACCATATCACCCTTTCACGCCCTATAGTTATACAAAAGAGTCAAACCACACTACATTCACACCGGTACTCAAGTACAAACCAAACTCATTAATTCTATTTCACACAACAATACAACACAACAAATACAACTATAGAAGAACACCCTTAATGCTTGATGGTGGAACCTTTTTCCGAATAACATTAGCAAGATCAAGGAATAACGGAAACTGCAAAACTGCATAGAAGGCAATTGGCATGCAAATGGAAATATACAAATGGAAATATACAAATAGAATAAAATGTCCGGCACAGAATGAAATGAACATAGAGACAATGGATACGAAGAGAGAACTCAAGCAAAAAAGAAGCTTTATTGGCAAGTTTATATGAAAGTCTTCAATTTCTTTTCGAGAAGTGAGTATAGAAAGGAACATGATGAGTGCAGTGACAGAGAAGTAAAGTCCAATTAAGGAAGATATAGCGAATCCTTCAAATGTAGGTTGTCCTTGTAATGTTGGTTCTCCTGATTGTTGATTCCCACCAGGTACACTGCCGGATGTTTTAAAGGAGACACCAGCAATGAGAGCTGCTACTACTGAGCATGACTCTGTTGTGTCTTTCATCCAGTCAACACTTTTTTTGTAAAAGTTCTTTGTGGTGCTCCTTAAATATTTCACTTGGGGTCTTTTCATCTTTGTTGATTCTATTATTGAAATGCTCTGGTACTAGTTATTTTATGTACTATACCAGAAAATATATGTTAATGCTACGTAAAAAATGTGATGTATAAAGAAATTGGGAAAAGTAATAATTCAAATCGTGACTCTCAATATTTTGCGGGCTCTATCTAGGCTAGCCATGATTCAACCGTAACAAAACAAAAAATACCTTATTTAACCATCATTTTCTATAAAAACTTATATGAGACCATATATAGCAATATTTTAACGTTGGAAAATTGGGAGCACTTTCTTGTAGCCCACCTTAGACGCATTAAAATGTGATTTTGATTAAACTATAAACATACCTTATACCATTTGATGTCCCACATCATTTGTAGTGCAACACCAGATATCCTCCAAGTATTTTCTCTTTGAAATGATGTATATGCGGCCAAGTGTAACATGGTATTCTTATCTTTATCAAATTGTATACTTAGGTGATGAAATACTTCAGGAGATAAATTCTTCTCCAAATGTTGAATAACATGCGCTTGCCTATTCTTTACTGCCGAAAGCAATACATTTTCATTATTAGAGTTTGTATCAAAAATCACACTCGGAATCCAATCTTGAAGCCCTTCCATCATCTCAGTTATTCCATTACTTGCTGCCATCAAGTATGAAGTATCCTTTACATCGCTTTTCCCTTCAGTTTTAATATAATTCATCGCTACCAGTAATAATCCTTTCTTATCAGATGTAATAGGTACTTTATAATCAAGCCCATTCGTAATTTCTGCAAAGTCACTTTTAACTATTGCCAATAATGTTGTATCTTTTTCATCAATGTATTTTGAATCTTCGAGTTTTTTATTTTCACTTGTCTTTCGAGTTGTGGTATCACCTGAAAATATTCAAATAACGATTATTTTATTCTTTACGTTTTAATCATATTTTTATCTTCATTAAGATTTTTTACGTATTTTTATGTACCTCTCTTTTGATGGTGCTCGGGATAATCTTGACCATTTTTTTTGTCACCATCTCCATCATCCTCATTACCCATGTATGAATCAACATCTTTTTTCTTAAATTCTTTAAAGAGCTGATCACCATATGTGTGCTTCATTTTAATTGTCCTTATTTCTTTTAAGTCTGCAAAATTAGTTAAGCAAAAGATCACTAATTGATTGAGTTATCAAAACAAACTTATATAAGAGTGTGCAATATAAATGTTTACTTAAATCAAAGCATGTATAATTAAAGTTCAAAGGGTTCAATATAAATACCCAAAAGTGATAAGGTTGGCCATTCGAATGAAGGCTTTTTAAAGATTTTATTCGGAATTTCTTTTCAAAATCGTGAAATGAGTATCATCACTTCCTTTATCTGCAAAATTGACACGCCATTAGAAAGTAATAGTTAGCTCCAATAAATAGACGAAGAAGTAACTTTGTTTTATCCGTTCATCAAAATTCTCATAAAAATGGAAAAGAAAATGAAAATGAAAAATAGACAAGTGGTTACAACTAATTATAACTGATCCTACAACTAACTTAAATTGGGTCAAATATATTTGCAGAGGAAACATGAGAACTATTAATAGTTAATAATGGAAAAGAGATCATAAGATCTAGTTCAACAGAAGCGTACCTTTCTTTCCATTTTCTTTTTTTTTTGCAACCTTCTTTAGAAACGATTCCAATATTGTAGTTTCGTCGTTATGGATTATAGGAACACCTTTATCACCAAAATTTTGTAAATAACATTAAATATTTATTCATGACATTTGACAGAAAGGCTTAAGTAATGCTAGAAAATATCATTTGGCTTTTCCATGCTATCTCGTTTCACCCAATGGAAAGTGGTATGGTCTTTCTAAGCTCCTTTAATGTTAATGTTAAGGGTTTTCTACAGTTTTCTTTCTGTCTACAAGGAATGGTTGTTATCTAGGTATATTCAGGTAGTTTCAAGTTCAATAATAGTTTTTATAATAATTGTAACTTGTAAGTATGTTTCACTTACAGTAGTACACAATATTCTTCCACCACGGCAGGCTACTTCCACTCTTGAAGGCTGATGTCCTAGTAGCAAGAATTGCAGAGGAACGTTGCCATTCTTGTCCTTCCTAGGAATAAGATCTTTGTAGCAATGCATTATTATAATAGCTAAATCTGTTGCACAAGAAACAAAGTTTATTATTATTATTAATGACAACGTGTAATGTCTGATTTTTATTTTCTTTTTAAATTCCAATGAGAATTAATTGATTATTTTAATTAAAAAGTTAAATAATTTAAAAGGATAAAACTGTAAAAAGTCGAATATGAAAATATAAAAGAATAGATGAGTAAACTAACCGAACATTTCTCTCTGAATGGCAACGTGAAGGATGCTAGTCTGTTTCCCATCGACAGCAATTTCCAGATCCCTAGGATAAAACTGTTTTAGGTAAAGAAACACTAAACTTTTATGTGCACACACAGCGCAAAAAAGTGGTGTTTCACCAATATTATTACTCTCTTGAATCAAATGTTTCCTTTCACCTTCTTTTCCAATTATAAGTTCACACATATCTGTGAGTCCTCTATATGCTGCAAGGTGAAGAGGTGTATCGCCTATTTCTTTTCTTATTTTAAAACTATCACTTTTATCACCATCCTTATTTACTATTGCTTTTACAAGATCTTCCACTATCTGTTTTGGGGCAACGTTTACTGCCACATGCAATGCTGTTCCTCTTCCCTTTATTTCTACCGTGTGATACTTATTATCAGCTTTGTATTTTCTCATTACTTCATCCCAATCGTTTGCCATTACTTTCTTCTGGAACTCCTTAACTACATAATTCCATTTCGCAACTTGCGTTAATTAATGACAAAATATGGAGAAGCTAATGAGTGTCAAATATATAAGGAAAGTTTAGACTTACTATCGTCATCTTTCAATACTTGCGGACTTAAATCCACACCTACACATATTCATTTTGTAACATGCGTCGATTAATTACAAAATGTGGAGAAGCTATTGAGTGTCAAAATATAAGGAAGGTTTAGACTTACTTTCCCCATCTTCTTCCCTTCCTAGCTGACTTAACTCCACAACTACATATATTCATGTTGCAACATACCATAATTAATCACAAAATGTGGAAAAGCTATTGAATGTCAATATATAAGGAAAGTGTAGACTTACGTTCTTCAGCAGGAGAAAATTGAGCTTCGCTTAGAGAGGGCATATTATGTACAAGTGGAAGCCTAATTGTTTTATATAGTAGAAAAGAAATGAATCTGATACTTTGGAAAAACATTGAAGTGTCCCTAAGTTAGTAATATTTCTATTCCTTTCTTCAACTTTGCAGCTTTTCAAGTGTGTAACAAACATATAATATAAGGCTTCTGATTGTACTAAAGTAAAAGCTGCCTTCTTTTTTTACTTTAGCCTAATATAAGACTTCTAATATCTCTTCGTGTAGAATCCATATTATAAAGCACAAAACTCAATATACAGATCTAATGGAATAGATACGAACACGTTGATATTACTAATATTAAATTCAAACTAAATACATCAAGCCATTGTTAAGCACACTAAATGATAAGAAAGTTGTTAACTACCGACCTGATACTTGCACTCCTTCACTAGTTAAAAACTAATGTGTATCTTCAACTTTAATTTTCATTTTTTAAGTCAAATAGTAAAATATTTACTTCCTTTCTTCAACTTTGCTTTTTATCGTTTCAGCTTTTGTAGTGAGCGAGACATATCATTTCAATTAAAAATTAAATTCTATACTTTCAAACTTTTTGGACAAAAAGCTTACAAGTTACTACAAGTAGCAATATCGTTTAAATACCAAATACAATATTGTTGATGAATATCTCCAGTTTTCTTCTTTATTAATACTATACCCAATGCAATATTGTTGATAAATATCTATAATTTCCTTGTTTATTAATATACATAAAAAACTAATGTAAGTGTTCCACTCTAATTTTCACTATTCAAGTCAATTAGTAATATTTTATTCCTTTCTTCAGTTTTCCTTTTGAAATGAGTGAGACATATCATATCATGAGAAAAGCAAAGTGTAATATGTTCACAAAATGTTTACTTCTGAGTAAGACTCAAGCTTAAGCAAAAGCCACTTACCTTCTTTTATATGTTTTTTTTTCTTTAGTCTAATATAAGTAGGGGTGGCAAAATGGATGGATTGGATGGATTTGGATTGGATTGTTAATGGATGGATCAAAACAATCCATTAATCCATTAACAATCCACTAAACTTTCTTTCAAAAATCCAATCCAATCCATCCACTAAGCAATATAATCCATCCAATCCATCCATTAAGATATTTCTAATGGATGGATATTCATCCATCCATACAATTAACTTAAATATTATTTTTTTATTTTCAGTTAATTTTAGAAAAACAATTTTTTTATAAATTTTTTTAATTATAAATATTTATCCATGTAACTAATTCTAATCAATTAACATGTTGATTAAATTTACTTAACCCATTAACGTGATAACCTTTTCAATTAACGTGTCGATTAGCTTTCTAATTCTAACCAATTAATTTTCCATTAACTACTTCTATCTAAAGAAAATTAAAATCAATACATAGCAATTAAGCCATTTTACATAAAAATTAAATTAGACACAGACAAGGTCATTTAAGTATGAGCATTATTAATTTTTTTATGTTTACATCAATAAGACAACATTATTGATGGATGGATTGGATCAATCCATTAAATTTGTTTTTTATTTAATGGATGGATTGGATGGATAAATTATTGGATGGATTGGATGGATATTCTCTTAATGGATTTTATTGCCACCCCTAAATATAAGGCTTCTAATATCTCTTCGTGTAGAATCCTACAGTATGAAGTACAAAACAGAAATAGTATACAGTATAGACACGGACAATCAATATATTTCCATATTTTAGTTGAGCAAATTTATTGAATCCTAAGGTATGCATTTGTGTTAGATTTTTTTGAAAAACAAAAACTAAAACAAGATTAGGAGGATCGGATGTCCGGGATCTACATTTAATTAATTTTGTCTTATTTCGAAAATGCTGTTAGAGATTGTAAATTATGTAAATTATTTTGTTCAATGTATTGTGATTTATAACTACTCATTATTACATATTTTCACTTCATAGTTTTCATTTCTTAAAAGTTGACAAGATATTGATTTTCTTGGTAATACTTGAGAACAGTCTCCTTAAACATTTCTAGGAACAATTTTTAGTTGTTACAAGATATTTATGAAATTTTTAATATTTAAAAAATGAAAAATAAAAAATAAAATACAATGTAGCAGTCCAGTCATGGTTTAAAAGTAGGAAAAAAAACCGGTTCGAAAAAATATTAATAGAAGGACTTTTTAGAATATTATTAAATCATAATTGTTTAAAAATGAATTAAAAAATAAAAATTAATTTAGTATTTAAAAAATGAAAAATAAAAAATAAAATATAACGTGACAGTCCAGTCATGGTTTAAAAGTAGGAAAACAACCGGTTTGAAAAAACTATTAATATAAGGACTAATATGATCCAGTTAATCTTTTTAAGGGATTAAATCAGGCTATTTTTTTAGGGACAAATTTAGATTGTGTAATTTTTGTGAGGGACCAAAATGGATGTTCACTCAAAATTTAATAACGATTTTTTTTTCAATCCCACCTTTACAAGTTATTAATTTCATTTTAAATTTTTATAATAATTATTTACTTTTTAATTTAACTATGATAAACTAAATTATGGAAAGAATGATAAAATTGCACAAATAAAATTTTTTTTCTGTTACAGTTACACATTTATTATAATTGAAAAAAATTTACATTATAAAGAAAAAAAATAGAAGATATCATCAAACCCTTATTCCTAACATCCTCGAGTATCTCTTTCTCTAATATCATCCTCATCACACTTTTTCATTCACATATTGGCTCTAACTCTCTTGTTCATATTGTTTTTTATTTTACTTCTCACAAGAAAGATAACAAACATCTTGACTTCAATGTGCTAGCAGCAACTCGAGAATCCGTGTCTTCAGGTTGGATCAGTTTGCGTCATCAAGAAGGTTTACAACAAGATCAAGCGAGTTCTTCGTCTTCTAAAGTTTTATCTCGACGGGTTACTCTCATTTCTTCAACTACTTTTGTAAATTCACTACATAAAAAAGTAAAAATAGAGAAAAAACCTAAAACATGACCTAATCGTTAGTCTTTTTATATCAGGATGTGAGAATGTTTTCTATATGTAAAATTGTAGTGCATTTCAACTTCAACGCTTTAGAACAAAAGATAGTGGAGATTTAATTTTATATTTCTGGATGTTTTCTATTTTTTTATGTTTGTTGGTATTGGTGTTTCATTGACTACTTGGTAATTGATGAATGCAAGGAAGCTAGTAAAATGGATTAGTTCAAGAGGATGATACAAAAGTTGAAGATTTGCTTTAAACTATTGCACGCCTGAACAAACAAATGTTGTTTAAGGCTGATTTAAAGTTGAAAGAGATGATTGTGGAAATGGATGATAAGGTGAGATTATTTTCTTAATACGCCATAAAACAACTAGTATGGCAGATTTCTTTCTCTCCGGCTTCGACCGCCATCCGCCATTGATAACAATAGTTATAAATAATTGCTTTTCTCCTTTAAATCAATGTCTACTCATTTGATAACATTTTTTTTACTAAATGCCCAGTAAGGGCTTAATTGATTATGTTATGATGAGAAATGGCGACCGAGACAATTTGGATGGTGTCTGTAGATATGAAACCTTAAGCTTATAGTCGACAAAATTATTAAACTATCAAATATATGAAACTTCTTGTACCAAGCTTATATCTGCTTAAAAAAGTTGGATCCCCCTCCAATTTGCGATATCATATTCCTTCTGATGGTGGAGGGTGTGGAGTCATCATGTGTAAAGGGTGGTGATAACGCAGTCAAACAAATGGTTTTCAATGATGTGTGTACGAAAGTTGTCAAGAAATTTTGTAAAGCTATGGTGGGGGTGGTAGATAAGGCGGGGACTGTGCATGGTATTTGTAATACGGTGGGAGAACTGACTTTTAAGAAAATGTGCAGATAGCAAGAGTCGCCACCGACTTTTATTTAATCCAATTGGAAAGGCTAAAAGAACAGAAAAAAACCTTTTTGAAAGAGATTGAGTTCGGGGGTAAGTTATACAAAGGGAAGGTGTAAGCACCATTTGTATCCATGGTTATCCATGGGCTCTTAATTGCTTAGCTCACTTTTGTTTTCAAAAAAAAGTTTGAAGTGTCATGTGTGAATAGAAAATGTTTGAATAAGGACTTTAGCTTGTAAAATAAGCGTAGACTTTTTGAAATTGTTTTGAAAAAGAGGTGTAAAAAATAATTTTGAAAGTTTGATTTGAATGTGAGCAAGCATTTAAGAGCACCTACCCTAAGATTGTCTTTCTTGTTCTTTAAGTTTTCGTTTGAAAGGGCTATCCATACCATAAGGAGGGTAGGTAGTCCTTTCATTGGATGTGCGGGTCATCGAAGAAGTATCGTTCGCCATAAGACTGTCCCTACCATAAAGAGGGCCGATAGTCTTTAGAGAAGGATATAATAGTCATTAAGGCAACAGTAAGGATACCTTAGCAATCGAATGGACTATCACCATTTAATCGAGGGACGAGATTATTTATACCGAAGGCGGCATCGAAGGGACTATGATCTTTAAATCGGATGGACATGGTGATTTTGAATCGAAGGCAGCAGCATGCTAAGGTATCCCTACGCTCGAGGGACTTGACTATTTTATTCGAAAGGCAGCAATAAGAGGAGTTACCCTAGTGGTGGGTGTGTGTAGCAATCACGTGATTGTATTCAGATATTTATCTTGATTTGCTACGTTCAATTAATTATCTTGCACTCCCTATTTACTAACCACACAGTTAATATCATGCAGAAAATAAAGTGCAGAAAGTAAAGGTCATACGCTATTACAGGGCTTCGGGATGGGGGGTATTACAATAAAAACCTGTCGGGGATGCAGAAAGTAAAAGCAGTGCGGAAAAGAAAATCCTAATTACTATTACGTCAAAAATAATTTGCAACCTATACACCTTCAAGAATTTAAATGAATAAATAAATAAATAAGAATTAAGCGTACACATGCGACAATCATTGAGGAGAAGATGAGAAGAGAATCGAGAGAAGTTTGGAAAAATAATTAAGAAAGTAATGAAAAATAGGTTAGTGAGTTAATTAAATTAATTAAATAAGACCTAATTAATTAAATCCTAATTGTCTAAGTCAAAAGTCGGGTGAATCCGCAAACCTTAATTTAACTAATTGATTTTAGAAATTAAATTAATTTAACCCTAAATTAATTAATTACAACTAAGTGAAAATAAAACTAAAAAAAATAATAATAATTAATTAAAACAATTAACCTAATTTCTAAGTCATTAGTCCAATTATTATAATATTAATTTAGTTAATTAACTAATTAAACTAATAGTTAAACCTAAATTAATATTAAATTAATTAAGTTAATTAATTAAAAAGAAAATATGAAAAGTGTGTAAAAGAGTAAAAAAAAAGAACAAAACAAGCCTTTGCAACCTCCAGGAATCGAGCACAGGTCATCCAGCTCAAAGATCCACGTCTCCACCAATTGGGTTATTTGTGCTTGCTGTCAAATAAATCATTCAAATAAAATAAATATGAAAACACAAAGTTAAGGGTAAAGTCAACGTGGGCCACAATTATTCACGCACAGCCAATCAATAAGGGGAGAGGGGTGGATTTCATTGACTGGCCAATGAGAGTGTAGTCCAAGAGTCAAGGCTCCACGTCATCATTTTCTTCCTTAGGAACTATGGAATTACCTGCGGAATTAGCCATGCTTTTACCTGGGATTTTTGCTGCGGATTTCTGCGAATTTCTGGAAAACTCAAATTCTAAAAAATTAACGTCAAACATGAAAACTAAAAACTCATATCACAGTAAAATCATCTCCTGAACATGAATATGGCTTATGTTTTCCAAGAAATCTCCTACAAGCATGAAAACGAATGGCAATTTCGTTCATGCCCTAATAATGGAAATTCACGTTCATGGTTTTAGAGCTTCCTTCCAAAGGTTCTAACCTATCTTAAACAATGCCAGTAGTTTACACAAAACATTAGATTCAAAGGAAGTACATCAAATCATAACAAACGAAAGTTCAAGAGTGCATGAAAAAACATGAACATGATGCATGCATTAGACACGTTATGGGACCTTAAGGCTGGTTCATTCTTAGTCTATATCACCTTCAGAAGAGATTGGAACGATTGTTTGATCTTGAAAAGGGTTGTAACAAGGAATACAAAATCTTCACCTTTTTCTTAGTCTTGGCAATGTTCAAACCCTAGCTCCTTGCTCCCAAATTTTAGTCCCCTTGCTACTGAAGATGTTGTGCTTTTTATAATGATGATATTAGGGTTATAATCTTGGGGAGAAAGCCATGTAATTGGTGAGATGAATATTGAGAAAATATTTGATTTTATTTTTATAAAATCATACTAATTTTGATCCAATCTCATTCCAATCTTTCCTTTCCACGCCTTCTTCAGCTTTATGATGTGAATACAAGAGTACACTCAAAGATGTTTTTGATTTATGGCAAACTCAAATGAGCATTCAAACAACAAGGAGGAATTTGATCACTCATGAAAGCACAAGGTGATCCACTATGCATATAAGTCGACTCAACACAAGCTGGACATGAAAAATGCAGAAAATCAGCAGTTAGGTCGACCTACTGTCAACCTAGGTCGACCTAAAATGAAGGAAAATCCATATACCTCTGCTAGGTCGACTCACAGACCATTTAGGTCGACTCAAAATGAAGAAATCTTCACATCAGTCTGCTAGGTCGACCTACATTGCAACTAGGTCGACCTAATCTGTGAAAATGTCACCAGAATGCATCAGAAGAGGATTCTGGTCGACCTACTCCTTCAACAGGTCGACCTAACTGGGAGCAAAATTATGCAAGCTCTGTTAGGTCGACCTAAGCACTACAAGTGGTCGACCTAACTGATCAAGAAAGTTCAAAAATCAGTTTTTCTTGGTTCTAACTGTTATGCAATCATATATATTGTGCAAGGGTAATTATTCAATCAACACCAACGACTGAAAGATACACAAACGCTTCTCATCTTCGTTCTTCATCATCTCCAACACAATTACACATAATCATTCTTGCGTTGCGGGTTAGTGATGAGTTCGATAACGTCCATGGAACGGAATTGAAGATTCCTAGTGGGTGAAGGTTTGTGGGGTTTGTTGGTGAATAAAATCTGCGGGTTTTGTCCTCCACGACGGGTGGTTCTTGGGGGTTTTTATCAAGAGGCGTTCATTGAGGATTCGGCTGAGTGTAACGATTGAGGAACGGGGAGTTCAAGGAATCAAGACACTGCAGAAGGGAATCAAAGTGAAGCTCTTGGATAACCTTGATCTGGCTCAAGATTAAGGGGGAAGAAGATTCAAAGGATCGACATAATTGGTTTATCGTTTATCGCTTTGTTATCTTCTTTGTATATACTACTTTCAACATTAATGAAAGATTACCCAATTTCAATTTGGAATTGGGGGCAGACGTAGTCGTAGCGAGGACGATCGACGAACTGCCTAAACAAATATCGTGTTCTTGTCGCTTTTACTTTCTCTTTTACTTTCTGTTCATAATTGGTTATAAGTGCAAAATTGATCAACGATTCGAGTGTTAAAATTGTGAATTAAAGTTCTGCACAAACATCACAATTCACCACAACTTGAATCACTATCAATTTGAACGTATCACCAAGTGTTTGTGTTTTTGCTTAATCCAATCTTACTGCATTGCAAATCAAAGTTGTCAATCTAGAAGTTAATTGGATTTCAGTTGTTAAACGTATTGGTTAGCTATCATATTACTTCACCATCAATTCCACTTACTTTTTGGTTTTGAAACACATACGACCTTTGCAATAGCGGTCCAGAATAGACGCAAGTCGATTCAGAACCGCTTTCGCTCGAGTCTGTAGAAAAATCTGTAAAAACTTAGTGAGATCTATTCACCCCCCCCTCTAGATCTATAGGCCAGCGTCTAACAAGTGGCATCAAGAGCTCTGGTTTATTCCGTGCTACGTGAAACACTTATTGGAAAGATGGCTTCTGGACCTAAAGGGGCTCATAATAGAGCTCCAGTTTTCAACGGAGAAAACTACGGCTATTGGAAGGATTGTATGTGTGTCCATATCAATGCAATTGATAGGAACATCTGGACAGCTATTGTCAATGGTCCATTTCAGATCACTATGACAAATGCAGCTGGTGCAGTTGTTCCAAAACCAGAAGATACTTGGAATGCTGAAGATGAAAAGAAATATGCATACGATTGGAAAGCGAGAAACATTCTAATCTCAGCTCTAGGAGTTGATGAATACTATCGCGTTTCCCATTGTAGATCAGCTAAAGCTATGTGGGACACATTGCAAGTTGCCCACGAGGGAACGGATGATGTCAAACTAGCTAGGATCAATACGTTAACTCAAGAGTTCGAACTTTTCCACATGGAAGATGGTGAAACCATCGAAAGCATGCAGAAAAGATTCGTTCACCTGAAAAATCGATTAAATTCTCTTGATAGACCTGTTTCCAATGCAGTTGCTACTAACAAAATCTTAAGGTGTTTGAACAGGGAATGGCAGCCCAAAGTTACAGCAATTAAGGAAGCAAATGATCTCAACACTTTAGACATTACCACTCTCTTTGGTAAACTAGAGGAACATGAACAGCATCTTAAATGCCTTGACATGCATGAGAAGAGGACAAAGAAAGAAAAGAACATGGAGAAAGAGGTAGAGAAGAAGTCAATAGCTCTAAAAGCTTCGAGCTCCAAGACCTCAAAACGAGAGCCAAAGGATAGTGACACAAGTGATGACGAAGACTCCGATGATGAGGAAATGGGACTGTTTGTGCGAAGATACAACAAATATCTAAAGAAAAATGGAGCAAAACATTCCGACAAAGGATTGATCAACTATAGAAAGCAATCAAACATGTTCAAACAAGATGACGACAATAAAGGAAAGATCAAAGGTCTTTGCTTCAATTGTGGGAAAGCCGGTCACTACAAACCGGATTGTCCATACCTTAAGAAAGAAAAGGAGAAGAACCAAAGCAAAGGTCATAACAAATCTAAAAGAGCTTACATAGCATGGGAAAGTGATTCATCTAGTGAAAGCTCGTCAAGCGATGAAGAAGAATCAGCAAACCTATGTTTCATGGCTCATCAAAACAAGAAGAAGAAAGCTGTAAGTCATCTTAAACCTGAACTCGTAGATAAGGTATCTCATTCTCAACTAAAACTTGCTTTTGAAGAATTACATAGAGATGCACTTAAAGCTTTCAAACTTTTGGCCTCAAATAAGAAAATATTTTCATATCTTGAATCAAAAGTTGAGAAAACCGAAAGGGATATGGAAGCTTTAAAACAATCTATGCTAGACATTCAAAAGGACAAAGTTGAAATAGATCCTACATCATGGTTTGGTTGTGAGACATGTCACATTTGGCAAAAAGAAGTAAGAGATCTAAAAGCCAAGTTAGACAAGGCTCTACAACCAAAAGTGACTTTTGCAGTTGATCCAAACAAGTTCAAAAGATCGTATACTCCTTTATATAGTAAATACACTTTTGTACCAAAAGTATCAACTAGCAAAACTCCATATTCTCATCATATTACCTGTCATTATTGTTGCAAAAAGGGACATACCATTGAAAAATGCAAATTTAGGAGAACTTTAGTTCCTAAAGGAGTATTTCAATGGTTGCCTAAGTGCAACAAATTGTGTACTCACCATCCAGGACCCAATGAAGATTGGGGACCTTCCACTCTAATTTAATCTCGCAGGAAAAGTGTCTTGACATCGCCGAACGGTGGTAGTTCCTTGATAGCTGGTGCTCAAGACACATATAGGAAGACATACAAATTTTGGTATGTCATCTATGAAGACAGTTTGAAGAATCATACTTGGCAAAGGAAATGTAGGTGTCCTAGCCATAGCAAATGTATGAGATACACTACAAATACAGATATTCCGAGAAACACATAGGACGCAGTACTTGATGTGCAAATTGGCAAGTTGCATTGCAAAGAGATTTTAAACCTATTCTTAGCAGAATATTGTTTGGGACTATGTCCCGCATCCGGGAGAACATCGAGTAATTGATACTAGATAAGTTTTTCGCAAGAATCAACCTGTGAAACATTCCATCAAAACAATTCATTATCAAATCTAGGAGTATGGCACACTGACAAGAAGACTCCACACAATGATGACAAAACACCTACATAATGAGAAAGCGGTAACATGTTTATTGTTCACTTCCAAAAATTTTATTGATACTATAATATGCTATCAATTAACATGCTTATAGTGACTTCATGTACTCTTATCTACTCTTCTCAAATACTTATGTATATGTGTTCATCATTTCATTCATAACATACAATGGTTGTGCATTCAAGCAAATGACAAAACAAAAATACATCATATAGAAACATTTCTAAGGCATTTTCATCATTGAAAGCAACTTAGGTCGACCTACCCTGTATTTGAGTCGACCTACATAAGAAGCTTCTTTAGAAAAACCAAAAAGGTCCAGTTGCGTCGACCTACTCACAAATTAGGTCGACCTAATTTGGTCATTTGTATTGCTACTTCTGTTAGGTCGACCCAGCTTCACTTTAGGTCGACCTACTGCGTAAATTTTTCCATATTTGGGCCTGTTAGGTCGACCCGACCCAATATCATGCATTCAAAACATTCCATTCTTGCATTCCCTCTCATTCTCATCTCTTTTGGTACGGCTAACCCTAATTCCTCAAACTCAAAATTGTCAAAAATCATCCCTCTCTCACTCAAAGCATCTCCAACCATGCCTCCAAAATCAAGAAAAGGAAAGGAAATTGCTTCCAGTTCATCATCTCAACCGGTAAGTGCTCTTGTTCATCCTGATTGTAGAGAAAACTTTGAGAAGTGGCAGATGAAAAGGAAAATTGTTAAGCAATATACTTATGATCCAAATCTTGTCGAAAACATGAATATCCCTGATGTCGCTGCGTTAATTGAACATCAAAATATTCACCCCTTATTGCAATGTGATACCCCGTACTGTGAGAATACCGTTAGGGCTTTCTATGCAGGATTTACAAAAGGAGATGGTTGTAACTTCCGTTTCAAAATGGGATCTAGGTCGCATGTTGTTGACAAACGGGTCTGGATTAGTATTTTTGGTCTGACAATCGTTGGTGATGAACTCCGTATGGTAGACGGGGATGTACCGGGAATCTATGATCATGAGGCCTACATGAAGTCAATCCTCAAAGATCCTTCCGTATTTGATAGACCAAATGAAACAATAACAGCTGGTCATTTGAAGCGAGATCCTAGACTCCTGAACTGGGTAATCTCAAGAATCATTCGACCAAGGGCTGGAGGATATTCGAGAATTGAAAGAAATGAAGTGGTGCTCATGTATCTGCTGCAAAACAGAACGCGTTTACACTGGCCTCAATTCCTTGCTGCGAAGTTTCATGAAATCAAACAGAAAACTACAGCCCTATGTTATGGTTCAATCATTCAAACAATTGTCAATCACTTTGGTATGCGACTTGATCACTTACACTACACTCGCGTACATCAATCCCAGGAATTCTCACAAACCACCTTGACTCTTATGGGATATCATTGGAATCCTGTGAGGAAGACATATTATCTCATTCAAAAAGGAACAGGAAAGGTTATCTACAACTATGATGATCCTACGGAGTTTGGAAACAATGTAGGAAATGAGGAAGAGGGAAACGATCAAGAAATAGCAAATGAGGAGGATCAAACCATGGAAGACATAGCTCATGACACAGATCCAAATTGGCAATATGTTCCGTCTCAACAGGAAGAAGTTCCTTGGGGATACACTGCTCCACCTCCTCCTGATCAATCTAACATAATATCTATGCTTGAAGCTATGCAACTTCAACAACAGCAGAACTTTGAAACTCAACAGCTTCAATTTCAAACGATGCAGCAGCTTCAACAAGATAGATATGAGGAACAACAACGGCAATACCAATCTCTGTACAGCTTGGTTCAGGAACAAAGGAACGATTTTGAGACGTTTGCATCCAACTCCATATTGAGGCAGAATCAGTTTGAGGAAACGGCATTGCATCGTCATGCTAACATCAGCCAGAGCTTCAACACTCTTAACATGTCTGTGCTGGATTTGTTGGAACAGGTTGAAGAAGATCGACCTCACACATTTCAAAGAGGAAGAGGAAGAAGGGGCAGGCGTTAGGACATATCGTTTATCATATCATCATTTCATTGCATTTCATGCCATTAAGTTTCTTTTGTTTTGTTTTGTTGTTAAAAACATTATATGATGTAGCACTCTATGTTCTCTTTTATAATTCTCTTGAACTACTATGTATGTTGTTAGCTTGCTTTAAAACATGATTAGCTCTTATGATTTCACCATTTACATGTTATCTATCTCTATGACTACCGGTATTCTTTATTTTTCTTGTTTCTCTTCTACTCTGATCTCTTTGTTTCTCTTTTTGATGTTGTCAAAGGGGGAGATAGATACAATAGATGCTGAGTGTACGGGGGAGCCTTGGTGAGAGATAGATGCCGGATGTACGGGGGAGCCTTTTGAGTCCTTGTCACTTACTACCAAAGCTCTTGAGTATTGGTTTGCCATCATCAAAAAGGGGGAGTTTGTGAATACAAGAGTACACTCAAAGATGTTTTTGATTTATGGCAAACTCAAATGAGCATTCAAACAACAAGGAGGAATTTGATCACTCATGAAAGCACAAGGTGATCCACTATGCATATAAGTCGACTCAACACAAGCTGGACATGAAAAATGCAGAAAATCAGCAGTTAGGTCGACCTACTGTCAACCTAGGTCGACCTAAAATGAAGGAAAATCCATATACCTCTGCTAGGTCGACTCACAGACCATTTAGGTCGACTCAAAATGAAGAAATCTTCACATCAGTCTGCTAGGTCGACCTACATTGCAACTAGGTCGACCTAATCTGTGAAAATGTCCCCAGAATGCATCAGAAGAGGATTCTGGTCGACCTACTCCTTCAACAGGTCGACCTAACTGGGAGCAAAATTATGCAAGCTCTGTTAGGTCGACCTAAGCACTACAAGTGGTCGACCTAACTGATCAAGAAAGTTCAAAAATCAGTTTTTCTTGGTTCTAACTGTTATGCAATCATATATATTGTGCAAGGGTAATTATTCAATCAACACCAACGACTGAAAGATACACAAACGCTTCTCATCTTCGTTCTTCATCATCTCCAACACAATTACACATAATCATTCTTGCGTTGCGGGTTAGTGATGAGTTCGATAACGTCCATGGAACGGAATTGAAGATTCCTAGTGGGTGAAGGTTTGTGGGGTTTGTTGGTGAATAAAATCTGCGGGTTTTGTCCTCCACGACGGGTGGTTCTTGGGGGTTTTTATCAAGAGGCGTTCATTGAGGATTCGGCTGAGTGTAACGATTGAGGAACGGGGAGTTCAAGGAATCAAGACACTGCAGAAGGGAATCAAAGTGAAGCTCTTGGATAACCTTGATCTGGCTCAAGATTAAGGGGGAAGAAGATTCAAAGGATCGACATAATTGGTTTATCGTTTATCGCTTTGTTATCTTCTTTGTATATACTACTTTCAACATTAATGAAAGATTACCCAATTTCAATTTGGAATTGGGGGCAGACGTAGTCGTAGCGAGGACGATCGACGAACTGCCTAAACAAATATCGTGTTCTTGTCGCTTTTACTTTCTCTTTTACTTTCTGTTCATAATTGGTTATAAGTGCAAAATTGATCAACGATTCGAGTGTTAAAATTGTGAATTAAAGTTCTGCACAAACATCACAATTCACCACAACTTGAATCACTATCAATTTGAACGTATCACCAAGTGTTTGTGTTTTTGCTTAATCCAATCTTACTGCATTGCAAATCAAAGTTGTCAATCTAGAAGTTAATTGGATTTCAGTTGTTAAACGTATTGGTTAGCTATCATATTACTTCACCATCAATTCCACTTACTTTTTGGTTTTGAAACACATACGACCTTTGCAATAGCGGTCCAGAATAGACGCAAGTCGATTCAGAACCGCTTTCGCTCGAGTCTGTAGAAAAATCTGTAAAAACTTAGTGAGATCTATTCACCCCCCCCTCTAGATCTATAGGCCAGCGTCTAACATATGAATCAATTAGGATCTTTAAAGATTAATCACACAATTTTGAATGATTTTATTCCATTTTATTTTGAATTTATATGAATAAATTCGAAAATAAAGAAACAAAAAATCATAACATATTATGAGATTATTTTATGGGCCCCCAAGGTGACTTTTGGATTGATCAAGAAATTAAAAAATATTCTCATCATCATTTATCATTTAATTATGATTATATTTGATTTTATTTGAATTGAAGTGATTTAATTCAAATAAAAATGAAATAAAATCAAGAAATAAAGGATAATTGGTTAACGGGCCTATTGTGGGATCCTTGTCACGTTCATATTTCAAAAGTATAAGCCCACCACTCAAAAATTTAATTTTTGCCAATTATGGTTTCAAGCATTTCCCAAAAATAGCCCAACTTATACCAATCATGACTCTTTCAATTTTTATTGTATGGAAGTATTCTAGGACTTTTTAGAAAGCCCAAGGTGTCCTCTACAAGCCACTTTGGAACATATTTTGAATTTGAGGATTTTATCTTGAAGATATGGCTCCTGACAAAAGACAGCTTTTTGCGAGCTTCTAGAAGGACCTGTAATGTTTTGGCTCATATCTCCCAAATGAAGCATTTCTGGCCTTGTCTTTAGAGAGACAAAGTTGTAGAGAATTAAATTTCCTTCAAAATAGGATTTTGTTGGGAAATTTCCGATGTTCCATGTAAAAGTTTTGGTTGGTCAAAGTTCAGTTGACTTTTAGGTCAAAAATCCTAATTTAGAAACTTTGGGTTTTGTTGATTTCTGAACTTTCCTTGATGAACCATGATCAATCCTTGATCAGGAATTTTGATTTTACTTTGACCACTGTTGACTTTTAGGTCAAATCGGTCGACTATTGACCATCTGAGCTGTTTTATGACTCAAAGCTTGAAATATAGTGGGCAAATTTTGGGGTATGACAGCTGTCCCTGTTCAATCTTCTTAAACGTGAAGATGTAAAGTGGTTTGTATGCCAATCGGTATCTGATGGTGGAAGAGGATTGAACACTAGAATACCCAGAAATTTTCCCTTGCTGAGACAGGGACTTTTTGCCGGAGATGGGCTTAAAGATGCCATCCAGATGTTGGCAGAAGGTTATCGGGTACGGGCTTGAAGATGCGATCTGGTTTTGATAATATGAGATTCAGAATGAGTCGTCCATTAAACTATATCCGAGCTCAGAGTATTGAGAAGTGTTTGTTGGAGATGGGCTTAAAGATGCCATCCGGGCGTTGACAAAAAGTTTATCGGAGATGGGCTTACAGATGCCATCTGGATGTTGGGAGTATGAAGTGAATTAATTGTAGTGACTCTATTGTCATGACTCCATTGTCGTATTGTCGTGACTCGATTGTTGTGACTCCATCGTCGTGACTCCATCGTCGTGATCGTTTCTGAACTGAATACTTGGATTAGATATGTGACTCTATTGTCGTGACTCCATCGTCGTGACTTCATTGTCGTGACTCCATTGTCGTGACTCGATTGTCGTGACTCCATCGTCGTGACTCAATTGTCGTGACTCCATCGTCGTGACTCAATGGTCGTGACTCCATCGTCGTAACTCAATTGTCGTGACTCCATCGTCGTGACTCAATTGTCGTGACTCCATCGTCGTGACTCAATCGTTGTGACTCAATTGTCGTGACTCCATCGTCGTGACTCAATTGCCGTGAATTCATTGTGGTGACTCAGTTGTCGTGATTCCATTATCGTGACTCAGTTGTCGTGATTCCATTATCTTGACTCAGTTGTCGTGATTCCATTGTCGTGACTCAGTTGTCGTGATTCCATTATCGTGACTCAATTGTCGTGATTCCATTATCGTGACTCAGTTGTCGTGATTCCATTATCGTGACTCAGTTGTCGTGATTCCATTATCGTGACTCGGTTGTCGTGACTCCATTGTCGTGACTTCATTGTTGTGATCTTTTCTGGATTGAGTGTCATGACTAAGTCTGTCTCTTTCTTTGATCGTTTCAGCACCATTCGTGATGATAGAATTAGATTTTTGAATGTTGATCGTGTCAGCACCGTTCGTAATAACTGAATTAGATATTTGAAGGATGATCGTGTCTACACTGTTCGTGATGATAGAATTAGATATTTGAATGTTGATCGTGTCAGCATCGTTCGTAGTAATGGAATTAGACCTTGGAAAGATGATCGTGTCTACACCGTTCGTGATGATAGAATTAGATCTTTGAATGTTGATCGTGTCAGCATGGTTCGTAATAACTGAATTAGATCTTAAGAAAATGATCGTCTCTACTGTTATGATGATAGATTTAGTTCTTTGAATGTTGATCATCTCCATCGTTTGTATTGATGAATTTAGATCTTGGATTGTTGATCGTCACGACACCTTGTGGGGTAACCAATTTAGATCTTTGAGAATTGGAGATATTGTTTATCTGATTGTACCTGTATCCTGAAAAAGGTAAAGTCAATCTTTATGCAATGTCATGATGCATGTATTATGTGATGAGTCTCTCAAAATAAATGAGAAACTTGTGTGTTACGCATGAGTTTATTATGATATATGATGTGTGAGCTAGATTTATGCTATCTAGAGTATATTAGTGATTTTTTCGGATTGAGAAAATAATTCTCTATATCTTTGTGATTCTGATGCCTGATCTTGTCCTGAAGATATACAACTGGGGATTTATGATTTCTGCTTGGGGATGAGAGCCATTTGAATGCTTGATCTTGATGTACCCTAACTGGGGATAGGAGAGATGAATAACCCTGTTTGGAGAAGAGAAAAGTGTCGGGGAACCAGAAGTATTGAAGACGTAAACTCTGTCGAGGAACTAAGTCTCTGTTGGGACGAGAACATTTGAAGATATCTTCTTGAGGATTACTCTGTGGGGATATGATCCTATGAAACCGGCGCTGTGGGAAGGCGTGGATACCTTGAACATTTCCCCCAGTGGTTATAGTAACTGCCATTCCTAGACTTGTGTTGATTGGGACACACCAATGTGTATTGGTCGAAGTGTTAGACCTGCCTTGCACAACTTTGCCCCAGCTAGTAGGGAATTTGGAAAGATTCGCCTTGCGAGGACCTTCTAAGATGTGTACTATGGGTGATGCCTCTAATAATCATAGACTTAGGAAAATTCCCCTGATTGATTGGCATTCTTGAGAGGTTCTTGGAATCTTGACCTGATTGCCCCAGATCGATTGGACAAAGAATGTCATGCCCCTTGTATACGTAGGAGACATTGCTTCTGCATTGATTTCGTCTGTCGGGATAATTGTTAGTCATTAGTCATACCCTGTGCAGATTCTTCCTGTTGCTAACATTTGAAATTACGTAGCAAAATATGTTTAATAATGAATTCATGAGATGCAATGCATATGTCTATCTTGATTTTTTGAAAAACATTAAAACAGAAGATGTAAAAGCGTGATGTTTATAAAAACGTGATGTTTGTAAAAACGAAATATCAACCCAGCATTTGTGGTAAACTTTAAGGAGTCGGGATACCCTTTTGGTGACAATATGCTTTCGAACTAACCATGCTTCAGTTAGGACTTTCAAAGGTTGTAACGTGGCTAGGTTCACGGTTTAAGAAACAAAGGATAATGGCTCAAAGTTTATTTGTACCCATCCCAATCTTCGTGATGTTCTTCGATCCTATGCTCAGTTAACTTTGCGTTTAAGTCCAAGCAGAGCTTGAAGTTGTAATACTGACGTTTGATGATTGGTAAAGCACCGACAGTTTTATTTGGATAGGTGGTCATCCCTTTTTGTAATATTTTCTTTTTGTAATATCTTCTTTTGTCGAGGATTTTTAGCAACGTCTTTTTGACCTTGATTTTGTTATCCCTAACTTTTGCCTGAACTGTTTATTTTGAGATTACAGTCAGCGGGATGTTTTGATTTTTGATAAGTCTCCTTCATAGGTTTTGACTTAACAACTTTTCTTTTTGGTGGATATTGACTGCCTGACTTAATGGTTGTAGGGACCCATCATTTATTTATGTAAACAACGACTAGTATAATTGAGTTAACTGAATAACTACTCTGCCCCAGGTTATGATCAAGGTTTCAATTTGTACGTGAAAGAAAACTACTACACCTTAGGCTCGAAGAGGTTGACGAGGGATTAACATCCTTATATCTCCACTGTTTAGGAATTGAAACAATGACCGTAAATCGTCAGCATAGTCCGTTCAAAAGCATTACTGTATGAGGTTTCGACATCGTTTTCCTCATCCTCCCTCAAAAGTTTTACATCTTAGCATGAGTTAAATATCATAAAACATATGCAGAGTAAGAACACAATTTAAATGAGTGATGGCGAAATAATTTATTCAAGACAAACATATGCAATGCACTGATGATGATTATTAAAACAGATAATGTCTATCATAAGTCGAATGTTTAAACAATTAGAATAGAAATTGCACATGAAAATAAGTCTAATGATAAAAAAGTTCATCCTTCTGGACATTAATTAGTCTTGTCATAACTAGGCGTGGAAGCGATGATCAGCACAGGAGTCTTAGGAGGGTTGAACTCAATTTCAACAGCATCGATCATGTCTTGGATCTTATTCCTCAGCGTCTAGCAACTATTTGTATCGTGACTAGGGCTACCGGAGTGGTATGCACATCTCGCATTGGGATTATAGCCGCGAGCGGAAGTACTAGGATTCTTAGGGGGATCCTTTAAAGTAATAAACTCTGACTTCAGCAAGTATTGTAATGCCTGAGCCAGTGACATATTGATCTTTGTGAACTGACGCTTAGGTGCATCTGGCATGCGTCGTTGTTGTGGAACTGGTGTAGAGATCAGAATTGTCCTCACGGATTAGTTACGTTCATTACGACCTTTCCGATTGTTCACAACATTAGCCATATGAGGTTCCTCAGGTGAATTGAAATCAATGATCTTGTCATCGAGTAAGTCTTGGATCTTATGCTTCAACGGTCCATAATCCTCTGTATCATGACCATGATTATTCGAATGATATGCACATCTCGCAAGATACTTGTACCCAGGAGCAGGATTGGTAGGAACTGAATATGGAGGCAATAGGGTTATCAAGTTCTGATTGAGCAGTTGTTGCAGAACTTGAGATAGCGGCATGTGCAATGGAGTAAATGATCGCTTAGGTTTGGATTTCCGATTATCTTTACTACCTTGATGCTTATGTTGATTCTTCTCCTTCTCGATCAGAAGTGCCTTCAATTCTTCTTGCCCCTTGGCCAAGCTAAGGATCATCTCTTGGAACTGGTTGTTCTGAGCCTGGAGATTCTTGACAGATTGTTCGAGATCCATTTCCTTACTGAAATAAACAGCGGAAAGATGAGAGATCTGCTTATAGAAACCTGTGATGCAATGTTTATGAATGATATGCTTATGCGTATGCAATGTTTCAAGGACCTTGGAATTCAAATTCGTTTAAACCAAACAAGAAAGAAACTTTATTAATAATGCTTAAAGAAAAAACTGTCAATTGTTTTATTATTAACTTTTACAAAAGGGAAGGAATTAAAATAGGAATAAAAATAAAACAGTAAAGATAAAACAAATTCTTCAAGTATCCTATGGACGCTTGCTTTTTGCACCAATGTAAGCGTTGACCTTATGTTCATCTTGAAGTTGCCTTGTAAGCTCCAACACTTTCTTCGCTTTAGCATGGAATTGAGCTTCAAAAGTATCTCTTTCTTCTTTTAGCTGAATCCAAGATCTCTTTAGTTCCTCGATGTCAGTTGGCATGTCTGGATGAGAAATAACTTGAGGAACCTTTTCTTCGCACTCGGGTTCCACAATTACGGGTCTGACATATGGATAAGGCATGATGAAGCGTTGAGCACGAGTGCGCACCCATCTGAGGTAAGGCTCTAAAGGAATGGAGTTCGTTTGCCCCAAGTTATTGCTATCAATTCTGTTCCCTATATCCCACGCACGTACAATGTTCCGGCGGTGACCTTGAGCATCAACTTCATAATCAAACACAACCCCTTGTATAAGAATCTGATGAGGACCATCTCTTCGAGCATAACCAAACTGACATAGGGCCAAGCAAGGGTTATAAGAAATACCCCCTTTTATGCCAAGCAAAGGCACATTAGGATATTGTCCATAACGGTCGATGATAGTAAAATTCTCCTTGGATAAGGAAAGCCAACCGATATCAGAATGAGAAAGTGACATTAGTCTCTTATGCCATTTCAGCCCTTGGTTATTCCTCATTACTGAGCGAGGAAAGTGAGAAATAAACCACTTAGATAGCAAAGGTATACAACATATAAGAGTCCCTCGTTTCTTCATAGTACGAGTGTGAAGAGAGTGTAGGATGTCTCCAAAAAAAGTAGGCACTGGGTTGCGTGTCAGAAATATCTTTATGGCATGCACATCTATAAACCGATCAGGATTAGGAAATAGCACCAAACCATAAATAAGTAAAGCTAATATTTCTTCGAAGGCTTGATAACTCATAGTTTTCAAAAACATGCGAGCTTTTCCGATTAAGAACTTAGCGAGGAAACCCTTGACTCCACTTCTCGTTTCCCAATGACATTCAATTTCATATTTCTTAAGATGCAAAGCAGCATCAATGACTTCCGGTTTCGGAGTCTCTTCCAAACCTGTGAACGGAATCTGATCGCGGATAGGGAGGCCAAGTATGTCAGAAAACTCCTCCATAGTAGGTACTAGCTGATAATTTGGGAAAGTAAAACAATGGTGTTCGGGGTCAAAGAATTGAAACAATACACTCATCATCTCTTCTTCGAAACCTGATGTAACCAAACTGGGCAAATGACCATGTCTTTCAGTGAAGCGGGAACCTCCAGGAATCTCTAATACCAACTCTTTCAGCTCAGAAGGTGTCTTCACAAAGTTAACTCGAATGGTGTTTCTAGTCTCCATGACCTACAAAATAGAACAAAGATGAATTCCTTGGTCCTCGAAACGGTTAGTAAAATGATATGTCATGATGTCATGATGCTTATGATGTTATGATGTCAGGTAGATAACAAACACAAACAAGTCACACCATTGCCTTAGGGTCAGGCTTGCATGTAGTCCAAAGGTGCATACCCTCCCACTGAAGTTTAGTTGGTTTCAACCTGTCCTATATAAAGATCGGGTTCTAGGGAGCTCATATCATTGACCTTTCTCGAAGGCACTTATCTCAGTTCAGTAATCGAATCACCGACCGAAAATGTCCTGAAAGTCCTGTCCATATGAGTATAGCTTCGAGTATCAACCAACTTCAGCTGGAACCAAAGCCAACCATCTCGCTACTTTCTAATAGGCCAAAGTCAAGTTCAACTAAGGTTCTAGGGGCAAATTAGTGCTTAATGACACCACGCAGCAGCCAAGTGTTTCCTCAAGCCGGATCCCAAGGAACACCAGGACACACCAATGTGTCACACTAACGATGGCCACCATATCAACCACATCAGTATACGCTGTGCAGTCTCCTTGGTCTCATGCCATTTACCTAAGGTACTCAGATCCAGGTTAGGATCTTTCACACAAGTAAACCCAAGCAGGCCCACAAATATAAAGCAAACAATACAAACAATTGAAAACGTTTTAAGTGAATCCTAAACTTTAAGGTAACCTCTCTTTTATTCGAAAGCATCCCCAGCAGAGTCGCCAGTTCTGTAATACGGTGGGAGAACTGACTTTTAAGAAAATGTGCGGATAGCAAGAGTCACCACCGACTTTTATTTTATCCAATTGGAAAGGCTAAAAGAACAGAAAAAAACCTTTTTGAAAGAGATTGAGTTCGGGGGGTAAGTTATACAAAGGGAAGGTGTAAGCACCCTTTGTATCCATGGTTATCCATGGGCTCTTAATTGCTTAGCTCACTTTTGTTTTCAAAAAAAAGTTTGAAGTGTCATGTGTGAATAGAAAATGTTTGAATAAGGACTTTAGCTTGTAAAATAAGTGTAGCCTTTATGAAATTGTTTTGAAAAAAGAGGTGTAAAAAGTAATTTTGAAAGTTTGATTTGAATGTGAGAAAGCATTTAAGAGCACCTACCGTAAGATTGTCTTTCTTGTTCTTTAAGTTTTCGTTTAAAAGGGCTATCCATACCATAAGAAGGGTAGGTAGTCCTTTCATTGGATGTGCGGGTCATCGAGGAAGTATCGTTCGCCATAAGATTGTCCCTACCAAAAAGAGGGCAGGTAGTCTTTAGAGAAGGATATAACAGTCATTAAGGCAACAGTAAGGATACCTTAGCAATTGAAGGGACTATCACCATTTAATCGAGGGACGAGATCATTTATACCGAAGGCGGCATCGAAGGGACTATGATCTTTAAGTCAGAGGGACATGGTGATTTTGAATCGAAGGCAGCAGCAGCCTAAGGTATCCCTATGCTCGAGGGACTTGACTATTTTATTCGAAAGGCAGCAATAAGAGGAGTTACCATAGAGGTGGGTGTGTGTAGCAATCACGTGATTGTATTCAGATATTTATCTTGATTTAGTGAGCTACGTTCAATTAATTATCTTGCACTCCCTATTTACTAACCACACAGTTAATATCTTGCAGAAAATAAAGTGCAGGAAGTAAAGGTCCTGCGCTTTTATAGGGCTTCAGGATGGGGAGTATTACAATAAAAATATGTCAGGGATGCAGAAAGTAAAAGCAGTGCGGAAAAGAAAATCCTAATTACTATTACATCAAAAATAACTTGCAACCTATACACCTTCTAGAATTTAAATGAATAAATAAATAAATAAGAATTAAGCACACATGCGACAATCATTGAGGAGAAGATGAGAAGAGAATTGGGAGAAGTTTGGAAAAATAATTAAGAAAGTAATGAAAAATAGGTTAGTGAGTTAATTAAATTAATTAAAAAAGACCTAATTAATTAAATCCTAATTGTCTAAGTCAAAAGTCGGGTGAATCAGAAAACCTTAATTTAATTAATTGATTTTAGAAATTAAATTAATTTAACCTAAATTAAACTAATTAAACCCTAAACTAATTAATTAAAATTAAGTGAAAATAAAACAAAAAATAATAATAATTAATTAAAACAATTAACCTAATTTCTAAGTCATTAGTCCAATTATTCTAAATTAATTTAGTTAATTAACTAATTAAACTAATAGTTAAACCTAAATTAATATTAAATTAATTAAGTTAATTAATTAAAAAGAAAATATGAAAAGTGTGTAAAAGAGTAAAAAAAAGAACAAAACAAGCCTTTGCAACCTCCAAGAATCGAGCTCAGGTCATCCAGCTCAAAGATCCACGTCTCCACCAATTGGGTTATTTGTGCTTGCTGTCAAATAAATCATTAAAAATTAATAAATATGAAAACACAAAGTTAAGGGTAAAGTTAACGTGGGCCCCGATTATTCACGCGTAGCCAATCAATAAGGGGAGAGGGGCAGATTTCATTGACTGGCCAATGAGAGCGTGGTCCAAGAGTTAAGGCTCCACGTCATCATCTTCTTCCTCAGGACCTATGGAATTACCTGCGCAATTAGCCATGCTTTTACCTGCGATTTTTGCTGCGAATTTCTGGAAAACTCAAATTCTGCAAAATTAACGTCAAACATGAAAACTTAACACTCATATCACATTAAAATCATCTCCTGAGCATGAATATGGCTTCTTTTTTCCACGAAATCTCCTGCAAGCATGAAAACGAAGGGCAATTTCGTTCATGCCCTAATAATGGCAATTCACGTTCATGGTGTTAGAGCTTCCTTCCAAAGGTTCTAACCTATCTTAAACAATGCCAGAAGCTTACACAAAACATTAGATTTAAAGGAAGTACATCAAATTATAATAAACGAAAGTTCAAGAGTGCATAAAAAAACTTGAACATGATGCATGCATTAGACACGTTATGGGACCTCAAGGCTGGTTCATTCTTACTCTATATCACCTTCGGAAGAGATTAGAACGATTGTTTGAGCTTGAAAAGGGTTGTAACAAGGAATACGAAATCTTCACCTTTTTCGTAGTCTTTGCAACGTTCAAACCCTAGCTCCTTGATCCCAAATTTTCGTCCCCTTGCTACTGAAGATGTTGTGCTATTTATAATGATGATATTAGGGTTATAATCTTGGGGAGAAAGCCATGTAATTGGTGAGAGGAATATTGAGAAAATATTTGATTTTATTTTTATAAAATCATACTAATTTTGATCCAATTTCATTCCAATCTTTCCTTTCCACGCCTTCTTTAGCTTTATGAATCAATTAGGATCTTAAAAGATTAATCACACAATTTTTAATGATTTTATTCCATTTTATTTTGAATTTATATGAATAAATTCAAAAATAAAGAAACAAAAAATCATAACATAATATGATATTATTTTATGGGCCCCCAAGGTGACTTTTGGATTGATCAAGAAATTAGAAAATATTCTCATCATCATTTATCATTTAATTATGATTATATTTGATTTTATTTGAATTTAAGTGATTTAATTCAAATTAAAATGAAATAAAATCAAGAAATAAAGGATATTTGGTTAATGGGCCTATTGTGGGATCCTTGTCACGTTCATATTTCAAAAGTATAAGCCCACCACTCAAAAATTTAATTTTTGTCAATCATGGTTTCAAGCATTTCCCAAAAATAACCCAACTTATACCAATCATAACTCTTTCAATTTTTATTGTATGGAAGTTTTCTAGTACATCTTGGAAAGCCCACGATGTCCTCTACAAGCCACTTTGAAACATATTTTGCATTTGAGGATTTTATCTTGAAGATATGGCTCCTAACAAAAGACAACTTTTTGCGAGCTTCTAGAAGGACCTGTAATGTTTTGGCTCATATCTCCCAAATGAAGCATTTCTGGCCTTGTCTTTAGAGGGACAAAGTTGTACAGAATTAAATTTACTTTAAAATAGGCTTTGGTTGGGAAATTTCGGATGTTCCGTGTGAAAGTGATGGTTGGTCAAAGTTCAGTTGACTTTTAGGTCAAAAACCCTAATTTAGAAACTTTGGGTTTTGTTGATTTTTGAACTTTCCTTGATGAATCATGATCAATCCTTGATCAAATGATGAATGATACTTCAAAAATGAGGATGTTGACCAAAAAATCAGGAATTTTGACTGTACTTTGACCACAGTTGACTTTTAGGTCAAATCGGTCGATTGGTGACCATCTGAGCTGTTTTGTGAATCAAAGCTTGAAATATGGTGGGAAAATTTTGGGGTATGACTGTATTCATGATGGTTTACATGTGGATGGTGTATTTTTTATTCAGGCGATTTTAATGGGTACGACTAAATGCTTGCTTATTGAACGAAAGGAAGGGGCTTTAGAGAAGTTGACGAGGGAAGGGGAGGTGAACCTTAAGCAATGGTTCCATACTGTCAAAAGGTGGGAACTTGACGATGTGGATGTTGAGAGAATCTCTTGGGTTCGGTGTTTTGGGGTGCCTTGCCATGTTTCGGGGGGGTGAGTTTATTTCTGCTGATGCTAATACTTTGAATATGAGAAATTTAGAGGTGGCTAGCTTTTGTGTTAGAACCACTTGTTAAAATTTATTGAACAGGGCTTTTATGGTTACCATTGGTGGTATGAGTTATAATATTAATATGGTGGAGGATTGTTTTGGAATGGTGTCTCCGATGGAGTCCACCGTCTCCAATGATGGGTCTGAATCCAAGGTGGTATGGAGTGAGGATGAAGCCAATACACTATTCGAGGACATAAAAGTTGACGGGATGTTTGACGGAAAGGTGGTATGGAGTGAGGATAAAGCAAACACATTATAATGCAAGTCAACCGGAGATAGATGTTAGAACATAGTTTGGTTCTAATCATATCATAGAGTTTTGATGATAACATTTAAATAAAGGTTTAATAGTCATTTACCCCATGCCATATAGGCGAGTTTTGATTTACCCCCCTTTAAAAAAAAGTTTTGGATTACCCCCCATAATTTTTGGGCACCCCCTAAGCGTGTAAAAACCAGGGGGGTAAATCAAAAAAATATATATTTTATAGGGGGGTAATTTTTTCTCTTAGGGGGCAAAAGACTTATAATTTTAAAATTATAGGAGGGTGTCATACCCCAAAATTTTCCCATCATATTTCAAGACATTTTTACTCACATGACTTTCAACTGCTCAAGACTATGCAAGAATAGGACACACTTACATGTCTCCTAAGCAACAAGCCTCCAACTAAGGTTTTGCTTCTCTCAAGGTAAAATCAGGTTCTAAGGCTCCAAGTGGACTTCATGGCTTCTCATATGTTTCAAAGAATCCTTATACCAAGTTTCAAGCTTTGATTCCCAAGATTGCCCAGACAAAAGCTCAAAAGGTCAACAGTCAACTAATTTGACCAAAAGTCTACTATGGTCAACTTACAGTCAAAACTCCTAATTTTTGGTCAATATACATATTTTGAGGTTATATTCATCATTTGACCAAGGTTTGATCATGATTCATCAAGAAAAGCTCCCAAATCATCAGAATCCCAAGTTTCTAAATTAGGGTTTTAAAGGAGAAAGTCAACTAAACATTGACCACCCATGAATTTCACATGGTTCATCAAAAATTGTCCAACCAAAGCTCATCCTCAAGGAAATTGTATTCTCTACAACTTTGATGCTGGGCCCATGACCAAGAAATACATCATTTGAGAGATATGAGCCAAAACATTACAGGTCCTTTTAAAAGTTCACAAGAAGCTGGTTTTTGTCAGGACCAATATTATCAAGATAAAATCTCCAAATGCAAAAAAGGTTCCAAAGTGGCTTGTAAAGGACGTCTTGGGCGTTCCAAAAAGTTCTAGAACACTTCCATACAATAAAGATTGAGAGAGTTATGACCTGTTGATGTTGAGCAATTTTGGTGAAAATACACGAAGGCCAAAGTGGTGAATTTTAAGTTTTTGACTAAATGGGCCCTAATCTTTGATTCCAAACTTGATCCATAGACCATCCACGACCCATATGCCCTGATGTTAATTTTTTATTATTATTAATTATTTTTATTTTGTATTTAATTACTTAAATTGAATTTAAATTGAATAGAATATTGAAAATAATCAAAGATTTGAATGGGATTATGTTTCTATCAAATATTGAGAAATATATTGAGATTAAATCAACGGAATTTCGTGGAAAGAGAAAGAGATATGATTGGAACTAAAAAAAGAAAATTTCATGCAAATTTCCAATCAAATATTTCTTTAAGAAATACATGATATCCAAGCCCATTCTTTAACCTAATTGCTCCCTCCATATATACTTAGCAACATCAGATCGTTAGGGGACGAAAATGAGAGCAAAGAGCTAGGGTTCTGTTTACCCAGAAATATGGTAAATAATCGCTAGTTTCCTTTTTAAAGGTTACTTTTGCGGAATCAACTAGAATATTCCAGGACTAATTGCTTTTCTTTGTTGTTTGTATGAATCCAATTGGTACTAAATGCAGTACTAAAGTAACGTAAATGAACGCACTTAAAGTAACAAATAATTGCACTTAAATAGAGACTATAAATTGTAATAAATGCAGTAAATTAGTACTGAAAGTAATGCATAAAACGATGATTGTATAAACTTAAATTGGTACGCATATATATACATTCCAAAGTTGCACTCATTACTCATTTTGCACAGAGATTTGAGTTTTTACTCGTGTTCTGTAGAAAATGTGGACCCTAAACTATTCATCTAAGACTTGCTTAAATAGTGAAAATAGAAAAACTACTACTAACGGTCGACTAATTACAAGCCAACATGTGTCCTCGACATGCAGCATCTTCGTCTGTGAGACTTCCACGCGTCTTTTAGAAACTGCAGAAAACCGTCTGAAAACTGTCACCTTTGGCTTCTGGTGTCTTCCGACCTCAACTATACACTTGGCAAAACTCCTAAGTTTTATATACCCTTTAGTCTAACGACCAAGGCAACTATAGCCTTTTTTGGCAACAACATATTGTTGAACACAATAATTCCAATAGTTCTCTCAGCCAAGAGGAAATTCTGAACTTGAAGAAAACAAATCCTTTAGAAGCTCTGATTCGACTTCAAAAACTTTGGGCAAATTCTCCTGATAACACTATTCAATCAGTTGATCCCAACGATGAAATCGATGCCTCTCTTGTCAGCGCTATCTGCCAACTTCGAGCTCATTTGAATGAACCTGAATTCCTTACTGTCCTTGAAGAATCTGATCATCTTGGTGGAGAACTTCGAAAACTATTGGATTTACTTGTTAAGGCTTCTCTCCCAACTATGGTTGCTCAATTCCTTTTTGATTTTGAAGCATACTTCGACCAGCTCTGGAGGGACCTTATCACTAAGAAGAACATTGATTATCAAGCGAAGAATAAAGAGCTTGAGATGAACAAGGAGTGGGATTTCAGTGCAGCCTCGACCAAAAGAGTCGAAGAGCTTCAGGAAAAGGCTCAACAGTTTTCTGACAAAGAGAAGAGGATTGACACCAAGATTGCTGATTATAAGGCCCAAATTGATGAGCTTAACAAGAAAATCCAGGCTCTTGGACAAGAGAAGGTCGACTTGGCTCAGTCTGACAGGATTCCTTCTTCTGAAGATATTAGCCAAGAAATCCTGAAAGGCCTTAGCCATGGTGAAAAAGCTCTCAAACTGAAAAGCAACATCCGAGTACTCAAACAAGGGCTAGCTCGACTTGATTTTAAGGTTGATTTTTAGTCATCCAAACTGGCTTATTTCAGGAATAATTTTCCTTCTTTGTAATTTTCTGTTTTCGTCTCAGACCATTTACCTGCTTTGTAATGACTATTTTGTAATGACTGGCCATGTTTTTGGCCAATTTAATCTAATATTTTGGTTTTTATTCTATTATGCAAATTTCTTGAAGTGTAGGTTTATATTTTTTCAAATATTTACCATTTATCCTCAAGATTCGACCGTCTGAATTCAGTTCTTCGACCTTGTATGCGTTATTTGAAAATACTTGCAAAATTTTAAATGGTCCTTCCCAACTTGGGGACCATTTACCCAGCAATTTATTCCTTTGATCCATGGGTAGAATAACCTTCCATACATAGTCATTTACTATGAAGGTTTTCTCTGTTACTTTTTTGTTATAAGCTTTCGCCACCTTTTGCTTTTGTTTAATCAATCTATCCAACGCTATCAATCGTTCTTCTTCTAACTCCACTAATTCGTCCAACATCATACTCCAATACTCGTCTATCGAAAGATCATTTTTTCGTTGAATTCTAGCCGACTGTAGATGAATTTCTGCAGGCAACACAACGTCATGCCTAAAAGTTAAACGAAATGGAGTAGTATTTATTGCTTCTTTTGGTGAAGTTCGACAAGCCTAAAGGATTTGGTCGAGTGTCTGATGCCAGTTTTTTGGCTTCTTCCCCACATGCTTTTTTATCAAGTTTATAATAACCTTATTGGCTTCTTCAACTTGACCATTAGCTTTAGCATAATAAGGGGTTGATGTTAACAGTTTAAATCCTGTCTCTGCTGCAAAATCTTGCATCTTTCGACCAATAAATACTGATCCTTGATCAGTAGTAATGGTTTCTGGAATCCCATATCTGTAAATAATATGTTTCTGTATGAAACTAATCACTGCTTCTTGATCAGCATTAAGCAATGGGATTGGTTCTATCCACTTAGTAAAATAATCTATTCCTACTAAGATGAACTTTTGTTGTTTAGACGAAGCAGGTCTAATTTCTCCTATTAAATCCAAAGCCCATCCTCAAAAAGGCCAGGGTTTAATTATAGTATGTAACTCACTAGCTGGAACATGTTGAATACCTGAAAATTTCTGACACTCTTGGCATCCTTTTGCGTATTCAATACAATCCTTCAACATTGTTGGCCAATATAAACTTTGTCTAAACAATAACCACGTCATTTTATAGCCTGACTGATGGGCTCTACAAGCACCACTATGAACCTCTGATACTGCCAGGTAAGCTTCGGCTTCACTTAAACATTTTAACAATACACCTTCATCCGTTTTCTTATATAACTCATTCCCCAATATCACATAATTTAAGGCTCTATACTTAATCTTTCGATCAGTTCCTCCGACTGGATTATTTAGGTATTATACTAATGGACGTCGATAATCAGAATCTGCCATATTGTCGATGGTAAAAATTTCAACAATATTCAAATTCGTACCATTTTCATTGATTATGTCTTCTTCCCCCCATGTTTTGGTATCGACAATTGGCCTATCTTATCCAACACTTCATGGGTTTCTTTCTCTTTGACTTCGACCAACTCTTCCAATTTTCCTTTGGAGACTTTATTGCCTGAAGCAATTTGTGCCAATTCATTTGCTACAAAATTTTCAGCCCTTGGCACATGCATGATTTTGGCATACTCAAATTTCTCTAACAAGGGCACAACCATAGCATAATAAACTATTAAATTTTCTTTGATACACTTATACTCTTTTTTAATTTGTCGAATAACAAGCTCAGAATCGCCTCGGATTTCGACTCGCTTTGCCCCTAAGTCTACTAAAGCTTTTAATCCAATTATCAAAGCTTCGTATTCAACATCATTATTGAAACACGTGCCATTTATTCTATAGTGGAATTTTGGTCGGAAGTCCTTGAGGAGAAATAATTAAAACTCCTATTCCTGATCCATTTTTATGACTGGAACCATCAAAAAATAACTTCTAATTCACTGGATCGACCATATTTTCTGATAACTTGACTAAACCGTGTTCGACTATAAAGTCGGCCACGATTTGTCCTTTCATAGCTTTTAAAGGAAAATATGTTAAAGAAAATTCTGTTAATACCAAAGCCCATTTACCAATTCGACAATGCAAAATTGGTTTAGACAACATATGCTTGATAATATCATAATGAGACGACACATACACATCAACAGGCTTTATATATTGCTTAAGTTTATTACATGAAAAGTACAAACATAAACATAATTTTTCAATATCATTGTACCTAGTCTCTACATCGACTAAGGTTCGACATGGATAATATATGGCTCTTTCAACGCCATTATCATCTTCTTGGGCTAACATACTCCCAATTGTCGAACCAGACGCAGCTATATACAACTTCATACTCTTCGTCCTATTTGGGGGTAACAAAATAGGAGGCTTGGTTAAATATGCCTTTATTTGGTCGAATGCCTGTTGATGTTCTTGCTCCCATTTGAATTGATCTTGATTCTTGAGCTTCACTAGCGGTGAAAATATCTTTGTTTTACCACTTAGATTTGAAATAAATCTCCTCAAGAAATTAATCTTCCCCAACAACGACTGGAGTTGTGTCTTCGTCTCTGGCGCTTTTAGCTCCAAGATTGCTTTCGTCTTGTTATGGTTTATCTCAATACGTTTATTGTGAACCACGAAACCGAAGAAATCCCCTGCATGTACACCAAAAACACATTTTAAAGGATTCATTTTTAAACCATATTTCCTCATTCTTTCAAAGGACTGTCGAAGATGGTTTAAATGACCATATTCCGAGTTAGTTTTTACCACAATATCATCAATATAAACCTGCATAAATTTGTCAATAAAATCATGAAACATAGAATTCATAGCCCTTTGGTACGTTGCCCCAGCATTTTTTAAACCAAAAGGCATCACAACCCATTCATAAGTACCCAAAGCACCTGGGCATCTAAACGCCGTCTTAGGCACATCCTCTTCAGCTATAAAAATTTGATTATAGCCTGAATAGCCATCTAACAAACTGAGATATTCAAATCCTGCTGCAGAATCGACTAACATCTCAGCTACAGGCATATGATATTCGTCCTTAGGAGTAGCACTATTTAAATCTCTGAAATCTATGCATACACGAAGAGTACCATTTTTCTTTATCACAGGCACTATGTTAGCCAACCATTCGACATACCTTGCAGTTCGAATGAACTTGCTCTTCGGCAACCTTTCGATTTCCACTTTAATTTTTTCCATAACCTCTGGTGCAAATCTTCTAGGAAGCTGTTTGATAGGTTTCTTTCCTTGGTTCAAAGGAAATTGATGTTTTACCACACTTCGACTTAAACCAGGCATTTCATTGTAATCCCATGCAAAACAATCTTTATATTGTTTCAAGAGTCTAACCAACTTGGCTTTTAGATCATTTCCAAGCTTCGCGCTCACATACGTAGATCTTTTAGTGTCTAAATCACCCAAGTCAATTTCTTCAAGAGGATCTTGGGCTTGCATTCTTTTTACTGACCCTTCAGGATCCATTTCAAAACCCAAGGGTTTGTCATCATATATCCCATCAAATCTTTTGACTTGGTGATTGACCATTTGACTATTTTCATTTTTCACAATAATGGCTTCAACAGCCATACTTTCTTCCAATTCGGCTTCTAAAGCCGTTTTTATTTTATTTTCGACCAAATAAGCCGTTATTCGAGCCAGGTATTCTGACCCAGTAGTCATCATCCTTGACTCTGGTCCCCTGTTTAGGAGGACCTACTTGATTCAATGGTTCATTGGGATCTTCTTTATTCCAAATGAAACCATAATTCGGGTCTAAGTTCAAATACTTAGACACACTTTCATCAGAAGAATACACCTCACCTGCTTTGTAGCATGGGGATACATTTGCTAGATATTGGTCGAAATGTTTTCGACCATTCTCAGATTTATAATAACTCTGATCAGCTTCAACATTTTCAACTATACCGTCTGGCCTCCAAATGGCTACACGCTGATGCAAAGTAGAAGGAACTGCCCCTATGCCATGTATCCATTCTCGACCCAGTAGTAACTTAAAATTGGCTTGGGATGCAATTACCATAAAAATGGTGGGCCTGGTAGTCGGACCTACAACCAATTTCACATGAATTACTCCAAGTATTCCACTAGTCTTACCTTCATAATCAGACAACACCATATTATGAGGCCTTAAATCTTTGTCAGATTACCCTACTTTCTGAAGTGAGGAATGAGGCATTAAATTCACATCAGCCCCGCCATCAACAAACACTTTATTTATAGGGACACCATCTATCTTTGCCCTTATGAATAAAGGTTTCAAATGATACATCATTCCTCGACCTGGCTTCTCAAACACAGCCCTTTGATCTTCCACTACTCCTTTTCCCATCACATAATAGCAAACAGGAGTTCCTTCTACATTTTCATCTGGAATAAAATCATCTTCATTCTCGGACACTTCAGATATTTTGTCAAACTCTGCTGGGAGAACTAACATAATTCCACAATCAATTAACAACTCATCTGACTCCACATCAAAGTTATCATCAACCTCTTCATCCGACAATGGGGAATACTCAGCTTCCTTCCCCGTACTGGGACTCGGAGTATCGTTATCGACCAACTCTTTGATGAGTTTCTTTCCCAAGATCATTCCTGCAGCAAGTCTCTCATTCGCCACTTTGGCCTGTTCTTCAGTCAATTTCCTATGAAAAGGCTTCGGTTGGTAATGAGAAAAGCCTGCCTGCATCATCTTCGAACCTTCATGCCCATTCTTATGGCTTCTCTGATAACGTCTCCACTTAGTTCTAGTCATGGGGTTTTTGCCTTTATAGTTCGGAGATATGTAATCTTTCCTCTTCGACCCACTAACATTCCAGGAGCCTTCAGCATTTGCTCCGACACCTTGAATCTGCCATTCTGGACGTTTGCCTCCTCGGAAGTTAATAGGTTTCACCCACTTTTCTTCAGGGACATCCGTCTTAGGTCAAAAAGTCTTTGGCTTCTCGAACAGCTTCCTGTAATTCTCATTCCTTCGACCACTGCCTTCTCCTGTATACATGAACTGACGATTCTTACCTCGACGAGGGTCGAACCTCACTTTGTTTGCAGCATAAACATGAAAGACAGCATCACACCTTGGACATAACCCAACTTGAGAATTGTTATTATGACATCTCCAAGGAATTTCAGAAGGCTCTCTTTTGGTTCACGATAAACCATGCTCAAGACTTTGCCATCAGTAGCAACATCTTTCTTTTCGCCGAAACCATCAGTAGTATCGACCATCATCACATCAGCAAGTTCAGTATAGTGGGCCTCTCCGACCAGCAAGGGATCAGCATCGACTTGCATTGATGACTTTGGTTTCACGCCAAACTGTAGCCTTCCTTCTTTCAAAGCTTTTTGCACCAAATCCCTGAAAAGGACACATTGAGATGTCTTATGACCCAAGAAATTATGAAATTTACAAAATCCTCTCTTTTTCTTTTGTTCAAGAGGAGGATTTTTAAGTATTGGGGGTACTATGATTTGCCCATCAGTTACTAATAAATCAAATATTTCATCACATTTTGTTATATCAAACGTATATGTTTTATTAGCAAACTTTTCATTCTTGCTTTCGACCGAATTTTTATCTTTTGAAGGCATAAGTAATTTACAAATATATGGTGGTCCTGGCTTTAATTCAGCCACATTAACCTCACCTTCCTCGTATTCACTATCACTATCAAAGTCGAACTCATTGGTAGTAACATAAGCTATCTTTTCTTTCTTATGATATTTACTAACCCAGGCTTTTTCACCCTTTATCCTTTCGACTTGACGCACCCTGTCTGCTAGTTGTGCCATATCCCTTAAAGGTTGGGTATCTAATTTCTTCTTTATGGAATAATCTAAGCCACCCGCAGCCATTTCGTCTAACTCATGCTCAGGGATTTGTGTGAAACACCTAGCTTTCAGCAATCTAAAACGATTTAGATAGTCATCGATCGCTTCTGTACCCTTTCTCCTCACTCCGGCTAATTCTTTCAAACTAATCTTCGACTGCCCCATATAAAACTGGTCATGAAACAATCGTTCTAACTGGTTCCATGAAAACAAAGATTTTGGAGGCAAGGTCGTAAACCAAGTAAAGGCATTCTTTGTTAAGGAACTTGGGAAATATTTCATTTTCAAATTCTCGTTGTTTGATAATTCTCCGGTCTCTTTCTGAAACCTAGCAACATGTTCGATTGTTGATTCGCCAGTCTCACCAGCAAATTTAGTAAATTTTGGGATTTTCCAACCTCTAGGCAATTATGTTTGCCTTATGTATTCTGATAATGGGGAAATAAAATTAGGTCTATGTAACCCTACATTTATCCCATTTTGAACTAGGACTTGTTCGACTACATTTGAAATATTATTGTGTCCAACATTAGCATCTTGTTGGACATTTCTAAGGACCTGATCAACATCTTGATGCCTTTGTACCACTCCAGGGATATTTTGCTCGATCTGTTCCCCATTTCCCACGGTTTCGACTACCCTTACGTTCGACACTTGGGAAGTCGGACGGTTTGGCTGTGGGGGTGCCCCAAAAAAGTCTGCTATTCTGGCCATTTGTCCAGCCAATATCTCATAACTTTGGTTTGTGTTATTTATCATTGGATTAAAAACAGTACCTATTTGTTGTGTAAGGGCATTCACCATTTCATGGTTACTTTTGTCCATCTGTTGTAGGATTGACAACATTGACGTAGTACTTAGAGATGGAAATGTTTGGTTTATATAACCTATGCCCATAGGTCGACCCCCTGGGTTTGATAATTTGCTTGTCGCCATCATACTATCAGAATATAATGAAGGGTTAGTATATAAGCCTTGCATCATCGACGTAGGCATTCCAAATTGAGGGTTAAAACCTGGGGGAGGAATTACTCCTTGAAACGGCGGTCTCATCGGGTTGAACGGTGACCGTACATTTGCTGGTAATGACACCAAGGTTGCTGCTGTCGACCCACTGGTGTTTGTTGTCCTAATCGGGGACGCATTTGCAGCATTTTGTGACGTTGTTCCTGTCAGAACAACCCCTTGATTTCTAGAAGAGTCAGAATTATTGACATTAATTTCAGACATATTAGTTAATTGTCTACCACTTCTTAATATCATACATAACTCTTAACAATCAAATACAAAACAAATAGCAATTGACAGGTCCCACCAGGCGTGCCAATTTGTTTACCCAGAAATATGGTAAACAATCGCTAGTTTCCTTTTTAAAGGTTACTTTTGCGGAATCAACTAGAATATTCCAAGACTAATTTCTTTTCTTTGTTGTTTGTATGAATTCAATTGGTACTAAATACAGTAATAAAGTAACGTAAATGAACGCACTGAAAGTAACAAATAATTGCACTTAAATAGAGACTATAGATTGTAATAAATGCAGTAAATTAGTACTGAAAGTAATGCATAAAATGATGATTGTATAAACTTAAATTGGTACACATACATACATTCCGAAGTTGCACTCATTACTCATTTTGCACAGAGATTTGGGTTTTTACTTGTGTTCTGTAGAAAATGCGGACCCTAAACTATTCATCTAAGACTTGCTTAAATAGTGAAAATAGAATAACTACTACTAACGGTCGACTAATTACTAGCCAACACGTGTCCTCGACATGCAACATCTTCGTCTGTGAGACTTCCACGCGTCTTTTAGAAACTGCTGAAAATCGTCTGAAAAACTGTCACCTTTGGCTTCTGGTGTCTTTCGACCTCAACTCTACACTTGGCAAAACTCCTAAGTTTTTTATACCTTTTAGTCGAATGACAAAGGAAACTATAGCCTTTTTTAGTCGAACAGCCTCAACTGGACGAACTTCTAGTCGAAATAGTCGTGGCAATTGTAGCTTTTCCTTAGTCGAACAGTCATTACTAAAAGAACTTCTTGGTCAAACTGTTTTGACTTAGAATGTTTAACAATCTCATATATTTTGGATATTACTTACCATTATTAGCAAGTCGAAATCTTAGGGTAACAGGTTCAAAATATTTTAAAATCAAAGAAAAGTGAGAATTTCGTTTTTCTTGTTGCAACCTTTTTCAAGTTCAAACAGCCATTCAAATATCCTCCCAAGGTAGTATGGAGTGATAATGGACCATTGACCAGGTCCCATAATGCCCAGAACATATGCATCATGTTCTTCATGTTCTTCAATGTGTAATTTTCGTTTTATGCATATTATTGTGTTTTGATTTAATTTAACTATTCCTTTAAGTTTATGGTATGATTTTAAGAAGGTTTGAATCATTGGAACAGAGCGTTCACGCGTAGAATACAAGTCCATAGAAATCCTATCCCACTTCCACTTGAGAATGGATAACGGTTGCATCAAACTAGACGATTTATTATGTTTAATCTCTGACTTCTGACAGATCAAACAAGAATAAACAAATTCCGCAATCTCTTTCTTCATACCTTGCCACCAATAAAATTTCCCCAAATATTGATACATCTTAGTAGCCCCAAGATGAATTCTCAATCCACTATGATGTCCTTCCTCAAGAATCCTCTTCTTCAAATCCGACACTTCCGAAACAGAAACTCTATCACGACATCTCATAATACCATTCTCATCAATCCGAAAATCACCACCTCGACCTTGACTAATCAACATGAATCGACCAACCATACTAAAATCTCTGAATTGCTCAAGTAAATCCAACTCTCGCACCATCAACATTGAAATATGTAAAGACTTCCTACGAAATGCATGAGCCACCACATTCGCTTTACCAAGATGGTAAATCAAACTAAAATCGTAATCCTTCGAGAATTATAACCATCTTACTTTACTCAGATTCCATTCTTTCTGATCAAACAAATACTTCAAGCACTTGTGATGACTGAATACTTCCAAACAAATAATGCCTACAAAGTTTCAACACAAACACAAAAGCAGCCAACTTTAAGTCATGCGTCAGATAATTCCTCTCATGAAATTTAAGTTTCCTTGAAGCATAAGCTACCACTTATCGATTATGCATCACACACCTCCTAAACTCATCAATGAAACATCACAGTACACAACAAACAGTTCTGTCGGATCAGGACAAAATCAAAAGAGGAGCGATCGTCAACCTTCTCTTAAGCTCTTGAAAACTAGATTCTCACTGTGAAGTGCAAATAAAAGCTTCACCTATCCTAGTCAACTGCATCAACGACAAAGATAATTTAGAAAATCCTTCAATGAACTTCCGATGATAAACTGCTAAACCATGAAAACTTCTAATTTCAACAGCAAATCTCGGAGATTGCCATTGACATAAAGCCTCAATCTTCGACAGGTCAACAACAATACCACCATTGGATATTACTTGACCAAGAAATATCACTTCCTTCAACTAAAAATCACACTTAGAAAGTTTAGCATACAACTCAAGTCTCCGAACTATTCAAGAAGTCAAACTTTTCCTACTTTCTCCTCAATTAGGTTCACGAAAAATGGTAAGCGACTATCCTCTCAATATAATGTCAAACACTTCACACACCATCAAGCTGGCAAGACAAGTATATCCCCTCCAACACAATCCTGTCTACTATCAGGAAGAGACAAAAACTAAAGACTAAAATAAACATAGCACAAAGATATTCTATTCTAGCACACATAGTTTTAAACGTGAGGAATGAGTCCTTAAATTGCAATGCAATTCAGAGCTTTTTGTCCTTTGGATATTTGATTTGAATTTGACCACAATCATAGCTAAATAATTGGATTTGATTTGCTCCAAAAAAGTCTCTAATAAAATATATGATTTGGTTTTTATTCAAATTTAAATCTCCATTTAAATTGATATTATTTTCAAAGAGATGCCAAAAAACCAAGAAATCTGATTGAATCCCACTCAGAATTTTGCTCAAAAAATCCAACAATATTGGCTGCCAAACAAGGGCCAGATGTTGCACACATTCTACAATATCGTGTCCCACATGTATCTGCGTCTTGAATGAGCGTCAGGATTAAATCTTTGTCTCGATTGTCTCTGCACTAGATGATAGTGTTCATTTGATTGTTAAATAACCTGAAAAGGAAACGTTAGCTTTATGTAATGTCATGATGCATGTAATGCATGGTGCAATGAAGTTCTCAAAATAATTGAGAATTTTGTACATTATGTATGTATGTGCCATGATACATTATGGACAATTTATGAATGGGTTATGATGTATGGACACCACTTTGTGGTTGAAGCGTATGGGTAACTCCGTATAGCAATTTCTGGTTGGGAAAATAAATCTCTGCTTGTTGCTGGAGATGAAAACAATATTTCTTCATCCTGATCTTAGAATGACCTAGTTGGGGATTTTTCCTTATGTACAAAGGTACTTAGTTGAGGATTTTTATTACCGCTTGGGGATGAAAGTAATTTGAAGGATCTGATCATGATGTGCCCTGACTGGGGATAAGAGAGATGGATAACCTTCTGATGTACTATCTGACCAAATTTCAGCTGCGAGTGTCAACCTTACTGGAGATAGAGAGTTTGAATAAATCTTGCTTGAGAAGAGGATTGTATCGGGGAACTTGAAGTGTTGGAGACGTTCACTCTGTTGGGGAACCAGGTCTCTGTTGGGAAGAGATTATTGGAAGATAACTTCTCGAGGAGTACTCTGTGGGGATATTTTTTTGAAAACAACTCTGTGGAGAATATTCCTTAAGGTTTCAAATCTTCATTGCCCCATGTCTTCAAGTATTTCGTCACTTGTTGTTGGAAAACATTTTCTTGACTGTATGTGGCCATTTGCATGTGGGAGTTTATCTTCCCCTAGGATCAGTAGCCTGGTATACCTGATGCTTGAAGTTATTGGATTAGAACTCTATATGAGAGAGTGATACTGACACCATCTGGTGCTGGTCACTAAGAGGCCTTTGCAACATGCCCCCAAGTGATAAACTTGCCCTTCTGGTTATTCAGCACTTTTGAGAGATTCTTCGAATCTTGATTTGATTGCCCCAGATGAATGGGATAGTTACATGTCATGCCCCTTGTATACAAATGCCTTTAGCCAACTAGGTCATGCGCAGGAGATATTAATGTTTTTCGATGTACTTCTGAAGCACCTTTGCCTGTCGGGAGGACTTTCTAAGATTTGTGCTATCATAAGTTGTATGCCCCAGTACCATGAACTTAAGAATAATGCCCCAGACTGATCAGGGTTGGAGGTAGTTACAATTGTGCTTGGGCGAATGCCCCTTATTACTCAACGCTTCTGAGAGATTCTTCAAATTTGATTGCCCCAGATTGACTGAATTCTTACTAACGGAGTATTAGACTACTTTTGTGCCCCCGGGGATGATTAAAATTTGAGATATTCTCGCTCGTACTCAACGGAGTTTTGAAGATAACTTAAAGTTTTCATCTGAAGTTCATGATGGAAACATTCTTGATGTCAAACACCTATTCATATGCAAGAATGTTTATTATGAGAAATATAATTCTAATTCAAAATTCATGTTTGTCTTGAAGTTTAAAAAGAAATTTTTTTAAAGGATGTCAAAACATCGATTTTTTTTGTGAAAGATGGTGTGATACCAACTCAAGCGTTTAGCAAAACTTCTAGGAGTCAGTTTACTATATTCTCGTTACAGTATGCCTTCAAATTAACTCTGCTTCAATTGGGACTTTTGAGGGTTGTACCGTGGCCAGGTTCACGGTTTTTAGAAAAAAGGATTTTTAGGCTCAAAATTTTACTGGTGCCCACCCCATTCGTGATGTTCTCCAACCTAAGTTCAGTTAACTTAATGTGAGCATTCATACTTCAAGAGGAGTTCGAGACGATTGAGGAATCAATGAGGTGTTTGGACATGACGGTCACTAGCCTTTCATATTCTTTGCTGTCTGATTACACGAACTTGTTCTTTTGAATTTATAGTCACACAACATTTCCCTTTTGTTGAGGATCTTCTTGTTTCACAATCCTTTATTTTTCAAGCTTTTCATTTTTCCCTAACTTTTGTCTGGACAAATTCTTTTGAATTCTAATTTTGATGTCCAACAGGATGCCCTAATTTTTGCCTTAGTCACTTGTTTTCAAGTTGTTGACTTAGTGGGCTTTCTATTCTTTTTTTATTCATTCTTTTTCGTTTTTGAACAAGTGGTATGATCCTGAGATGTCTTTGATTCGTTGAAAAGATTGTGGCTGCCTCATTTCTTGGTTGACGAGGGATACTCATTGTGGTATCGTCATATTTTTACCTCCTAACGCGAGGGATAACCATTGCGATTTTGACTTTCCTCAGCCTTTTGAAAGATAATCATTGTTGTATCCTTAGATGCGTGCTCCTGATGAATTTTGAATGCTTGATCAGGTTAACTGAACACTATCCTGCCCCTAGGTTAAATGTGAGGGTTTTTTGTATAGAAAAAAAAACTCCTACTCCAAGGCTCAAAGGGGTTACCGAGGGATTAACTTCCTTATATCTCCACTGTTCGGGGATTTAAAACAATGTCTGTACATCATCAACAAGGTTTTACTCGAAAGCACATTAATAGAGGTAATGAGTATTACGTGTTCGTCATTCTTGAAATTCTGGTATGATAGACTCAGGATGTCACTCACGATGTCAAGACATCTGATCTTTTATCAGCATGGCTAAGGCAAGACAGAATGATCCCAATTTTTGATTACTCCTTAAGAGGAAAGAGTTCATGAGTACTAGGACCATGTTAGTTCAGTCAACATAAACATATTGTAAACTTCATTGGTTCTGCAATAGGACAAGCTATTAAACCTGACCCTGATGTTATACACGATGTTATGACATCCGAGACTGAACAGATAATACATTGCAAAAGATAAATAACACAGTGAGTTATTTACCCAATTTGGATTCACAATCCTACTCTCGGGGCTTCCATGCAAGGAATAAGTCCACTATAATAGAATCAATTTATAGACCCTCAGCAAACCTCCATTTTGCGATCTAATCACTTAAAAATACCTGTGCTATACTTTACCTAAGACACTCCTAGGTATGAGGCCCCCCTCAATTCCCTTTACCAATCACAACCAGTGATATTCTTAGCAATAGTATTGAAGACACTCTTCAAGACATAACACTTGATCTTGCTTCACAACTTCAATCAAGAACATAATACTCAACTCTTACCTACAGGTTTCGAGTGAGAACAAAGCATCTCTTACCTACAGGTTTTGAGAAAGACATGGCAGCCATCCCACAACCTCGGTGGTCTACCTTTATAAACCCTAATGACTACATTATTCTTATTCTTGGTTTGCGTACAAAACTAGGTTACAAAGGTTTCTTTTTATAACCTATTCCCAACTGGACTTGGGCTCACAATAGCAGCTTTACTAGTTGTTACAAATCAGCAGATATCTTCTGCTAAAAGATAGGTCTTCAATCATAAGATTCCTAATTTATCTCATAAATTAGAAACTGTTGAATCTTCAATATTCTGATTTGATTCTTCAATATTCTGACTTGATTATTTTGACCTATAAATCTGCACCACATATGATTACATAATATTCCAAAGACTATTCTGTATCTATTAAGTATCAGACTGAATCTTCATGTTGCAGTTCTGCAGGCGCGATGTCATGAGTTGATGTCATGACATTCAATATAACATCTTGCTTTTGTACCTGTTATGTTCTTTAATATTTTCAAGACTTATACATATTGCTGCAATTATATTTTAGCCAAACATAGATGCCAATCAGACAATATAGAGCATCAGCAATTCTCCCTTTAGAGTTATCATGTTTTATCACTAAGAGTTTGGTATCACACTCAAAGAAAAACATATAAGAGTGAGAGCGAATGGATTTTTTCAAGACAAACATATCCAATGCATTATTATTATAGTTCAAAAACAACAAGTATTGCATATAAATAGTATGGAATCAAAACAAGAAAGGTCACGCATTAAAATGCATGAAGATATAGAGATTGCCGATGTTTAGGAGATTTTCTCCGTATCGAATTATTGCTTCAGAAGATTTGTTATGTCAAAGGAGAACTTCAAGTCTGGCCCGCATGTGTGAATGTGAAAGCCTTTTCATCAATCAGGTCTTGAACCTTATCTCTAAATGGCTGATAATCATCAATCGAATGGCCAAGTGCCCAGTGTGGAAAACAAACTAGGCGTTCGTATTTGAAACTGCAGGTTTCTTCAAGGTTGAAGATTCTGACGAAGCCACGCAGGAGTTGTGAGTATCCACCTTTAAGTATTTGAGGATGAAGATGAGAAAACTCGTTGTTTGGAGACCTGTTATGTAATGATATGTATATAAATGCATATGCAATGTTTTCAAAGGCCTTTATGGAATCTGGTTTACAACATTAGAAATGAATTTGGCTGCAGCTGTGTCTGAAGAGCTTTGACTTTTCATCTTTGAGCGTTTGTCTATAGAAATCAAGCTCACCATATCAAGTGGGTCATAGCCTCCAATTTAGGATACTATACGTTAAGTATGTGGGCGTCTGGCTAGAGAAAAACAAATCCTCTTACCCCTTGATGGAAATTTGGCTCTTGATAATCCTTCCATGATGGCACCTAAAATTGTTCGCCCTAGATTCCTAAGATCTTTGAAAAAGGTTAGTTAACATGTTAAGTTATGATCTTATGATGTCATGCATTAAGTACAAGGTGATGAAGACAAGTAAGTCCTACAAATAGTTCAAACGAATCCTGCAAGGAAATCAAATCGTTAGGGTATAAACAAATCCTACAAAGAGATCAAGTTGTTAGGGTATAAACAAATCTTGCAAGACAACCAAACAGTTAGATAATGAATACAAACAAGTTACACGAGTATACTTAGGTTCAAAGGCTTGCATAATGTCCAAAGGTGATACCCTCCCCACTGAAGTTTAGTTGGCTTTACCTGTCCTAAAATAAAGATCGGGTTCTAGGGAGCTCATATCATTGATCTTTCTCGAAGGCACTATTTCAGTTCGGCAATTGCATCGCCAACCAAAAACATCCTGAAAGTCCGATCCATATGAGTGTAGCTTCGAGTATCAACAAACTTCGGTCGGAACCAAAGCCAGCTATCTCGCTACTTTTCTAAAGGCCAAAGTCAAGTTCCCTATGGTTCAAAAGACCAATTAGTGCTTAATGACACCACGCGGTAGCCAAATGTTTTCCTCGAGTTGGATCCCAAGGAACATCAGGACAAACTAAAGTGTCACACTAACGATGGCTACCATATCAATAATCTGGCAAGGGATCAAGGTTCGTGAAGAAAGCTGGAGTTTCACATAGATTTTGGCAAAAGGTTATTCATTTTCTCAAAAAAAGGATGTTTGGCATTTAATCAAGACTGTGAGTAGTACAAGTCTACTGGAAGGCATTTGATCAGATGGTTTCTATGTACATGGATCTCTTAATCTAGGGTTTATTTCCCTAATTTTCTTGGATCAAGATTCTTTATATTAGGGTTCGTGCCTTGAAATTTTTGGTGACCAATCAATTTCATGCTTTCCTTACATCAAGGTTATTGACTTCAGTTGATCTTTACCATCAGATGACATTTAATATGCTATGGTTTGGAATATGGACCCAATTGAGGTTTCTTGCTTCATAATCCGACTCATCTAGGTGGATTGTGTTACAAGTCATTGACCAAGAATAATACCTCTGTTGCAAGTTATGGGTCTATTGTCATTTGGGATATGAAAGTGCAAGGGTCGAAAGGTGATTCTTAGAATGTCTATTCATCTTTAGTTTTAAAAAAGGCAATTGTCAAGACTTTGACTTATGGCCTTCATCCATGGTACATTCAAGATTGTTATTAAGGTGCATTAGTGGACACTTAAAGATTCAAACTCAAATTGAAGCATTGGAGGGAAAATAAAAATTCATGTTACTTGAAACAAAAGAAGTCAACATTAAAGCCAAAGGTCAACATTGTTTCATTACAAGAAAAAAGGAAAACATCCATTTACACATTACAAAAAGGGTCAGAATTGAAAAGCTACACAAAATGGGCAACTGTTGACCATTGAAAAAAGACACAGTCGACCCTTCTAAGACCTATTATCCTTAAAATCTTCAAAGATTTCTTCATTCAGCTTCACATAAAATAAAACATCATAACTCACCATGTATTATACAATTCTATACCATTGTACAAACCATCAAATTAGCGAAATTCATCTTTCATTTCAAACTAACAGATTCTCTAATATTTCCTAACCCCTAACTGTAGTTAACAGTTCCAATTGAAGCCACATTACAATATCCAAACTCCAATACAAGCCTTTCGAAAAAAGCAGCCTACCTCAAAGGAAAAACATGTCTCATACAGCCTTCAGGTCCAAGCATTCATTGTCATGGTTCAGATATAATTCCTAACAAACCCTCAAGTATAATGTCAACTACATTAGTGATATAAGCAATATAAAAAAAGGCTCAATCTACAGGAGCCAAACTAATGCAGCACTTGTTAAAGCCCAAGAAATCATGCATAAAAGAAAGATACACAAGTTCAGATCAAGCTAAAGAATCAATCGAACACAAGTACACTTCTGCGACCGTGCCAAAGCCCATGTATCAGTATCATCCTTCATTGATTCACGCACCTATCCAATCAAACACAAAAATGGCATCAAGACTAATCCTTCATAATTCATAAAACTCACTACCCATAACAGTCCAGCATACATACATTTATAACAGTCCACAAACAAAGTACAATGCCAAGTTCAATTACACACTATAATTTCAACTCAATACCTACAGGCTGCAAATAACAACACCACAATTTCGGCTCAAAACAGATCCTAACTATCCAACGCTTTCATCCTAACTGTTTTTATCTTACCCAACAAGACATTCAAATTCATATCAACCAAACCTTTCCCTAACAGTTACCATAGAATTCAAATATTTCATCCAGTTTCAATCCATTGTAGCAGACCTGCATGATTAGAAAAAACAGAATTTCATCACATATAGCCACAATAAGAAGCAGACTGACATATCCACACTAAGCAAATGACCAGCTCACCACAGTTTATATCATGATCATGCTACAGTACCTAACACAGTTCCGAAACCGAACTATCATAGAAGAAATCGCACCAGTTCAGGAGATTGAAAGATAACATAACCTATGACAACTTTTTACACTAATTAGCAATTGCTTTCAACCTTCATTTTCAACGTACACCATCCTGCATTCAGCATAGAGCTACAATAAATTCCATGTTGTCCAAACTTGAGTCTAATTCATCAAACAAGACTGAGTAGCAGCCTTGCGGCTGACACCATATACATCACAAATTGAAAAAAACAATAACACGAATCTCCATGGTTGCCTCAAGTTCACGAACAGAACAAACCGCACCATGTCGTCAACACCAAGCCAGTTCAGCCGCATAAACAAACCACATCTGTGTCACAAATTCAGAAAGTAAAACAGATTCATACAATTTCAAAATCAATGCAACACAAAAATCCATATACGTCTATACCACCAAATCCTACAGTAGAAGAAATATGCATTCAAAAGCTGGTTCAGATTCATCCACTCCCACCTATGAGTTCCAGTTTCCCTTTTAAACTAACCCGACTTCTAACCAATTCAAAAGCCTAACTGCTTTTTAACCAACATTGGTCTTCTAAGTTATGTAACAGTTTTGCAACTAACTTACGTTACTTAACAGCCTAACCACCCCTGAAACTAACTTCCAAATTTCTACCAAATAACTAACAACCTTCTAACTGTCATAACAGCTTGTAACCAACTTTCAACAATCTAACTGAGTTCAATCTTCACCACCTATAACTAACCCATAACCAAGTAAGTTTCTATATAACTGACTAAACTCGGTGAGTTAACCACTGAGTCCATCCTAACCAATTCTCAACCGCTTTCACCTTCAATCATCAACTATATAAACAGTTCCTCTACACACCCTAACACGAGGCTCATTCACTATGACTTTTCACCATTCTCCAATTCCCTCATTTCAATCCTCTTCTTCTCCCTCTCATCTCAATCCTTATCTTCATCTCCATTCCACAAACTCTCTCCAATCTTCGCATCCCTCATCATTCACTACACGCTCACAACCTAAACTCCACTGAAGCTTATCACTGAACTTCAATGGAGTAGAGCTAAACCTCACTTTACTCTGCAATCATCCTCGTTCTCAACAATACTAATTCTATAACAACAACATCACTAGGTAAGCATTTTAAGTCTTATGATTGTATTAGAGATCATTTTCTTTATTGATTGATCCTTTGCTTGAGCTTCTTGTCCTTGAGCACCCTCGACTGAGAACTAGGTAAGCAAGTGACTGCTCTGGGTACTTGTCTAGAGTTTATGGAATGTCTGGAGATGTGACATCTCAGAGGGGGTCAAAATTAGGGTATGACAGATGCCCCTATTTAAGTTTCTTTCATCTGGAGGGAGAAAGATTGACATCTTGATCTCTTCTGAGTGAAAGTGACTTAAATACCAAAGAATGCCCGAATTTTGGGCGTTCCTGAGATGTTGTAGTGATAATGAAATGTTCGTGCATGACTTGATCTCGTTGTCGCGCTCCGCGGGGGATGGGGAGACAACTCCCGTAAAAATGTGTTATGCGGACTCTGGTGAATGGATGGAAATGTAGAATGCGCGATCCATCTTCTTTGACTAAGTGATGATACTTAGAAAAAGGTAAACAACCTCCCCTCGTTTTGGATTTCTGATCGCGAAACTGGTCTCATATGTAGCAACCTCCCCTCGTTTCGGATTTCTGATCGCGAAACTGGTCTCAGTTGTAGTAATAACCTCTCCTCGTTTTGGATTTCTGATCGCAAAACTGGTCTCAATTGTAGCAATAACCTCCCCTCTATTCGGATTTCTGATCGCGAAATTGGTCTCAGTTATAGTAATGTTACCTAAAAAGGTAAGCAACCTCCCCTCGTTTCGGATTTCTGATCTCGAAACTGGTCTCATTTGTAGCAACCTCCCCTCGTTTCGGATTTCTGATCGCGAAACTTATCTCAGTTGTAGTAATAACCTCCCCTCGTTTCGGATTTCAGATCGCGAAACTGGTCTCTGTTATAGCAACCTCCCCTCGTTTTGGATTTCTGATCGCGAAACTGGTCTCAGTTGTAGTAATAACCTCCCCTCGTTTCCGATTTTTGATCATGAAACTGGTCTCAGTTATAATTTTGGATGATATCTCAGATAAAGAGAAAATCTCCAAGGGTTTGTTTCCTCATCAAACTTCTCACCAGTGTCTGTTGGGGAGATGCAATTTGATGGTTGATAAGAAACTCATCATTCTTCCCTTCAAATTGACGTCTTCGAAGGAATGCCATATGATTGTGTGTCCTTTTGAGGAGCTAATGACTGTGTTTGAAAGTGGTCAGACGACTCAGCTGAGGAGATCTGTTGATTGCTGATCATGATGAAACTGTCATCTTGACTTGATGACGTTTGACTTGGATATGCCATGTTGAACTGGCTGAAATTGTATGGCTGGAAACAAACTGTCTTGACTTGGACTTCCGTTGGTTTCTTGTGAGTCGCGTGGTAACCCCCGCTGGGGAATTGTAATGAACTGCGTGGTAAACCCCGCCGGGGACTTGTGATATTGATGAAGATTCTTTGACAAAGGGTGACACTTGTATGCTGCTGGAAGAATCTATTGCTTGGGAATTCCCAAATTGAAGTCCACGTGACTTAGGCAATATTATGATCAAAGACAAACTAGACTATGCTGAATGTCCAGACATATGTGTCATACCCCTATTTTTGACCCTAAGATCACACATCATTTGCATATCAATCATCAACCAAGATGTTTCGACTTAGAACTCTACTTGTGAATTTGTGCTCAATTCATCTGCAAAGGAATCATCGAGCACCATTTTTTTTAGTTTGTATATCTTTTACTAACCAAAATACCAAAAATATTGCCTTGTGCTTTTATGTGATAGTGTTTTGCTGGTACCAAGTCAAAATATCCATCAAAAAGGCATTTTTCAGCATTCTTCAGCAAGCAATCGATTTGCATAATGGAGCAATCAATTGCACCAACTTGATTTGCACCAGATTTGCATTCTGCTATCTGTGCAATCGATTGCACCATCAGAGCAATCGATTGCACCAACTGTTTTTTCACTAAATTCAGGCAGTGCAATCAATTGCACCAAAATAGCAATCGATTGCACCAATGCGAACTTTGAAGAATGAAGGCAATTTTCAGCTTTTGAAGGTGATGACATCATTTGCAAGGGTGGGAAGCATGACTTAGTTCTTACATTTGATTTCTACATCATTTTATCATAAACCCTCGTGTGATCACATCAATACCATTGGATCATAATTTTGGCTCCAAATTCATTTACCAAACCTAAATTTATCTTTCAATCCTAACTCCAAACCACCAATAATCCCTAGCCTAAATCCTATAAATAGAGGCTTTCCCCTCTTCATTTCTCAAGCTTTGAAAGACAAAGAAACTCTTGCTCTTTTTCTTCTCATCTCTCCCAAACCCCTCACTCAAAGCTCTTTTCTTCCATAAAAGTTAGTGAGTTACATCTTGAACCTCACTAACTTTGAGCTAAACCTCCATCTAAACACTATTTTCTTCATCAATTGTAAGAGATCAAGGCTTGTGGTTGTGTGTTCTTGAAGAAGATTCAAAGTTTGTTAAATATTTGGTAAAATTCTAAATCCTTTCCATAATTCAAGATGTGATCCATTGTTGTTTATGTTTGATGCACCTTTGGTGCTACATTGCTGAGTTTTTCTTGCTTACTTGATACATTTTCGTGCACAAATTGATCCAAGATCACAATGTGTTTGGTTTTATGTTCAAAATTGTTTTACTCCTTTTGATTTTTGTTTTTTTTGAAAAAAAATGCCTAGTGCAATCGATTGCTCTCTTGATGCAATCGATTGTACAGTTGAAAAACTGCGCTGATTTTGAATATTGAATAAGGAGATATTGATTGCACTCCTGGAGCAATCGATTGCTTGCTGAGCAGAATGTGTTTTTTTCCTTTTTTTGATTTGTTCTTGGTTCTAACTCTTCTTCTACTCCATTCTTTGATATTTTCTTTGAATCACAAGTTAGAGGCCTAATTTCTCTCTAATATCAATGGACTTAGGGCGCCGATAGGATGAGAATCCAAATTCGCAAAATTAAGTGATTGAAATTATGGATGAAATGAGCTTTTGAATGTGGTTCCATCTTTTATTTCTTTTTCTTTTGATCGATGAAAGTCTTAATACCTTGAGAATTCTTATGGATTCTTGGTAAAGACTAGATCGCTACCTATTTTCTTTTCATGCGGTATTGCTTTTGGAGAGTGATCTATATATCGCTTCTCTCGCATGCATTAGCACATAAAGTTTTGACCGGCCTCTTTGTAGGGTGATTTTTACGTAAATCACATGGCGATCTGCTTAACATAGCGCAATATTTTGTGTCCCGAATAAAAAAGATCAAGTACAGAAGAGAATCGTATGCGGTTGATTTAAGATTTATGGAAATTTTTCGTGTAGTCGCTATGATTTTATCAAGCTTCTGATAAATTTCCATTAACTTTAAATCCAAGAACATCCTTCACTCACCATCGATCTTTACTACTAACTTTGATAACATATTTGACAAGTTTCAAGATGGTTTTCTTTAACATCTAACAATTAACTTTAATTTCCACACTTTATTATATTGCTCTTTATATTTCTCGCTTTATTGATTTATTTTATCATTTCATCATGTTTATTTTTCCGCCATTTTCTCTTTGTCCATTTGAACGTTTACATTCCGCTATTCTCTCTTTGTCCATTTGGACGTTTTGTTTATGTTTCCGCTATTTTCTTTTTGTCCACTTGGACCATACTCTATTTTTATGCTAAAACACTAATAAATAACTAAAATCTAAAAAAAAAACCTTAAGGCCCTATGGACTATTGGTTACTATCTCGAGCATTTTGGAGATTTGGACTTGTTGGACGTAGTACCTCTGGACCCTGTTACCCTGTTATTTTGTTGTTACTCAATCGTTATTCTGTCTGTCTGGCATTGTATTGTTGTCTGTTTATATGTGCAGGTGTTTCCTTGAAAGCCCCTGATGGTTAATTCCAAGGCGTCGTGATAAGGATTTTACCCGAAAATAGCCGTTACTCTGGCCGATTTTCGTCTGAATTTTAATGTGCTTAATGCAAAGTTGTGCTAAAGATAATAAGTTCATCTGGATCCCCAAATGGTAATGTGTTGGTTTGGTATTGATAGTCCAAAGGATGGGAAATCTACCTTGACTCTTAATGTCAAGTGTTGGCTTCTTTTTTGGTTAGACCGTTTCTTTCCTTAGCTTTTATTTTACGCATTAGGATAGCCTCTTCGTCTCTTGTCCCCTTCTTAGATTTTCAAAATGTTCTCCCTTTTTCCAAAACCTTCTTATGTTTGTAAAATCTATTTTAAAACCTTTCTTTAAAATATCTTTTGCCCTTAGTGGCTTTTCTTCAAAAAAGTTTAGACACGATTAATTGTCGTAACGAGTTACGATACCCCACGATTTTGAAATTGATTGATATAATGAGATCTTTTCCGCGTGAGAGAGCTAGTGGTATACTCGTTGATTTTCATCCGATTTGGATCCCTTCTTGTATGGTATAGCAGTCGGACTCATACGGTACAAGACTTGGTAAGTAGATGATTAATGGAGCAATTGCTGTCTTCTTGCTGTCATACTTGCCTTGCATTGGTTCAACTTGATTAATTTGAGGAGATACGGTAAAGACTTCGTCATCTTCTCTGTTGGCAAGAACTGTAATGGTATTATCATTCATTAATTTCTGAATATCGTTGCGGAAGCGCAAACATCCTCTTGAATGCCTTCGACAAATTTTGCATCTACTATAAGGATGGAAATCAGTTCCAAAGTAAGCAAGTCCATTTAAAGTCTTATGGAACCTGACTACCAATTCTTCGAGATCTTCAACTCTGTAGATCTTGTATTCTCCTGGACATCCTTGAACCATGTTGATGTCGTATTCAGTTTTGACTTGAATGTGTTGGATCCATCCTAAATCCATTTGCTCTTGCAATGCAGCTTGAACTACAGCACATCCTTGATTATTCTTAGGACAAATTTCACATGTGAAATAGTTGTGAGGTTGTACTTGGCCGTACCCAACTTGTCTAGCGTGCATTTTGACAAAATTTTACTCTATCTGATGGATGTCGGAGATTTGAATGACATTAGGGTGTTGATCTACCAGATTATTGAAGCTTCTTTATGTTTCAGTAAAGGATTTTCTTGATTGTTAGGATTAGTATCTTTGAAGGACAGCATTCCATTCTTTACTAATCTTTGAACGTCGATCTTGAAACTGAGACAGTTCTCAATGCTGTGACCTGGTGCTCCCTGATGATAGGGGCAAGATTGGTCTGCCATGAACCAAGGTGAGGAATCATTCGAAGGATTTGGAGTACTTCTCGTCTGAATAAGTCATTTTGCTAGTAGAGTTGGAAACAATTCCGCATACGGCATTGGCACGGGGTCAAAGGCAGGATACCTTAGTGCCCGATTGTTGTTGAAATTTGGTGGTTGAACCTGCTGATTTCTTGATCCTTTTTCTTCTGGAAAGAACTTCCGTACTTCCTAGGACCAATAGAAGATTCTGATTCTTTGTTCAAGCGTCCTTCTCGAACTGCTTCTTCTAGACGTACGCCCATGTTTACCATCTCGGTAAAGTTACTAGGGGCGCTTGCGACCATTCGTCCGTAGTAAAATGGACTCAAAGTCTTGAGATAGATTTTTGTCATTTCTTTCTCTGCAAGAGGAGGACAAATTTGAGCAGCAACTTTACGCCATCTTTGAGCGTATTCTTTGAAACTCTCTTTATCCTTTTGAGTCATGGCCCGGAGTTGATCTCTGTCGGGAGCCATATCCAGATCGTACTTATAGTGTATGATGAAGGCCTCTCAGAGGTCTCGAAAAGTAAGAATCTCTGAATTGTCCAAGTTCATGTACCATTTGAGTGCAACCCCAGTCAGGCTGTCTTGGAAATAATGAATGAGCAATTGTTGATTATCAGTTTGAGTTGACATCCTTCGAGCGTACATCACAAGGTGACTTTGTGGGCATGTATTCCCTTTGTACTTCTCAAAATCTGGTACTACGAATTTGTGAGGAATCTTAACATTTGGAACCAGAAATAGGTCTGCAGCGTCCTTTCCAAATAGATCTTGTCCTAGAAGAGTCTTGAGTTCGTTCTGCATTTGCAGAAACTGTTCGTGGAACTCTTCCAATATTTCATACACACCAGCGTTCTCACTAGGAGCATGATGATACATTTGTCCGCCCGGCGGAGGAAAAGTATGCACAATCGGCTGTGGAGAAGTTATGATGGCAGCAAATCTTGGTATCTCAGCATTCTGTTGCGCATAACCCGTAGCCGTTGCTCTTGGAATTTCCATTTCCAGAGGTCTGTAACCCTCCGATGGGTGCATATCCATTGTGACTCTTGGAACCTCAGAAACTGGGGGTATGTACCCTTCTGGAATGAAGTTATATAGCATTCCCCAGGGTCGGTTAGGTGGCATGGTATGCTGAGGAATAGGAGTAAAAACAATCTCGGAAACCACAGTCCTTTGTGGTTCTTCTGGCGGAGGTCGACTTTGTGCAACCACCAGGGCTTCTACCATGTTGTTGAGTCTTTCAACAGATTCTATAAGAGTAGTGACCTCTTCTCTGAGTTCTCCATTCTCTTGCTCTAAGTCTTCCATTCTTTTCTCGTGACTTGAACGAGTGTTGTACGAATGAGACAGCTTGAATGCCTTTCTTCACCTCCTCTCTTTCTGGAGTAAGGAAAGTAATGATTAGGACCGTGACAATTCTCGTGTCAGTGCTTACGACTAAAGCGATGTATGATATGCAATTAAATAAATTTTTTTCAAGGAAACATCATAATTACGTTATGAAACATCAAACTTTTTATTCATTTAAGAGAAACACCGTTTTTTACATACTTTGAAAAGGGAAATACAGAGAAACAGAGAGAAAGGACACTAAAACTTTGACGAAGAGCCAACTTCACGTTCTAACATCTTCTTCTGTTCCTTGAGCTGAGCGTTTTCTGACGTTAGTCGATCGATGATCCAAGAAGCAGGAGGGATAGAATAAGAAAGTGACGTTTGTGTCACTTGTCGTTCGAGTACTTCAAGTAACTCATCCTTCCTTCTTAGGATGTTCTGAATCTCAACATTTTACGTGTTGACGATCTGATACTTGTTTCTCCATGCATTCCTTTCTTGCCACACCTTCGTTAATCCCGCTTGTAGTTTCTCAATGTTGAATGCAGTATAGGGCAAGCAACAAACAAGATTTGGAAATATTGACCCAGGAATTATCGTCCACAGAGATGGAGAGATGCCATTCAACAGTTTCTACAGTTTCGAGCTTGGGTTTGAATGAGCAAAAAGTAAACAAAGATATAGACAGGAAAGAATAACAAACACATTCTTAGAAGAGAAAGAACTTATCAGGAATGTAAATATATTCACTCTTCACAAACATACACTTACCAACCCATTATATTCAACCTTCGATACTCGTCTATGTCATCACGTATCTCTCACATAAGCGTCCATCTCTGGAGCACAAACGAGATCATCTCACAACTAAGGTTATCTCTAACGCGTAGTTGCGAGAACATCCGTATTCTCGCGTTGGCGATCTCTCGCGTGCCGCTGAAACACGAAAGCATTAAGTACGGATACAAACAGTGAATGTTAGCTCTAAATCTATCTCTAGAGTTCAGAAACTAACAGATAATCATCCTAGATAAGGATTCAAGAAGTTTATCTCTAAAGCACCCCAAATCCCTAGCATAGAGCAAAAATCCAGGAAAACATCAACACAGATTCGTAAAGAAAGTTAAACATAACATTATAATCGGTAAATATACATAAGATTCAAGTAAATATACAAACAAAACCCAACCAAAGAGAAATATACAAAGAAGAAGAGAAATGAACCGAAAATCTCCCAGTTTGTCAGCTCCGTTCGACGCTCAATCCACCCCCGATCATCCAAATGCAACCTCCGAAGTTGTTTTCTAAGCCAATTCTACTCTAAGAATGAAGTTGATGGTGTTGGGACTCAAAAATACCCAACCCATAACCTAAAAATGTGATTTTGGCCCCTTTTAACGAGCTGCTGCCTTAGCAGGTCCGCTGAGCGGAGGGGGTCTGCTCAGCGGACTCAAAATTGCTTCCAGACGCTGATTTGCTCCGCTGGAGCTCCGCTCAGCGGACCCCCTCCGGTTAGCGGAGTCTGCTAAAAATCAGATTTTGTTTTCGCCATAACTCGAGAACCGTAACTCCGAATTGCGCCCGGTTTGAAGCGTTGGAAAGCTTATTCAATGCTCTATCCAATAATGAATGAATGGAAACCAAAATGATAATTTTATCATCCATATTTTGATCCTTATTCTTTGATGAATTGGTAGAATTTACATTCTTGAAGCTTAGCCTTTGGTCTTTATTACTCAATGCTCCAAAGATGCATGAATACCTATAAAATGAATGGAAAACTATTAATTGGTATAAAAATGAATCAAAAACACAAGTATTCACATATTTACACAAAAGTTAGGATTTGATTACAAAAATCATAAGAATAGAATCGATAAGTGCCACAAATATATACTCAAAATATCGACATTTTGGCACTTATCACTCAACATCGGTGGAGAAAAGGAAGATTAATTCCCTTAGGGGAATAGGTTCTTGACGCTGGTATGACATCCTGAGCTTGAATGCCCTGACGTGTGCCCATTGAAGGTATGGGTCTAAGGAGATGCAAAGATATTTTCCTAACAATCTTCTCCCTTTTCGGTGAACAAGACGCCAGGCTTGGACAATTTCCTTCTTCAGCATGTTACCGTGATCGTTGATGATCTTGAAGAACAAACCCTTCAATTCAATGTTACTTGGTATGTTTTTCATAGGATAGCCGTATTGACGACGGGCTAAAGCTGGATTATAACTAATTCCTCCCTTAGTTCCAATAAGGGGTACGTTGGGATAACTTTCGCAATTGTAGATGATCTTGGTTTCGTCGTTGTCGTGACTACACCAATCAATGTCCGAGTGAGTGAAGGACATGATTTTCTGTGACCAGCAAAGGTCATCCCTCAGGTTCCATAAAGTGCTAGACTTGGGCAGGTGCGAGACGAACCATTCGTATAACAACGGTACACAGCATGTGATTTACCCTCCTTGATGCAGGTTTCTTGGATGCACAGAGTGGTAAGCATCCGCAAGCAAGGTTGGAACTGAATTTCCAATTAAGAAGATCTTAATTGCATTGATGTCGACGAAGTTGTGAATGTTAGGAAACAAAAACAATCCGTAGATGAGCAATGCCAAGATGTCCTCAAAAGCACTCATATCTTGGATGCTGACGAAGTACCGAGCTTGATCCAATAGGAACTTGGAGAGAAGTCCTTGAATTCCTCCTTTACTCACCATATGAGTTCTGACGTCGACTACGTTCAAGGGAGTAGTTGTAGCAATGATGACATCGTCAGGATTCTTTTCCAAACCGGAGTACGGATCTTGCGCGTACACGGGTATTCCAACTAGACGAGAATACTCCTCCAACGTAGGCATGAGTTGATAATATGGAAAGGTGAAACAGTGATACGTTGGATCGTAAAACTGTACCAAAGTGGGAAGGACCCCATCCTCAATGTTGATATTGAGAAGAGGCAGAAGTTTTCAATACTTCTCCTTGAAAGTCTGAGGGTTGACCACCAGTTTTCCGAGCTTTTCCAATTCCTCGACCTTAGGAATTTTGAAGGTGTATTTCCTAGCACTTTTTCTTCCATAATCCATGGTATAGATCCTTAAGTCCTTTCTCCATTTCTCTCTTTCTCTCTCTTGTCGCACGCTCGCGAAAAATGAACAGAGTCGCCACCAATATATTAATCCCATAAGGGAAAGGAATATCAAAAAACCTAGCAAAGAATAAGAACAAGGTCTTGCGACCAGAGAATCAAGGTACGGGAGTCGGTTACGTGAGAGGAAGGTATTAGCACCCCTCGCGCCCATCGTACTCGATGGTATCCACCTATGTTTGTTTCTATCTAAAGGGTGTGTACTATGTCTATGTCTATATATGCGAATGAATGCAAAATGTAGGGAAAAGAAAGAATTGTACTCGCACGGGCCCTATCCCGCTGCCTACGTATCCTTTTCAGGAATCAGAGTTACCGTAGCTCGGCTCACGATTTTCTGTTTGTTTTTGTGTTTTTTAGTTGGGCGGAGTTAACGTTCGCGTTCTTGCATAAGGGGACGACCTACGATGCGTTCGAGCGGAAATAGCATTGCCCTTAGGTACCAACGAGGCAAAAGAAAAAGAAATGATTGGTTTGTGTCTTTTAAGGTAGATGAGTGATGAATAGTTCCCAATACTGGGCCACTCACCACTTTCTCTACTTTGTTTTAATTTGAACCATTGTTAGGTGTTTTAAGTGTTTTTGGTTGGGTATTTTCTAAGGGAATTTGTTTGCGATTTGAATCACATAAAAGTGTATAATGGTAGAGAAACAGATTAGGGAATGAATCCCACTCATTTCACTTCCATTATACAATGATCGAGAAACAGATTAGGGAATGAATCCCACTCGTTTCTCTCTCGTTAAATGATTAGGAAACAGATTAGGGAATAAATCCCACTCATTTCTCTTCCATTATATAGTGATCGAGAAACAGATTAGGGAATAAATCCCACTCGTTTCTCTCCCACTAAGTGATTAAGAAACAGATTAGGGAATAAATCCAACTTGTTTCTCTCACTATTAGTAACGTGTGATTCGCATCTTTTATTTATTAAGTATTTTAAAAGTCGAAAAGAAAAAGAAATGAAAGGGAGACTAGCTTATTTCTCTAACCTAAGATTGTTATTGTCATGTACAAGGGGAAATCTAAATCTAATATTAACATGGTAATGAGGTAGATTCTAAAAGGAGCATACAAACAAAATAGGCCAAAAATATGGCCAAAGTCACACAACAAAATCATACTAAAAAACATACAAAATTTAACATGGAAATAGCACAAAAACAATTCAAGCATTAATGCAAAATTAAACTAAAATTACTATTTTTTATAGCATTCTTATGAAAGAGAAATGAACTCTAAATCAAGCAAAAAAGAGACTAAAACAAAAAGCCTAAAACTAATATTTTTTATGAACATTTTCTATGTCAAAATTAGTATCAAAGCCTAAAAATGATAGTAGAAAAATTAGTATTTTATCACCTAGAAAAAAGTCTAATTAAACCTTAATTCTAGTAATTAAAAAAAATAGAAACAGGGGGGTGGGAATTGAATTTAGTGGTGTGAAAAGCAACAAGGGCGCAAGGCCCAAAGAGAAATGCCCAACAGTTTTTTATTGTTCAATTTTTCTTCGTGTCAAAAAAGATGACTGGGCTTTTAGGGGGTGTGATTTCGTGTGGCCCACGGAACTTGTATCAACATTCAGGTTTTAATTATTATCATAATTTAAACAAAGAATGAAAAATGAAATTAAATAAAATAAAGAAAATAGCAAAATATGAAAGGGGATTAGGGTTAGATTATTTGTGACCTCTCAACTTCCCTGAATGAGTCTCCTTCCTCTCACTCGCGAACGGCGGCCGGCGGATGGTGAGCTCCTCTCCGATAAGAAATCTCTGTCATGAATTAAAGAACAACAACATCATCTTGCCTCTCCACCTCGTTCTCACATACTTCTCCGATCTCAGTTCTCTTCGTCTCAATCTCTCGCAATTCAAACTCTCTTCATCTCGATCTGAAACCGGAGAACACCAACTCAAGGCAATCGGAGATTCGTATGGTGCGTTTGTTCCGTTGAAACTGATGCGCAAAAGGTTGCGGTTGTTGCGAAGATGAGAATCGTGATTATTATTGATGAAATTGTTGATTCTCGGTGCGATTGAAGCCAGATGCGCGGCTGATGTTTTGGTCGTGAGGAGATGAAGATGATTGTTTGTTGCTTGCACTGAGGACGAAGCTTGAAGAACCTTCTGAGTTCAGAATCAAGATGAAGAAGCAATTCAAGATCTCTCGTTAGAGTATGAAGATTGAATGGGATGAAGCTTTTTTCTTTTCTGTTTTGTCGGTTTGGTGATGAAGAAGGTGTGGCAGAGTGAGAGAAAGGATTGAAGAGTGGAAAAAAATCTGAAGGTATATAGAGGTTGATTGATGAAGATACAGAGATGTTTTTGAGATGGTGAAGATTGAAGATGGTGAATTTTGTGTGAAGAATGAATAGAGAGAGCTTGAAGAATGAAGAAGACCTCTGTTATATAGAGATGAAGAAGATCGGTTTTGAAGGTTAGTTATTTCTGACTCTTTCTGTTATATGTTAGTTACATTCAGTTAGTGATATTCTGAAGGTGGTTAGGGTATTTATCATTCTGTTTGATGAGCTGGCAGGTAGTTAAGTTGAAACTGTTAGGACAGTTAGTTAAAAGTTTGTTAAAACTGTTATGTGGTTAGAAATCAGTTAGAGGTTATGTTGAATTCTGTTGCAATCTGTTTGAGGGTTAGTTACGGAGGTTGAATGCATAGGTTAAAACTGATTTTTCTGTTAGTTAACTATAAGTTAGTAGGTTAGTTAAAAAAACTGTTTGGTGGTAAGGTTGAGTTATTGGTTTCTGTTATGAATGAAAACTGAATTAGTTTGGGAAGTTAGGAGTTTATTAAATGGCAGTTAGAAAATTAATTGGTTAATTAAGTTGAGTACTAGGTAGTTATGTTTCTGTTAGAGATTTTCTTCTGTAATTTCGAGTGCCTTTCTTTGAACTGATGCAGTGTCTTGGATACATAGGTGTGGTGATGATTCTTTGGATTTTAATAGCCTTGTGCATATAACAACAACATGACAAGCCCTGGTTCAAATTGATGCTGGCAGGACCCGCAGCGACATGTTTGAAATGGTTTAAAGGTACTCTTTTGACTTGGCTAGACTACTGTAGAATATTGTTTCTTTGGGATTTTTGAATTGGTTTGAACTGGGTGCATATCATTTGTATGGCAGGTTTGGCTCAGTGCTATAAATAGACTTGGCGTAGCCGCGAACTAAACTTGAATGTGAACTGGAATGGCTTGACAAACTGTTGTGAACATGGAGCTCAACTGTTTTCTTTTTCTTCCGCAGGTTTGGACTTTTCCTTCTGATTGTTGCTATTGTTAGCTTGCTAAGTTGTTAGGTTGGCTAGGTTTGAAATCAGTTTAGTGATAAAACTAAGTTAGTTGTTTAGCAAAATTGAATTGTTAGTAATAACTGGTGATGGCTGAAAACATTGCAGGGTTGATGCTCTTCTTGTATCAATATATATGTATTGCTGTTGGTTCATACTGACCGCAGCTTGTTTGAGATGTACATTGATGAGTTAAACATGGCTTGAATATTGTGATGTATGTAGGGTATTTGGTGTGGGTTATGTTTTTGTATTTGCACCTATCTGAATGTGATTTGATGCGGTTGTTTAAGATGTTAGAAATCAAATTCTGTTAACATAGGTGTTAGGTTAGAAGAAATGTGGGGTTTTCTATTTATTTGGCAATTGGGACGGTTAAAGCGGTTAGCGAAAGGTCGGTTATGGTGAATGAAAAAGAAATTTGGAACTAAATGGTTAAGATCATTTGGTTTTGTAGTAAATGAGTATATGCATGAGGGTAATAATTGGACTGTTGGAATGTTTGGACAATTTTATTACTAAGCTAAACTTGGTTTTGTTTTGTAACAGGTTTGGTAGTTTGAAGAAGGTGCTGGTCATGACACTATGAAATTCTTGGCAATTGGACGAAATCAAAACCGTGAAGGAAGAAGATGAAAAATTGAAGATGTTATAATGGAAACAATTAAGTTCTAGGATATAGGCCTGATAAGTGTAGAGTTTGTGAGTAGAAATGACATATGACTTTTGAAACTTTTGGAGATGTTACTGAGTTGTATATTTTCTCGATGACAATGTAATTGAGTTGAAGTTGTAGTGGTGTACTGAACATGAACATGCCCTTGAATGAGAGAATCTGAATTTTGACTTAAAATGTGTAATACTTCTTTTTTATCAAAGTATTTTTGATTTTTACTCTTTTCCCTTCAATGCCTTTATTTGAATTTCAAATCCTTCTTCAATTTGCAACTTGAATAAAGTCATGATAAGAGAAACCCAAAAAGTCTAAAGACTGACTTTGGTCCAAAATTCAACCTTCCTTGGTTGACTTTGACCAATCTTGCAACAATACACCGACTACATCATGTATGTCTGAATATTTGTAAAACCCAAGAATAATGACTTGCCATCCAATGGATTAAATGAGTCACACTTTGAATGATGAACAAAACCTAATTGAAACCTTAATGATGAAGAATAAGTCGCTTAATGGCAATGAGCTTGAACCTTAAAATGACGAAAGAGAATGTTAGTTGAAATAAGTCCTTGTGGTAAAGAAACCTTGATCCATTGGACCCTTGATCAATGCCATATACACTGGTCTCCTGAACCCAAGATTGCTTAATGAATGTATGATATGTTAATGCCCTGATGGAAGGATGATGTATATGAAATGAGAAGTCTAAGCCAGTTAGAAATTAAGGGTAGGACAAATTTGGGGTATGACAGCTGCCCCTATTTAATCGTCTTAAACCTGAAGGTGAGATTGGCGTTAGCCTTTCGACATTCGAGGTAGAAGAAGATTAAATATCAAGACTTGAAATTTGTCCTGAAAAAGAAGTGTAAGTGTTATCCTTATTTTTTAATTTTTGTATCTGCTGGGGAAAGAGAATTTTTGTTTTTCTAGTGGAAGAATTTACATTGAGTAATTGGATGAACGATGATAGCTTGTAACGTGGTAGGTGCCAATACAAGGTTCTCAAAGGAAGTGATTGATGTATGTGACAGTGATTGGAAGAGAAATAGGTTTGACAGAAAGATAAGGTAACATAGACGAATGTTTTAAAAGAGATACAGACGAGTATTTAAAGAATAACACAGACGAGTGTTTGAACAAATACAGACGAGTATTGACGAAAGATACAGACGAGCACCAAAAGGAATGACACGGGCGAGTGTTTGACTCAATACAGACGAGTATCGAAAGAAGATAGAGACGAGTACCAAAAGGATAGCACAGACGAGTGTTTGAAAAAATACGGACGAGTATCGGAAGAAGATACAGACGAGTACCAAAAGGATAACACCGACGAGTGTTTGGAAAAATACGGACGAGTGTCGGAAGAAGATACAGACGAGTACCAAAGGAATGACACAAACGAGTATCAAAAGGAGATACAGACGAGTACCAAAAGGAATGACACAGACGAGTATCGAAAGAAGATACAGATGAGTACCAAAAGGATAACACTGACGAGTGTTTGAAAAAATACAGACGGGTATCGGAAGAAGATACAGACGATTATCAAAGGAATGACACGGACGAGTGTTTGACTCAATACAGACGAGTATCGAAGAAAGACACAGACGAGCATCAAAAGAATGACACAGACGAGTGTTTGACTCAATACAGACGAGTATCGAAGAAAGACACAGACGAGCATCAAAAGAATGACACAGACGAGTGTTTGACTCAATACAGACGAGTATCGGAAGAAAGACACAGACGAGCATCAAAAGAATGACACAGACGAGTGTTTGACTCAATACAGACGAGTATCAAAGGAAGATACAGACGAGTACCAAAGGAATGACACAAACGAGTATCAAAAGGAGATACAGACGAGTACCAAAAGGAATGACACAGACGAGTATCGAAAGAAGATACAGATGAGTACCAAAAGGATAACACAAACGAGTGTTTGAAAAAATACGGACGGGTATCGGAAGAAGATACAGACGATTATCAAAGGAATGACACGGACGAGTGTTTGACTCAATACAGACGAGTATCGAAGAAAGACACAGACGAGCATCAAAAGAATGACATAGACGAGTGTTTGACTCAATACAGATGAGTATCGAAGAAAGACACAGACGAGCATCAAAAGAATGACACAGACGAGTGTTTGACTCAATACAGACGAGTATCGGATGAAAGACACAGACGAGCATCAAAAGAATGACACAGACGAGTGTTTGACTCAATACAGACGAGTATCGAAGGAAGATACAGACGAGTACCAAAGGAATGACACAGACGAGTGTTTGAGAAGCTTGGTAGATGGACTCATTGGGGATCAGGAATTGGTCTTGAGATGGTTTGCCAGGACGGAAGGCAAAGGATTCACAACACGGGGGTTGGACCTGAAAATTTTATCTGCGTGAGGGAAAGTGACCACGGAGACTAGTGACGACTAGACTCGAGCCAAAAGACAGCAGTACGTACTGAAGAATCACGAAGATATCGATGTTTGCAAAACCTAAGAATTACATTAATCCCTCAGGCCAAAGGCGGGGTGTAACTCTTCAAGAGGGACAATTAATTGAATTGCCACACACCAAGTATGGTTATTCAAACGATTGAAAAAAGAGATGGGTTGAATGCCCACCCTCATTCACACTTTAATCTGCACGCAGCACACGGGAAATAACCTCGGAGACACCGATTCTAACGAAGAAAGACATTGTGTCTGATCCATGCTGGAGAGAGAAAACGAGACTTCTTATGGGGATTGAGGATACCAGGTATCGGCACCGTGGCTTGAGGGGATTTGTAATGTAGTAGCAGATATCAATCGGGATTTGTGAGGATAACATCTTTGTGGGGATGTAACATTGTTTTGATTGAGTTCCGATTCTGATTATCTGGCTTATGCTTTAGTATGCATGTTTAAATTTTTCTATATGGCGTAATGATCCACTTTGATGGACATGCTACGCTTTGGGGATGCAATGTTATATGCAATGAATACTATATGCAGAGTGCCAAATAAAGGCATTAGTGAGGTAGGCACCAGGGAGAATCCCTTTAGTGTTAAGACTTCTGTAGGAATGCCAATAGATATTGGACTTTAACTTGTAAGATGCACCTTCGGGTTATTGGCTTGTAGAGTGTGAATAACTTCTGACTTCTCACCACGTGCCACTGCTTGGAAGATTTTCAACTTGACGAGATTCCCTCGATTCACCATGTCGGGGATGAGAGATCCAGGTAAGGAGCCTTGGTTAGGGAAGTAGAACAGCTCCTAGGAGAAATAAACTCCTATGCTTGAGGGATGGACCAAACTCTCAGGAAAAATAAACTCCTGTGCATGGGGAGAGACCAAATCTCCAGGAAAAATCCGATGATCGGGGAGAGACAAGGTAACTCAAAAGATTGTGCCCCAAGCTTCATGACCTACGAAGGAATTTTCCCTAAAGGATCTTTGGAGAGATTTGTCGAATCTCGACGTAACTGTCCCAGATTGGTTGAACTCAAGAGAGATTCCTCGACATGATTTCCCCATATTGATCAAAGCTTGAAGAGATTTATCGATGTGATTTCCCCAGATATGCTGAATTTGAGAGGTCAAACCTCGATTCAATTGCCCCTGATTAGGTATATCTTACTAGAGTCCTCAAGCTTTCTTTGTTTTCAAGTCAAACAAACATGGAAACAACTTTACCACGCTCAACGGAGTCTTCAAACTCTTCCCCTCAGGGTAATCAAAGAAAGCATTAAGTGTTCATGCCTAACGGAGTTTTTAGAGAACCTGCCCCTTGATGGTCAACATTTGAAATGATTAGCTTTTACTCCTCGGAGTTCTCAAGTCTCTTGTACTTTGACATGATCAAGTTACTCACTGATTCTCACCCTTGAAAATTTCCTTGATGTTAAGAAAATGTTTTGCATGCAGAAAAATGTTAATTCTAAGAATGATTATTCTAATGCAAAGCCTATGTTAGTCTTGAATTTTAAAGAAACTTTTTATTGAAATGAGGTTGCGACCTCTCGTGAATGGATCACTAGTTGACACAACCTCGATTTTTGCATATGAAAGATAAAACGGGCATACGATACCAACATAGATATGTGTCACGCTTCATTGGGAGTCAGTTAAACGCTATCTCATCGGAGTGCGCTTTCAAAATAAACCCTACTTCAATTAGGACTTTTAAGGGCTGTAACTTGGCCAGGTTCACGGTTTTTAGAAAACAAAGGATTTTTAGGCTCAAAATTATTTGGTACCCACCCTCTTCGTGATGTTCTCCATTCCTAGGTTCAATTAACTCAACATGAGTGTTCATCCCTCACAAGGAATTTAGAATGGTTGAGGAATCTAGGAGGTTTTTCAGACATGGCGGTCGCTCACCTTTTATTCTTCTAATTCATTATCACACGACTTTGTTCTCGCTTGGAAATTTCATCATCTTTTTTTTCATGCTTCTCTTGCCATTTTTCTTTCATCTTTTTTTTTATTTTCATTATTTTTTCGCCATTTTTTTTTGCTCTTTATTTTTTGAACAAGTCGTGTGACCTCGCATATTCTTTGATTCGTTGGAGGTGATTGCGACCGCCTCACTCCTTTGATTTGATGAAGGATTACCATTATGATGTCGTCATCTCTTGATCTCTTGATGGAATAAGGATAATCATTGGGGTCTTGACATTCCTCAACCTTTTGAAGGATAACCATTGTTGTATCCTTAGATGCATACCCTTTTGGTGAGTTTTGAACACTCGATCAAGTTAAATGAACACTACCCTGCCCCAAGGTTAAAATAAGGGTTTTTTATGATTAGAAAAGAAACTCCTTCTTCAAGGCTCAAAGGGGTTGACGAGGGTCTATCTCCCTTATATCTCCGGTGTTTGGGGATTTGAAACAATGCCTGTACATCCTCAGTAGGGTTTTATTCAAAAACACACGATTAGAGATTTTGCATTTTTATTTTTCATCATTCTCCCTCAGCTTTTTGCCTAAGCAAGCGATTAGTAAAGTTGGTATCGTAATGCCAAAAACATTTTATGAGTGATAACGAATGGATTACTTCAAGACAAACATAAACAATGTATTTCTATTTTCATTCAACGATTAACAATTTTTTACATGCTAGCAATGCTTAAACAAACAATGAAATGTTACAAATGAGAATGCAATGAAGAACTGAATGGCTGCCATTGTTGAGGAGACTTGACTCCGTCTGGACTTATTGCTCTCGAATACTTTCTTGCAGTTTTGAGACTTCATAGGGACTTCAATTTATGCATGAACCTCTTGGAGTGAACAACACACAATCCTCAGTCAAATGGTTTTGTGCTCCAGCATGGTAGTCACTTAGCATTATCATGTGTTCCTTCCGAACACTTCTGATTACTTCAAAAGGAAACTCCAACGAAGTCACCCAAGAGTTGTAAATTTTTGCCTTACTTTAGGGATTCGAGCAATGCGATTGATACAATGCTCAAGATAAGAGTACGTCTTGCTTATCCCTCAATCGGGAGCCCCAAGCATAGATGTTGGAATAGTAATCATCATCATAAATGGAAAAAATATTGTATGGTGATCAAACTCAAGAGAGCTACTTGTGGTGAAGAAGACCCAATACTCGAATCTTAACCAGTTGAAATTCCAACAAACAGGGAAGCAAATGGGCACAAGGCAATAGAACCACATCAATTTGTTTCTCACATTCTTTTTGTCTCTGTTAACAAGTGAAAGCCACTGAGAAGGAAATTCTGAAAAAGGCAACTAAGATATGAGGTAGAGCCTTGAGAAGCGTTGTGTAGGACACTCTTGATTACCACACAAAAAAATCTTCTGACAAAGCATCCAGGAATTTGTAACGCTTTTAGGGATTCGAGCAATGCGAATGATGCAACGCTCAAGATAAGAATACGTCTTGCTTATCCCTCGATCGGGAGCCCCAAGCAACTTCCACACATGTACAAGAGATGATTGCCTGGCTTCAATATCCAAACCATCTGGAGTGAGAGTAAATGAGCCTTGTAGTTCTTGATATCAGGCACTAGGCACAAACCAATCAAAGTATAAGTCCATGGAGTCACGACTTTCTATGACTTTCAAACTTTTCTCCAAGAAGTGAACCCTTTTGTCAATTTCAATACTCGGAAACTTGAAGACTTCAATGATGTGAATTCTCCTTACCAAGAATAGGAATCTCAACATTATTTCAAACATTCTGATTCATAAGACCTTCTCATGGGTGAGATTAACATTTGCATTTGGCCTCTGAGGACTTGTCTCACTTCTTCTTGTCAAAGAGAAAAGGCTCGAATAACCTCCATACACTGATTCACGTTAGTCTCCATTTCTATTCTTATCTCAGTCAAAACCCCACAGTGTTGTCCATTGTTAACTTTTAAGCACGTAGCAGTGAGAAGTCAATTTTGTTGATGAAGTCAGAATTTGAGTAGAAAAGGCCCCCACAAGCTTCTGATAGAACCATGAAATGCATGATAGTGTGAATGCATGTTTCATTTATGAGAGATCCTAAAGTCTTTTCACATTTCCATTTTCTCTTTTATCTCTTTTTTTTTTTTTAAATCAAGGCTTTATTTTGTATGGAGTATCTTTTCCCTTTTTTTTCCTTTTTTTTTTGGAAACAGACTTTAGGATCCCCCACAAATGAAGTGGATAAAGCAATGATGTTATGCAATGCAAAAGCATGAGATCAAGGTCCATATAATCTTAGTAACCACTGTACAATCCTCTGAATAACTAATATAGGTCAGATGTCACGAGATCAGAGGTCCGACATAGGTACCACACAGCCATAAGAACAATAGTCACCAACAGAACAGAATAGTCACCAACGGTACCTGTCATATATATCCCTCCCCACTCACAGGTGAATCTAGGCCAGGGTAGGTCAAAAAAGCTAACAGAGGATTGAAAGTAGGCGTAATCATACGATATTGCCTCGTTCAACCAAGCTCTGCCCGTGGATACATGATCGGAGCAATCAGACATACGTCTTCTGTCCGTCGTGGCCATTCTATTCCTATTTCCTAAGGTATCACTCATGGCCTGGGTATTGGGCCTTTTACCTCATAGAATCATCCCAGCCAACCTACAAATAGAGAAAATATGTGGTCCCCACGGGGACCCATAATATAGTCCAGATGCATGCGGAAAGTAAAATGATATGCAAGCAGGAAATAAACATGATATGCAAGCATATATACATAGGATGTAAACATATAAACAAAATAATAAAAAAACACCCAAAGAAAAGAAACAAACAAAGGCTAGGATCGACTCGCTAAGTACGGACCCGCAATAGGTCTAACGTCCCCAGCAGAGTCGCCAGCTGTCGCACGCTCGCGAAAAATGAACAGAGTCGCCACCAATATATTTATCCCATAAGGGAAAGGAATATCAGAAAACCTAGCAAAGAATAAGAACAAGGTCTTGCGACCAGAGAATCAAGGTACGGGAGTCGGTTACGCGAGGGGTAGGTATTAGCACCCCTCGCGCCCATCGTACTCGATGGTATCCACCTATGTTTGTTTCTATCTAAAGGGTGTGTACTATGTCTATGTATATATATGCGAATGAATGCAAAATGTAGGGAAAAGAAAGAATTGTACTCGCATGGGCCCTATCCCGTTGCCTACGTATCGTTTTCAGGAATCAGAGTTACCGTAGCTCGGCTCACGATTTTCTGTTTGTTTTTGTGTTTTCTAGTTGGGCGGAGTTAACGTTCGCGCTCTTGCATAAGGGGACGACCTACGATGCGTTCGAGCGGAAATAGCATTGTCCTTAGGTGCCAACGAGGAAAAAGAAAAAGAAATGATTGGTTTGTGTCTTTTAAGGTAGATGAGTGATGAATAGTTCCCAATACCGGGCCACTCACCACTTTCTCTACTTTGTTTTAATTTGAACCATTGTTAGGTGTTTTAAGTGTTTTTGGTTGGGTATTTTTTAAGGGAATTTGTTTGCGATTTGAATCACATAAAAGTGTATAACGGTAGAGAAACAGATTAGGGAATGAATCCCACTCATTTCACTTCCATTATACAATGATCGAGAAACAGATTAGGGAATGAATCCCACTCGTTTCTCTCTCGTTAAATGATTAGGAAACAGATTAGGGAATAAATCCCACTCATTTCTCTTCCATTATATAGTGATCGAGAAACAGATTAGGGAATGAATCCCACTCGTTTCTCTCCCACTAAGTGAATAAGAAACAGATTAGGGAATAAATCCCAATCGTTTCTCTCACTATTAGTAACGTGTGATTCGCATCTTTTATTTATTAAGTATTTTAAAAGTCGACAAGAAAAAAAAATGAAAGGGATACTAGCTTATTTCTCTAACCTAAGATTGTTATTGTCATGTACAAGGGGAAATCTAAATCTAATATTAACATGGTAATGAGGTAGATTCTAAAAGGAGCATACAAACAAAATAGGCCAAAAATATGGCCAAAGTCACACAACAAAATCATACTAAAAAACATACAAAATTTAACATGGAAATAGCACAAAAACAATTCAAGCATTAATGCAAAATTAAACTAAAATTACTATTTTTTATAGCATTTTTATGAAAGAGAAATGAACTCTAAATCAAGCAAAAAAGAGACTAAAACAAAAAGCCTAAAACTAATATTTTTTATGAACATTTTCTATGTCAAAATTAGTATCAAAGCCTAAAAATGATAGTAGAAAAATCAGTATTTTATCACCTAGAAAAAAGTCTAATTAAACCTAAATTCTAGTAATTAAAAAAAATAGAAACAGGGGGGGTGGGAATTGAATTTAGTGGTGTGAAAAGCAACAAGGGCGCAAGGCCCAAAGAGAAATGCCCAACAGTTTTTTATTGTTCAATTTTTCTTCGTGTCAAAAAAGATGACTGGGCTTTTAGGGGGTGTGATTTCGTGTGGCCCAAGGAACTTGTATCAACATTCAGGTTTTAATTATTATCATAATTTAAACAAAGAATGAAAAATGAAATTAAATAAAATAAAGAAAATAGCAAAATATGAAAGGGGATTAGGGTTAGATTATTTGTGACCTCTCAACTTCCCTGAATGAGTCTCCTTCCTCTCACTCGCGAACGGCGGCCGGCGGATGGTGAGCTCCTCTCCGATAAGAAATCTCCATCATGAATCAAAGAACAACAACATCATCTTGCCTCTCCACCTCGTTCTCACATACTTCTCCGATCTCAGTTCTCTTCGTCTCAATCTCTCGCGATTCAAACTCTCTTCATCTCGATCTGAAACCGGAGAACACCAACTCAAGGCAATCGGAGATTCGTATGGTGCGTTTGTTCCGTTGAAACTGATGCGCAAAAGGTTGTTGTTGTTGCGAAGATGAGAATCGTGATTATTATTGATGAAATTGTTGATTCTCGGTGCGATTGAAGCCAGATGCGCGACTGATGTTTTGGTCGTGAGGAGATGAAGTTGATTGTTTGTTGCTTGCACTGAGGACGAAGCTTGAAGAACCTTCTGAGTTCAGAATCAAGATGAAGAAGCAATTCAAGATCTCTCGTTAGAGTATGAAGATTGAATGGGATGAAGCTTTTTTCTTTTCTGTTTTGCCGGTTTGGTGATGAAGTGAAGAGAGGTTGAAGAAGGTGTGGCAGAGTGAGAGAAGGGATTGAAGAGTGGAAACAAATCTGAAGGTATATAAAGGATGATTGATGAAGATGCAGAGATGTTTTTGAGATGGTGAAGATTGAAGATGGTGAATTTTGTGTGAAGAATGAATGGAGAGAGCTTGAAGAATGAAGAAGACCTCTGTTATATAGAGATGAAGAAGATCGGTTTTGAAGGTTAGTTATTTCTGACTCTTTCTGTTATATGTTAGTTACATTCAGTTAGTGATATTCTGAAGGTGGTTAGGGTATTTATCATTCTGTTTGAAGAGCTGCCAGGTAGTTAAGTTGAAACTGTTAGGACAGTTAGTTAAAAGTTTGTTAAAACTGTTATGTGGTTAGAAATCAGTTAGAGGTTATGTTGAATTCTGTTGCAATCTGTTTGAGGGTTAGTTATGGAGGTTGAATGCATAGGTTAAAACTGATTTTTCTGTTAGTTAACTATAAGTTAGTAGGTTAGTTAAAAAAACTGTTTGGTGGTTAGGTTGAGTTATTGGTTTCTGTTATGAATGAAAACTGAATTAGTTTGGGAAGTTAGGAGTTTATTAAATGGCAGTTAGAAAATTAATTGATTAATTAAGTTGAGTACTAGGTAGTGTCGCGGGCGAAAAATCGTTTTGTTCCTCTTTTTTGTGGATGAGACACCTGATGCCTTCTTTGGGCTCGAGTGCTCAAAAAAATGATTTTTCTTTTGTATCGACCAAACTTTTTATTATTTCCAAAGTAGGAAAAGGAAAAAAGCTGCAATAACCTAAAAGTGGGGGGAGAGATCTTGGGTAAGAGGGTTGGTTATACGAAGGGAAGGTATTAGCACCCAACGTATCTATAGTACTCTATAGGTTTCTTTGCTTTGTTTTTCATTCCATGTTATTGAGAGGTTCTTGTGAAATAGGTGGGACCTAAGGTGTTTGTTTGATTATGCTCGCAAAGATCATCGCGATCCTCTGCATACATATCCCTTAGAGGGAATCAGAGCATCTGTAGCTCGGGGTCTACGGGTGCTAAGGTTTGAATGGTTTGAGGGAGAAGTTTTGCTCGCCAAGGATCGACCTTGTGCCTACGTATTCTCAAAGGGATGTTGAGAAAGTCAGAGCAATCGTAGTTCCCACTTATGCTAGTGGAAGCAAAGGAAAATAGACAAATGTCGTCTAAATGCTAGATGTATCTAATCTATATCATCACATACATCTGTTTGTTTTTGTTTGAAAATCTTTTCATTATAAGCCCGGGGCCATGCCACTTAGGGTGCTTAGAATGATAAAGATGTTTTTGTTTGTTTAACCAGCCTTGTGGCAAAAACTTTCAATGAAGTCAGCCTTGTGACAAAAAGTTTTGATTAATCAGCCAGCCTTGTGGCAAAAGTTTCAATGAAGTCAGCCTTGTGACAAAAACTTTGATTAATCATCCAGTACGGTGGTAAAACAGTTTGATTGATTAGCCAGCCTTGTGGCAAAAAGAAGTTTGATTGATTAGCCAGCCTTGTGGCAAAAAGAAGTTTGATTGATTGATTGTTTGTGATGATATAGAAGAGATACTCCTAGCATAGAGATGAAAAATGTCTAATCTCCTAGGGTATTTGTTTTGGATATTTGGGATGCTTATAAGAAGCCCGTGGGTCCTTGTACGAAGCCCAAGAGGAGGCTATCCGAGGGTCCTTGCATTGTAAGCCCAAGAGGAGGCTATGGGAGGGACAATCCAGGGTCCTTGCATTGTAAGCCCAAGAGGAGGCTATGGGAGGGTCACTCGTTTGCACAAAGCCCAAGGGGAGGCGTGGTATAGTTGGTTTGAGCTCTTAGAGCGATTTCACCGGGAAACCATACTCTATGTCCTAACCTAAACTAGGGAGATTCTTTGCACGAAGCCCAATAGGAGGCTATGGGGAACCTAGTGTTGTACTAAGTTGAACAAGCACACATATCACACATATGAACAAGTACAAACAAATATGCACAAGTACATGAACAAATATGAACAGTTATATGAACAGTTATATATGACAAAGTGTGTGTATATAATGGAGTTTATGAAGGAAATATACCTGTAAGCATGATCCATTTGTATACACAGGGCTCGGGACTCACACTCGGGGAGAGGTCCACTTGAATTTATTCAAAGCTATGTAAACAGGTATTTACAAAGGGGCTTGGGACTTATACCTACATGGAGGCCCATGATATTTTTGGGAAGATTTAAAGAAAAACCTTCATTTTTGGTTTGTTATTCAAAGTTAAAAATCAAACTGATCGAGATATGTACAAAAGGCGTACAATGAAATACCTAATTTCATGTACTGGAGTGGGTATGTACAAAAGGGCTTGGGACTTATACCTACGTGGAGGCCCATGGTATATTGAAAAGTTTTGTTTCTTTGAAGTTTTGTTGTTTTGAAAATGATTTGAAAATTGTTTGAAAAGATTTTATTTTGAAGAAGTTTTATTGTTTTGAAAACTGTACAAAAGGAAAAGAAATGGGACTTACACTCTCTAATATTCGAGAGGCCCCTGTTTTATTTTCATAAAACAGGGTGGATGATTTGGAAATGATTTGAATGATTTGAAAACTGTTTTGAAAAGATTTTGTTTTGAAGAATGTTTTGGAAAACTGTACAAAAGGAAAAGAAATGGGACTTATACTCTCTAATATTCGAGAGGCCCCTGTTTTATTTTCATAAAACAGGGTGGATGGTTTGAAAAAGATGTGTGATTTGTTGTTAAAAAACTGTTTTGAAGTTTTGGAAAAAGTTTTCTGTACAAAGAAAGACGAAAGGGACTTATACTCTCTAATATTCGAGAGGCCCCACATCGTTTTGAAAATCAATTGATCAATTAAAAAAAGATTTAATCAATAGTTTCAAAAAGAAATGGTTTATTGTTTTGAAAAGAACGATTGCTCGTTTTAAAATGGTTTGAATTTTGAAAGAAATCAATTTAATCAAGATAAACAAAAGATTATCCTTAATTAACATTTAGATGATTAGGGTTTACTTCAAAAAATATTTACAAGTGATTAAGTTTGAAAATCAAATGAAAAATAATATTTTAAAGTATTAAAAAACACTTAAAACATGTCATTTTAAACCTATTTAAAAATGTATTAAATAAATCTTTTTTGATGATTTTTTTTGGTATTCATGAAATATGTATATTAAATGAGAAGTGTGCAAAAAATGAATAAAAAATGAGTTAATTTGATTAGCTAAATTAATTAATGAAGTTTGTTAAAAAAATGAAAGAAAAATAGTGTTAAAAAAATGTTTTGGTCCCTAAGGGTGTTGAACCCGTGACCTTATGCTCATCAGCCAAAACAACAACCAACTGAGCTGCGCGCGCAGCTTGTTAATGATACACGTTCATTTGATTATATTTAAAAACAAGTATTTGAATTTCTGAACAAAAAAATGGCGCCAAGAACACTATCCCCATTTGATTTTGAAAATTCTGAAAACTGAACCAAATTGATCAAGTGAAGGGTCTAACTCACTCGTTTTTTCACAAGGATCATGATGGTGGTCTTTAATTTCATTTATTTTTGCTCTAAGGTGATCAATTTTGTGATGAACACGAAGAACCCTAATTCTGAGATTGATCATGAAATCGTGTATGTGCAAGATAAATAGCAATTGATTGAGGGTTAATGATCCTCATAGGTGCAGAAACAAGATGGTATGTTCATATTTCATTTATGATGCATGATTCATAGAGTTTGAAGTTCATGAGCACTTACCTCAAAAACGGCCAAGCTGGAGATTGAATTTTGCGAAGGAGGTGTTACAGATGTTGTTGCTCGATCTGGACAGCTTCAATGAACCTTATGGAAGGTGTCTGGATGCTTGGAGTGAATTGAAAACACCTGGAGTAGTTGGAGGTACCCGATCTGCAGTTAAGCCTAAGTGTGAATCGAGCTCTATGATTTTGATGTTTTAGGTTGGTGATGATGATTGGGATAGTTCATATATGGTACATGGATGGTGTTAGAAGTGATAGTTTGGACAGAGATGAGCTAGAATGGATTTTGGCATGATAAGGTTCATTTCATGTTCATATGGAGGTGAGATGATGATTCTGAGTTTTGGGGTGATTAGGGGTGTGTGAGTGGTTCAAACACATCCCATATGATGTTTATGAGTTGCTAGAACCATCACTTTGGCCATAACTTCAAGGGTTTGAAGGTTGAGTTTTGTACCTCTTAGAAACTTAAGAAACTTGCATTCTAAGAAAGAAAGAGAAAGCCTATAATTTGTGAGACTTTGGTGTGTTTTTGTATGGAGTTTGGACCTCTATTTATAGGCCAAAGAGTCTGAACTCAGAGCTTTGCAACTTGATCAAAGTTTGATGATTTGGCTTAAGAGATAAAAAGGAATCTTTTACATTTAATGCAAAATGGTTAAAGTGACCAAACCATGGTTAAAACTCAAGCTTCTTATCCTCTTCCATTCTGATCTCAAATCAGAGAAAATATCTTCAATTATTGCCTCTTTGCATCATTGCTTGGATTATAGGTCATGTAGTCTTGAAACTTAGTGAAAAATGGTGAAAATTCAAGTGAAAATGATCACTAAATGCATAATTCAAAACCATAGCTACACTCCATATTTTTTCATGCTCTTGGACATTTTGGAAAGCTCATGTTGCATACTTCAAAACCCTAGTTGAAAGTTTCTTCAAGACCTTTAAGGAAATGGGTGAAAAAGATCCATGAACTTTGAGAAAAATGAAGTTTTAAGTGAAGTTTTCAAAAAGTACCAACTTTGAAGCTCCATATCTCTTAAATGGTTGATCTTATGGAAAAAAATTATATGTTTCAAAGTTGTTTATTGGATCAAAATCTACAACTTTCATGTTGGAAGTTTTTTTCAGTTTGTAGGTGAAATTTTGAGTTATTCCCCTCCAAAGTTTGGAAAAAACCATGAAAAACACTTAGAAATATTTTCTAAGTATGAAAGTCAAACTTTTGACTTTTTGATTCTTGATTGATTTTCTTGATTTTTCTTGATCAAATGACTTCATACTTCATATATTGATGATTTTCAACTTCAAAAGTCATGGTTGACCAAAATTCCCCAAAAGTCAATGGTGATCTTGTACAGTTGACTTTTTTCAGACGAATCGCGTTTCTGGAGATTTCAAATGAAACATGCTATCCTCACCATATGAATGGTATGAATGGATCACATTGAAGCATTAGAGGATATTGAGCCATGTTTTGAGTTGTGGCACCATGTCCTGATTAAAAAGTCAGTTGTTCAGTGAATTAGGTCAAAAACCCTAATTGTCGACCTGATGAGATTGATGACTGTAGGTCTTGAATTGAGATGCAATTTCCATTGGATATTGTCATAGGGATTATTTGAGGATGATTGAAACCTTTGATTGACTTCCTGGGGGTTTTTAGGGTTTCCCAAATGTGATCCCTGATTTCAGTCCCTGATAGTTCAAAACCCTGATCTGAGGATTTGTCTGATCAATCTTTGTGTAGGAGATGTCTTGAGCCAATGGATTAGGTCAAAGTGATGTACTTGGGGTCTTGAGGTCATGTCCCAAGTCATTAGGTCAAATCCTGAGCAAAAGTCAGGGGTGTGCTATCTTCAGTCAAAACCCTAATTCAGTCGATTCAAAGCTGTTGAGTTTGTTGAAATGAATCTCTGAGGACCAAATGTTGATTGGTTATGAAGATGATTCATTTGAGATGAAGGGAGAACAAAACCCTAATTGATTGTTACTTGTACTGATGAGTGATTTCCTGATTAAATCCTGCTGAGTCACAAGTAGCAAACACAAGCTATGCAATTTTGTTAGAGATGCAAATGATGCATATGCTATGATATGAGGTGGTATCTTAGGTCAAAAATTGGGGTATGACAGATGCCCCTATTTAAGTTTCTTCAACCTGAGACATGAAGATTGAAAATCTTCGTTTTGATAGGGTGGAAGAGACTTAAATATCAGAAGACGCGAATTTTGGACCTAAGATACCAAAATTGCGGATGATGCAAGGATATCTTTACCGAGGGAATATCAAAACTGACTCCGCTGGGGAAAAGAGATCTGGAAGGATGTCTCAATCCTTTTTAGGAAGAGAATCCGTTTTACTGGGAAAGCAAGTGTATGCTTCGCCTGGGAATGATAGCTTTGTAAAAAAAGCTTACCTATCGACATTATCGACTATCAGCATGGGGATAGACTTGTTTAATAATGCGAAGGTGAAAGGTATGAAACTGTGTTACCGACTACCAGCATGGTGATAGACTTGACAAGGTAAAAAGAGTTTCAAAGGTTTGGTTAATATTACCGACTATCAGCCTTGTGATAGACATGTTTAATAATATAACCAGAACAAAAAGTTACCGACTACCAGCCTCGTGATAGTGGTTTTGAAGACATGATCAATTATCAGCCGAGTGATAAAATGATTCTGGAGACTTTGCTAGGGAAATTACTGGTTATTCAGCCTTGTGAACAGTAATAAGGCCCTGATCGTCAAATGATCTTCATGATTGATTTCCTTGAGAGGAAATGTCTTTTGAAAGAGACATAAGCTGCTCAGATGATGAGGCTATTGCTTATTGTCTGTTTTTTCACGACTCTATTTGAGGAATCGGAATTTGAATCTTTGGTAAAGACAAAGTTCTAACCAAGAATGAATTGGAAAGAAACAGTCAAACAAGACTTTGTACCCATGAGGAATGAACTCGATGGGGATTTTCTCCTTTGTTTTGAGAGGAAAAACTAAAGAAACCTTCTTCCACGAGGAATGATCTCAGTGGGGAACTGGAGAAAGAAAATGTTATTTCTACTTATGGGTGACAATCTATTTGGAGAGATGACACGCCCATACTTGTTTCTTTTTTCTTTTCTTTCTTCTTTTTTTTTTTTTCTTCTCTTCTTTTTTTTCTTGGGACAGATATATCCTGAACAAGTAATTTCGAAGAAAACACTGAAAAATGCAAGAATGCATAAATGATGCAAATATGTATGAATGATGAATGTCATGAATATGCATACTGACAATACTGACAGACAAAGAAGTACATACTGGAGAGGGACCGACGTCGCAATACAACCAGATACTTGGCAAATGTTCTTCAACACGGTGTAGATAACACAGGTGATGAATGGTGTTGCGTGCTTTAAACTTCTCTGGGGAAGATAAACATCTTTTCTCATTGAGATGGAAGAACCTTTTCACTGGAGATGGAAAATCTTCGACACTGGGGATAAAAGACCTTCTTCACTGGGGATAGAAGAGCTTCTTCACTGGGGATAGAAGAGCTTCTTTACCTTGAGGGATAATTGCTTCAAGAATTCTTTTCTGGGACAAGAATACCGTTGTCTCAACAATTTTTTAGGGAGAATCCTTTTGTTCATCCTATGGAGACGACTGCTGATGTTCCTTCCGTTGTTCACAACTCAAAGGAAAATTTCGCTTTTATTTTGAAAAAGAAAAGTGAAGTAAATTCATTTAAAACTTATTTTTTTCTTTTTTTTCAAAAGTGAATAACACAATTAAAGCGTCATTTTGCAAGCTAAAAGAAATTAGAGATTGCAAACAAATGGGCACAAGGCTCAAATTTATTTAATAGGATGGTAATCAGCTAAAGGCGTGATTCCATGGAGTATTTACAAAAATTGGAAATGGTAATTATGCGGAAAAGGCTACATTAAAAGCAATAACCACTATTCCCTAACAACTTTGAGTTCCAACTGTGCTTGTCGCTTCAGATTGGTGATGATTTGATCGAAGTTCCTTTGATGAAAAAGATTCCTCAGGTGACGAAGTATGGACTGATGCAGTTACTTTGTCATTACTCCCTAATTTTTGCCTAGATTGCCCTTTCGGGTTTTCAATCTACCAGGATGAATTTTTTCTGTTTATTGTCTCTAATTTTTGCCTGGACCGCCCTTTCAGGTTTTCAGTCCACCGAGACGCTCATTTTTGCCTAAGTCGCCCTTTGCGGGTTTTCGACTTACCGAGCTGTTCTTTTGTATTTTTTAGACAAAGTATTTCTTGACTGCATCAGCATTCACAGGATATGGGAGTTCGTCACCATCCATGGTTGCAAGAGTCATGGCGCCGCCAGAAAATGTTCTTTTGACAACATACGGGCCTTCGTAATTAGGAGACCATTTGCCCCTAGAGTCTGGTTGAAAAGACAAGATCTTCTTAAGCACGAGGTCACCTTCTTGAAATTCACGAGGTCGAACCTTTTTGTTGAAGGCTTGTTTCATCCTTGCTTGGTATAACTGTCCATGACATAGAGCAGTCATACGTTTTTCTTCGATTAAGTTCAACTGATCGTATCTGTTTTGACACCATTCAGCCTCTGATAACTTAGTCTCCATGAGGACTCTCATTGATGGGATTTCAACTTCTACGGGGAGCACAGCTTCCATGCCGTATACTAGAGAAAAGGGAGTTGCCCCTGTTGAAGTACGCACTGAAGTACGGTATCCATGTAAAGCAAATGGCAGCATTTCATGCCAGTCTTTGTAAGTGACGACCATTTTCTGGACGATCTTCTTAATGTTCTTGTTAGCGGCTTCAACAGCGCCGTTCATTTTTGGTCTGTAAGGAGAAGAGTTATGATGCTTAATCTTGAATTCCTCACATAATTCTTTCATCATTTTGTTGTTCAAGTTTGAACCATTGTCAGTAATGATCTTGCTGGGAACACCATATCGGCAAATGATGTTATTCTTGATAAACCTCACAACCACTTGTCTTGTAACATTGGCGTAAGATGCTGCTTCGACCCATTTGGTGAAGTAATCAATTGCTACCAAGATGAAACGATGACCGTTTGAAGCTTTTGGTTCGATCATTCCAATCATGTCGATCCCCCACATGGAAAAAGGCCATGGAGATGAGAGAACGTTGAGTAGAGTCGGTGGCACATGGATCTTATCTGCGTAGATCTGGCACTTGTGACATCTCTTCACGTGTTTGTAACAGTCAGATTCCATTGTCAACCAATAGTATCCTGCTCTTAAGATCTTTTTGGACATTGCATGCCCGTTTGAATGAGTTCCAAAGGACCCTTCATGCACTTCATGCATTAACATGTCTGCTTCGTGTCTATCCACGCATCTGAGCAAAACCATGTCGAAATTTCTTTTGTATAGCACATCCCCGTTCAGGAAGAAACTGCCAGAAAGTCTCCTTAGAGTTTTCTTATCTTTGTTTGATGCCCCAAGTGGGTATTCTTGAGTTTGAAGGAAGCGTTTGATGTCGTGAAACCACGGTTTATCATCGATGACTGCTTCGGTTGCAAACACATAGGCGGGCCTTTCAAGGCGCGTAATTCTGACTTTAGGCACATCATTCCAGTGACTGACTTTGAACATGGAAGATAGAGTAGCCAAGGCGTCTGCCATTCGATTCTGATTTCGAGGTATATGATGCAATTCAACTTTGTTGAAGAAAGTTAACAGACGTCTTGCATAATCTCTGTAGGGAATCAAGCCAGGGTGGTAAGTTTCCCACTTGTCTTTGATTTGGTTGATCACGAGGGCTGAATCTCCATATATGTCCAGGATCTTGATTCTTAGGTCAATGGCTTCTTCGAGACCCATGATACAAGCTTCATATTCTGCGATGTTGTTGGTGCAATCAAATAGCAATCTGGCAGAGAACGGGATATGAGTACCCTTGGGAGTGATGATGATTGCCCCAATTCCATTGCCAAAAGTGTTTACTGCTCCATCAAAAATTTAGCCCCCATCTTGATTCAGGATCAGGACCTTCTTCAGGTAATGGTTCGTCACAATCTTTCATCTTCAAGTACATGACATCTTCATCAGGAAAGTCAAACTTGAGAGATTGATATTCATTAATTGGTTGATGCGCCAAGTGATCGGCGAGAATGCTTCCTTTGACTGCTTTTTGAGCATGGTACTCAATGTCATACTCAGATAACAGCATTTGCCATCGGGCAATCCTTCCTGTTAATGCAGGCTTTTCAAAGACATACTTGATCGGATCCATTTTGGAGATTAACCTAGTAGTATTGTTGATCATGTACTGGCGGAGACGTTTTGAAGCCCAAGCCAAAGCACAACATGTTTTTTCGAGCATGGAGTAACGAGACTCACAGTCTGTGAATTTCTTACTCAAGTAATAGATGGCATGCTCCTTCTTACCGGTTTCATCTTGCTGTCCAAGCATACAACCCATGGATTCTTCCAACACAGTAAGGTACATGATTAATGGTCTTCCTTCAACCGGAGGAATCAGTATTGGTGGTTCTAACAGGTACTCTTTGATACTGTCAAACGCTTTCTGGCAATCTTCAGTCCATACAACCCCTTGATCTTTGCGGAGAAGCTTGAAAATTGGCCCACAAGTAGCAGTCATTTGAGAGATAAATCTGGAGATATAGTTCAATCGCCCAAGAAATCCTCTTACTTGCTTTTCAGTTTTTGGCGCAGGCATCTCTTGAATAGCTCTGACTTTGTCGGGATCTACTTCAATACCTCTTTGGCTGACAATGAAACCCAAGAGCTTTCCAGATCTAACCCCAAAAGTACATTTGTTAGGATTCAAGCGAAGCTGATACTTCCTTAACCGTTGAAACAACTTCAAAAGGTATTCAATATGTTCTTCTTCTGTGCTGGACTTGGCTATCATGTCGTCCACATATACTTCAATTTCTTTATGCATCATGTCATGAAAGAGAGTAGTCATTGCCCTTTGGTAAGTTGCGCCTGCATTCTTTAATCCAAACGGCATCACTTTGTAGCAAAATGTTCCCCATGGGGTGATGAAAGATGTCTTCTCCATGTCTTCAGGAGCCATCTTGATCTGATTATAACCGGAGAACCCGTCCATGAAGGAAAAGACGTTGAACTTAGCAGTGTTATCAACCAGCATGTCGATATGTGGTAATGGAAAATCATCTTTTGGACTGGCCTTGTTCAAGTCACGGTAGTCAACACACATTCTGACCTTTCCATCTTTCTTCGGAACTGGCACTATGTTGGCCAACCATTGAGGATACTCAGAGGTGACAAGAAAACCTGCGTCGAGTTGCTTTTGAACTTCTACTTTAATCTTGTTAGCCATATCAGGGTGAGTCCTTCGCAATTTCTGCTTAACCGGCGGACATTCTGGCTTCAATGGCAAGTAATGCTGAACAATATTGGTATCCAACCCAGGCATGTCTTGGTAGGACCAGGCAAACACGTCAACATATTCTTTGAGAAGGTCTGTCAACTTACTCTTGACATCAGTATCAAGCAGCGATCCAATGGTCACTTCTTTTTTGTCTTCTTCAGAACCCAAGTTGATCTTTTCTAAAGGCTCTTTGTGAGGCAGAATGGCTCTTTCCTCGTGCTTAAGTAATCGAGAGATCTCGTCCGGAATCTCCTCTTCTTCCTCTTCTTCGGCTTCGAACACCGGAAACTCAAAGTTGGGAGAGGGCATAGGGTTATTGCATTCAATGGGTTTATCAATAGTTAATCTGCACATGTGATTTATATTTATTTCAGAAAATTTATGAATGCAGGAGTGTATGCAGAGATTTTTTTTTTTTTTTTTTTTTTTTTTTTTTTTTTTTTTGAAAAGTTTTTTCTTTATTTTGGTTTTTTAGGATTACCATTTCCAGAAAAAAGCAAAAATAAAACATATAATGTAGGGAATTCAAAATGACACTTTATTTATGATTCATTTTTGAAACAAAGCCCTAAACACAAACTCATTTGCCTTGGGCAGGACAAAGAGGGAAACTTTTAAAACAAAGCCCTATACACAAAGTTATTTGGGCGGAACATTTAAAAGCAAAGCCCTATAAAACATCTCTCTGCTTTGGGCAAGGCAGGAGGTCAAAATAACAGCGAGGTGATTACTTTGAGCGGCGAACAACATTCGGAACGTCGACAGCTTTCCAGTAGCAACGAACTCCTCTGTGTATTATGTATTCAGGAAAATTCTCCTCAGAGTTATCTCCAGCATTGACATTGACCGCTGGTCGAGCAGGATTTGAAGGTCCTGGTTTGTCAACCTTGTTCCTTGTAGAGTTGAAACGGTCTTCTTCTACTTCTTGAAGAGCATAAGATGAGTCACAATCTTCAGAATTTTCAGGATGTATTTCCCAGTCTTCAGGATGAAGAGACTCATTGTCAGCGACACTTTCCGAGTCAGTTGCGGGACCATCTTCCCCTTCATCTTCAAAAATGGCATTTATGTGATAATAACCATCTTCAGGATTATAAACCTTGGCAGATGCATTGAAGCTGAAACCTTCAGTAATTTCAGGCTGCTGAGAAAATTGACAGGGCTGATAAGCCTCTTCTGGTTGACTGTTATATTCAAAGGAATCTCCCCATCCGGTTGGTTGAATATCCTCAATCGCAATCTTGTAACTTTCAGGTGCAGTGTATTTCACCATATAATCAAATTTTCCACTTGGTTGTCCCAAGGTGTCCCAGATTTCTGCAGGAACAGGCTCAGTTTCTTTGCCTTTGGATTTCTCTGAAGGAGGATATGGTTCTTCCTGAGATATATATCCCGAGTCATTGAGATAACATTTCCATTCTTCTTCAGGATCGGTTAAACCTTCTTCAATGCATTCTTCGATAAGGACATTAACCTCTTGAGGAATTGGGTTAAGGAATCCTCCACTAATAAATGTTTCTTTGATCGGTCGAAGGGTTTCGTCCTTCTTGGTGCAGTTTGAGAATGTTGGTGAACATCCGAGTCCTGCTCTAGTTTCATTCTTGGTAGGGATCACAACTTGCCCCCAGTCAGTGGTAGTTCCATCTTTCACTACTTTTACCGCTTCTTTGTAAGAAGAGATCGATGCTTTCTTCTTGGAAGATTCGTCTTCTAAAGAGAGACCTTGGAACGGAGTTCCTTCCACATCATCAGCACTGATGAAAGAGAAATTGGATAAATGGCTCACCATCAAGGCTTGTTCTCCACTTATTGTTACCAATTTTCCATTTGTTACAAACTTTAACTTTTGATGGAGCGTAGAAGTTACTGCCCCCGCTTCATGGATCCATGGTCGTCCTAACAGACAGCTATAAGCAGCTTGAATGTCCATGACTTGGAAAGTGATTTGAAATGTATGGGGACCAATTGTCATGGGAAGGTTGACTTCGCCGATAACAGATTTTCGTGATCCATCAAATGCTTTGACAACTACACCACTGAACTTCATAGGCATTCCTTGGTAAGACAAGCGAGCAAGAGTCGTCTTTGGCATCACATTCAAGGAAGATCCGGTGTCTACCAACACATTAGCCAAAGAATCTGACTGACAATTCATAGAAATGTGCAAAGCAAGATTGTGATTTTTACCCTCCTCGGGGAGTTCTTCATCACAGAAGCTTAAATTGTTACAAGCTGTTATGTTGGCTATTATCCCATCAAAATGGTCAACAGTCACATCATGGTCTACAAAAGCTTGATCCAAAACTCTCATCAGGGCTTCCCTGTGGGCTTCTGAATTCAACAGCAATGAAAGTATTGAGATTTTTGAAGGAGTCTGCATAAGCTGATCCACAATCTTGTATTCACTTCTTTTGATAAGTTTCAAAATTTCATCGAAGTCAGGATTGACATTGGTTCCACTGGACTGACCAACATCAGTGTTTGTATTACTAACAGGAGTTTCCACAGGGTTCCCCACTGGTGTATTCACAGGATTTTGCCCGGATGCAGGAGCAACAGGCTGTTTCGGAGGTAGCGGAGTATACACACGTCCACTTCTTGTTACACGACTTACATCAGCAATGTTTTCAACAGATGAGAGAGTAGGCAAAGGAACTTCTTGTCCATCTTTTATCATTGTAGCATTGTAGTTGTATGGAACTGCCTTGTCAGAGTTATAAGGAACAGGTCCAGGTAGAAAAATGATCAAAGGAGCAATAGGAACCTTCGGCTTGTTGTAAGTAACTTCCATGCGCTCAGGCATGTTGAAATGAGGAACGATGATGTTAACTGTAGGCATTTCCGAGTTGATATCTGAGACTAAAAGCTCATGCGGATAACATCCTATCATGTTAACTTCATTTTCATCCCTATTTCTGTAGATCTCAATAGTACCATTATCCAACAGTACTTGGAGATCTCTTCTCACAATCGAACACCCGTGAGGATCCACACAACATATTCTACAGGAACCGTATTGATGCTGGCGAAAATTCGGCCCCCGACAAAGAGTAGCGTGCATTTGTACCAAATCTGCTCTTGAGAAGTTGATATTATAGACTCGGTATTGGCCAGGACATCCATACACCATGTTTACAACATGCCCTCCATGATTGGGCAGCGGATTTGCTTGCACATTAGGATTCAATTTTCTGAAAGAGAGGAGATTAGACCTAACCAACCTCTGAACTTCATATTTCAAGGCTATGCAATGCTCAAGATCATGGCCAGGTGCTCCTTGATGATAAGGGCATGAGACCTCAGCTTTGTACCACCATGGGAGTTTCTCAGGTACTGGTGGTGGTGCTTTAGTTTGGATAAGGCCTCTTTCAATTAGTGCAGGGTACAATTCCGTGTAGGTCATCGGAATCGGATCGAACTGTGGAGCTCTTTGCACACGATTCTGATTATTGTTAAACTGTTGAGCCTGTGGTCGAGGCTGTTGTTGTTGAAACTGAGGAGTGAATCCCGGATTTGGTGTTGTGTTAACGACTGGTGTGATGGAAGCAACCTGTCGCTGACGATTGACGTTTCCTCTTGGCCTCCCTTGGGACACCATGTCAACACTTTGTTCTTTCTTCTTTGGGAAACCACTTCCAAACTTTTTGGTTCCACTCGAAGATCCACCTTCTTTAGTCAAACGTCCGGTTCGGACTCCTTCTTCTAGACGCATCCCCATGTTTACCATTTCGGTGAAATCACTTGGAGCACTAGCAATCATGCGTTCATAATAAAACGGACCGAGAGTATTCAAGAAGATCTTGGTCATCTCTTTCTCTTTTAACGGTGGATTAATCTGAGCAGCAGTTTCTCTCCATCGTTGGGCATACTCTTTGAAAGCTTCATGGTCTTTCTGAGCCATGGATCGAAGCTGATCTCTGTCTGGAGCCATATCCGAGTTATACTTGTATTGTCGGACAAAGGCCTCACCTAGATCATTGAAAGTCCGAATATTGGTGCTATCCAAGCCTGTGTACCACTTCAGTGCGGCACCAGTCAAACTGTCTTGAAAGTAATGGATAAGCAACTGATGATTATCTGCATAAGTTGACATCTTTCTGGCATACATCACAAGATGACTTTGTGGACAAGAACTTCCTTTGTACTTTTCAAAGTCAGGGACCTTGAACTTAGCCGGTATTTGTACACTGGGAACCAAACATAGCTCCTGGGCATTCTTTCCAAACAAATCTTTTCCACGAATAGCCTTGACTTCCAATTGAATCTTGTTAAACTGTTCTTGGAGATCTCCCACAAGACTTCGCTGATTTGTGCTATCACCCTGATCATGATAAATCTCATTGTCTCCGTAAGGAACAGTGTGAACCATAGGAGTCGGAACCGTCATAGTGGGTTGAGAAAGTGCCATAGTGACTTGAGAAAAAGTTACCCCTGAATGTGGAATAAAAGCCGAACCTTGTGCTGCAGGCGCTTCAGTTGTAGCTGTTTGAACCCCAGAGAAATTATGGCGGAAACCTGTACCAAAGCTGAAAGGCGGGCCCCAACCTTCTGGCATGGAGAAAGATGGAATACCGAATGCAACTGTAGAAACTGGAGTAGTGACTTCAGATGTTACCGTTGCTTGACTGTTAGGTGGCGGCGGCTGATTCTGTGCGGCCATTAAGGAGTCAACCAGAGTAGTGAGACTTTCCAACTTTTCCTGAAGAGTGGTCACTGTACCACGAAGCTCAATATTCTCTTGTTCAGAGTGTTCCATTACTCTTCTTCTGCTTGAACGAGTATTGTATCTGTGATCTGATTGCGAGCGTGGTCGAGAAACTTTGAGACGCGACAGCTTGACGATCTATTGGAGAAAGATCCAAAAGATGAGACTCTATACAACAGACTTGATATGCAGAATGATGTATGCAAAAAGAAATTTATGATTTTTCCAAACATTTTTAAAGATTATTTCCTTGCAAACATTTGAACACAAACAATTCTTTTATTCATTCATTTTTTTGTTTTTTATTGCAATAATGGGAAATGTTACAACATTGGAGCGTAGCTCCTTACAAAAGCAAATGATAAATAAAAAGCTAAACAATCCTAAACATCTTCATCAGACGAAGAACCAAATGCATTGTGCAGCTTGAGCTTCATGATTTCTTTCCCATAGTGAGCTTTCAATTCGGCCTTTTCGGTCCTCAGTTTGTCAACAACATTCTTCCAATCATCAGGAGTCGGAGCGTTGCTTGTTGAGCCTTCCAGATTTTTCTTGCTTTCTTTGATGTACCTTTTGATTGCAGCGTCTTTCTGACGAATCTTCTCATCTTTGCTCATGAGCCACCCATCTTGATAATAGAGAGTTTCTTCGTGATCTTTCACTCTTTTCTTCAACTTTCTATTTTCCACCTCAGTGCTACGAAACTTTTCTTCCCAAGCATCTTTTTCTGTCCTCATTTTAGCCAAAGTGTCTTGGTATTCCGCTATAGTGGGAATGTTGGGTCGTTGAGATACTGCAGGAAACATGGGTTTTTCATAAGCATAAGGCATTTGGAACTCCTTGGCTCTTTTCTTTACCCAGCAAGTGTAGGCGTCCATGGCAATGCAATTTCTTTCCTCGCCTTTTTCTTTCCATCGGACGTCGTACCAGGCTCTCACCATTCTTGCTTTCAACTTTTTAGGATTATCCCCTTCTCGATAAAAGTAACCTTCTACTGAGGGACCAATAGGTTTAACTGAATTTGCATACCCGAGTTGTCGTCGGGCCAGGACCGGATTGTAGTTAATTCCTCCTTGTGTACCAATGAGGGGTACGTTGGCGAACTCTCCACAACTTTCAATGGTTTCTGTACCGCAGCGAGCCAAGGTATACCAATGAATATCATTATTAGTAAGAGACATAAGTCTTCGAGGCCAACGCAAACCTTCTCGGTTTTCTGTGAAAATAGGAGACTCAGGTAAGTGTGAAACAATCCATTTGAACAACAAAGGTGCACAACATACAATGATTCCACCGCCTTGGCGATTCCTATGATGGACAGAGAAATACATGTCACCAAGTAAAGTCGGAACAGGATTTCCAATCAGAAAGATCTTTATGGCATTGATATCAACAAAGTTGTCGACATTGGGAAACAGAACCAACCCATAGATGAGCAAGGCTAGTATAGCTTCAAAAGCTATCATGCTACCAGTTTCGATGAAATCAAAGGCTTTCTTTATTAGGAAGTGTGAAGTTAAACCCGGGAGGTTTCCTTTGGTAGTCCAATTACTCTCTACTTCAGACTTTTTCATGTGGATACTTGATGCAATGACGTGTGACTTAGGAATGGCTTCCAAACCATTGAAGGGTATTTTGTCAGACACAGGAATACCTAAAAGATTGGCATATTCTTCCAAGGTCGGTACCAACTGGTAGTCTGGAAAGGTAAAACAACGGTAGACGGGATCATAGAACTGAACCAGAGTTTTGAGAAGTCCTTCATCAACATGAGTGTTCAAAATAGGCAAAAGCTTTCCATAACTTTTCCTAAAATTAGAAGGATCTTGTACAGAAGATGCTAACTCTATCAGTCTTTCTATATCATGCGTTTTGAAACCGTACTTTTTGGTATACCTTTTTTCCATAACTTAATCCTATAATGTTTGCAAAGAAAAATTTTTTTTTGGAAAAATCATGTTTTTTATGGAAAAAGATGGGTTTTTTAATGAATGTATGAATGCATGGATGCATGGATGCCACATATTCAAACATGGTAAAGCAAACATGGTAACGCAAACAGGGTAACGCGAACATGGTAACGCATACATGGTAACACAAACATGGTAACACAAACATGGTAACGCATAGGTTCAAAGGTCCAAAGTCACGAGCATGAGGTCAGAGAACCAAAAATGGGATAGATCTAGTTAATCACCTGCATGACATGTTCTACTGATACGTCAGAGTCTACATTTTTCTTTCGGATATTACCGGCCTTCCACAATTAAACTCATGAGCCAGTAATATTCTCAAGAAAAACTCGTCTGAGTGTGGTTCTCCGCATGACAACTAATCCAAGTCTTCACCTGAATAGTTTCTGCACCACAACCTAATAAGGCCAGGATGGGTTGGGGTTCTACGGTCTCTCAGCTTCTACAGTTCAATGAAAGTAATAATGTCTTCGCTACGAAACATGCTAAACATATATTACCAACAAGGAACCTCCACTGAGCGGAAGGATTCTCACGTGCGCCTGCACATGACTATACCCTCCACCTAATTTCTTATGTGTACTTAATCCGGGTTAGGATTTGTCCATAAGGTATCACTTGTAACAGAACCACACAAGTAACAGAACAAGAACCACACATATAACAAAAAATGAAATGAAAAATAAAATAAATAGAAATAACCCTTCCTTTGGAAACAATAAAAAGATGGTCCCCAGTGAAGTCGCCATTTTTCTGTCGCGGGCGAAAAATCGTTTTGTTCCTCTTTTTTGTGGATGAGACACCTGATGCCTTCTTTGGGCTCGAGTGCTCAAAAAAATGATATTTCTTTTGTATCGACCAAACTTTTTATTATTTCCAAAGTAGGAAAAAGAAAAAAGCTGCAATAACCTAAAAGTGGGGGGAGAGATCTTGGGTAAGAGGGTTGGTTATACGAAGGGAAGGTATTAGCACCCAACGTATCTATAGTACTCTATAGGTTTCTTTGCTTTGTTTTTCATTCCATGTTATTGAGAGGTTCTTGTGAAATAGGTGGGACCTAAGGTGTTTGTTTGATTACGCTCGCAAAGATCATCGCGATCCTCTGCATACATATCCCTTAGAGGGAATCATAGCATCTGTAGCTCGGGGTCTACGGGTGCTAAGGTTTGAATGGTTTGAGGGAGAAGTTTTGCTCGCCAAGGATCGACCTTGTGCCTACGTATTCTCAAAGGGATGTTGAGAAAGTCAGAGCAATCGTAGTTCCCACTTATGCTAGTGGAAGCAAAGGAAAATAGACAAATGTCGTCTAAATGCTAGATGTATCTAATCTATATCATCACATACATCTGTTTGTTTTTGTTTGAAAATCTTTTCATTATAAGCCCGGGGCCATGCCACTTAGGGTGCTTAGAATGATAAAGATGTTTTTGTTTGTTTAACCAGCCTTGTGGCAAAAACTTTCAATGAAGTCAGCCTTGTGACAAAAAGTTTTGATTAATCAGCCAGCCTTGTGGCAAAAGTTTCAATGAAGTCAGCCTTGTGACAAAAACTTTGATTAATCATCCAGTACGGTGGTAAAACAGTTTGATTGATTAGCCAGCCTTGTGGCAAAAAGAAGTTTGATTGATTAGCCAGCCTTGTGGCAAAAAGAAGTTTGATTGATTGATTGTTTGTGATGATATAGAAGAGATACTCCTAGCATAGAGATGAAAAATGTCTAATCTCCTAGGGTATTTGTTTTGGATATTTGGGATGCTTATAAGAAGCCCGTGGGTCCTTGTACGAAGCCCAAGAGGAGGCTATCCGAGGGTCCTTGCATTGTAAGCCCAAGAGGAGGCTATGGGAGGGACAATCCAGGGTCCTTGCATTGTAAGCCCAAGAGGAGGCTATGGGAGGGTCACTCGTTTGCACAAAGCCCAAGGGGAGGCGTGGTATAGTTGGTTTGAGCTCTTAGAGCGATTTCACCGGGAAACCATACTCTATGTCCTAACCTAAACTAGGGAGATTCTTTGCACGAAGCCCAATAGGAGGCTATGGGGAACCTAGTGTTGTACTAAGTTGAACAAGCACACATATCACACATATGAACAAGTACAAACAAATATGCACAAGTACATGAACAAATATGAACAGTTATATGAACAGTTATATATGACAAAGTGTGTGTATATAATGGAGTTTATGAAGGAAATATACCTGTAAGCATGATCCATTTGTATACACAGGGCTCGGGACTCACACTCGGGGAGAGGTCCACTTGAATTTATTCAAAGCTATGTAAACAGGTATTTACAAAGGGGCTTGGGACTTATACCTACATGGAGGCCCATGATATTTTTGGGAAGATTTAAAGAAAAACCTTCATTTTTGGTTTGTTATTCAAAGTTAAAAATCAAACTGATCGAGATATGTACAAAAGGCGTACAATGAAATACCTAATTTCATGTACTGGAGTGGGTATGTACAAAAGGGCTTGGGACTTATACCTACGTGGAGGCCCATGGTATATTGAAAAGTTTTGTTTCTTTGAAGTTTTGTTGTTTTGAAAATGATTTGAAAATTGTTTGAAAAGATTTTATTTTGAAGAAGTTTTATTGTTTTGAAAACTGTACAAAAGGAAAAGAAATGGGACTTACACTCTCTAATATTCGAGAGGCCCCTGTTTTATTTTCATAAAACAGGGTGGATGATTTGGAAATGATTTGAATGATTTGAAAACTGTTTTGAAAAGATTTTGTTTTGAAGAATGTTTTGGAAAACTGTACAAAAGGAAAAGAAATGGGACTTATACTCTCTAATATTCGAGAGGCCCCTGTTTTATTTTCATAAAACAGGGTGGATGGTTTGAAAAAGATGTGTGATTTGTTGTTAAAAAACTGTTTTGAAGTTTTGGAAAAAGTTTTCTGTACAAAGAAAGACGAAAGGGACTTATACTCTCTAATATTCGAGAGGCCCCACATCGTTTTGAAAATCAATTGATCAATTAAAAAAAGATTTAATCAATAGTTTCAAAAAGAAATGGTTTATTGTTTTGAAAAGAACGATTGCTCGTTTTAAAATGGTTTGAATTTTGAAAGAAATCAATTTAATCAAGATAAACAAAAGATTATCCTTAATTAACATTTAGATGATTAGGGTTTACTTCAAAAAATATTTACAAGTGATTAAGTTTGAAAATCAAATGAAAAATAATATTTTAAAGTATTAAAAAACACTTAAAACATGTCATTTTAAACCTATTTAAAAATGTATTAAATAAATCTTTTTTGATGATTTTTTTTGGTATTCATGAAATATGTATATTAAATGAGAAGTGTGCAAAAAATGAATAAAAAATGAGTTAATTTGATTAGCTAAATTAATTAATGAAGTTTGTTAAAAAAATGAAAGAAAAATAGTGTTAAAAAAATGTTTTGGTCCCTAAGGGTGTTGAACCCGTGACCTTATGCTCATCAGCCAAAACAACAACCAACTGAGCTGCGCGCGCAGCTTGTTAATGATACACGTTCATTTGATTATATTTAAAAACAAGTATTTGAATTTCTGAACAAAAAAATGGCGCCAAGAACACTATCCCCATTTGATTTTGAAAATTCTGAAAACTGAACCAAATTGATCAAGTGAAGGGTCTAACTCACTCGTTTTTTCACAAGGATCATGATGGTGGTCTTTAATTTCATTTATTTTTGCTCTAAGGTGATCAATTTTGTGATGAACACGAAGAACCCTAATTCTGAGATTGATCATGAAATCGTGTATGTGCAAGATAAATAGCAATTGATTGAGGGTTAATGATCCTCATAGGTGCAGAAACAAGATGGTATGTTCATATTTCATTTATGATGCATGATTCATAGAGTTTGAAGTTCATGAGCACTTACCTCAAAAACGGCCAAGCTGGAGATTGAATTTTGCGAAGGAGGTGTTACAGATGTTGTTGCTCGATCTGGACAGCTTCAATGAACCTTATGGAAGGTGTCTGGATGCTTGGAGTGAATTGAAAACACCTGGAGTAGTTGGAGGTACCCGATCTGCAGTTAAGCCTAAGTGTGAATCGAGCTCTATGATTTTGATGTTTCAGGTTGGTGATGATGATTGGGATAGTTCATATATGGTACATGGATGGTGTTAGAAGTGATAGTTTGGACAGAGATGAGCTAGAATGGATTTTGGCATGATAAGGTTCATTTCATGTTCATATGGAGGTGAGATGATGATTCTGAGTTTTGGGGTGATTAGGGGTGTGTGAGTGGTTCAAACACATCCCATATGATGTTTATGAGTTGCTAGAACCATCACTTTGGCCATAACTTCAAGGGTTTGAAGGTTGAGTTTTGTACCTCTTAGAAACTTAAGAAACTTGCATTCTAAGAAAGAAAGAGAAAGCCTATAATTTGTGAGACTTTGGTGTGTTTTTGTATGGAGTTTGGACCTCTATTTATAGGCCAAAGAGTCTGAACTCAGAGCTTTGCAACTTGATCAAAGTTTGATGATTTGGCTTAAGAGATAAAAAGGAATCTTTTACATTTAATGCAAAATGGTTAAAGTGACCAAACCATGGTTAAAACTCAAGCTTCTTATCCTCTTCCATTCTGATCTCAAATCAGAGAAAATATCTTCAATTATTGCCTCTTTGCATCATTGCTTGGATTATAGGTCATGTAGTCTTGAAACTTAGTGAAAAATGGTGAAAATTCAAGTGAAAATGATCACTAAATGCATAATTCAAAACCATAGCTACACTCCATATTTTTTCATGCTCTTGGACATTTTGGAAAGCTCATGTTGCATACTTCAAAACCCTAGTTGAAAGTTTCTTCAAGACCTTTAAGGAAATGGGTGAAAAAGATCCATGAACTTTGAGAAAAATGAAGTTTTAAGTGAAGTTTTCAAAAAGTACCAACTTTGAAGCTCCATATCTCTTAAATGGTTGATCTTATGGAAAAAAATTATATGTGTCAAAGTTGTTTATTGGATCAAAATCTACAACTTTCATGTTGGAAGTTTTTTTCAGTTTGTAGGTGAAATTTTGAGTTATTCCCCTCCAAAGTTTGGAAAAAACCATGAAAAACACTTAGAAAAATTTTCTAAGTATGAAAGTCAAACTTTTGACTTTTTGATTCTTGATTGATTTTCTTGATTTTTCTTGATCAAATGACTTCATACTTCATATATTGATGATTTTCAACTTCAAAAGTCATGGTTGACAGAAATTCCCCAAAAGTCAATGGTGATCTTGTACAGTTGACTTTTTTCAGACGAATCGCGTTTCTGGAGATTTCAAATGAAACATGCTATCCTCACCATATGAATGGTATGAATGGATCACATTGAAGCATTAGAGGATATTGAGCCATGTTTTGAGTTGTGGCACCATGTCCTGATTAAAAAGTCAGTTGTTCAGTGAATTAGGTCAAAAACCCTAATTGTCGACCTGATGAGATTGATGACTGTAGGTCTTGAATTGAGATGCAATTTCCATTGGATATTGTCATAGGGATTATTTGAGGATGATTGAAACCTTTGATTGACTTCCTGGGGGTTTTTAGGGTTTCCCAAATGTGATCCATGATTTCAGTCCCTGATAGTTCAAAACCCTGATCTGAGGATTTGTCTGATCAATCTTTGTGTAGGAGATGTCTTGAGCCAATGGATTAGGTCAAAGTGATGTACTTGGGGTCTTGAGGTCATGTCCCAAGTCATTAGGTCAAATCCTGAGCAAAAGTCAGGGGTGTGCTATCTTCAGTCAAAACCCTAATTCAGTCGATTCAAAGCTGTTGAGTTTGTTGAAATGAATCTCTGAGGACCAAATGTTGATTGGTTATGAAGATGATTCATTTGAGATGAAGGGAGAACAAAACCCTAATTGATTGTTACTTGTACTGATGAGTGATTTCCTGATTAAATCCTGCTGAGTCACAAGTAGCAAACACAAGCTATGCAATTTTGTTAGAGATGCAAATGATGCATATGCTATGATATGAGGTGGTATCTTAGGTCAAAAATTGGGGTATGACAGGTAGTTATGTTTCTGTTAGAGATTTTCTTCTGTAATTTCGAGTGCCTTTCTTTGAACTTATGCAGTGTCTTGGATACATAGGTCTGGTGATGATTCTTTGGATTTTAATAGCCTTGTGCATATAACAACAACATGACAAGCCCTAGTTCAAATTGATGCTGGGAGGACCCGCAGCGACATGTTTGAAACGGTTTAAAGGTACTCTTTTGACTTGGCTAGACTACTATAGAATATTGCTTCTTTGGGATTTTTGAATTGGTTTGAACTGGGTGCATATCATGTGTATGGCAGGTTTGGCTCAGTGCTATAAATAGACTTGGCGTAGCCGCGAACTAAACTTGAATGTGAATTGGAGTGGCTTGACAAACTGTTGTGAACATGGAGCTCAACTGTTTTCTTTTTCTTCCGCAGGTTTGGACTTTTCCTTCTGATTGTTGCTACTGTTAGCTTGCTAAGTTGTTAGGTTGGCTAGGTTTGAAATCAGTTTAGTGATAAAACTAAGTTAGTTGTTTACCAAAATTGAAATGTTAGTAATAACTGGTGATGGCTGAAAACATTGCAGGGTTGATGCTCTTCTTGTATCAATATATATGTATTGTTGTTGGTTCATACTGACTGCAGCTTGTTTGAGATGTACATTGATGAGTTAAACATGGCTTGAATATTATGATGTATGTTGGGTATTTGGTGTGGGTTATGTTTTTGTATTTGCACCTGTCTGAATGTGATTTGATGCGGTTGTTTAAGATGTTAGAAATCAAATTCTGTTAACATAGGTGTTAGGTTAGAAGAAATGTGGGGTTTTCTATTTATTTGGCAATTGGGACGGTTAAAGCGGTTAGCGAAAGGTCGGTTATGGTGAATGAAAAAGAAATTTGGAACTAAATGGTTAAGATCATTTGGTTTTTTAGTGAATGAGTTTATGCATGAGGGTAATACTTGGACTGTTGGAATGTTTGGACAGTTTTATTACTAAGCTAAGCTTGGTTTTGTTTTGTAACAGGTTTGGTAGTTTGAAGAAGGTGCTGGTCATGACACTATGAAATTCTTGGCAATTGGACGAAATCAAAACCGTGAAGGAAGAAGATGAAAAATTGAAGATGTTATAATGGAAACAATTAAGTTCTAGGATATAGGCCTGATAGTTAGTGTAGAGTTTGTGAGTAGAAATGACATATGACTTTTGAAACTTTTGGAGATGTTACTGAGTTGTATATTTTCTCGATGACAATGTAATTGAGTTGAAGTTGTAGTGGTGTACTGAACATGAACATGCCCTTGGATGAGAGAATCTGAATCTTGACTTAAAATGTGTAATACTTCTTTTTTATCAAAGTATTTTTGATTTTTACTCTTTTCCCTTCAATGCCTTTATTTGAATTTCAAATCCTTCTTCAATTTGCAACTTGAATGAAGTCATGATAAGAGAAACCCAAAAAGTGTAAAGATTGACTTTGGTCCAAAAGTCAACCTTGCTTGGTTGACTTTGACCAAAAGTCAAAGTCTTGACATTTTTCTCCAATCTTGCAACAATACACCGACTACATCATGTATGTCTGAATATTTGTAAAACCCAAGAATAATGACTTTCCATCCAATGGATTAAATGAGTCACACTTTGAATGATGAACAAAACCTAATTGAAACCTTAATGATGAAGAATAAGTCGCTTAATGGCAATGAGCTTGAACCTTAAAATGACGAAAGAGAATGTTAGTTGAAATAAGTCCTTGTGGTAAAGAAACCTTGATCCATTGGACCCTTGATCAATGCCATATACACTGGTCTCCTGAACCCAAGATTGCTTAATGAATGTATGATATGTTAATGCCCTAACGGAAGGATGATGTATATGAAATGAGAAGTCTAAGCCAGTTAGAAATTAAGGGTAGGACAAATTTGGGGTATGACATCTCTAAAGTTCAAAACGTTTGTTATTTAGTTTCCTTGAAAAACGACTCAAAAAAGACTCTTTGTTATTATTATTATGATGAATGCATGAATGCATGAATGCGCACACAAGAGTTTTTAGGAAACTTGGGGTAGAAGCGTGTAATTGTCATGGAGTCACGTCTCTAACCTCGCCCCAGGGTAAACTAAGGATTTTGATTTTTGTACCTGTAGAACGGGTTCTAGGGATCTCAGAGTTTTTGCTCAACCTTAAAGATACGTTGACTGGTATCTCCAAGAGAGTTTTCTCTGAGTGTAGTATCTGCGTGACAATTACTTTCGTAATCACCGCTCTACATCCTAAGAGGCTTTAAGTGGGGTTAAAGGGTTTCTAGGTCCTCCTGGTACAAATCAGTCTCGGAACGCATTGGCGCAGTTAATCACAACCAGCCACGAAAATCCCAAAAGTAGATTTGGGAACCAAGATTAGAGGCTTCATTGGGAAGACATCCTCAATCCTATCTAATGTTGCACTCAAATCCGGGTATAGGATTTTTCACCACAAGGGGGAATCAAGCACTTTCCCGATATAAAACCCATAAAAGTAAACAAGTATAAATGCAACAAACACCTGATATGACACAGAGGTTAGGCAGGACCTCTCTTGTTTGAGGGGGAATTTGGCATCCCTAATTCCTCATTAGGGTTGGATCAGCACGGTCAACCAATGGTTTGGATGAAAACCAAGGTTATTACTTGTCCCCAACAGAGTCGCCATTTTTCTCTGGTGTTGTTTTTTTATCTACCCGTTTCACTTGGGAGGACGGCACGCCAGACCCTTCACGCGAAATTTAGAAGGAGAGAGACGCTCTTGTGGGATGAATTTCATTTTATTTCTGCCTACGAGGAGGAAGAGGAAAAAGATCTCAAATAAACCCTAGGAGTTTTCTAGGTGTGGGGATTTCACCTAATCAAAAGTTCTGGAGTCCAGGAGGTCGGTTATACGTAGGGAAGGTTTTAAGCACCCTACATATCCGTAAAACTCTACGGGAACCTTCTCCGTGCCTATGTGTTTGTGTTTGTTAATTGATTGAGAAAGTTTCTCCTTTGTGCTAATTTTGGTTTTTTATTAGCTCGCTGAGATTCCTTGTGAATCTCATGCCTACATATCCCTAATGGAAGTCAGAGCTTTTTGTAGTTTGGGGAACTAATTAGGGAATGAATTGATTTTGGGTGCTTTGCTTGAAGCTCAAGGTTGAAGCTTGAATTAAATCTATGTTTACAGGAAAGAGACATAAAGTCATCTTTATAGAGAGGTATTTCTACTAGTCCACGACAAACATTTAAAGTGACAGAAAAGATGAGTTTGTTTCATAAGAGAGGGACCTTACTTGGTTGTGTGCAAGTATGCCTGTCGCATGTCTCTTGAATGAAAGAAAGATTCTCGACCAGTTTAGGGAAAGTGTACAAGTATGGGTGTGTGCGCCTCAGAGCATGCCTTTCAGAGTCCTAAATGGGAGAATGTTTGAAATTGAAATTGAAATGTTTGTATTTTGAATGTGGTGAAATAGGAGAAATATCTTTCTATAGAGATAAATCATGTCTATCTACTGTATGAAAGATTTGATTTTTACTGGCTTGTATGAGGCCTAAGCTTGAGGCTTAAAGAGTTTTTATTAACTCTAGGAGATGACTCCACTGGGAATGACTTTGACTGAGTGAAATTTGTGTTCTATATGCAGTCAAGAATTGTGGCTGACTCTAACTGGAAAGTGTTTGTTTTATTTGATTGATTTATTTAGTGTTCTGTAGAAAGCCCAGAATTGTGGCTGACTCTACCTAGGGAGACTCTAGTTAGCTTCGTGTGGCATTTCCTCTTCTTTCTATTCGCTGGTCAGCTTCGCGTGGGTCCCACCTGGAAGACTTGAATGCTGACTTATCCTATGTTGCACTTCTATCCACGCACGCCATGTACCTCTCCAATCTGAGCCACATGATTAATCCAGTCACTCAATCCAACACACCAGACACGCTAGTCCATACTATGGACTTTCTCATCAAACACACAGGATTAAAGATTTAATATACTTTTTATTTTATTTGATATAACTTGCAAAATTAATTTAAAATAGTTTTAAAAATCAAAAAAATATAATAAAAATATTTTTAGGTTTATAAAATAATCTATTAATTTTTGTCACAAAAATATTTTATTTTTCTTAATAATTAAAATATTTTGTTTAATTAATTAGTAAATATTTATATATTTTCTTTTTAATTATTTCAACCTATCAAAAAATCAGAAAAAAAAATGTTCTTTTTAGTAAATTTAGTTTATATATTATAGACTAATTTTGTACATAATTAGAATATTTTTCTCATTAAGTTTAACTTATGTGTATAATTGTTTATATAATTATATGTTAATTAGCTTAATAAATTTCCAAAACAACTTCAAAAAATCCAAAAAAATTAGTTTTTATTTTAAAATTATTTAACGAGCAATATGAACATATTTTAGACTTAATTTTTAGGTTTAAATTTTATTTCTATCTTTTTCTCATTTTAATTAAATTAATTATGCATTAATTCTAATTAAAATCAACTATCTAAAAAATCCAAAAATACTTCCCTTTATCTTATTGCAATTTAAATTCATAGATAAAGTGTATAGGTTGTCAAAATCATGTAAATAGCGTAGTTTACATTTCTCGCACAATCGATGTAATAGCGTAGATTTATTTCCCGCATTTTACATTCCCGCACTTTAAATTTCTGTACATATAAAACTGCGTGTATGTCAAAGATAAAAATGAGGCGCTAGATCACTAATCTTAAAAGACAAAAATATCTGAATCATAACACGATCAACTTGCACCTCTTAAGGTAATCCCTCTGTTACTCTTTTCAAAATCAATTCTACTGTTTCAAATGCAAATCCAAACTTTTGTTTACATCCGGTCAAAGGAGAATTTTCTAAAAGAAATAGGAAAGGACCTTATAAATCTAGGGTAGATCTCCTAATTGCTTGCTCAAATCAAAACAACAAATGTTTCACATGTTCACTGTTTTTCAAAACAAAACTTTAGAAAAAAAAGACAATACTTGGTATATATCCAAACAAGGATCATTACGAAGTTAAAGATCTTTTTTTTTCAAAAACATCTTTCGAAAGATAAAATACTTTGTATACATCCGCACAAGGATCATTACAAAGTTAATTTACAAAGGTATTTTAAGACCACATACAAGCATTTCAAAGCAAGACAAATGATTCAAACAAAGTGAGCTAAGCAATTAAGAGCCCATGGATAACCATGGATACAAAGGGGTGCTAAAACCTTCCCTTTGTATAACCTACCCCCGAACCCAAAATCTCTTAAAGGTCTTTTTCTGTTTCTTTTATAAACCTTTCCTTAATTGGATAAAATAAAAGTCGGTGGCGACTCTCTGATTTTCAAAGCTCAAAAATAAAAGAAGAGTCAGTTCGTATCTCACGAAAAAACCGAGGACGACAGAACTGGCGACTCTGCTGGGGATTTCAAAAACAAAATGTTTTCAAAAGGGGTTACCTTAGAGTTTAGATCACTTCGATGTTTTCAATTGCTTGTCTTGTTTGTTCAATTTTTCAAAGGTTTGTTTGGGTATTTACTTGTGTGAAAGATTCTAACCCGAATCTCGAGATACTTTAAGTATGTGACAATAGACCAAGGAAACTGTACGGCATGTACCGATATGGTTGATCTGGTAGTCACTGTTAGTGCGACACTTTGGTCTGTACTGATATCCCTTGAAAACGATCAAGGAGTACGTTAGGCCTCCGAAATGTCATTAAACACTAATTTTTCTCAGAACCTTTAGTTGAACTTGACTTGTGGCCTATTAAGTGACTAGCTTTGAAATTGATCGAAGTTAGTTATCCTCGAGGAATGTTTTGATCGGCCGTCCGAGTGCCGTATTGAGATGTTGTCTCCAAGGATCATAGAACTCGAATACTATTTTAGGACAGGTTTAAACCAACTCAACTTCAGTGGGGAGGGTATCACTTATAAACCTCATGACATCATAAGCATCATAAACATATCATTTTCACACTAATCATTTCAAGGATCAAAGAGTTTACCTTTGTTCTGTTGTTGCAAGTAATGGCTCCCGCTACCAGAGATTATATCCGGATCAACATCTCAACAGTACCATCTGAACTTAAGGACTTAATATCAGAATTTCCCAGAAATGCTCAATTCACTGAAAAGCACGGTCACCTACTCCATTTGGTTACCTCAAAATTTGAAGAAGACATGATACGGGTCCTGTTCCAGTTCTTTGATCCCGAACATCATTATTTTACATTTCCTGATTACCAGTTAGTACCCACTTTGGAAGAGTTCTCTGAACTAATTGGGTTACCTGTTCGAGATCAATTACCTTTCACTGGTTTAGAAAAGATTCCAAAACCTGAAATCATTGCTGCTGCCTTACATTTACGAAAGCCGGAAATCGAGACCAATTGGGAAACAAAGAGTGGAGTCAAGGGTTTGCTCGCCAAGTTCTTAATGGAAAAGGCTCGATTACTACTAGAAAACAGAAGTTACCTAGCTTTTGAAGAAGTTGTGGCTCTTTTGATTTATGCGTTGGTTTTATTCCATAATCCCGACCAGTTCATAAGTGTGCACATTATCAACATTTTCTTAACCCGCAATTCGGTACCTACTTTGCTGGGAGACATTCTAAATTCTTTACACACTCGTACTATGAAGAAACGAGGAACTCTTATGTGTTGTGTACCACTGCTGGCTAGATGGTTTACATTACACCTTCCCCGATCAGTGTTGAGAAACAAACAAAGGATGCAATGGTCTCGCAGGATTATGTCTTTGTCTCATTCAGATATCCGGTGGAACAACTTCTTTCAAAGAGACATCACTCTCATTGACCATTGTGGGGAGTACCCTAATGTGCCACTCCTTGGCATCAGGGGAGGCATCACTTACAACCCCTCTTTAGCTTTGCGCCAATTTGGATATGCACGAAGAAACGGTCCTCATGACATGATTATCCGTGGCATTGTGTTCGACTACGAAGATGATTCCCAAAGGTGTCGACGAAGATTTATACATGCTTGGGGCAGTGTCTACAAAGTAGAAAGCAAGACTTTAGGACAATGGAACTCTATTCCCATGGTGCCTTACCTCAAATGGGTGCGTGCTCGTGCTTAGAAGTTCATCATGCCATATCCCGCTATTCTACCTGTGACTATTGAGCCAGAAGTCGAAGGGGACGAACCTCGAGGTATTCTACATCCGGACATGCCAACTGACTTGGAAGAACTGCAGAAATCTTGGGTTCAACTAAGAGAAGAAAGAGACACCTTCAAAGCACACTGTCAAGACTATGAGAGGAAAGTGTTGGAGCTCACCAGACAACTCCAGGAAGAACAGCAGATCAACACGTTTCTGGGTGCAAAGAGAAAGCGTCCATGGGAGGCTTGAGAAATCCTTTATTGTCTTTATTTTATTCTCTAAGCCCAAAAAGAGGCAAAGAAAAGAAAAAAGAAAAAAAAGAGACAAAAGAAAAGAAAAAAAAAGAAATAAATTGTTTGACTAATAAATGTTTGTTTCTCTTTTGTTTAAACAAATTTGAATTCTAAGATCCTTGAAAACATTGCATATACATTTCATTCATAAACATTGCATAACAGGTTCACATAACAGGTTTCTCATCTCCTTGTTGTTTATTTCAATCAGGAGGGGTGGATTCTGAAACAAGCATCAAGAATCTCGAAGCACAAAACGCCTAAGTTCAGACGGTAATTTTGGTGCTAGCAAAGGGGCAACAAGAACTGAAAGCCCTGATGATCAAGAAGAAAAAGAAGCCCAAAGGATCTGTAGGCTTAAGTCACCTTGCAAGGAAGGTTAAAATCCCTGTCAGGAGGTCCAAAAAGGCGCCGATCCCTGAAGTAGTCGGTGAAGGTGATCAAGGAGACAATCACAGCAACCAGGGTTCTGCCAAACACTCCCTCTCTTCAAACGAAGAAGATTATCACTCCAAAGACGAACAGGGTGATAGCAAATACCAGCTGTTGGAAGAACGCATGAAAGCTATGGAGATACAAAAAATACCAAGTTTAGACTTCAATGATCTAGGACTCGTCTCAGATGTTGTTATCCCTCCAAAGTTCAAAGTTCCTGTCTTTGCAAAGTATGATGGAGTCTCTTGCCCAAAACTGCATCTAAGGTCCTTTGTGAGGAAGATACTACCTCATACGGCAGATAACAAATTGTGGATTCATTTCTTCCAGGAAAGTCTGTCGGGTACACAACTCGAGTGGTACTACTATCTGGAAAGTGCAAAAGTTCACACCTGGGAAGATCTGGCTGTTGCTTTCTACAAACAGTATCAATACAACGCTGACCTTGCACCAACCCGTACTCAACTACGAGGCATGACTACTGCACCAAAAGAAAATTTCAAAAAGTATGCACAAAAGTGGAGAGATCTAGCTGGAAGGGTTCAACCACCCTTATCTGATCTCGAGCTGGTCGACAAGTTCATGGGCACTTTAACTGGCCCTTTCTACAGTCATTTGCTGGGAAGCTCGTCGTCAGGTTTCACTGACCTGATATTAACTGGAGAACGTGTTGAAAGCGGTATTCAAAGTGGGAAAATTCAAGTAGGCTCCTCCTCTGGTACTACAAAGAGGCCCATCAGTGGGAGAAATGAAGTCAATACAATGCACAGTCAGAAAAGTCGCAAAAGTGAGCATCACCAATCTGTAGGGGCTGTTCTGATCTCTGCATCTGCACCTCAAAAAGATCAACCGCCAAAGTATACGCGTCGACCAGATGCACTAAGAAGAAATTTCACTAGAATCAATATGCCAATCTCTCAAGCATTGCAGCACTTTTTAAAAGAAAATATGATCACATTGAAAGACCCTCCAAAGAATGTCAACACTTCCTCTCCGAGTTATCGCCCCGATGCAACATGTGCATACCATTCCAATTGTCCAGGAAATGACGCAGATCACTGTTGGGCCCTGAAAAATAAAATACAAGACATGATAGATGCTGGAGAAATTGAATTCGATCCTCCAGAGACTACAAATGTCATCACTGCACCTATGCCAAAGCACGACAAGACCGTTAATGCTATCATAGACACTGTTTATATCTATGATGTGAGAGAATTGTCAACTCCGCTCCTTGAAGTCAAAAGAAAGCTAATACGAGCTGGTTTTTTCCCAGGTTGTGACCCTGATTGCTTTTATTGTGCACACCTACCCAATGGTTGTGAGAATCTGAAAATAGGAATTCAAAAGTGGATGGATCGTCGTATCATTATGTTTGAGAGGCTCCCTTCTATGGACAATTTATGCGAAGTTTTTTCAAATGGGATGAGGATAGAGGACGTCTTAGTGGTTTCTAACATACCATTGAAAATCCCTACAAAAACTCCTTTCAAAATTTCCGCTGTACCCAAAGTGGCATCTGTAATCATCACCAGTCCGGCTCCATTTTCATACTCCTCAGACAAAGCTGTCCCGTGGAATTATGACACTAATGTCTATGTCCATGGAGTTAAGCAAGACACCTTGACTGAAGAGGCCATGAATTTTACTACTCCAACAGTTGATAATATTGTGGGTACAAGTAAGATTACGAGAAGTGGAAGGATCTTTTCACCAGAAATTTCTCCAAATGTTGCTGCTAATCCAGTCCAGGTCCCAGTTCCTAATCAAGATATCAACGCTCGAGGCAAAGAGAAACTAGTTGAACCAGTTCAAATACCGGTGGAAGTCACTGTTGAAGATCCGTCGAGGCAAGAAATGGAGGAAATACTGAAAATCATCTGCAAAAGTGATTACAATATTGTCGAACAACTGGGGCACACTGCTTCAAAGATTTCAATGCTGTCTCTGCTAAAGTATTCAGAAGCTCATGCCAAGGCCCTGATGAAGTTCCTGAAAGCTGCACATGTACCACAGGAGATTTCAGTTGATCAATTTGAAAATTGTGTTGCCAATCTAACAGTGAATAACGGTCTCGGTTTCTCTGATGCTGATTTAACCCCTGCTGGGAAAAATCACAATAAAGCCCTGCACATCTCTATTGAATGTAACGGCACCACTCTGTCTCATGTGCTGGTAGACAACGGTTCCTCTTTGAACGTGTTACCAAAAGCAGTACTGGAAAGACTTGACTTCGAAGGAGTTGTGTTACAACCAAGCGATGTTGTGGTAAGAGCCTTCGACGGCTCAACAAGAACAGTGTACGGGGAAGTTAAGCTCCCAATCAGAGTGGGCTCTCAGATCTTTGATTCTACCTTTTACGTGATGGAAATTCATCCAGCATACTCCTGTTTACTAGGACGCCCTTGGATACATGGGGCAAGCGCTGTAACTTCTACCCTGCATCAGAAGTTAAAATATTCGGTAAAAGGCAAGGTGGTCACAGTTTATGGCGAAGAAGAATATGTGGTTAGCCACCTGAGTAACTCCAAGTATGTTGAGATGGATGGCGAATTCATCGAAACCCCCTGCCAATCTTTTGAAGTGGTCCCTCCAGATGTCTCTACTGCCAAACATATTTCTGCTACTCCTGCTACAAAAATAACTCCAACTATGGCTTCTCTCAAAGATGCTAAAGCTGTGATCGAAGAGGGTGGTTGCACAGTATGGGGACAACTCCTTGATGTACCTTACTAGTTCGATAAGCTAGGTCTGGGCTATGCTAATGGAACTCAAAAGAACGATCAAAGTCCTCGTTCTGGAGGATTAATGTCACATTTCATCAGCCAAGGAGTAAATGCTATTGAAGATGAAGTTCCACCTATCTCCAAGGAAATTTGGGATACTTTGGGAGAACCAAGCCGCAGGTACGATTTTCTAGTAAAGTACACTGCTCCTCAGAGTTCTTTTATTGCCATTGAAGATATCGCCCCAACTGGATGGGGTGATCAGTTTGAAGATTGCAAAAGTTTCACAAGTTCCATTACTGAGCAATACCAAAGTCCACCTAGTCCAAAAGAAGTCAGGGATACGCTGGGAGAACCAAGTGGTAAATATGAATTTATGGTGAAGTATTCCGCTCCCCTAAGCTCGCAAGTCGCTATTGAAGACATCACCCCAACTGGATGGGATCAACATTTCGAAGACAATATGACACTCACAAGCCCTGTCGCTCCAAATGAAGTCTGGGAAACACCAAATAACGAGAATGATTTCCTGATGCAGTACACTGCTCCCCAGAATGCACAAGTCTCCCTCAAAGACATCATTCCAACTGAATGGGACGATCTTATCGGGTATCTCGCTCAGCCAACAGAGGTATCTCAGCCTGGGCTCTCGTATCCAGCAGAGTATCTTGCTCATCCTGAAGGATCAACAGCTCATTTCATCACTAAAGAAATCAATGTTGTGGAAGACGAAGAAGACAGCTGGATACTCCCTGCTCACAACAATAGATTGAACAACTGGGAAACTGAAGATGTGATCTCCTTTGATCAGGAGTAAATGCAATTTCCTGTTTTTGTTGTTTATATGTTCAAAGATAAAAATGGTTCCTGTACTATCGAACCATGAACTTAAAAGCCAGGTGCCTTACCCGAAGCACACTGGTCCTTTTTATAAGGGTTTGTCATACCATGATCATGTTCATTCAATAAAATCATGGGACGTTTGCATATTCAAATTTTGTGATCCTTTTTTGTTTCTTTCTTTGCTTTATGCATTTTCAAATAGCTATGTGTTCTTACACACACCCACATAATAAATGCAGATTCACATTCACTCTGGATCCTGTTGATAACGATTCTGCTATTGCCAGTCATGACTTTGAAAATACGATCTACCAAAATAAGGACAAAAGTGAGGAAGATTGTGAAGTACCTAGGGAACTTGCAAGGCTATTAGAACAAGAAGAAAAAACTATACAGCCGCATGAAGAACCAATTGAAGTTATCAACCTGGGCAGTGACGAAGAAAAGAAAGAAGTCAAGATAGGGGCTGATCTAGAAGACAGTGTCAAGCAAAGACTGATTCAAATGTTACAAGACTACCTTGAGATATTCGCTTGGTCCTATGAAGATATGCCTGGCCTTGACACGGTTATTGTGGTTCATCGCCTGCCGATCAAAGAAGGTAGCACGCCAGTTAAGCAGAAATTGCGGAGAAGTAGGCCCGACATGTCCAAGAAGATCAAAGACGAGGTTGAGAAACAATTCAACGCTGGCTTTCAAAAATTTGTAAGTTATCCTCCATGGATAGCTAACATAGTGCCTGTGCCTAAAAAAGACGGGAAGGTCAGAATGTGTGTAGACTACAGAGATCTGAATCGGGCAAGCCCCCAAGATGATTTCCCTTTACCTCACATCGATGTACTGGTTGACAATACTGCACAATGCAAGGTATTCTCCTTTATGGATGGATTCTCAGGATACAATCAAATCAAGATGGCGCCCGAAGACATGGAAAAGACAACCTTCACAACACCCTGGGGAACCTTTTGTTACAAAGTAATGCCCTTTGGTTTAAAGAACGCAGGAGCAACATATCAGCGTGCAATGGTAGCTCTGTTCCATGATATGATTCATCAAGAAATAGAGGTTTATGTCGATGATATGATTGCAAAGTCCAACACCGAAGAAGAACATCTGGGTCATCTGCACAAGCTGTTTGACAGACTCAAGAAGTACAGGTTGCGACTGAATCCAAACAAGTGTACCTTTGGAGTAAGATCCGGTAAACTCTTAGGTTTCATCGTCAGCAGCAAAGGTATTGAAGTTGATCCTGCCAAGGTCAAAGCCATTCAAGAAATGCCTATACCCCGTACCGAGAAACAAGTCAGAGGATTCTTGGGACGTCTGAATTACATCGCCAGATTTATTACCCATATGACTACTACTTGTGTGCCGATCTTCAAATTGTTGAAGAAAGATCAAGTGGAAAGATGGAACAAAAAATGCCAATTAGCCTTTGATAAGATCAAAGAATATCTTCAAAAACCACCAATCTTGTTACCACCAGTGGAAGGAAGACCTCTGATAATGTACCTAACAGTGTTAGAAGATTCAATGGGGTGTGTACTGGGACAACATGATGAGTCTGGCCGAAAAGAGCATGCAATCTACTATCTTAGCAAAACGTTTACCGATTGTGAAACAAGATACTCACTGCTCGAGAAAACTTGTTGTGCCTTGGCATGGGCGGCTCGCCGACTAAGACAGTATATGCTAAACCATACCACTTTCCTGATCTCCAAAATGGATCCTATCAAATATGTGTTCGAAAAACCTGCTCTCTCTGGAAGAATAGCAAGATGGCAAATGATTTTAACAGATTATGACATCCAGTACACTTCACAAAAAGCAATCAAAGGAAGTGTGGTAGCTGATCATCTAGCTCATCAAGCAGTGGATGATTATCAAGCATTAAACTTTGACTTCCCAGATGAAGACATTATGCTAATTACTGACTACAAATAACCAGGACCAGAGGAAGGACCCGAGCCAGGATCCCGATGGATTATGGTTTTTAATGGAGCCTCTAATGCGCTTGGCAATGGCATCGGAGCCGTGATCGTTTCTCCTGCAGGAGGACATACACCATTCACTTCCAGATTATGTTTCAACTACACTAACAATATAACCGAGTATGAAGCATGTATTCTGGGTCTTAAAGCTGCAATCGATCTGAGAATCAAGTTCCTGGAAGTCTATGGAGACTCGGCTCTTGTAATTTATCAAGTCAAAGAGGAATGGGACACGAAGCACCCGAATCTAATTCCATACAAAGAATATGTGCTGAGTTTGATCCTTATTTTGAAGAAATTACTTTTGAACATATCCTGCGCGAAGAAAATCAACTAGCTGATGCTTTAGCTACCATGTCATCTATGTTCAAAGTCAGGTGGGACAATGAGGCGCCAATGGTCACCATTTACAGACAGGATGAACCAGCCTATTGCAATGAGGTCAATACCGAAGGAGCGGAAGAAAAACCATGGTTCCATGAAGTAAACAGATATCTCGAAGTCCAAGAATACCCTGAAGGGGCATCCATAAACGATAGAAAGTTTCTAAGAAGATTTGCCTCCAAATTCTTTCTAAGTAATGGAATCCTGTACAAACGAAACCATGACTCGACTTTGCTTCGTTGTGTGAACAAGAAGGAAGCAGAACAGATTATGGAAGACATACACGATGGTGCCTTTGGTACTCATTCAAGTGGACATACAATGGCTAAAAAGATTCTTAGTCCCATTAAACGTTCTGACGGCTCCTTGGCCTTTTGCAATGTGGGGAATTAATATGATTGGAGAAATCAAGCCTACTGCCTCCAACAGACATCGCTTTATCCTGGTCGCTATTGACTACTTCACAAAGTGGGTAGAAGCAGCCTCGTTTGCTTCAGTCACCAAGAATGTTGTGGCCCGGTTTATCAAGCATAATCTCATTTGTCGGTATGGCATCCCTGAAAGGATCATCACAGACAATGGCACAAATTTAAACAACAGGATGATTACTGAACTCTGCATGCAATTCCAGATCAAACATCATAATTCCTCTCCATATCGACCAAAGATGAATGGCGCCGTAGAAGCTGCCAACAAGAACATCAAGAAGATCATCCAGAAAATGACGGTAACCTACAAAGATTGGCATGAGATGTTACCTTTTGCTCTTCATGGTTATCGCACATCAGCGCGTACTTCAACAGGGGCAACTCCATTCTCCTTAGTCTATGGTATGGAGGCAGTTCTTCCAATTGAAATTTAGATTCCTTCCCTAAGGATTATGAAAGAAGCTGATCTAGACGAAGACGATTGGATTCAGACTCGGTTGGACCATATAAACTTGATTGATGAGAAGAGGCTCGCAGCTATTTGTCATGGTCAATTGTACCAGAAGCGTATGATCAAAGCCTTCAACAAGAAAGTCAAAAGTCAGGCATATCAAACTGGTGATTTAGTTGTCAAACGTATCATTTTACCACAAGGTGATCCCAGAGGCAAGTGGACTCCCACTTATGAAGGACCATTTGTAATCAAGAAGGTATTCTCCAGCGGAGCCATGTTGCTTACCACTATGGACGGCGAGGATTTCCCACACCCTGTAAATGCGGATATAGTCAAAAAGTACTTCGCTTAAAGAAAAACTCGCTAAGTTGAAAACCTGAAAGGGCGACTTAGGCAAAAATGAGCGTCTCGGTGGATTGAAAACCTGAAAGGGCGATCCAGGCAAAAGTTAGAGACTAAAAAAATAATAATTATCCCGGTAGGCTGAAAACATGAAAAGGCAGCCTGATCAAAAGTTATGAATAAAGCGTACGACTATGTCTCGTTTGGCTATCTACTCACCTTCAAGGTTCAACACATCAAAGGCACCAATCAGTTCAATCATTTTCTTCCAAAAGGTGAGGGATGAGATGCTCGAAGATAGATTTGCAATAGCAGAATTGAAATTTGACTGGATTGTTTTCACTTAGCTATTTCCCTTTATAAGTACTTTTCAAAGTTTTATGACAATTTCCTACTACTAGGATTTTTGTCTCCTTGTACTAATCCGCCTATTATGGCTCTCTTTCAAAATCAATACAGTTCATGCTCAAAATCAATGTTTCCATTTTTTCTGTTTTGAATACGTAAACGTCCCAATGATAATTTTGAATGAACATATGCATTTGAATATGACTGATGTTTATAAGAAAAAAAAACAGGAATAGCATTCAGGTAATGTCCCAATCACCTGAACATCATCCCGAAACCAGCATCAGAAGAAAAGTTCCCCAACAGAGATACGTTTCTTGGCAAAATCATCAATGAGATTTTTCTCTCCAACAAAGTGATTCGAGAAACCTTATTCCCCAGCAGGGCTGTTCAAGATCATTATCCCCAGAAGGTTTGATCCTCCACACCGAGGCTTGGTCAAATAGTGCATCAGAGGATTACGAATCTTTCTTATTCCCACTCAAAGGGCATCAAAATCAGAACTTTCAAATTATCCTTCATCCTCGAACGGTAGTCAAATATCCCTCAACAGAACACCCTAGTCCGTAAGGAAGTTCCCCAGCTGAGTGTACTCGAACAAGATAGCAAAGATCATCAACAATCACAATGCCTTCGTTTCCAAAATAGCAAGCAGGGATTTATTTTCCCAACCAGAAGTTTGATACGCTCTAAATTGCATAAGTCATACATCATACGCATATTCATACATAGCATATAATGTTTCATGACAAACGCATACATAACATGCACGTTTCTCATTTAGTTTGAGAATCTCAACATATACATTACATGCATCATGACATTGCATGTTACTAACTTGATTTTTCAGGTGGACGAATATCCTCAGCAAAGTTATTCTCAATCACATGTAGTGTTCCCTTGGATTCTATTCAGACGAACATTCCTCTCAGATATAATCAAGCCAAAGATTCATTCTGAAGAGATCTCTCTTTCCAAATCACCTATCAACTCAAAACAAGCAACACATATCAAAGTCGATACCTTGGACGGTTCCTAAATGATCTACCTTCAGATCTAAGTCGATACCTCAGACGGTTCCTTAATGATCCACCTTCAGATCTAAGTCGATACCTTAGACGGTTCCTTAAAGCAGTCAATCTTCAAGATCCAAAGCGATACCTCAGACGGTTCCACATAGATCAACTTTCAAAATCTAAAGCGGAAAAACTTTGGACAGTTCCGTAACGATCAGCCTCCAAGATTTAAAGCGGTAACCTCGGACGGTTCCGTAACGGTCAACGCAGAGGTTTTTAAATCCTTCATCAAGATATAATCAATGGATTCATTCTGATGAATAAACCATCAACACATTCGCTAGATGGTATCTGAAAGCCCATCTCAGGTAATGTTTTGATCTGCCAACGACATTTCTTAGACAGCACTCAGTGCAAATTCCAACATCACTTCCGGTGGAGGTAAGTGCAAATTTTCAGGGCATCTAAATATTCAATCATCTTCTACCTTCAGAAGATTGAATAGGGGCAACTGTTATACCCCAAAATTTGCCCGCATCTTTTTTCACAAAGAAGGCAATAGACTTCTGTCTAAAAATTGGGAGTTTCATATAATCTTGATTTTATTTCATAAATATCCTGATTTTATGAATACTCAGTTTTTAGAATTTTTCTTATACGGTATTTTGGTTCGCTGTTGAATTTATTCTTACACAAACGCCAAGTACTGTTTATTACTTCACACACGCTGTTTATTTGAGATTTATTTGCAGATAAATAGTACTGACGCAATTGGTACAGAATTAAATTTTGCAGGCGCAGAGTCCGGGATTCAGACTGTACTGGTAACAAGTAAATTATTATTAGTTTTTGTTTCCCACTAATTTTTGTACTATATTATTATTTTCAAAATCTCTTCTATTATTTTCAAATCTCTTCCTTTCTTTTCAAATCTCTTTCTTTCAAATCAAATCCTAACTTTATTCCACACATCTTTCTTTTCAAACCCTACCATACACTTTCTTTCAAATCCTACTACCACTCAAATTTTCCTTTTTTGTACGGAATCACTTCATTCCCCAACGTCTCTATCCTTCTTTTCACTCTATAAATACCTCCCATTTTTTCGTAAATTCTCACATCAAATTTCAACTCATTTCTCAAACTTCTACCTCATATTTATCTTCTCTTCTTCCCCGGCAAAAATTGCAAAGTGGATGGATACGTGTTTTCTTATGGTCATCACTGTTTTGGTGGTAATCATGTCCTTTTTCTGTCTGCATAGTCCTGAAAAATGCGGACCTGGGTTGCTTACACTCCCGATCATCTATACGTTGTTATTTATAGCATGGGTTTTTAATCGTCATTTTTAAAGTTTGTCGTATCTTTCGCTTTCAAATAATGTATTGTTCATTATATTTGTCGTACTGTTCATTATATTATGTAATATTTGTACTGTCAATATTAAATGTCGTACTATCGTTTAAATTATCAAAATAAAATTATGTGTGTTTTCTGCTAATTAAATATTTATTTTTCTGTGCATTAAATATTTTTCAAAGTTATTATCGGTAATTTCGTTCACGTACGGTATATTGTATTTATTTATTATGTTTTGTGTTTTTCTAACAACTCATGTAAATAAATTTTCACCATTAACACAACAAAAAAAAACAAAAAGAAAAAATTAACTTTAACTGTTGAATTTTCACTTTAACTGTTACGTTAATGCCCGGACAGCCAGTTGACAGTCAAACCCGCTGACAGCACGATTCTCCGTGTTTTGTACCATCAATCAAGTCAATCTTTTGCATTTCAAAATTCCAATATTTTTGTTCTAGAAGTCTTCTGAATATCACATGATCAGCAGAGACTCAACACTGCACAAAAATCAGGTACGCTTAACTGTCTCCTACACGAACAGTCCCTAACTAGGGTTTTTGTTTTTTTCAGGAGAACGAGTTTTTTGAGACCTCAAATGAATTTCATGGACCTCCATATGTCTCAAAGTGCCACCATACAAATTTTCAAACTTCAATTCACTCAGACGCACAGTCAGCAGCTCAAACAATCAACAAACGACCAGTTTGACCGAAAAGTCAACAGACAGTCAAAAATGAAATTTTTTGTCAACATCCATATTTTGTCAAAAGAATCATCATTTGATCAATGGTTGATCATAATTCATCAAGAAAAGATCAAAAATCAACAAAACCCTAAGTTTCAAAATTAGGGTTTTCTCCTAAAAAGTCAACTGAACTTTGACCGGCCATAACTCTCTCCTCGTTCATTCAAAAAATTCCAACCAAAGCTTGTTTTGAAGAAAATTAAATTATATTTCAAATACAATTGATTCCATGGTCATTGGATTCACCATTTGAAAAATATGAGCTCCGACATTACAGGTCATTTTCAAAGTCAACAAAAAGTGGTTTTTTGTCCAAGGCCATAACATCAAGATAACTTCTCCAAATGAAAAAAAGTTTCCAAAGTAGCTTGTAGAGGACATCTTGAGGTCTCTAAAAAGTACAAGAACTCCTTCATATGATCAAAATTGAGGGAGATATGCCTTGTTGAAGTTGGCTATTTTTTGGGAAAATGCATGAAACCAACATTGATCAAAAATGTTTTTTTCCAAAAGGGGCCAAGTTTTCATGATCCATAACATTTTTATTTCTTTTTTAGTTTAATTTTATTACATTTAAAGTTAAATTAAAAAAGAAATGGTGAAAGATAATGGTACAATGCTTTGATCTTAAGCTAAAGCCATCAAGAATGATTCAACTCTGCAGCATGAAGGTGCATAGCAGGCCTAGAGCAAGAGGGATGAAGAAAATTAAGCCATGGTCAAAAATTCAAAGATTTTTAATATTTAAAAATCAAAAGTTCAAAAAGCAATCAATGCTTCTTAGCTTAGCTTTGCAGAACCTCCATTGCTTATAAATGAAGTAGGATACTTCATCAACAACAAACACACGAAAATACCTCAACGTAATAGCTAAGAAGTTCACAAAATTCTCAAAAAATATCAAAATACTTGTAATTTTCGTTTTCACATTTCCAGCTACTATCAATACAAAATAATCATTCTAATCATCTCCTGGGACCTAATATAGTAAGTTGGGATCATTACTCATGGTTACATGTTCATAAACCTCATGCTTCGAAAGTTACATATTCATGCATTTTTTTAAATTTTCGTGTCTCCTAATTAAACATGTTTTAATGCAAACTAACACTTCTAACAAGTTGCCAAGATGGTTTAGGAAAGGTTTGAACACTTACATGCAAGTTTCCACGTAAGAATTCTCATGTACCATTATTGAGTTTTCAAGTATGTGAGCATTCGAATACCATGTTCCATGAGCTTTTAGCCAAAACTAACGCCACCATCGTGTTCAGGAGGTCATTTTAAGTCGACCTGGGTGCCCTTTGTTTTTGTTAATGGCTGTTTTTGTAGGTTTTCAAAAGCATGGAAATCTGAAGGAAAATCCGCAGGTAAAATTGCAGGAAAATGCGTAGCAAAATCCGCAGGTACCATTAAAAAAGAAGATGAATAGTGGATGAGACTCTTTGACCAGCTTGCGTGGCATTTCCTCTTCTTTCTATTCGCTGGTCAGCTTCGCGTGGTTCCCACCTAGAAGACTTGAATGCTGACTTATCCTATGTTGCACTTCTATCCACGCACACCATGTACCTCTCCAATCTGAGCCACATGATTAATCCAGTCACTCAATCCAACGGACCAGACACGCTAGTCCATACTATGGACTTTCTCATCAAACACACAGGATCAAAGATTTAATATACTTTTTATTTTATTTGATATAACTTGCAAAATTAATTTAAAATAGTTTTAAAAATCAAAAAAATATAATAAAAAAATTTTTAGGTTTATAAAATAATCTATTAATTTTTGTCACAAAAATATTTTATTTTTCTTAATAATTAAAATATTTTGTTTAATTAATTAGTAAATATTTATATATTTTCTTTTTAATTATTTCAACCTATCCAAAAATCAGAAAAAAAATATGTTCTTTTTAGTAAATTTGTTTATATATTATAGACTAATTTTGTACATAATTAGAATATTTTTCTCATTAATTTTAACTTAAGTGTATAATTGTTTTTATAATTATATGTTAATTAGCTTAATAAATTTCCAAAACAACTTCAAAAAATCCAAAAAAATTAGTTTTTATTTTAAAATTAATTAACCAGCAATATGAACATATTTTAGACTTAATTTTTAGGTTTATATTTTATTTCTACCTTTTTCTCATTTTAATTAAATTAATTATGCATTAATTCTAATTAAAATCAACTATCTAAAAAATCCAAAAATACTTCCCTTTATCTTATTGCAATTTAAATTCATAGATAAAGTGTATAGGTTGTCAAAATCATGTAAATAGGGTAGTTTACATTTCTCGCACAATCGATGTAATAGCGTAGATTTATTTCCCGCATTTTACATTCCCGCACTTTAAATTTCTGTACATATAAAACTGCGTGTATGTCAAAGATAAAAATGAAGCGCTAGATCACTAATCCCAAAAGACAAAAATATCTGAATCATAACACGATCACACTTGCACCTCTTAAGGTAATCCCTCTGTTACTCTTTTCAAAATCAATTCTACTGTTTCAAATGCAAATCCAAACTTTTGTTTACATCCGGTCAAAGGAGAATTTTCTAAAAGAAATAGGAAAGGACCTTATAAATCTAGGGTAGATCTCCTAATTGCTTGCTCAAATCAAAACAACAAATGTTTCACATATTCACTGTTTTTCAAAACAAAACTTTAGAAAAAAAAGACAATACTTGGTATATATCCAAACAAGGATCATTACGAAGTTAAAGATCTTTTTTTTTCAAAAACATCTTTCGAAAGATAAAATACTTTGTATACATCCGCACATGGATCATTACAAAGTTAATTTACAAAGGTATTTTAAGACCACATACAAGCATTTCAAAGCAAGACAAATGATTCAAACAAAGTGAGCTAAGCAATTAAGAGCCCATAGATAACCATGGATACAAAGGGGTGCTAATACCTTCCCTTTGTATAACCTACCCCCGAACCCAAAATCTCTTAAAGGTCTTTTTCTGTTTCTTTTATAAACCTTTCCTTAATTGGATAAAATAAAATTCGGTGGCGACTCTCTGATTTTCAAAGAAATAAAAGAAGAGTCAGTTCGTATCTCACGAAAAAACCGAGGACGACACCATGCCACGAACCTGACATGCACTGCCCCAGTATTTGAATTCTTGAAAGATATGCCCCAGTCAATAGGATCCTTGATTGTATGCCCCTATAATCCTTGATATTTTGCCCCTGTTTAGGAGAACCCCCTAGATGTGGTTCCCCCAGTTCAGGGATCTTTATTAGCAATGGTCGCTTTTGATTAACCCAATCTCCCTGATGCTAGGTATTGATTCGAATGTGAAGCAGATGCTTTTCAGAATTAGTCATGCGTCTTGGTCGTGTCCGATGGACAAAAGTTCACTGAATACTCAGAATGAGATGATGTCTTCTAGGAGATTACCTGAAGAGGTTCCTGGAAAGGATATGAGATTGTCTTGAACAAGATTGTGCTTTAAACAAAGCTCGGGGAGGCACGTTTGTAAAGAGGGTCAAAGAATCCCATAGAGGATAAAGACTATTTTGAGGAATGTGGTGTTTTAAACAAAACTCAGGAAAATACATTTTGAAGAAGATTACCCTAGAAAGGATAGGAGACCGTCCTAAAGAAGACTGTACTTTAAACAAAGTTTGACACAGTTCTTGGAGGCATAAGAGAAGTTTGAACATGTCTGAAAAGATTGACGGGTGTCTTTAAAGAAGATTACCTAGAGAGGTTCCTGGAAAGGACGAGGGATATTTTAGAGAATATTACCTGAAAAGGGTAAGGAATATCTTAAAGAAGACTACCTGAAAAGTTAAAAGATGTCTTACAGAAGACTACCTAGAAAAGGTTCTTAGAAAGGACTATGTCTTAGAGAAGACTATCTGAAAACATTTCTGAAAATAACGAGAGACACCTGGAAAGGCTGCTAGAAAGAACGAGAGGATGTGTCTTAAAGAAGACTATCTGAAAAAGGACTCCTAGAAAGGATAATAGATATTTGAGCATGTCTTAAAGAAGACTGTCTGAAAAGATTAAGAGACATTTTAAAGAAAACTACCTAAAAAGGTTCCTAGAAAGAATGTGAGAATAGTATTAACACCATCTTATATTGAGTGACCTTTGCAAAGTGCCCCCAGGTAATGGATTTCCCCCATGGGCTATTCAGCATCTTTGAGAGATTCCATGGATCTTGATGAGATTGCCCCAGATAAATGGGATAATAACGGGCTATGCCCTGTGTATCCAATAGCCATCCGAGTCAGGCGTAAGAGACATTTCTTCTTTGATATGCTTTTAAAGCTATTTCGCCTGTCGGTAGGATTTTTAGCCATTAGCCATGCCCCATGCAACTTCTCCCTGATGTTAAAACATTTGAATCTATATAGACCAGTGTGCTTTACGATGAAATTCATAAGATACGAATGCATATGTCTGTCTTGAAAGCTTAAAAACATTTTTGAGTAAAACAAAGTTTTTTTTTTAGAAAGTGATATCAACTCGAGAGTTATAGTAGACCTTAAGGAGTCGGGATACCTTTTGGTAACGGTATGCTTTCGAACTAACCATGCTTCAGTTAGGACTTTTAAGGGTTGTAACGTGGCTTGGTTCACGGTTTTAAGAAACAAAGGATAATGGCTCAAAGTTTATTTGTACTCGTCCCAATCTTCATGACGTTCTCCAGTCCTACACTCAGTTAACTATGCATTTAGGCTCCAAAAGACTTTGGGAATTATAACATTGACATTTATGATGGTTCAAAAACCAAAGGTTTATCTGCAGAGGCAATCATCCTCCTTTTGTAATATTTTCCTTTTGTCGAGGGTATGTAGTGACTTCTTTTTTCACTTTATTATCCCTAATTTTTGCCTGCACTATTTATTTAAAACTGCAGTCAACGGGATGCCCCAATTTTGCCTAGGTCTCCTTAATAGGTTTTGACTTGGCGGGCCTTGCGTTGTTTTTTCTTTTTCTTTACGGACATTGACTGCCAGGCTTAATTATGACGGAGAACCATCAGTGATTATGTTCAAAGGAACAATTTGGAATAATTAAGTTAGCTGAGCATCTACCCTACCCCAGGTTATATTTTGAGGGTTTTTATTTTGTACGTGAAGGAAAACTCCTACTTTTTAGGCTCAAAGGGGTTGACGAGGGATTAACATCCTTATATCTCCAATGTATTGGAATTAAAACAATGCCTGTACATCGTCAACACGGTCCGTTCGAAAGCGTACTGTATGAGATTGTGGTATCGTTTTCGTCATTCTCCCTCTAAAGGTACACATCTTTGAACAAAAGTTGAATATCATAAATAATAAAACCAAGTAAAAAAATAGTTTTGAATATAGTGAAAACACTAGGAATAAACCAAGACAAACGTAAGCAATGCATTAATGATTATTGTAAAGTACATAGCGTATACCGCAAAACCAATGTTTAAACAAACAGAAAAGAAATTGCGAATGAATAAAAAACTAATGATCTAAGAAACCCTCCTTCTAGCCACTTATAGCATTAGACTTGCGAGGCTCTTCGAACTCAATGAGCCCTTCTTCAATTAAATCTTGGATCTTGTGCTTCAACGGTCCACAATCCTCTGTATCATGACCAGGACTATCTGAATGATAAGCGCACCTAGCATGATGCTTGTATCCAGGAGCGGGGTTAGCTGGAGCTGACTATAGAGGTAGCAGAGTTATCAGGTTCTGACTGAGCAGATGTTGTAAAGCTTGAGACAGTGGCATGTGCAACGGGGTGAATGCTCGTTTTGGCTTTGACCTCCAGGTGCGTTGGCCACCCTGTTGCTTTTGCTGATCCTTTTGTTGTAGTGTCGGGGTCTGATTAACCAGGATTTCCCCAATAGTGTTGGGTTCCTTTTTCCCATCGTATGACTTCTTTGTGTGATAGGAACTTGAGGGTGCCCCTTGTATCTTCCCATTTTTGATCCCATTTTCAATCCTTTCACCAATGACTACCAAGTCCGAGAACCCTGAAGATATGCTTCCGACCATCTTATCATAGTATGGTCCTTGCAAAGTACTCATAAATATGTCCACCAGTTCTTTTTCCATCAAGGGAGGTTGGACACGAGAAGCCATTTCCTTCCACCTTTGGGCATACTCCTTGAATGATTCATCCTTCTTCTGTGACATATTTTGTAATTGCATCCGGTTGGGTGCCATGTCCAGGTTGTACTTGTATTGCTTCAAGAATGTGTTAGCAAGATCATTCCAGCTTCGTATATAGGATTTCTCCAATTGCATGTACCAGTCAACAGATGCCCCGCTTAAGCTATCTTGGAAGAAATGTATCATCAGCTTTTGATCGTGGGCATAAGCAGCCATTTTTCGCACATACATGCGCAAGTGGTTCCTTGGACATGTGAATCCTTTGTATTTCTCGAAGTCAGGAATCTTGAATTTATGTGGGATAGTCAAGTATGAGACCAAACTCATTTCGAAGGCATCCACATCGAAAGCATCGTATCCTTCTACCACCTTTAGTCTCTCCTCTAGCGCTTTGATCTGTTCACTGTCCTTGAAGTCTTCCCTAGAGTTGGGATTAGACTGCTGCGTCTCAGGTGCTTGGTCTGTGTTGTCCACCTCTTGTACTCCGTATTGTAGATCTAGGTAATCCTCATCCTTAGGGACATTGTTAGCAGGGATGCGAACTGTGCGGGTTGTCCCTTTAGTCTGTGGTGTGGGGACAAATCCCTCTTGAGAGGCCTCTCCTCTCTCTTGGAATTGGATAGCTCTCCTGACAGATCGGACCTGAGGTCTGTCCTTAGCCGGGCCAAAGCCTGAAACAAATCCTAGCAGCGAGTTTTCGTCGTTGGGGATCTCATCCTGAACCAGTGTATCCCCAGACTGAACCTCTTTTGCCTTTTCTTGTTTATCTAGGAGGGCCTTCATGAATCCTAGCATCTGAGTCATACCTCCTTTAACTTCTTCCATACTAACCTTTAGTTGATCCACCTCCTCACAAAGAGCGGCTTGATTCTGTTCTAGCTGATCCATTGATTTCTTTTGCTGAAATCTTGTCCGATAAGGCGGTCGGGATGTTAGATTATCCTTCCCAATTGTCTCTTGCTCTGAAGGCAAAAGAGAAATCTTCTTTTAATGCCATGAAAATTATATGCATGCCATGAATGATATGTTTTATTCGTGTTTATGTCTTATCCACATCCATTGATTAAATATAATAATTCCTTTTTTTTTGTTTCTCATTATTTTCGTGGATAAGACATGATGCAAGAATGCACATGATGCATGATGAATGCCACAGTTATACGATATATATATATATATATATATATATAACATAATGGAAACGTATAATTAAACACATAAGCACATAAGCCCTAGGTTCATAGGTTCGACGTAACTGCTTAGGGTGCCTACCCTTCCCATTGGTATGTTCTAGAAGGTCTCATGGGATCGTTCGTAGCCGCCGAGACTTTTTGTCTCTTTGGATTTTGGAACAACTCATTGGTCCATGAAGTTCGAATTTTAGGGGTTGGTTCCCAGGGAGATCAGCTAAATACCCAGTCCAACCCTCAACAAGGTCGAGCCTCGTATCAGACCTTTCCGAATATTTAACCCACTCTGAGTGGAATTATAACAAGACTCGTAGGCGATGTAGTTCCCCTCTGGTCTTAATTATAATTCCCACGCTTAGGCTTAACAACAATAATATATAACCCAACAGTGTGAATTATATAACAATTAAACATTTTGCCAAACCTAAACCATTAACCACAAACCTAAACCCTCTCAAGCCTTAGGAGCATAATAATTCACCTATAGTGTATTTCCCCAGCAGAGTCGCCAGCTGTAGCAACCTGCCCTAAAAATTAAGCTTTTAGAGTCGCCACCTATTCTGAAGGGCGAATAGGAAACCCTACACAGTTAAGAGATTCGGGATAAGTTATTATAATCAGGTTGAGGGAAGGTGTTAGGCACCCTCAACCCTTTCCTAAGGTTTGCATCTTAAGATAAAGGTTATGGCTAAATATCGAGGTTTATAGCTAAGGAAATGAATAGGGGGAAAATTGAGATTTGAGAATGAATTGAAATTATAGGGGGGGAGACTCGCCTTGTTACCAAGTGCCTACGTATCTCCTTATGGAGAATCAGAGTCAACGTAGTTCGGGCACAGGGTTGTACACCTTTGAATTTGATTTGAAAGGTTTGAAGGCTTTTTGAATGGCCTTGTCGTAGTTTTAGAAGTTGCGATTTGAAAGGCATCTTGAATTGCCTGATTGAAAAGGATGAAAATCCGTAGTGTCGTGGTTTAGTGTTTTTAAGGTTTGGGCGTACAACCCTGATTTGATGTGTCACCGTTAGATGCAATGATCAATAAATTTGATTAGTATAGCTAACGGATTAATGGGGCATTGCTGGTTACTCAGATCGATAGATTGGTCGTCGCGGGCAGCAAATTAAATGTATCTTAAATTATATATTTTTATCTCTCATCTAATGCGACTAATAGCTTTAGTCGGGTCGAGGAGAGAATTACTCGAGAATCGATTATATTATTAATAAATAAGTTGAATGAATTATATTATCAATAAATAAATTGAATGAATTATGTTATCAATAAATAAATTGAATGATCAAAAATTATTCCTCGCCTAATACAACCAATAGGTATAGTCGGTTCGGGGAGAAATTATATTAAACAAGATAAACAATTAACAAAAAGAGTTATAGATTTAAATCATTAATTTTATTTATTTCTTTGAAGGGGGTGTATGTTATTAAAGAAATAGCAATTCTGGGGGTGCGAAAAGCAAAGGGCTCAGCCCATTAATTTTTAATCCATTTGGTTCCAATGTTACGCAGGTGTAGGGTTAGGGTGTGTATTCAACGATCCAGATCGTTGCTGCCAGATCCAAAGGCCTGCATGTTCTCATGTAGATTGGCTTGTGTGCTAGTCAAAATCTGAAGGTGGAAGAGGATTGAACACTAGAGTACCCAAAAATTTGCACCATCGGGGATGGGCTTAGAGATGCCTATCATACCCTAATTTTTGACCCCCCTGAGATGATATATCTTCAGGATTTTCATCAGGTCAAAGCAAGTACCCAGAGAAGTCACTTCTTCATCTGGCATTTAATCAAGGATGTTCAAAGACAAGAAAACTCAGGCAAAGGATCAATCAATAGAAGGATTGGTCTCTAACACAATCATAGGACTCAAAAGCTTCACTTTTATATTCACCTATGATTGATTAAGACACCCAGTCATCTGAGTACAGGTTTACTCAGGTCACCAGACTAGGGTTTTTGAGCCTATCAAGGACTCAAATCAGGGATCACCTTTGGGAAAACCTAAAAAGCTCCAGGACATCTATTAAAGACTTCAATCATCTTCAAATGATCCATACAATAAGATCCACTGGACATCACACCTCAATTCAAGATCCACAGTCACCAATTTCATCTGGTCGACAATTATGGTTTTTAACCTAATTCATCTGGATAGTTGACTTTTAATCAGGGCATGGATCCAAAACTCAAGACATGATTCAAGAACCTCTACTACCTCAATATAACCCATTTACATCACTCATTTGAGGAGAAGATCTTAATTCCACACAAAAGTCCAAAATCTCACTTTATTTGGAAAAAGTCAACTGTATGGGATCACCTTTGACTTTTAAGATTTTTGGTCAAACCATGACTTTCAAAGATCAATATCATCAATATATGGATATTAAAGTCATTTGACCAAAGAAATTCAAGAAGAATCATCAAGGAGCGAAAAGTCGGGAATTAGGGTTTTTGAGGGCATTGTGGGAACTCAAAATTTCACCTACACAACTCAAAAAACTTCCAACATGAAAGTTGTAGATCTTGCAAAATAAAACAACATCTTACATAGGAACTTTTTTCAAAAGATCAACCATTTAAGAGATTTGGAATTTTCAAGCTTTAGGTTATAAAAACTTAGAAATTTTTCTAAGTGTTTTTAACCTAGTTTTCATCCAACTTTGGGCTCATTTTTCACAATTTTCCCAAATGATTCTGAAGAAACCCCAAACTAATGATTTGAAGTAGATGTTTAGGGCTTTCCAAATTGTGCTCAACCTTCTCCAAATTCATTTTGAGCTAGGAGTTATGCTTGTTCAAAGTTGGCCTCATAAGGTGAAATTATAGGTCATGTACAAATTGGAACTTTGCAATTTTGTGCAATTAGCTTCACTAAGTGATTCTACACGACCTCTAATACATCTGCAAGCATGCCATACATCAATTTCCATCATTGCATAAGGATTGAAGAAGATTCCCAAAAACAAAGGCATGTGATTATGTAATGATTGCATTTTTGAATTTATGGCAAATGGTGAATCATCAAGGAATCTTTCTCTATGCCAATTAGAACTCTCCTCTGCATCAGAAATGTTCCCTAAGATCATACAAGATCAATGGTTGGGGAAGCTAGCCCGAAAATGCATCATTGCATTTGGGATATTTTCAAAATTTCTTCATGGCTAAGAAACCAAACTCACTTCACTAAGCAAGCTTGCTATGTTCAATTGCTCTGAACCATTTGCCTATAAATAGAGGGGTCTTTCTCATTCAGAAAACACACCAAAGCAACAGAATTCTTGCTTTCTCTCTTCTTTCTTCATACTTAAGGTTTTCAAAGGTTCTTTGGCAAGAAGACTCGGATTCTTCAAACCAGAGCTCTTCCTTTGGAATTAAGTATTCAAACACCTTAGGGGAGTCATTTAGAGGTGATCCAAACCTCTGAAACACTTCTGTACATGGGGAATCATCATCTTCACCTCTCACTTGGAGCTGTTGCAGTTGGGGTCGAGCAAGAGGTTCTGGGCACTTTCAGTCCAAGTTAAGCATCTCAACACCTTCCAGGAGGATCACTGAAGCTATCTAGATCGTTGCAACAACTCTGCAACACACTTTGATCAGAGCCAAATCTTCATTTTTCAGGTAAGTTTCAAAAGCTTCAAACTCTATGATTCACGCATGATAAATTTAAAATGAAGTTACCAGTTGGTTTCTGCACCTTCATAGATCATTAGCCCTCAATCAATTGCATCAAATCATGCATATATAGTATTTCATGTTTAATTTCAGTTTTAGGGTTCTTAGTGTTCATGCTTGCGAATTTTATGTTACACTTAGAATAAATGAAATTAAAGGACACCATCATGATCCTCGTCCAAAAACGAGCAAAATCCATCTTTACATCTTTGAACTTAGTTGAGAATTGAGGGAGATAGGATTTCCAGAAATTGAAATCGTGAGGTTGAAGATGAAGTTGCTTTGCGCGCGTTTTTTTGAATTCTCAGAAGCAAGTTTAAAATATAATCAATTGGAAGCGTGTTTTGAACGACTAAAACGTTCAGCTCACTTGGTTACAAGCGCCTCTCACTTTCTCATGCCTTAGGTCTGGGGTTCGATCCCCCCCTTAGACCTTTTTTTTTTTTTTTTTTCATTTTAACGCGCGTGTTTTATATATAACCAATTGGAATCCCTCTTTAGTCACACTGAGCGTGTAGCTCAGTTGGCTTTGTTTTGTGTGGTGACCATGGGAGCGTGGGTTCAAGCCTTGGTAGTGACAAAACAATATTTTTTTTATCACTTTTTCCATTTGATTTCTTTACAACTTTAAACAATTATTTAACCTATCAAATTAATTCATTTTAATTTCATTTTTTACACACTTGTCATTAATTATATCTATTTTGTGAATAATCAAAAAAATCATAAAAATATTATTTATTTCATATATTCCTATTAGGTTTAAAATAGTATGTTTTAAGTGTTTTCTTAAATACTTTGAAAATATATATTTTCATTTTGTTTTAACCTAATTACTTTGTGAATAATTTTATGATAAAACCCTAATTATTTAGGTCTTAATTAGGTATAGATTTCATCTTTGCCTTAATTAAGTTGACTTTTGTCAATGTTCAAAACTGTTTTCAGTCTCCAATTAAACGGATGATTAAGGTTTTCAAACAATAAAACCTTATATCATTTCAATCATTTTCAACTGTTTCTCATAAACAGTAAATCATTTTTAAGTGGGCCTCTAATAGAGTGTAAGTCCCAACACCTTTTTCTTTTCATAGTTTGTTTTCAAAAACTGTATTTACAAAATCTTCATTCTGTTTTCAAAATATTCTTCTGGTATTTGAAGGGCATTATTCCCGGTGAAACTCTTCAGATACCTATGTGACCTTTGTCCATCTTCACTTCTTCTGTTTTCAAAAGAAACATTAACTGTTTATCATATATATATTCAATTGTTATCCATCAATTACTGGTAAGGCTTTGTACATACTTCTTCAAAGGCCTCCACTCCATCCAGGTTAGGCTTTACAAGCTTTCAATTTACAGTCTTTATTTAAATTATTGTCAAATATAGAACTGTTTATATATATATTAGAACTACGTTTGAGTGTAAACCCTAGGACAATTAAACTATATATATATATTATAGGAATATGACCTAGGATTGAGAATGTCTTCCCGGTGAAGGCTCTTTCCTAATTAGAGATCTGTAGTTCAAACCCCCAAGATGAATTATTCCCGGTGAAACATCTTGGCAAAAACCTTAGAATCCAAAAAATAGGACACATCCACCCAAAGAGGAATTATTCCCGGTGAAACCTCTTACCCATTTGCTTAAAGCCAAAATAAGTTCAAAACCACATAGATTTCTCTTGTGCTATAACAAGGACCCTCGATGACCCTCGATTAGCCTCCTCTTGGGCTTTGTACAAGGACCCACAGGCTTCTTAAAAGCATTTCCAGCTTCCTCTTGAGCTTGTATACAAGGACCCATCAGGTTTCTTATAAACATAGGAACAGGTCTTTAGTCACCTTTTAACATACCCTGGTGAGTTTCTTCCAATTTAAACCAAACTTTAAACAAGCTAAGTTTGCCTGAATTTTACATTGAGTACACCTTTTGGAATGAGAGGCATGGACAGTCTCTGTCACCCTTATCTTCATTAATCTTCCTTAGCAGAGTCTAGGATCCATGTTTTGTTTATCCTTAGTCAGTGTCAGCCTTCATCTTGGGCTTTAAACAAGAAGTCTCCACTAGATATTCTTTCTTCCATTTTTAACATTCCTTCATTTTAACAAAAACCCCTGGAAAGGGTTAGCCTCCAAGTTCATTCAATAAACTGTTAAAACCCCTGGAAAGGGTTAGCCTCCAAAGTCAATTAATAAAAACTGTTTAAGAGAATAAAACCCCTGGAAAGGGTTGGCTTCCAAAAATCATTCTTTTCAAAAGATAAACTCACCAGCTGAGACAAAACCCCTGGAAAGGGTTAGCTTCCAAAAAAATCAGTCTTTTAATAAATAAATCCTTCAGTAGAGTCAAAACCCAACAAAAATAGTTAGCCTCAACCTTAGGCTTCATACAAGGCACCAAAACAATAAGACTCCCTTGTTAATAGTCAGCCTCAACCTTGGGCATTGTGCAAGGCAAATAATAGAGTCTCCCCAGTGAGTCCTTCATCATTCAGGTAGCCACAACCTTGGGCTTTGTACAAGGCAGATAAACCATACTTCATGTGTCAAAGATTCCTAACATCTAGGATCTTTTCCCTATTAGAGTCATTCATACTCAGTCAGCCACAACCTTGGGCTTTGTACAAGGCAGAAAATAATATTTTTCCTAGCTAGAGTCAGCCTCAATTCTGGGCTTTGTACAGAATACAAAGATTCCTTGTAATTAACCCCCAGTGGAGTCATCTCCCAGAGTCAATAAATAATACATTAATCAAAAAGCCTCAAGCTTGGGCCTCATACAAGCCAGTTAAAAAATCAAATCTTTTATACAGTAGATAGACATAGCTTATCTCTATAGAGAGATCTTTCCTCTATCTCACCACATTCGAAGAAACAAACATTACATTTCATTTTAATCAAGTCTCCCATTTAGGATTTTGAAAGGCATGAGCTGGCAGTAAAACCCAGACATGTGGTAACTTTCCCTAATTTGGATGAGAATTTTTCTTTCATTTAAGAGGCATTTGACTGGTATACTTGCACATACACAAGTAAGGTCCCCCTCTTGAATGAAATGAATTCAGTTATTCTGTCACTCTTTTAATGTTTGTGGTGGAATAGTAGAAATACCTCTCTATAAAGATGACTTCATGTCTCTTTACTGTAAACAGAGATTTAATTCAAGCTTCAACCTTGAGCTTCAAGCAAGGCACCCAAAAATAATTAATAATTAATTAGTTCCCCGAACTACAGTAAGCTCTGACTTCCATTAGGGATATGTAGGCATGAGGATCACAAGGAATCTCAGCGAGCTAATAAAATACCAAAAATAGTCAGTCTGTGTGACTGTCTTTCTTTTATTCAATTCAATTCCTTCTCCTAATACAAAGCAGCACAAACACATTTAGACACAGAGAAGGTTCCTGTAGTGTACTACAGATATGTAGGGTGCTTAAACTCTTCCCTATGTATAACCGACCTCCCGGACTCCAGAATTTCTAGTCTAGGTGAATCCCCACACTTAGCAAACTCCTAGGGTTTAGTTGAGATCTTTTTTTCCCTTTCCTACTTGTAGGACAATAAGAACTGAAACAAAATTCATCCCACCACGGGCGCATTCTCCTTCCAAATTTTGCGTGAAGGGTCTAGCGTGCCGTCCTCCCAAGTGAAACGGGGAGGTAAAAAAAAACTACACCACAATGCCACCAGGATATTGAGAGACTTGATTGAGATGGGCTTAAAGATACCATCCAGCTTGATAGACTTGAGAGTCAGAATACGTTGTACGTTAGACTGTATCTGAAGGATATACTTAGGACGAGTCGTACGTTAGTCTGAATCCACTGTATTGATAAATGTCAAAGTAAGCCATACGTTAGGCTATACTTTAGGACGAGTCATACGTTAGACTAGGTCCGATTGCATTGATTAATGTCTGGATAAGCCGTACGTTAGGCTGAAGGATAGGTCGTACGTTATACCGGATTCGATTGCATTGATGAATGTCTAGGTAAGTAAGTTGTACGTTAGGATGAAGGATAGGTCGTACGTTAGACCAGGTCCATTGTTTTGAGAATGGTCACAATACACCATACGTTAGGTGGTATCCTAGGATGAGTCGTACGTTAGACTGAATCCTTTGTATTGAGAAGTACCAGAATGAGCCGTACGTTAGGTTGTATCTGAGCTCGATGTATTGAGAAGTGTTTGTTGGAGGTTGATCGTGTCAGAACCGTTCGTAGTAACTGAATTAGATCTTGGAAAGATGATCGTGTCTATACCATTCGTGGTGATAGAATTAGATCTTTGAATGTTGGTTGTGTCAGCACCGTTCGTAGTAACTGAATTAGACCTTGGAAGGATGATCGTGTCTACCGTTCGTGATGATAGAATTAGATCTTTGAATGTTGATCGTGTCAGCACCGTTTGTAGTAATTGAATTAGATCTTTGAAAGATGATCGTGTCTACACCATTCGTGATGATAGAATTAGATCTTGGATCGTCAATCGTCTCAGTATCGTGTATAGTAACTGATTTAGATCTTAGAATGTTGATCGTCTCAGCACCTTGTGGGGTAACCAATTTAGATCTTGGAATGATCATCTCCATCGTTTGTATTGATGAATTTAGATCTTGGATTGATCGTCTCCACCGTTTGTATTCGTGAATTTAGATCTTGGATTGTTGATCGTCTCGACACCTTGTGGGGTCACCAATTTAGATCTTGTAATGTCAATCGTCTCAGCACCTTATGTAGTAACTGATTTAGATCTTAAGAAGATGATTATCTCTGAACTATCTTTGGAGAATACCCTGAACTAAGTGTCAGAATTAAACCTTTGTCTTAATTATCTCTGAACTATCTTTGGATAATAGCCGGAACTAAGTATTAGAACTAAATCTTTGTCTTGATAATCTGTGAACTATCTCTGGAGAATACCCGAAACTAAGTATCATAATTAAATATTGGTCTTGATTATCTCTGAACTATCTTTGGAGAATACCCGGAACTAAGTATCAGAATTAAATCTTGGTCTTGATTATCTCTGAACTATCTCTGGAGAATACCCGAAACTAAGTATCAGAATTAAATCTCTGTCTTGAATGAGTGTCTGAATTAAATCGTTGACTTGATTATCTCTGAATTATATCTAGAAGGTAATGTTCACTTGATTTGTAGGAATAGACTAAAAAAAGCAACATTAGTTTTATGCAATATCGTGATGCATGTATTGTAATGTTTATTTTTTTTAAAATGAATGAGAGTGTTATGCATATGCCATGAGGCGTATGTATGTTATGTGTGTGCCATGAGGCGTATGATGTATGAATACAAAATGTTGTTAATTATGATAGTAGATTGTAGTAGCGTCTGGCGGGGAAAATAAATCCCTGACTGTTGTGGAGAATACAGAGTACATGTCTTCCTTTTTAGTAGGAACTCCCGCTTCAAGCTCGAGGATGCTCAGCTGGGGATTTTTGACTTCTGCTTGGGTATGAGAGCAGTTTGAATGATTCATCTTGATGTGCCCTGACTGGGGATAAGAGAGATGAATGGATTCTCCGATGTTCTATCTGACTCAGCTCAACTGTGAGTGCCAACCTTTATGGAGATTATTCAAAGATAGCTTCTTGAGGACTACTCTGTGGGGATGTACTCCTGTGAAACCTTTATGGAGATTATTTGAAGATAGCTTCTTGAGGGCTATTCGTGGATGCTTTGCACATTGCCCCTAGTGATTTTAGTAACTGCCGGTCCAGGGCTTGTGTTGAGTGGGATACACCAATGAGTATTGATCGAAGTGTTGAACATGCCTTGCATAGCTTTGCCCCAACTATTAGGGAATTTTGAAGAGATTCGCCTCGCGAGGACCTTATGAGATGCGTACTATGCGTGACATGCCCCTAATACTTAGTATGATGCCCCTGACTGATCGGGAAGTAACTTTAGACCCACTTGGGTGCATGCCTCTGATTGTTAAGCATTCTTGAGAGATTCTTGGAATCTTGACCTGATTGCCCCAGATTGATTGGATAAAGCACATGGTGCCCCTTGTATTTATTAACTTTTAATCAACTGAGTTGGTTGTGAGGAATATTGTTGCTGAAGTGGTTTCGTCTATCGGGATGAATTTTAGTCATTAGTCGTACCCTGTGCAGGCTCTTCCTGATGCTAACACTTGAGATTATGTAGCAGAATATGTTTAATAATGAATTCATGAGATGCAGTGCATATGTATGTCTTGAGTTTTTGAAAGACATTAAAACAAAGGTGTAAAAGCGTGATATTTGTAAAAACGTGATATCAACTCAGCATTTATGGCAAACCTTAAGGAGTCAGGATACCCTTTTGGTGACAGTATGCTTTCGAATTAACCATGCTTCAGTTAGGACTTTCAAGGGTTGTAACGTGGCTTGGTTCACGGTTTAAGAAACAAAGGATAATGGCTCAAAGTTTATTTGTACCCATCCCAATCTTCATGATGTTCTTCGATCCTATGCTCAGTTAACTTTGCGTTTAAGTCCTAGCGGAGCTTGAATTCGTAACATTAACATTTGATGATGGTTAAAGCACCGGAAGTTTATTTGGACTGGCAGTCATTCTTTTTTGTAATTCTTTTTCTTTTTCGAGGATTTGTAGTGACCTCTCTTTTTTTTTTACTTTGTTATCCCTAACTTTTTCCTGAACTGTTTATTTTGAGATTACAGTCAGCGGGATGTTTCAATTTTCGATAAGTCTCCTTCATAGGTTTTGGCTTAACATCCTTTTCTTTTTGGTGGATATTGACTGCCTGATTTAATTGTTGCGGGAACCCATCATTATTTGTGTAAACAACGGCTAATGTAATTGAGTTAACTAAGTAACTACCCTGCCCCAGGTTATGATTAAGGGTTTTAAACTGCATATGAAAGAAAATTTCTACTCCTTAGGCTCAAAGGGGTTTACAAGGGATTAACACCCTTATATCTTCATTGTTTAGGAATTTGAAACAATGCCTGTATCGTCAGCATAGTCTGTTCAAAGGCATCACTGTATGAGGTTGCGATATCGTTTTCGTCATCCTCCCTCAAAAGGCTCACAGCTTAGCAGGAGTTGAATATCACAAAACATATGCAAAGTAAAGACACAATTTAAATAAGTGATAGCGAAATGATTAATTCAAGACAAACATATGCAACGCACAAATGATGATTATTAAAACAGATAATGTCTATCATAAGTTAAACAAACAGAATAGAAGTTGCAATTGAAAGTAGAACTAATGATCTAAAAGTCCTTCATTCTAGCCATTAACCAATCTTGTCATGATTAGGCACGGGAGTAGTGATCACCATAGGGGTCTTAGGAGTGTTGAATTTAATTTCCCCATCATCGATCATATCTTGAATCTTATTTTTCAATGTCCAGCAATTGTTAGTGTCATGTCCAGGGCTATTGGAGTGGTACACACACCTTGCACTAGGATTATATCAAGGAGAGGAAGTGTTGGACTTCACAGAAGGATCCCTCGCGGTAATCAAGTTTGCCTTTAGCAGATGTTGTGATGCCTTAGCCAGTGACATGTTGAGCTTTGTGAATTGACGGCTAGGCGTGTCTAGCTTGCTTCATTGTTGTGGAACTGCCCCAACAGGTAGGTTGCATTCATTGCGACCTTTCTGGTTGTATATAGCATCAGCCATATGAGGCTTCTCAGATAAGTTGAAGTCAATGATCTTGTCGTCAATTAAGTCTTGAATCCTATGCTTCAATGGTCCACAATCTTCGGTATCATGACCAGGACTGTTCGAATGATAAACACATCTTACATTATACTTATACCCAGGAGCAGGATTGGCAAGAACTGAATATGGAGGCAATAAGGTTATCAAGTGCTGACAGAGCAATTGTTGCAGAACTTGAGACAACAGCATGTGCTGTGGAGTAAACATTGTTGCATCTGCTAATCCTTTTCCTTCTTGGTTAACAAGGTTTTCCAACTCGTCTTGCCCCTTATCCAAGTTTAGAATCAAAACTTGGAATCAGATATTCTGAACCTGAAGGTCTTTGACTGATTGCTCGAGACCCATTTGTGCTTATAAACAGCGAGAAAGGATGAAAGACCTGTCGCAAAAACCTGTTATGCGATGTTGTGAATGCAAATGCAATGTTTTCAAGGATCTATAGGAAATTAGTTAGTAACATTAGAAAGTGATTTGGTTGCATCTTCGTTTGAAGAACCTTGATTCTTGGATGTTCATCTATAGGAATCAAGCTCACCATGTCGAGTGGGTCATAGCCTCTGATTCGAGATACCTATGAATTTGAAGGTGCATGGCTAGAGGAAAACAAATCCTCTTGCCTCTTGATAGGTATGGTGTCTTTGATTTGGAAGATATATGGCCAGAGAAAAATAAATCCTCTTGCCCCTTGATGAAAATTTAGTCCTTGATAAGGGCACCTGAAATTCTGCGCCCTAAATTCCTAAGATCCTTGAAAGGGTTAGTTAACATGCAATGTTATGATGTCATGATGTTATGCGAATGCAATGCATCAGGCAAAGTGTAAGATAGTAGGGATAAAATAAGTCCTACAAAACCTGCAAGGAAATCAAAGGGTTAGTAGCGCACAGAAGCAAGTCACACAATTGCCTTAGAGTTAGGCTTGCATGTAGTCCAAAGGTGCATACCCTCCCCACTGAAGTTTACTTAGTCCAAATTGTCCTGTATAAAGATCGGGTTCTAGGGAGCTCATATCATTGACCTTTCTCGAAGGCACTTATTTCAGTTCAGCAATCGAATCACCGACCGAAAATGTCCTGAAAGTCCAGTCCATATGAGTGTAGCTTCGAGTATCAACCAACTTCAGTCAGAACCAAAGCCAGCCATCTCGCTACTTTCTAATAGGCCAAAGTCAAGTTCAACTAAGATTCTAGGGGCAAATTAGTGCTTAATGACACCACGCAGCAGCCAAGTGTTTCCTCAAGACGGATCCCAAGGAACACCAGGACAAACCAATGTGTCACACTAACGATGGCCACCATATCAACTGCAGCAGTATACGCCGTGCAGTCTCCTTGGTCTTATGCCATTTACCTAAGGTACTTAGATCCGGGATAGAATCTTTCACAAGAGTAAACCTAAACAGGCCCACAAATATAAAGCAAACAATACAAACAATTGAAAACATTTAAGTGAATCCTGAACTTTAAGGTAACCCCTCTTTTTTATTCGAAAGCATCACCAGCAGAGTCGTCAGTTCTGTAATACGGTGGGAGAACTGACTTTTAATAAATGTCGCGGATAGCAAGAGTCGTCACCGACTTTTATTTTATCCATGATATAGAAAGGCTAAAAGAACAGAAAAAAGCTTTTTAAAAGACTTTGAGTTCGGGGGGTAAGTTATACAAAGGGCATGTGTAAGCACCCTTTGTATCCATGGTTATCCATGGGCTCTTAATTGCTTAGCTCACTTTGTTTTCAAAATGTTTGAAGTGTAGTGTGTGAATAAGAAAATGTTTGAATAAGAACTTTAGCTTGTAAATAAGCATAGTCTTTTTGAATAGAATCTTTGAAAAGAAGTGGGAAAAGATTTTGAAATTTGAATTTGTATTTGAATAGAGCAAGCAACCAGGAGCACCTACCCTAAGTTAGAAACATTTTTCTTTTAGCTTTTTAGTTTGAAAGGGCTATCCATACCATAAAGAGGGTAGGAAGTCCTTTCATTGGATGTTAAGGGTCATCGAGGAATCATCGTTCGCCATAAAACTGTCCGTACCATATAAAGGGTAGGTAGTCTTTAGGGAAGGATAGAATAGTCATTTAGGCAACAGGCGAGGATACCTTAGCAATTGGGACAATCATCATTTACCGAAGCAACTTCGAGGGACAAGATCATTTACTGTTAAGGCAACTTCGAAGGGACTATGATCTTATGATGATGAACTGAGAGTAACATTTGTTTTGCTTATGTATCCTCAGATTCGAGGGACTTGACAATTTTAGAATCGTAATTAAAAAGGCAATAGGCAGCATAATAAGGGTTACCCTAAAGGTGTGTGTGTGGCACAATCATGTGGTTCAATTCGAATATTTATCTTATAATTAGTGGGATAATTTATTTTAAACAAGGCTTGCACTCCCTAGGATTACTAACCACGCAATTAATATATTTACATGAAAATAAATTGCGGAAAGTAAATATCCTACGCTATTACAAGGCTTCGGAGATGGGGATTACATAACCAAAACGGGAAAGACAGAAAATAAACCTACAACTATTACAAGGCTTTGGGGCAGTTACATAATAATTAATAAAATATGCAGAAAATAAAAAAGCCTAATTACTATTACAACCCTTAGCAGTTACATAATATGAAAAACTATGAAGAAATAAAATACGGAAATAAAAATCCTAATTACTATTACAAACCAGGAGCAGTTACATAAATTATAAAAAAAATTCGCGAGAAAGTAAATAGCAGACGAATTGAGAAATCGAGAAAATATTTGAAGAAGAGGAAAAAGATTTGATGTTTAGAAAAATACTTTAAGTTAATGTTAATTGAATCCTAAATTAAATTATGAGTATCCTAAATCTAATCAATTATTGAAAAAATTATCTATTTAAATCAAATCAAATTAAATCTAATCTAATTGAATTTTAAATTGAAATTTAGTCTTAATTAAAAAATCTAATCTAATCCTAATTATAGTCAATTAAAATAAATGTCAAGACAATTAAATCAAATTAACTATTAAAACTAAATGTTTTTTGTGATTTTATGATTTTATGGAAATTAAATGAATTAAACAACCTAATTACTAAAATTAAATTAATTAAACAAAAAGGGGAAAGAAAAAATAATTAATAGTCTAAACCCTAATCCTAGTCCTAATTAGCTATGGGTTGATTTTAATTGTGTGGTTAAATAAAGAAAATTGTAGAGAAAGAAGAAAGAACGAAAAATTGACAAAAAGAAAGGGTAAACCTGGGGGTCGAACCCGAGTTGGGAAGGTGATTGGCGCTCGTATGCCACCAACCGTGCCAGCTTGCTTTTGGTGTTAGTGGATGGATCGCCAGCGGTTAAGGCGTGAAGGAGTGATGTGGATCCGGTTTATTCAGTGGTTCTGACTGAGTTCCACTTCTCTTTTTTTTCCTCTTCTACGTCTATGGTAGATTATTTTCCATGTGATTTCATATTCTTCCACATATGTATTCTCTCTTCTCTATTCACATAAACAAAATTAAATCAAAAGAAAACAACATTTTCAGAACAATAATCATGGCCATCAATTGAACTAATAAAAAGCTAACAAAAAAAAAACAACACCACCTAGGGGCTTCGATGGCGGTTTGTGGAGGAAAGATGTGCGTTGAACCACTCGGTTCTACGGTGAGAGGAAGATGTAAGTTCTTGAGTTTCTTTTTGAAAGTGTTCTTGATTTTCTTCAACAAGCTATGAATTTGTTATGGTATTCATGAGAGAAAGTGAAGTTTGATATTAGAGAGAAGGAGGAGAAAATAATTTTTGTGTTTGTGAGAAGAGAGAGAGTGAGAATAAGGGTTAGAAAGTTGTTGTGAATGCCTAATGTGTAAAAATTAGTGATATTTATAGTGTAACTTAGGTCAACAAATATGGAATAAAAAAATCAAATATTAACTATTCATTAAAAGCTCAAATCAAAAATAATTTGATTGTGATCTTTTAAATGATTAACTAATATTTTCTTACAAAGATCTTTACTTGTTACCCAAGTTGTGAAAAATGTTAAAAATAGAACAAATAAAATTAAAAACTTCTTTTTTTGGATTTTTTTGAATATTTTATGATTTTTGATGATTTTTTGACTAAAAAATGTATAAAAGTGAAAATTGACTATTTTAAAAAATGCATATTTAAATAGTGCGGAAATTAAATTAAAATAGTGAAAAAAAATACAATTTTTATGATTTTTGAGTAAATAGGAATAAAGTTAGCATTAAAATTAGAAAATAAATAAAAGGGAGAAAAGTTAGAAGTGAGATTCGAGTCCGGGACCTCTCGCTCTTGTACCTTTTAATCTCAAATTCTTACCAACTGTGCTACGTCATTTATTCAAAATAAAGTGACATTTGCAAATATATAAGGGAAAATTTTGGGGTATGACAGACCCTACCTGTAGCAAGCTTTGTATTCATTCAAGATGATCAAAGATAAAGTGTTGGTTGATTAGTTGGATATGTTCAACAAGCTGATTCTTGATCTTGAAAATATTGATGTGAAGATCGATGATGGAGATCAAGCGCTTTTATTATTGTGAGCTTTGCCTCGAACACTTGCTCACTTCAAAGAAACTCTCTTGTATGGAAGGGAGTCCCAGACCTTTGAAGAAGTTCAATCAACCTTGTATTCTAAGGACTTGAACGAACGAAAGGAGCATAAACCTTCGACTGTTGGTGAAGGTTTGGCCGTTAAAGGAAAATTCTTGCGAAAGGATGGTAAGTTCGACAAGAAGAAGGTAAAGGCCATTCGAAGTCTTACAGTGGCGAAGCATCCGACATTCAATGCTATCATTCTAAGAAGGGAGGTCATACAAGAAAGGTGTGCCCTGAACGCCTTAAAGATCATGGAGGTAAGGATAATGGCAATGCAGCCATTGTTCAAGATGATTTCGAATCATCTGATGTTCTTGTGGTTTCAAGCAGTGACTCGTTAAGAGAGTGCATTATGGATTCAGGTTGCACTTGGCACATGACACCAAACAAAGACTTGTTCGAGGAATTATGTGATCAAGATGGTTGATCAGTATTGCTGGGAAACAACAAAGCTTGCAAGATTGCAGGTGTTGGATTTGTGAGATTCAAGCTCCATGATGAGTCAATAAGGTTGTTGACTGAAGTCAGGTATGTTCCTGATTTGAAGAAAAATTTGCTTTCTCTTGGTGAATTCGACAAGAAAGGATATGTTTTTCAAGGAGAGAAAAGTATCCTAAGAGTCATGAAGGGGTCGAGGGAAGTCTTGAGAGGCGTGAAGAAACAAGGCTTGTATACCTTTGAGGCTGAAGTTGTAAGTGGTTCGACAAATGTTGCATCCACGAAACCTTTGTCGAAGACAGAAATATGGCACATGAGATTGGGCCATGTCAGGGAAAGGGGTCTGGTCGAATTAGGGAAACAAAATATGCTTGGTGGAGACAAAGTCGAAAAGCTGAAGTTTTGTGAACTCTGTGTACTTGGAAAATCTTGCAGAGTGAAGTTCAACAAAGGTAAACAAATAACACACGGATCCCTTGATTACATCTATTATGATCTTTGGGGCCTACAAGGTGTCCATCACATTTAGGAGCAAGGTATTTTCTATCCTTAATTGATGATTATTCCAGGAAGGTGTGAGTATTCATCCAGAAGACTAAGGATGAAACTTTTGAGAATTTCAAAAGTTGGAAGACTCTGGTCGAAGATGTCTTTAACAAGCCACGTACCTCAGACTATGGTGTTTGTATTTGAGCAAATATATTTTTATACTAGTGAATGGTCATACATGAAAATGATTGTTACTCTTATTTTTGTGGTACAAAAGAAGTACAATATTATGTTATGTTGATGCTTTTTATATACATCCCTAAAAATGATTGTTTCGACCATGTTAATAATAGGATTAGAGTTAAATAGAAAAGGACAACAAGGTTAAAATCTATATCCCGCTGTCATTAGGGGTGAAAATAGGCTGGGTCGAGCTAGGCTTTGCCAAGCCTGAGCCTAGCCTATCGAAAAAATCGAAGCCTAAGCTTGGTCTGTAACCTGTCGTAGGCTTATTGTTAGGCCTGAGTCTGGCCTTTTCGAAGGCATGGTTTACCTGTTAGCCTACATAAAAGCCTATTAGTTTTAGACATATGTAAATAAGCAATTAAAATAATATTTAAATAAACTAACTAATTAAAAAACCAAGAGACTAAAAATTTGTTTGCATTGACTTATTTTAACTTACCTATTAGCATTATTTTTGTGAGACTATTTGTTTAAGAGAACTTATGAAAACAATGTTTATCAGATGTTTTCATCTTATTTTATAAGTTCTTCAAGATAATCAACTTTTATTTATGTATTTTAATTTAAAGTACAAAATATAACATAATAATAATAAATTATTCATATTTATTTAAATAGGTCGGCCTGATAGGCTTAAAAGACATTTTTTAGGGCCTGAGGCCTGACCTTTTTAATTAAATACGCTTATAAAATAACTTTCTAGCTGTCATAAACCAATTTTTGCCCCTTGCCCATTTCATATAGTCATGAGTTTATCACAATGCTCGTAATTGTCTATTTCCATTTCCACCCTTCTCATTTTAGTTCATATTCCCTGGTTCTATGTTTTCTTGTTTACTTCTTAAGTCATCTGTTCGTTAAACATTTCATTTAAGCAAGAATTTTGGTTTCACTTGCATCTAAGTTCATATTTTTTTCTTGATCCTTTTGTTTTGATTTTTAACTTGATGCATTGGTCAACTAATTGCATTTTTCTATTCATTATTTCTATTTTTAAATTGGTTTTAGTGATTAAATCATTGTTTAATTGTTATTACTAATTTCAAATAGATTTAATAGGAATCGTTTGAGATAAAAAAGAATATTAATAATGATAGTAACCTTTTTGTTAATACAAGGACAAAAATATACATATAGTTTTAATTACATTTCAATCATCAACAGAAAAATCAATAAAAAAAATAAAAGAGAGAGCCATTGTTGTTCTTCAGTGCTTACAGTTCCATCAAGCATCATCAACTTGCCTCATCACCATCATCTCTTTGATACCTGCACAAAACAACAAAACCATGCTGTCCAACCTTGATCCACCAACTTTTCTGAACAATCAGTCCAAAGATTACACTATAATAGCCAAAACAATTCCTGCATAAAAAAAAAGTAAAAAAACAGTACATAAAAAATGACAAGAAGAAAGCCTAGTGGCCAAGAATCAATCCCAGCCATCGATTCAAATTCATCAACACGTCATTGTCCCCCTCAAAATATCAGTCTTCAACTCTATAAGCAAGTCACGGAAACAATGAAAAGGGACCAACAAAAACTCTTCTAAACCTCTACCTGATTCTTAGCTCACGCACCTCAAACCTTGGTTCACTAACCTCCCTCAACTTTCCATCAGAACTTCATCAGCCACTTTACAAGCACAATCAATCACACACAGCAAGCACAATCAATCGCAAACAAGCACAACACAAGAAGAAGATGACGAAGGTGAAATCGGAAATTAAATAGGAATGTACGTGAATTTTCGTTCTTGTTCTTATTTTTAATTTCCTTGTGCTCTTATAAATTGTAATCTGTATCTGACTAATGGATTGAAGTTAGAGATTGTTGGTGTTTGGGTTTTGCTTTTCTTTATGCTTTCAATTGAACTTCCATGGCCACTACATCAAGAGAGAGGGTCCAAAGTTTGAGTTTCGTTGTGAGTTTATTCCATTATCATTTTTCGGTTTGCAAAATGTGAGTGAGGTAGAGGTGCTCATGGACCGTTATATAACCCGTCCATATCCATATATTATCCATTTAGCATAACCGGATTTTAAAACCAATTGTCATAACCGGATTTATTTTTTCAAAACCGGTTATAAACCGGTTACATCCATAACCTGATTTAATAACCGGTTTTAAGATTTAAACTTATTAAAAATTATCCAGTTTTGAACATAAAAATTCACTTTTTAAAAATTGAATATTTATTTTTTTATAATCATTTTCGGCATAAAACTGATAAGCTATTTCAGCAAACATTTGGGATTATTACAAGAGATAAACTGTTAAAGCTACATGTTTGTTACATATAAAAAATCTCTTGACTATGATTGAAACCATATATAACAAAAAAATTGGCATTTTGCAGTAACTATTCACTCTGTTACTATCCATTCTCCTTGCAGCAGCATAAGTGAATCTACTATTGATCGCACCCTTCAAAAGATACAAACGTTAAAAATATATATGAAATATATTATATGTTATTTATTTCATATGTAGCCTAATTAGTAATCACCAACACATGTGACTCCATTCAACTTTATCAAATTACTACATGTATCGGTGTATCGTTGTTGTGTCGGTGTTTCATTATTGACTACAATAGCTGCATCTTTTCCTTTTTGGATTCCATTAAAGTGGTGTTTCTGTGTATTTGACACAATTTTAATCTAATTATGACAGTCTTGAATTTATGATAAGAAACTAATCCTATGAGATAATATAATAGAACCAATTCCAAATTGCAACTAAGTCAGAACCAATACCAAAGCACAGCGGAGACAACTAGTACTAAACTGGAAGACAAACAAACAATATGTTAAAACAGCATGACAAGTTGGTTATGCCTTCAAACATTCCAATAAACTAACACAAACACCATTGATCCTAGAGGAATACCGACATTAAGAAGTAAGCATTAAAGTATGATAATACCTCAGTTATAATTGTCTTCAATCCTCATCAAGGGAAACATAACTATTATCTCTATTAGATGCACTTTGCAAAAAAAATCTGAAAAATCAAGCTAGAAGTCTTAAATATAAAAGGCATAGAATCTAAACATCAAATGCTAGAAATAGACATCCTTCAAACATAAATTCTTCAGCTAAGAAAACTATTGTACTTAAAACTTCAGCTAGACTTAAGAATTCAAGTACAGCATAATTGAACATATACTAGTTATAAAGCACCACAAATTGAATCAATAATTCAAACTTTGGAACCAAAAATTAAATTATCTGAACAGCTCAAGAGTTAAACAAAAAAGCGTAAAGGTGTTGATGGAAATAGAGTTAATGTTATTGATGTTTGTCACACTGATATCTCACAATGGAATCCTAAACATTTGTCTTTTCAAGAGCTTAAAGTTCAACCAGGAATTGTTCCTGTTTGATACTTCCTTCCACGGGATCATGTTGTTTGGGTGACATTGAAGAATAATTATGCATCTTTAACAGAATAAAGAGAACTATGAAATCTAATCTAGTACTTTATAACCACTGGTCATGCCATGATTAATCCTCTGGTAATTCAGTTTTTAAATTCCAGTAGAACAATGATAGCAAGACATTCTCTAACAAATTAAATTTATGTGAATTTCACAATAACAAAACTTTAAAATGCAAACAATAACAATAAAACTAAAATTACCTCGCTCAATTTTCTCAAGTTCGTCGATATCATCTTGCGTAGGCACTGGCGAAGGTGATCCACCAAGCCAATCTTCTGTGCAAATAAGTGCTTCCATGGATCTAACGGTTAGGCGACTACGATAGTCATCAAGCACCCTTCCTCCAGTACAGAAGGCAGACTCAGAAGTTACCATTGAGACGGGTATAGCTAGAACCTCTCTCGCAATGTTAGCTAGGATTGGAAGTCGACTTGAATGCACCTTCCACTAAGTCAAGATATCAAAGTTAGGAATATCACCTTCTAACCCATCTTCAAAGTAGTTTGTTAATTATGATTTCACTCCACTTGACTTGAGACCACTGGATTGCAAAAATATCCCATAATAATATTCGGGATTTCCAATTCGTCCAACTAATTCAGGGGGTTCAACAAAGCTACTTTGAGATCCACTAGTCGAACCACCATTATACCCCTTAAATATGGTTTTCAAATCCGATTCTAATTTATCCTTCAAGATTTCAGCATTTTGTTTATCAAAGTTTTTTTTCGATAAACCAACGAGCATACACCAATTTTTTCCTAGGATCTAACACAAAAGAAATTACCAGCAACATGTTCAATTTTTAAGGACTTCCCCAATACTTATCATATTTCTCCTTCATATTTAAAGCTATATTCCTTGTATGAGCTAAAGATGGCTCTTTATAATTGCACATGTTTTTTATAGCTAAACCAATTAAAAATACCTCTGCCAAGTACATATTACTTGTCACATATGTTGAACCTGATATGCGCAAAGTTGAAGCCTTAAAAACTTTAAAAAATTGAGCAACCTCGCGTGCTTTCTCCCAATCTAAAGCGGTAGGAATGCCACTCCTTTTCTCAAGTTCTTCACAATACTTAGCATCAATAATCTCAAACTTAATAAAGGCTATTTGAAGTTGTAGAGCAGCCTTCAACATGTCATATGTTGAATTCCATCGAGTATCACAATCGAATTGAACACTACCCTTGTATTCAATATGTCTACTTCTAACACATGCGAAAAACTTATGTTCTCGACTCGGGGAAGACTTAACATACTTGACAGCATCTCTAATTCTTGAAATTGAAATATCAATTTCTTTTAGACCTTCTTTAACCACTAAATTCATGATGTGTGCACAACATCTTGTATGAAAGTGATCTCCATTCAGAACCAAATTATTTCTCAAACTTAGCCTCCTTTGAGATTTTCAATCCCGAGATCATTTGATGACGCATTGTCAACAGTCACACTCAAAACATTTTTCAACCCTCAATTGTCCAAGCATTGTGAAATCGTATTTGCCATTACTTCTCCTGAATGGCTTAAGACTTGAACAAAATTCAAAATCTTCTTGTGCAATGTCCAGTTATTGTCTATAAAATGTGCTGTTATGCACATGTAGCTCATGTTTTGACATGAAGTCCAACCATCTGTGGTCAAGCACACACTTCGACAATGTTCGGAAAGAAATCTCTTCAATCTTTCCCTTTAAAAATCCCACAAAGACAAAACATCACGTGCTACAGTGCTTCGGGAGATTGGAATATATCTTGGCTGAAATACATTCAAACAACGACGAAAAGCTTTATGATCCGCATGCATATACGGAAGCTCCATTTCCACAATCATGTCAACCACTACCTTTCGACATTTCTCTTGGTCAAATTTGACTAACACCATTGTTGAAGGGGAAGCCACATTTGATGTTGATGAAGGATTTGTTTTCAATCTTTTACTCTTGCAATTCTTTGAATGAGCAGCCATGGAAGATGTTCCAATATTGGAATTTAGCTTGGAGCCACAGTAATTACATCTAGCTATACCAATCAACTCTAAATCAGGAGTGAAGTGAGTCCAAACAGAAGATTTGTTTCTTCGAGTAGAAGTAGTTCCCAAGCTTTGTGTTGTCTCATCCGTCATAAGATTTGATTCAGACATTTCCTTCTTTGAAAAGACCAATCAAATGTCGAATTAATTCATTATATCCATTTGAAAGAACATGTGCATTGTGTGAGAATAGATCAAAGACATATTGTAAAAAGGTACAAAAATTATGTATATGCACTAGGCTTAATTAAGAAAAATCTCTATAAGCTGGCCTGTTTGTTTGGTTTCCTGTCTTGCCAAAGAAACTTTTAACAAATCATTTTACGTACCACAAAATATAATATGCCTTATCTTGTAAATGAAACACTTTTCTTTGGCCTCTCAAAAATTTATCCGTTTGGTCTCAGCATCTAATATATAATTTGGCTTATTACGATAATGAAGTATGAAGACAAAATCATGATAGTTTCAGTTAAAATAAGCTAAAAATTTATTAAGTCATTGATCGGTTTATATTTTTTCCAAAAGAGTTACTAATTAGTTACTTGTAATTTTGTTCCATTGTTACTTGAAATAGAATAATGCAGAAACAATAACATGAAAATAGCTGAAAAACGAAACACTACCACATGCTGCAGATGGTGATAAAGAAAAAAATTCATTTCATTCACTAAATTATAAACAAAACTATCACATGCTGCAGATGGTGGGAAATGAATGAGTTTACCTGGGTTGATTTCTTATTTCCTTCCACAAATTGAGAATGAAAGAGCACAAAAACTATATTGATGAAACCGAATCGATCGAGAATGGAGAAATTGATGAAACCGAATCGATCGAGAATGGAGAAATTGATGAAACCGAATCGATCGAGAATGGAGAAATTGATGAAACCGAATCGATCGAGAATGGAGAAGATAGAATAGTGTTTAGGGTTTGGGTTTTCGATCGATAGAAAGGAGAAGAAAAGCGTGAAACGTGATTAGGTTTTTGGGCTTTGGGCCATGTTGGATCTTTTATTTGGTTGTGGTTATCCAACTAATTGGTTATGGATATCCAAATAAATTTTAAAATGGATTGGTTGAAAATCCAAAATAAATTTAACCGGTTTTTAATAATCGGATATGGATATGGTTATGGATAAACCATTAAACCGGTTAATTTGAGCATCCCTAGAGTGAGGGATCGATGAACGTAAGAGATGGGGAGAGAGGCGGATTAGATTTCTAGGGTTTCTTTAAACCTAGCCTCATGTTGGTAGAAGGGCAGATCTGGGTCGACCGGTCCCACCCATAGTTTTTTTTTTGTAGTTGTTTTTTTTTTGCTTCTTAGGTTTCTTACTCTTACTCCCATCCGGGGTTCACGCACCAAATCTGGCCCAATTTTTTTCCTTATTTTATCCTTTTATTTTGATAGCTAGATTTTCTCTTTGTGTATCCTTAAAAAATACCAAAAATTTTAGAATAGTTTATTTATTTAAGGGTTAAATGGCTTTCACCCCCCTGCAATAGTAGCGAGATTTGATTTTCCCCCCTATAAAAAAAAATTTAGTCTTCGCCCCTTAGAAAAAAAGATTCTGTTTTCAGACACCCCCTATTCTATGTTTGGCTGACTGGGCTTAGAGAATCTTACTGACTGGGCGCCATAATCCATGTTTGACTGACTAGGCGTATGACGTGGCTACCTTTGGAAAGCTTGGAAAAATTGCAAAATAATAAGTTGCAAAACCTGGGATTTGAACCCAAGTCACTAAGGCAACATTACTGCAAGCTTACCACCAAACTATGCATGTTTAGTCATTTATAATTGCAAAGGAGTTCTATATATTAATACTCCATTCTTTTTCAATAATATATAAATTAAAAAAATTGTAATAATATTTTTGTTATATTCCGAAATTATTTTAATTAACGTTTTTTTTATAATTATATTTAAAAAAGCTGTACATATAAAATATTTAAATAATTATATAAATGTATTATTTAATAATTATATAATTATAAAATATTTAAATGTATTTTAATTAACGTTATATATATATATATATATATATATATATATATATATATATATATATATTTAAAAAAGCTGTACATATAAAATATTTAAATAATTATATAAATGTATTATTTATGAGGAGGGTTATATTTACTCCAGGAGTAAGTTATTATAACTTACTCCAAATCTACACCATTGATACTTCTCAATCTAATGGTTAAAAATAATAAGTAATTAAATGTGGAGAGAGAAAACTATTACTTATTATTTTAACCATTAGATTGAGAATAATCAATGGCGTAGATTTGGAGTAAATTATAATAACTTACTCTTGGAGTAAATATAACCCTCCTCATTATTTAATAATTATATAATTATAAAATATTTAAATGTATTTTAATTAATGTTTTTTTTATAATTATATTTAAAAAAGCTGTATATATAAAATATTTAAATAATTATATAAATGTATTATTTAATATTTATATAATTATAAAATATTTAAATGTATTTTAATTAACGTTTTTTTTATAAAATATTTAAATGTTTTTTAATTAACGTTTTTTTATAATTATATAAATGTATTTTAAATATATTTTTAAATATTTTATTATTATAAAATTATATAAATGTATTTTAAATATTTTAACATTTTTTTATATAATTATATAAATGTATTTTAAATATTTTAACGTTTTTCATTATAAAAAATATATAAAAATGATTTATAACACAATTAATTTAACACAATTAACTTTTATTTATAACTGATTTTTTAAAAACGATTTTATTTATTGTATATATTAACTAAATAAAATAAATATAGATAATGCAATAATTATAAAACTAATTATAACTTTCAATTATAAAACTGAGAAATAATTAATACAATAAAATGTTAAAAATGTTAAAAATTTTAAAAAATTTATAATTAATAACGTTTTTATTAACATTTTTATTTATAATTATTAACGTTTTTATTAACATTTTTAATACAATAAAATGTTAAATAATTAATAATTAAAAAAACTGAATAAAAACGTTAATTAAAAACGTTAATTAAAATTATTAAAAAAATGTTTATATAAATTATTAGATAATACATTTATATAATTATTAAAAAAACTTTAATTAAAAAAATTATTAAATAAAAAATTTAAATAAAATTATTAAAAAAACGTTTATATAAATGATTAAAACTGAATAAAAACGTTTATTAAAATTATTAAAAAAAATGTCTATCTAAATTATTAAATAATACATTTATATAATTGTTAAAAAAAACGTTAATTATTAAAACATGCATGGTTTGGTAATCACATAACATATTAAGAATTAATATTTATATAAATTATGTAAAGCTTTTTTTTATAAAAATTATTCCCTAAACTTATTAATTTGAAATTATAAATAACATTTTAGTAACTTATTAATATATAGAACTCCTTTGCAATTATATACAATAAAACATGAATGGTTTGGTAGTAAGTTTGTAGTATTGTTGCCTTTGTTACTTGTGTTCGAATCCTGTGTGTGACAACATTTTTAATTGTGTTTTGCTTAATAAAATAGTATACAATAAGTCCAGTCAGCCGAACAAGTAAATCAAATGCCCAGTCAGTAAGATTCTCCACGTCCAGTCAGCCAAACATGGAATAGGGGGTGTCTGAAAGCATAATCTTTTTTTTCTAAGGGGCGAAGACTAAATTTTTAGTATGCAATAAGTCCAGTCAGCCAAACAAGAAAATCAAATGCCCAGTCAGCAAGATTCTCCACGTCCAGTCAGCCAAACATGGAATAGGGGGTGTTTGAAAACAAAATCTTTTTTTCTAAGGGGCGAAGACTAAATTTTTTTTTAAGAGGGGGAAAATAGAATCTTGCTACTATTGCGGGGGGTGAAAGCCATTTAACCCTTTATTTAAAAATGTTTTTTTTATACTAATATCACAAAAAAATATTTTAGATTTCAATCTTGGTTATTATTTTCTTAAAAAACACAAATATTTTCTCTTTAGATGTATGTTTTGGATTTCTTTCAAAACATTTAAATAACAAAAAGATTTTCCTTTGAATTCATTAATCTTATTTCACACTTCAAACAATTTCAATAAACCTTGGTCAACACCAAGTACCCATTTTCAAACTTCCTTTTAATAATTGAATCGAGTTTAGTCAATGATGGATGAATCAAGAAGGATTTGTACGTACTTGTACAGGTTGTTCTAAAGCATTTGTTACCTCTTTTTACAAAACCCTAAAAAGAAGTTCTAATCCCTCTTTTTCTTGCCCAAGTGTGAATCTCTTTCATCGCCCAAGTGCGAACCTTTTCCATAATAAATCTTGGTCAACACCAAGTTCCTTTTTCCAATTCCTTTTTCATAATTGAAATTACTTTTAACTATCAAATCGAGTTTAGTCTTAATGAATTAATCAAGAAGGGTTTGTACGTACTTTTGCAAGTTGTTCTAAAACATTTAGGCGATGGCCGTTAACCCTTTGTTTGAATACTTGGATTCCATTAAAGACCTTTTAAAACTTGATTCGTCTCACAAAAAACCTTCAATTCGAACTCATCACTTCATTTTTTTCCCAAGTGCAAAGCTCCTCTTTGCCCAAGTGCGAACCCCATTTCAAATTCGTCTTTTTCCGTCCAAGTGCGATCAAACCCATTTTCAAAAATAAAATTAATCAACCCACAAAAATTTCTCGCCATCCCGAACTACGATGCTCTGACTTTCCCATTCCACGAGGGAATACGTAGGCACAAGATGCGATGTCTTGGCGAGCACAATGATAAAAAAAATCAAATCTCTGTCCTTTATTTTGCCTCGCATATTAATTAGAAAGCAAGTAAATATCACGATAACATTTAACCACAAGACAACTAAATGGGTCCCACCGAGTACGATGGATGTAAGGGGTGCTAATACCTTCCCCTTGCATAACCGACTCCCGAACCCTAATTTAGTGGTGATGACCATCTTATCCCTTCTTTCGTGGGATTTATCAATATTTTCCCTTTCCTTTTAGAATAAATTAAATTTGGTGGCGACTCTGTTGTATTCCGAGCGTGCGATGCGCTCGAGTATTTTTTCGTGCCGCAACACCCGCAAATTGTCTTCTGGAGGATATGAAAAACTCAGGGAGATAAGGATTATTGAAAAACGAAAATAGAGACAACAACAAATGGGAGATGTAACACCCTTCTAAACCCCGCGACAATTAAATAAATAATCAGAGTAGCATGAAACAAGGGTGCCACAATTCGATTTAAAACACAAAATAACGTACTTCATTGTCATGCATTAACTAAGGAACATTCATCAATAGTTCACAACATCTCATGTCAACACAACGGAAAATTAATCAAATGGATAGGCACAAGATCTTTGATACCATATCCCATAAAATAACCCAAAAACAAACAATTAAAGTTATAAACTCAAAACTAGTGTTCCCCAGTGTTACAATATCAGAGCATGACACTTGACGCTACACTAAACACACAGACTTATGAGCTAATCCTCACCAAGTCGAAAGCCGCTATCCTCAATCTGTAAAATGATAACATGTAAGGGTGAGTCTCATTCACAATTAATAAATATTATGTATTCATAAGCAACATAACATCATAACATACCATTCACCCAAATTGTAGTATATTCAGATTTTCATACAATTATCAAGTAACCATGCCAAAAATTACATCACCAAAATATAGCACTGAAACTCATTCAATCATGTTATATCAATATGCATATGGACCAACTGACACTATGCATGTGGTACCAATAATCCGTGGACTTAATCCACCCGACCGATCTAAACATCACCGAGATACGGCCTAACCGACAAAAATTCCATACAATGGGAATTATGTCCACCAGTGATCCAAATCATCATCGGGATCCATCACCTAGTACATATGAATGAATGCACACATATAACATACTTAAAAATATCACCGATCCAATGCACCGCATCATCTCACCATAACTCACCATTTTCATCACCGATAAAGTATGTACATATTTGTACAATCATTCAATTAATTACACATTCATCATAATAACCATAATAATAACCACCATTCATTTGTCATCACACCGAAACATTGTCATATTCACACAATCACACATATGCACAATATTTCATTTTGCAAAGCAATTAAATCAATTTTAAAAATAAGTCAGGCCACTGCCCATCCCACCAATTCATCATATACAATATTTAATTTGCTTTACGACGTCCAAAACGGCACTAAGAAAGGATACACGGATCAAAAGATACGCTATCTCAACGTTTAGAAAAATTTCTGCACAGCAGGGTCCGCTTAGCGGACCACCAGCGACCCTTGACAGAAGCGAACTATGTTGGGACCTCTGCTCAGCGGACCTACCTCCGCTTAGCGGACGTGCGATTTTGCAGATTCGCAGTTCTGCGAAAGACCCTGCGATTTCACACATCCAAGGTCTAAAATCGATTTTAAACATCATATAGAGCCAAATAATCATCAATTACATCATCATACATCATTATACATCAAAACAACACATTATTAACCAATAATCTATGCAATTTCATCAATTATAGCCTCTCTAAACCTAACAATCCAAATCCCAATACAACCAATTGAATCAAATAATATCCTAATCATTCTATTACCTATAATCACATAATAGATACTAAAAGGAAGAGTCCCCCCTTACCTTAGATCTGAGTTCTTGAAGGTTCCCTTCTTCTTCTTCTTCTTCTTCTTCTTCTTCTTCTTCTTCTTCTTCTTCTTCTTCTTCTTCTTCTTTTTCTTCTTCTTCTTCTTCTTCTTCTTCTTCTTCTCTTCTTTGCTCTTTCACTTGTTCTTCTTTTTCTCACAATTGGCTCTTTTCTTATTTTATGAAAAATAACTTAAAATAAACACAACTTAGTAAAAGGCCTAACCAAATAGCACCCCTCTTTTACTAACATTACACCTTAAGCCCAATAGATCTTATTCCATAATTTTCCAGATAAATCCAAATCAAAATACCAAAATTCCAATTAATTAATTTAAATCCAAATTAAATTAATAAACGAAAAATATGGGGTGTTACAGGAGATGCTTCACAAAGCCTTGATCCTAACCCATTTCTACCAACATGCCATGAGAAGTAGAAGAATGCATGCTAAAAACCACTTGGAGAATTCACATGCAAGGCTAACTTGGTAGCTGATGAGATTGTTGTGTCCTAGATTCTTTTATAATGAATAATAGGAGTATAATAAATTAGAGTTCACATAAGAGTTCACACAATGATATAGTAGTATAATAAATTGAAATAAAGGAGAATGGTGGGTGTGTCTGTAGTGTTGCACAGTAGATCAGCCTTGGAAAAATACTTTGGAACATCCTCAAGGAGTGAATAACTGCGTAAGAAACATATGGAAAATCTCTTTGATTAAAAGTTGAAATAAATAGTAGTAAGGGAGCAGAAGAGTATAGAACATGGTTTGATTACACTATGTATGAATTTTATTTTGTTGTTTGTGTGCTTAAAACTACGTCTCGTGTGTTTCTGCTATTTGTGATCTTAAAATTATTAGTTTTATGCTACTAGTGTTTTTATGTTGCAGAAATTGATATCGAGGAGTTTGTAGATGTTTTTATATTGGCTATATTTTATGGTAAAACATTCATGTGATATGTGTGTGGAAGCATGCAAGATTGTTTGTTTGAGCTAGTACAGGCTTTGCTGGATATCATGACATCTGTGTCTGACAACAGTAGCTGTTACCTTTTAAGTTGTGATATTTCCTTATTTATCTCAGGCTACTATTTAGGAAACTATATATTGAATGTTGTATGATTTGTGCTAAATTATCTCGGTTTACGGCTTATGAGAACACCCAGTTGATGTGGAAATTAGGTTAACTTAGTTAACCCTAATTTATGTGTGGAAGGCCCATGGCCCAAGTCCTGCTGCCTGCTGACTATCAAACGAATGCAAATCCTACTTTCAGAGGCAGAGTTTTTGAGCGTGAAGATCCTTATACTCTTTGTGTTTCCACCGTGTGTGTTGTTATTGTTGTTTGTGATCCAAATAATTATCACGTATATGATTGGTTTGGAGTAGTATATCTTTGAGGTGTTTGTTAATTGTCACTCTAAGCTTTTAAGCACGAGTGTGTGTCTCTTGACTTAAGCTTTTAAGCAGATCAATGTGTGTTTGTGAAGTGTGTCTTCTCTCGGAATTTGTTTAATGTTTATTTGTAACCACTGCTGTGATTGAGGGGGGGGGGGTGAATTGGAAATTGAAAAGAAAGAATATCTTACAACCGTAGATTCACTCAATGGTGAAATTAGCATGTTGAACTCCAAGATTGATCAAATGTCAAAATTTGTCAGAATGTTGAATTCTGGAACTGACTCCCTGGAAGAAATCCTGCAAGTTGGACAGAAATCAAAAGACATGTCTGGAATAGGATTTGTGGGAAGATCAAAATCCATCCTATGACTCAAGAGGCCAAAATCTGAAGTCCACATGCCAGTTCAGATCAAGACCAATGTCACAACATCATGAGAACATGAGGATAAACCATACTAGGAAGAAATTTAATAAATGGAGATGTCACTACTGTGGAAAATTTGGTCACATAAAAACTTTTTGCTTCAGACTGTATGGTTATCCTAATCAGCCACTTCAAAAAGGACCTAAGCAGAACACCTTAGTCAAGAAACAACAATGGGTAGCTAAAGGTACTGCCTTAATGGCTCACACTCCCTTACGGATGTCATAAAAAAAGACTGGTATTTTGATAGCGGCTGCTCAAAACACATGACTGGTACAAGGAATCTATTGGTAGATGTCACTCCTTATTCCTCTAACTATGTGACGTTTGGTGATCGAGAAAAGGGAGAAATCCAAGGGATTGGAACACTGGAATATCCTGAAGGTCCCAATATGAACAATGTTCTTCTAGTAAAAGGACTGACTATGAATCTAATCAGCATCAGTCAACTATGTGACCAAGGCTTCAATGTCAGATTCACCAAGAAGGAATGTATCGTCACAAATGAAGAACACAAGGAAGTCATGAAGGGCTCTAGCTCTAAAGAAAACTGTTACTTATGGGAGCCTAAAATCTCTAATTGCTCCTCTAAACCCTCTATGACCAAAGAAGAGATTGAGGACAATCATCAAGAAAGATCAGTCAAAACAGCGATAAAGAATGATATGGATGAATCTGATAAAGAGACATTTGCCAGCAAACTCACGGCCAGTGAACTTGCTACTATTCTCTCTGAAACCTATCTAAGGAATGAGAGACTATATGCAAGAATGTTGGAGGATAGAAATGCCTACCCTCTCCTTCAAGAGGAAAACGTAAGCCTCCGGTCAAACATTGAGGCTATGGAAAGAAATTTGCTGAACACATCTCATAACAGAAATGTAGAAGTTAGAAATCAGACTTACTTGATATAGTAGATAATGCCTAATCAAAAGATTCAACATAAAAGAAAACATCAAGAAAGGAGCACATATCCCTCATATAAGAGATGTTATCAATGTGGCAGGATAGATCACTTGAAGTCCACATGTATTGAAGCCCATGCACTTACCAGGAGGATGGTCTATCAACAAAGAAATTCTTCTAAAGCAGGACCATATCACCTCGAGCTAAGTGATGAGATTGAGTATTCAAGTTCAGTTTCAAATACAAAGATCTTTGGAGGAAAAATAAAAAGTGTGAAGAGAAAAAGACCATATCAAGCATCTAGAACTTGGTACGAAAGGATGGCTAGAAATGGATACAAAGAAGAAGAGATAGTCAAAACCTTCTTTGTGAAGAATGAAGGTGAAAAACCAATGATTACTCGGATACTTGTGGATGGTACAATCCTTGGTGAAATGTCTGAAAAACAAATGCTGTCTGAATACAATGTCACTCAGGATGCCATGACATTGCACTGTGACAAACTGAGTGGTACTAATATGTCAAAGAATCCTACTCAACTCATCAGAACCAAGCATATGGATACTATACACCATCTCCCAAGGAACCTTGTGAATAAAAAAGTTGCTACTCTAAAGCATGTAACCACTGAACTACAAATTGCAGACATCCTTTCTAAAGCTCTAAATGCTATTCAATTTGAAATCTTGAAAAGAAAATTGGGTATTTACTCCTATGAGGAATTATAGAAATTACAGTTTCTCAGGAACTACTTTTTGAACAAGAAAAATAATCCGGATTTTATGATTGGTCAAAATTTAAATCTCTCCTCCTAGTACAATCTTTTCCTCTATACTTTCCAACTCACTACCATACTTACTTGTTTGGTCTCTTGCACTTCTCTCATCTCGCATCCGACCACAAAAACAACAAGATCTCTCTATCGCCTCCAAAGTCTCCCTTAATGTCTCAACAGTCAAACCCTCAATCTCCCTCAAAAGTTTCCGCTTCATTTGCTCATGCTCAAGACGCTACGAATGTCCCCATTAACCCTAATGAGATTCTTGAGGTCACCCCTTTACAGATGGTGACTCCATACGATCTTGTGGCAAAAAGGCCCAGGACATCGCATGCACGAAGAACCAAAGAAACAAATGGGAACCTAAAAATCCCAATTCTGATTAGACTTCTCAATCGTCTGTTCCTCCCACGATTGGGGTATCAGACAAACAAGTGACTGCTCTAAATACCTGTCTTAAATTTGATAAGGTATTTGGAGGTATGACATCTCAAGGGGGTCAAAATTAGGGTATGAAAGATGCCCCTATTTAAGTTTCTTTCATTTGGAGGGAGGAAGATTGACATCTTGATCTCTCTTATGTGAAAGAGACTTAAATACCAAGGACTGCACGAATTTTGTGCGTCCTTGAGATGATGCATTGATAATAAAATCCTTGTGCATGACTTGATCCCGTTGTCGCATTCTGCGGGGGATAAGGAGACAAACTCCTGTAGAAATGTGCTTATGCAAATTCTGGTGAATGGATGGCAATGTAGAATGCACAACCCATCTTCTTTGACTAAGTGTTGATACTTAGAAAAAGGTAAACCACTCCCCTTGTTTCGGATGTTCTATCGCGAAACTGGTCTCAGTTGTGATTTTGGACGATATCTCAGATAAAGAGAAAAATCTCCAAGGGTTTGTTTCCTCATCAAACTTCTCACCAGCGTCCGTTGGAGAAATGCCATTTGATGGATGATAAGAAACTTTATCATACTTTTCATCAATGTGACGTCTTCGAAGGGATGCCATATGATCGTGCATCCTTTTGAGGGGCTAATGACTATGCTTGAAAGTGGATGAACTGTTTTCGGGACAAAAACTGCCATTCATCGACTTATGCTGGGGGAATTAACAAACTGCTTTCTAGTAGGAAAACTGCCATTTGTCAATTCTGCCGAGGATTCTAAACTATCTTTTTGAAGAAGACTGCCATTCATTGACTCCGCTGGGAAATTAACAAACTGTTTTCCTAGGAGGAAAACTGCCATTTGCCGACCCTAATGGGGATGAAACATCTCAGAAGCAAACAAACTGTTTCTTGCAAAGAAACTGCCATTTGTCGATTCCTTGGGTATTAAACAGACAAACTGTCTTTCCTAGGAAAGACTGCCATTTGTCAATTTGCCATTTGTCGATTCTGCTGAAAGAGACTGCCATTTGTCAACCATGCTGTGGAATCCTTAAGCAGAACGAACTGTCTTCTGTGAAAGAGACTGCCATTCGTTGACCCGGCTTAGGAAAAAAGTGAGCAAACTGTCTTCTGCTGAAAGAGACTGCCATTTGCTGACCTTAAACAAGGAATCCTAAATCGAACTGTCTTCGTGAAGAAGACTGCCATCCATTATCTCCGCTTGGGAGAAAGTGAGCAAACTGTCTTCTGCTGAAAGGGACTGCCATTTGCTGACTTTAAATAAGGAATCCTAAAACAAACTGTCTTCGTGAAGAAGACTGCCATCCGTTATCTCCGCTTGGGAGAAAGTGAGCAACCTGTTTTCTGCTGAAAGAGACTGCCATTTGCTGACCTTAAATAAGGAATCCTAAAATGAACTGTCTTCGTGAAGAAGACTGCCATCCATTATCTCCGCTTGGGAGAAAGTGAGCAAACTGTCTTCTGCTGAAAGAGACTGCCATTTGCTGACTTTAAATAAGGAATTCTAAAACAAACTGTCTTTGTGAAGAAGACTGCCATCCGTTATCTCCGCTTGGGAGAAAGTGAGCAAACTGTGTTCTGCTGAAAGAGACTGCCATTTGCTGACTTTAAATAAGGAATCCTAAAACGAACTGTCTTCGTGAAGAAGACTGCCATCCGTTATCTCCACTTGGGAGAAAGTGAGCAAATTGTCTTATGTTGAAAGAGACTGCCATTTGCTGACTTTAAATAAGGAATCCTAAAACAAACTGTCTTCGTGAAGAAGACTGCCATCCGTTATCTCCGCTTGGGAGAAAGTGAGCAAACTGTCTTCTCCTTAAAGAGACTGCCATTTGCTGACTTTAAATAAGGAATCCTAAAACGAACTCTCTTCGTGAAGAAGACTGCCATACATTATCTCCGCTTGGGAGAAAGTGAGCAAACTGTCTTATGTTGAAAGAAACTGCCATTTGCTGACTTTAAATAAGGAATCCTAAAACGAACTGTCTTCGTGAAGAAGACTGTCATCCGTTATCTCCGCTTGGGAGAAAGTGAGCAAACTGTCTTCTGCTGAAAGAGACTGCCATTTGCTGACTTTAAATAAGGAATCCTAAAACGAGCTGTCTTCGTGAAGAAGACTGCCATCCATTATCTCCGCTTGTGAGAAAGTGAGCAAACTGTTTTCTGCTGAAAGAGACTGCCATTTGCTGACCTTAAATAAGGAATCCTAAAATGAAATGTCTTCGTGAAGAAGACTGCCATCCATTATCTCCGCTTGGGAGAAAGTGAGCAAACTGTCTTCTGCTGAAAGAGACTTCCATTTGCTGACTTTAAATAAGGAATCCTAAAACGAACTGTCTTCGTGAAAAAGACTGCCATCCGTTATCTCCGCTTGGGAGAAAGTGAGCAAATTGTCTTCTGCGGAAAGAGACTGCCATTTGCTGAATTTAAATAGGGAAATTCGAATGCGGTCAAACTATCTTCCGGAGAAGACTGCCTACTATCGACTTGTCGGAGAATCCCAGTTGGGGAATCTTAAAAGTGGACAAACTATCCTTATGAGGAAGACTATCACTTATCGACCTTGTTCGGGACAATCATCAGCAGTGAACAAACTATCTCTTTGAGGGAGATTACTGCTTGCCGACTTGCTGGGGAATCCTCGTGTATGAACCGTCATTATGAAGAGGAAGGTTCTTTCACAACTCGTAGGGGAAACTTGAGGAGATGTCCAAGTGACTCGAGCAATAATAGGATCTAAGCCTCTACTAGTCAATAATAATTATGCAGACATATGATATAATGCATGAAGCATGCATGAGTGTTATGATGATTATAAAGTGTAAAGTGAATAGAATTGTCACGGATGTGAAATCCTGTGGTACGACTTGAATTTATTGATCAGAAGATGTCTTCTTCTTGCTATTTTGCACTCCATCGGGGATATCGGGTTATCAGTCGTCCGCTGTTTGAAGTGATTGAAATGATTTTAAATTGAAGATCCGTCATCAGGAGATGTTCGCAATGCGACCTCATGGGGAAACCTGTTCCCGGAGTCTCAACCGTTCTCGGAGCAACTGTTTGCATTCTTCCTATTGTTTGTAAACCTCAGAAAGAAATTTCACCTTTATTTTGTAAGATTATTCATTTTATTTTATGAAAACATTTGTTTCAAGAAAAATGAGTGTCAGGCTATAAAATGTAATTTTAAGAAACTGAATAAGACTCGATTGCAAAGAAAAGGCACAAGGCACAAATTATTATTTATGGAATGGTAATCAGCCAAATGCTTGATTCCATGGAGTATTTACAAAGTTGGAAATTGGTAATTTTTTGGAAAAGGGCTACGATGAAACGTGACGACCATTATCTTTCCCTTCCACTATGAGTTGCGCTGTATTCGTGCTTCGTAGAAGATGACCTACTGATGATGAATACTCCGCTATGGATTTCTGAATGATCAAGTTTGTCCTGAACACAATTACTTGCCATATATCCCTAACTTTTGCGTAGACTACCCCTTTCGGGTTTTAAGTATACCGGGATTGATTGTATGTATTTTTTATGTCTCTAACTTTTGCCTGAATCGCCCTTTCGGGTTTTTGATTCACCGAGACGCTCTTTTTTGCCTAAGCCGCTCTTTGCGAGTTTTCAACTTAGCGAGTTGTGCTTTTAATTATTTAGGCGAAGTATTTCTTGACAGCATCGACGTTCACAGGACGGGTGAATTCTTCTCCACCCATAGTCGTGAGTATTAAGGCTCCTCTGAGAAAGCTCTCTTGACCATGTATGGGCCGTCATAATTGGGAGTCCACTTGCCTCTCGAATCTGTGAGAAAAGATTGAATCTTTTTGAGTACAAGCTCGCCTTCTTTGATTGTGCAAGGTCGAACCTTTTTGTCAAAAGCTTTCTTTATTCTTTGTTGATATAGTTGTCCGTGGCATAAAGCTGTCATGCGCTTTTCTTCGATTAAGTTCAATTCATCGAATCTGCTTTGACACCACTCGGCTTCTGTTAATTTTGCCTCCATCAAGACTCTCATTGGTGGGATCTCAACCTCTATGGGTAGGACTGCCTCCATGCCATATACAAGGGAGAAAGGAGTTGTTCCAGTCGAAGTACGTACAGATGTACGGTAACCATGAAGAGCAGACGGGAGCATTTCATGCCAATCTTTGTAAGTGATGACCATTTTCTGAATGATTTTCTTGATGTTTTTGTTAGCTGCTTCTACAGCTCCATTCATCTTTGGTCTGTAAGGAGATGAGTTGTGATGTTCAATCTTGAATTCTTCACAAAGTTCCTTCATCATTTTGTTGTTCAAATTTGACCCATTGTCAGTGATTATCTTGCTAGGAATGCCGGAGCGATAGATGATGTGATTCTTGATAATCTGACGACAACTTGTCTTGTGACATTTGCATATGAAGCTGCTTCGACCCACTTGGTGAAATAGTCTATGGATACCAAGATGAAGCGATGTCCGTTGGACGCTTTTGGCTCGATCATTCCAATCATGTCGATTCCCGACATGGAGAAAGGCCAAGGGGAATAGAGTATGTTGAGAAGAGATGGTGGCACGTGAATTCTATCGGCGTAGATTTGGCACTTGTGACACCTCTTTGGATACTGGTAGCAATCTAACTCCATCGTCAGCCAATAATATCCTGCTCTCAGTATTTTCCTTGTCATGGTGTGTCCATTGGTGTGAGTACCAAAGGAACCTTCATGTATTTCTCTCATGAGTATTTCTGCTTCGTTTCTATCAACGCATCTGAGTAGAACCATGTCGAAATTTCTCTTGTACAGAACATCTTCATTCAGGAAGAATCTGCCAGATAACTTTCTCAAAGTTTTTCTATCTTTCTTTGATGCCCCAAGAGGGTACTCTTGCCTTTGAAGAAAGTTTTTGATGTCGTGAAACCACGGTTTGTCGTTGATGGTCGCTTCTACTGTGAAGACATGAGCGGGCCTATCCAGGTGCATAACATCGATCCGAGGAATGTCATTCCAAAGATTTATCCTAATCATTGAAGAGAGTGTGGCTAATGCATCAGCCAAGTTGTTTTCTTCACGAGGAATGTGATGAAAATCTACCCTGTCGAAGAATGGTAACAATCTTCTCGCGTAGTCTTTGTAAGGGATTAGCCCTGGTTGACGTGTTTCCAATTCTCCTTTGATTTGATTGATGACCAAAGCAGAATCTCCGTATGCATCCAAGTGTTTGATTCTTAGATCCACGGCTTCTTCGAGACCCATGATGCAAGCTTCATATTCGGCCTCATTGTTTGTGAATTTGAAAGTTATTCTGGCGGTAAGCGGAATATGGGTACCTCGAGGAGTAACAATGACTGCCCAAATTCCTCGTCCATAAGCATTGACAGCTCCGTCAAAGATTAAGCCCCATTGGGATCCTATCTCAGGTCCTTTGTCTGGTAATGGCTCGTCGTAATCTTTCATCTTGAGGTACACAACGTCCTCGTCCGGAAAGTCAAAACTGGTTGATTCATGACCATTGAGTGGATGGTGAGCCAGGTGCTCAGCTAGAATGCTTCCTTTCACGGCTTTCTGTGCGTGATACTCAATGTCATATTCTGATAATAACATCTGCCAACGGGCAATTCTCCCCGTTAAGGCAGGCTTCTCAAATATGTACTTGATTGGATCCATATGGGAGATCAACCAAGTAGTATGTCGAATCATGTACTGGCGGAGACGCTTGGCAGCCCAGGCCAAAGCACAACAGGTCTTCTCGAGCATGGAGTAGCGGGATTCACAGTCAGTGAATTTGTTGCTCAGGTAGTAAATGGCATGCTCTTTTCTCTTTGTCTCGTCTTGCTGTCCAAGGACACAACCTACAGAATCTTCTAAGACGGTTAAGTACATTATCAAAGGTCTTCCTTCCACTGGAGGAGACAAGATGGGTGGTTCAAGCAGATATTCCTTAATGTTGTCGAACGCTTTCTGACAATCGTCTGTCCAGACACAACATTGATTTTTCCGTAGAAGTTTGAAAATTGGAGCACAAGTTGCAGTCATGAGATATATGAATCTCGAGATGTAATTCAGACGTCAAAGAAATCCTCTAACTTGTTTATCGGTTCTGGGTGAAGGCATTTCTTGAATTGCCTTGACTTTGTCTGGATCCACTTCAATTCCTCGTTTGCTGACGATGAAACCAAGGAGTTTTCCTGAGTAGACACTAAAGGTACACTTGTTGGGGTTCAGGCGAAGCTGAAACTTCCGTAAGCGTTGAAATAAATTTGTCAAATTCTGTATGTGATCTTCCTTATTTTCTGATTTGGCAATCATGTCATCCACATAGACTTCCACTTCCTTATGCATCATGTCGTGGAAAAGTGTAGTCATGGCTCTTTGATATGTTGCCCCTGCGTTCTTTAGTCCAAAAGGCATAACGCGGTAGCAGAACATGCCCCAGGGGGTGATGAAAGCTGTTTTCTCCATGTCTTCAGGTGCCATCTTGATTTGGTTGTATCCCGAAAATCCGTCCCAGAATGAGAAAACTTTGGATTTTGCTGTACTGTCAACCAGCATGTCAATATGTGGTAAAGGAAAATCATCCTTAGGGCTAGCTTTGCTCAAATCTCTGTAGTCGACGCACATGCGGACCTTTCCGTCTTTCTTAGGAACGGGAACAATGTTAGCTCACCACTGAGGATATTCTAAAGTGACGAGGAAACCAGCACTGATTTGCTTTTGAACTTCCTCTTTGATTTTCATGGCCATCTCTGGATGAGTTCTTCTCAATTTTTGCTTAACCGGAGGGCATTCTGGCTTCAATGGTAAATGATGCTCCACTATACTGGTATCCAACCCTGGCATATCCTGATAGGACCAAGCAAAGACATCTGAGAATTCTTTGAGCAGTTGTATCAAACTCTCTCTAATCTCTGAACTGAGCGAAGCTCCAATCTTAACCTCTTTTTTGTTCCCATCAGAACCAAGGTTAATGATCTCCAGAGGCTCATTGTATGGCTGAATGGCCTCTTCCCTTTGCTGAAGTAATCGGGAAATTTCCTTTGATATTTCTTCGTCTTCTTCTTCCTCTTCCTCGAATACAGGAAACCCAAAGCTTGGAGAAGTCATACGATCGCACGTTTCAACGGGTGTTTTATGATTAATCTGCATATGTGTGATGAGTTTTATTTAGACAACGAGGGAAGACTCGGTGTATGCAGTTAATGGAATATTTTGATGTTTTTTAAGGTGTTTTTTAGGATTACCAATTTCCGAAAAAAGAAAAGGGAAAACTAACGAAGGAACAAAATGACATTTTTATTTATCGACAGTCACTTCTTGAAACAAAGACCCTATTAAACAAAACTCTATTGCTTTGGGCAAAGCAAAGAGGGACATTTTCCTAAGAAATAATAAAATGCAAAGCCCTATGAAACATTTCTTCACCCTGGGCTATGGTGAGAGGACAAAATAACGGTGAGAGTTCCTACTTAGGAGTGCGAACAATAGTCGAAACTTCAACAGCTGTCCAATAGTGGCAAACCCCATTGTGCACTAGGTAATCTGGCACCTTAGGCTTGAGTTGGCCTGTGGTAGGTCTTGATTTACCAACCACTGTCTTTGCAACACTCAGACGATCTTCTTCTACTTCAGCAGACTGAGCAGTGTGAGCATACCCATTTCCAAGTGGAATATGTCGGACTTTATTTTGAGGAAACTTCCAATCTTCTGAATGGAGAGACTCGTTGTCGGAGACACTTTCGAGATCATCCTCTTCTGTATTTTGATATTGCTCTTCTCCCAAAATGGCATTGACTAGGCATGTGAACTCTAAATCCGGAGCCTCTGTGGGTGACTTGGGGATATAATCCTCAATGATGACTTCACCAGACGCTGATGATGAGTAGCAAGGGTTATATATCTCTTTTGGATGAGTAAGGTACTCGTAATCAATGTTCCATCCAGTCGGAACAATGTCTTCAAGAGAGATTTTTGAACTTTCAGGAGCGGAGTATTTCACCATGTAGTCGAATTTTCCGCTTGGTTCTCCTTATGTATCCCAAGTTTCTTCGAGGATAGGAGGAACTTCTTCTGATGAACCATGACTTCTGGTGGTGAAGCTGTTTGTAACTTCGTCACTGCTTAGTTGAGTCTTACTTTCAGATCCTTTAGTTGGATAACAGCAAGGTGAATCAGACTCTGATAGAGAGACGTTTCCTACTATGTGAAGATAGGATAGCCATTCCTCTTCATCGGTGTTTTCCGTACCGATGGTATTGACTGTTTGCTGAACAAGTTGAAGAAATCCTCCACTGCGGAAAGTTTCTTGAATTGGAAGAACTACCTCAATTCCTGGAATAGCCTTTGATGACTGTTTGCTTGTTCCATCCTTTACAACTTGGATTGCATCTTTGTAGGAAGAAATAGACACTGCTTTCTCCTTTCCCTTTTCCTTATCCAAGGAAAGTGCTTGGAACTTAGTTCCAGCAACTTCTTTTGGTTCTATGTCAGAGAATGATGACAGGTTACTGACGATCAAAGCTCGTTCTCCACATACGGTTACCAATTTGTCATCTCTTATGAACTTCAGTTTCTGATGAAGTGTGGAAGTAATTGCCTCAGCCTCATGAATCCATGGGCGACCTAGCAAACAACTGTATTGTGCCGGGATATCCATAACTTGGAAAGTGATTTTGAAAGTGTGAGGTCCAATAGTTATGGGAAGATCTACTTCTCCAAAAACTGACTTTCTTGAACCATCAAATGCTTTGACAATGACATGTCTGTCCCTTAGAGGGTAAACTTTGAAGGATAATCCATTGTCTATCATGACTCCTGTGAGAACATCACCCATGCAGCTAACTGAGATGTTGAGCGACCGATTATGGTCCACTCCTTCTTCAGGAAGATCTTCATCACAAAAACTTAGATTAGTTCCTGCGGAGATGTTGGCAATGATACTGTTGAATTTCCCCACGGTAACTCCAGGTTCTACGAAAGCTTGTTCCAAAACTTTCTGTAGAGCTTCCCTATGAGCTTCAGAACTCAATAATAGGGAAAGAACAGATATCCTAGACGGAGTATGTAGCAGCTGGTCTACAATGTTGTATTACCTCCTCTGGATTAATTTCAAGATCTCATCATTTTCTTTCGCTTGAACAACATTGGTCGGATGATTGTCTTGCTCATGTGGTGCTTCTTCCGATGGTTTCTCCACATTTTCTGTTGTTCTGTTAAAGACTCGTCCACTTCTAGTGACTCGACTAACATTAGCAATGTTCACAACATATGGTAATGGTATTTCTTTACCATTTTCAATGAATGTAGCATTGTACTTGTATGGTATAGCCTTGCTGGACTCATACGGTACAGGACCTGGTAAGTAGATGACTAACGGAGCAATTGATGTCTTCCCGCTGTCATACTTAACTTGCATTGGTTCAACTTGATTAATTTGAGGAGACACGTTAAAGACTTCTTCATCTTCTCTGTTGGCAAGAACTGTAACGGTATTTTCGTCCATCAGTTACTGAATGTCGTTGCGAATGCGCAAATATCCTCGTGAATTTTTTCGACAGATTCTGCATCTACTGTAAGGATGGAAATCCGTTCCAAAGTAGGCAAGTCCATTTAAAGTCTTATGGAACCTGACTACCGATCCTTCGAGATCTTCAACTCTGTAGATTTTGTATTCTCCTGGACATCCTTGAACCATGTTGACGTCACATTTAGTTTTGACTCGGATGTTTTGGATCCATCCTAAGTCCATTTATTCTTGTAATGTAGCTTGAACTACAACACATCCTTGATTATTCTTTGGACATATTTCACATGTGAAGTAGTTGTGAGGTGCTACATGGCCGTACCCAGCTTGTCTAGCGTGCATTTTGACGAGATTTTCCCCTATCTGACGAATGTTGTAGATTTGAATGACGTTGGGGTGCTGATCTATCAGATTCACTGAAGCTTCTTTATGCTGCGGCAAAGGATTTGCTTGGACGTTAGGATTAGTATCTTTGAAGGATAGCATTCCGCTCTTCACTAATCTTTGAACGTCGGCCTTGAAACTGAAACTGTTCTCAATGTTGTGACCTGGTGCCCCTTTATGATAAGGACAAAACTGGTCAGCCTTGAACCAATGTGATGATTCATATGCAGGATTTGGAGGATTCTTTGTCTGAATGAGTCCTTTCGCCAGTAGTGTTGGAAACAAATCCGCATAAGGCATTGGCACGGGGTCAAAAGGAGGATACCTTGAAACCCGATTGTTGTAATTTGGAGGTCGAACCTGTTGCTGAGGTTGCTGCGACCTTTGTTGAAATGGTTGTTGAGAAACCTGAGGTTGATAAGCTGGCGCTAAGTTAACAACCGGAGTTATTGTGGCAACTTGAGGTGGAAACTTCTTCTTTGCTTTGTGCAAGACATTGCTGACATCTTGATCCTTTTTCTTCTGGAAAGAACTTCCATACTTCCTAGGACCAATATAAGATTCTGGTTCTTTGTTTAAGCGTCCTTCTCGAACTGCTTCTTCAAACGTACACCCATGTTTACCATCTCGGTAAAGTCACTAGGCGCGTTGGCAACCATTCGTCCGTAGTAGAATGGACTCAAAGTCTTGAGATAGATTTTTGTCATTTCTTTTTCTTCAAGTGGAGGACAAATTTGAGTAGCAACTTCACGCCATCTCTGAGCGTATTCCTTGAAACTCTCTCTATCCTTCTGGGTCATGGCCCGGAGTTGATCTCTGTCGTGAGCCATATCCAGATTGTACTTATACTGTTTGACGAAGGCCTCTCCGAGGTCTCGAAAAGTACGAATCTCTGAACTGTCCAAGTTCATGTACCATTTGAGTGCAGCACCAGTCAGGCTGTCTTGAAAGTAATGAATGAGCAATTGTTGATTATCAGTCTGAGTTGACATCCTTCGAGCGTACATCACGAGGTGACTTTGTGGGCATGAATTCCCTTTGTACTTCTCGAACTTTGGTACTTTAAATTTGTGAGGAATCTTAACATTTGGAACCAGACAGAGGTCTGCAGCATTCTTTCCAAATAGATCTTGTCCTCGGAGAGTCTTGAGTTCCTTCTGCATTTGCAGAAACTGTTCCTGGAACTCGTCCAATCTTTCATACACGCCAGCGTCCTCATTGGGAGCGTGATGATATATTTGTCCGCTTGGTGGAGGAAAAGTATGCATAATGGATTGTGGAGAAGCCATGACAGCAGATCTTGGTATCTCAGCATTCTGTTGTGCATAACCCATTGTCGTTGCTCGTGGAACTTCAATTTCAAGAGGTCTATAACCCTCCGGTGGATGCATATCCGTTATAGCTCTTGGAACTTCAGAAGTTGGGGGTATGTACCCGTCTGGAATAAAGTTATACGGCATGCCCCAAGGTCGGTTAGGCGGCATGGTATACTGAGGAATAGGAGTAGAAATAATCTCGGAAGCCACAGTCTTTTGTGGTTCTTCTGGCGTTGGTCGATTCTGTGCAACCACCAGGGCTTCTAACATACTATTGAGTCTTTCAACAACATCTTTGAGAGTAGTAACCTCTTCTCTGAGTTCTCCATTCTCTTGTTCTAAGTCTTCCATTCTTTTCTTGCGAGTTGAACGAGTGTTGTATGAATGAGACAGCTTGAATGTCTTTGTTCACCTCCTTCTCCTCCTCTCTTTCTGGAGAAAGGAAAGTGACGATTAGATCCGCGACAATTCTCGAGTCAGTGCGTACGACTAAAGCGATGCATGATGTGCAATTAAGTTAATATTTTCAAGGAAACACCATAATTACGTTATGAAACATCAAACTTTTTATTAATTAAGCGTAAACGCCGTTTTTTACACACTTTGAAAAGGGAAATACAGAGAAACAGAGAGAAAGGACTCTAAAACTTGGACGAAAAGCCGACTTTAGGTTCTAACATCTTCTTCTGTTTCTTGAGCTGAGCGTTCTCTGACGTGAGTTGATCGATGATCCAGGAAGCAGGAGGGATATGATGAGAAAGTGACGATTGTGTCACTTGTCGATCGAGTACTTCAACTAACTCATCCTTCCTTCTTAGGATGTTCTGAATCTCAACATTTTCCGTGTTGACGATTCGATACTTGTTTCTCCAAGCATTCCTTTCTTGGCATACCTTGTTTAATGCTGCTTATAGTTTCTCAACATCGGTGGAGAAAAGGTATATTGGTTCCCTTAGGGGAATAGGTTCTTGACGCTGATATGGCATTCTGAGCTTGAATGCCCTGACGTGTACCCATTGAAGGTAAGGATCCAAGGAGATGCAAAGATGTTTTCCTAACAATCTTCTCCCTTTTGGGTGAACAAGACGCCAGGCTTGGCCAATTTCCTTCTTCAGCATGTTGCCATGATCGTCAATGTTCTTGAAGAACAGACCCTCCAATTGAATACTACTTGGTATATTTTTCATGGGATAGCCGTATTGGTGACGGGCTAAAGCTGGATTATAACTGATTACTCCCTTAGTTCCAATAAGGGGTACGTTGGGATAATTTCCGCAACTGAATATGATCTTGGTTTCGTCGTTGTCAGGACTACACCAATCAATGTTCGAATGAGTGAGGGACATGATTTTCTGTGACCAGTAAAGGCCATCCCTCATGTTCTAGAAAGTGCTAGACTTTGGCAAGTGCGAGACGAACCATTCGTATATCAAAGGTATGCAGCATGTGACTAATCCTCCTCGCTGCAAGTTTCTTGAATTCACAGAGTGATAAGCACCCGCAAGTAAGGTTGGAACTTGATTTCCAATTAAGAAGATCTTAATTGCGTTGATGTCGACGAAGTTGTCAATGTTAGGAAACAAAAACAATCCGTAGATAAGCAATGCCAAGATTTCCTCAAAAGCGCTCATATCTTGGATGCTGACGATGTACCGAGCTTGATCTAACAAGAACATGGAGGGTAATCCTTGAATTCCTCCTTTACTCTCCATATGAGTTCTGATGTAGACTACGTTCAAGGGAGTAGTTGCAGCAATGATAATGTCGTCAGGATTCTTTTCCAAACTAGAGTACGGATCTTGCGCGTACACGGGTATTCCAACCAGACGAGAGTACTCCTCTAACGTAGGCATGAGTTGATAATCTGGAAAGGTAAAGCAGTGATACGTTGGATCGTAAAATTGTACCAATGTGGGAAGGATCCCATCCACAATGTTGGTGCTGAGAAGAGGCAGAAGTTTTACATACTTCTCCTTGAAAGCCTGGGGGTTGACCACCAGTTTTCCGAGCTTTTCCAATTCCTCGACCTTAGGAATTTTGAACGTGTATTTCCTAGCTCTCTTTCTTCCGTAATCCATGGTATAGATCCTTAAGTCCTTTCTCCGTTTCTCTTTTTCTATGAAGTTCAAAACGTTCGTTATTTAGTTTCCGTGAAAAACGACTCGAAAAAGACTCTTTTTGTTTTTATTATTATGATGAATGATGCATGAATGCATGAATGCACACACAAGAGTTTTTAAACAAACATGGCATAGAAGGGTATAGTGGTCATGGAGTCATAACGCAAACCTCGCCCCAGGATAAACTAAGGATAAGGATTTTTGTACCTGTAGAACGGGTTCTAGGGGTCTCAGAGCTTTTGCTCAATCTTAAAGATACGTTGACTGGTATCTATAAGAGAGTTTTCTCTGAGTGTAGTATCTGCGTGACAACTACTTTCGTAATCACCGCTCTACGTCCTAAAAAGGCTTTAAGTGGGGTTAATGTGTTTCTAGGTCCTCCTGGTACAAATCAGTCTCGGAATGCATTGGCGCAGTTAATCACAACCAGCCAGGAAAATCCCAAGAGTAGATTTGGGAACCAAGATTAGAGGGCCTTCACCGAGAAGACATCCTCCATCCTATCTTATGTTGCACTCAAATCCGGGTATAGGATTTCTCACCTCAAGGGGGAATCAAGCCCTTTCCCGATACAGAACATAAAAATATAAACAAGTATAAATGCAGCAAACACATGAAATTAAACAGAGGTTAGGCAGGACCTCTCTTGTTTGAGGGGGAATTTGGCATCCCTAATTCCTCATTGGGGGCTGGACCAGCACAGATCAACCATTGGTTTGGATGAAAAACCAAGGTTATTACTTTCCCCAGCAGAGTCGGCATTTTTCAGTGGTGTCGTTTTCTTTACCTCCCCGTTTCACTTGGGAGGACGGCACGCTAGACCCTTCACGCAGAATTTGGAAGGAGAATGCGCCCGTGGCGGGATGAATTTTGTTTCAGTTCTTCCTACGATAACACACGAACTTTTTAATAATCCTACGAGTAGGAAAGGGGAAAAAGATCTCAAATAAACCCTAGGAGTTTGCTAAGTGTGGGGATTCACCTAGACTAGAAATTCTGGAGTCAGGGAGGTCGGTTATACATAGGGAAGAGTTTAAGCACCCTACATATCCGTAGTACTCTACAGGAACCTTCTCTGTGTCTATGTGTTTGTATTTGTTGCTTATTGATTGGGAAAGTTTCTCCTTTGTTAGGAGAAAGAATTGAATTGAATTGAATTAAAATAAAGACAGACAAACTGACTATTTTTTGGTTTTTTATTAGTTTGCTGAGATTCCTTGTGAACCTCATGCCTACATATCCCTAATGGAAGTCAGAGCTTTTTTGTAGTTCGGAGAACTAATTAGGGAGATTAATTATTTTTGGTGCCTTGCTTGAAGCTCAAGGTTGAAGCTTGAATTAAATATCTGTTTACAGTAAAGAGACATGAAATCATCTTTACATAGAGGTATTTCTACTATTCCACCACAAACATTAAAAGAGTGACAAAATAACTGAATTCATTTCATTCAAGAGGGGGACCTTACTTGTGTATGTGCAAGTATACCAGTCAACTGCGTCTTGAATGAAAGAAATATGCTCAACCAAATTAGGGAAAGTTACCACATGCCTGGTGTCATAACCCAAAATTTGCCCATCTCATTCCTCTTAACAAACTCAAATCAAGGTACAAAGCTCAAAGACATTTCTCCTAAACAAGGGCTCAAGAAACTAGGGTTTGTGTTGTTCTGAAGAAAATCACTGGACCAAAAGCTCTAAGGCATCTCATATGATATATGATATTCCAAACTACTTCCATGACAAAATTCAGGGCTCAATTCAAAAGGTTGATCACTCAATTGCTCAGAGCATGCCTTTCAAAATCCTAAATGGGAGACTGATTAAAATTAAAATGTAATGTAATGTTTGTTTGTTTGAATGTGGTGAGATAGGAGAAAGATCTCTCTATAGAGATAAGCTATGTCTATCTACTGTATAAAAGATTTGACTTTAGCTGGCTTGTATGAGGCCCAAGCTTGAGGCTTTTGATTGATTTATTATTTTATTGACTCTGGGAGATGATTCCACTGGGGAATTTGTCTTTTACTAACAGAAGTTGATGAGATTATCCTTTTGAGAATTGAATCTTTTTGGAAGCTAACCTCTTCCAGGGATTTCATTTTACTGGAGAGTTTGTCTTTTGAAAGAATGAGTTTTTGGAAGCTAACCCTTTCCAGGGAATAATTTCCTTTTAGACTGATTTTGGAGGCTAACCCTTTCCAGGGGTTTTGACTCAGCTGGTGAAATCATCTATTAAAAGACTGATTTTTGGAAGCTAACCCTTTCCAGGGATTTATGAATGATAGCAGAAAGATTATCTAATTGAGACTTCTTGTTTAAAGCCCGAGATTAAGGCTGACTCTGATTGAGGATAGATTGATTGAAACCTGGACTCTTCTAAGGAGGGAAACTATTGGAGATAAAGGTGACAGAGACTATCCATGTCTCTCATTCCAAAAGGTGTGCTCAATACTGAGATTGAGGCAATCTTAGCTTGTTTAAAAGTCTGTTTTGAAGAGTGGAAGAAACTCACTAGGATAGGCTAAGAGGTGACTAAAGACCTGTTCATATGTTTATAAGAAACCTGATGGGTCCTTGTATACTAGCTCAAGAGTAAGCTGGGAATATGCTTTTAAGAAGCATGTAGGTCCTTGTACAAAGCCCAAGAGGAGGCTAATCGAGGGTCCTTGTTATAGCACAAGAGAAAGCTATGTGGTTTTGAACTTATTTTGGCTTTAAGCAAATGGGTAAGAGGTTTCACCGGGAATAATTCCTCTTGGGTGGATGTATCCTATTTTGTGTTCTAAGGCTTTTTCAAGATGTTTCACCTGGAATAATTCATCTTGAGGGTTTGAATTACAGATCTCTAATTAGGAAAGAGCCGTCACCGGAAAGAAATTCTCAATCCTAGGCCATATTCCTATAATATATATATATATATATATATATATATATATATATAATTTAACTGTCCTAAGGTTTACACTCAGACGTAGTCCTAAACAATATATAAACAGTTTATATTTGACAGTAATTTAAATAAAGACTGTAAATTGAAAGCTATAAAGCCTAACCAGGATGGAGTGGAGACCTTTGAAGGAGTATGTACAAAGCCCTAACCGCAATTTTATTGATAATAGTTGAATATTTATTATAAACAGTTAAAGGTTTCTGAAAACAGAAGAAGTGAAGATGGACATAGGTCACATAGGTATCTGAAGAGTTTCACCGGGAATAATGCCCTTCAAATACCAGAAGAATGTCTTGAAAACAGAAAGAAGATTTTGTAAATACAGTTTTGAAAACAAACTATGAAAAGAAAGAAGGTGTTGGGTCTTACACTCTATAAGAGGCCCAAAGAATTATTTACTGTTTATGAAAAATAGTTGATTGGATTATTGTTGTAAAAAAACAGTTTTATTGACTGTATTTGAAAGTTTAAAAATAAAATGAAAAGGGGTTGGGACTTATACTTTATTAGAGGCCCAAAGAATTATTTACTGTTTATGAAAAAACAGTTGAAAAGAAATGAAATGACGCGAGGTTTTGTTGTCTGAAAACCTCGATCGTCTGTTTATTTGAAGTTTGAAAACAGTTTTAAAAAGTTGAAAAAAAGTTATCCTAGTTAGGGTAAAGACAAAGTCTATACCTAATTAAGACCTAAACGATTAGGGTTTTATCACAAAATAATTAGGTTAAAAAAACAAGTGAAAACATATATTTGAAGTACTAAGAAAATACTAAAAATACACTATTTTAAACTTAATAAAAATACATGAAATAAATAATATTTTTGTGATTTTTTTGATTGTTCATAAAATATATACATTAATTGACAAGTGTGTGAAAAATGAATTAATTTGAAGGTTAAATAATTGGTTGGAGTTGTGAAGAAAATAAGTGAGAAAAAGTGATAAAAAATTTGTTTTGGCCCTAGGGAGGTTCGAACCCACACCCTCATGATCACTTCTCAAACCTTGACCAACTGAGCTACGCGCTCAGCTTGTCATCCATACGCATCAAACTCGTTATATTTTAAAAAAGACCAGGAAATTCAAATTTTGCGCGCGCCATGGTCATCTTCTTCCTTGAGCTTAAAGAATTTTGAATTTCTAAATCTCTGGTTTCTCAACCAAATGGCATGATGTAAACATCAATCTTGCTCGTTTTTGGACGAGGAACATACTTATGGGCTCAGAATTCATTTATTCTAAGTGTAACTAACGAATTTCATCATGAACACGAAGAACATACAAACCCTAATTTTAAAATTAAATGACAAACAAGATGAATAAATGAATGATGATAGAGGTTTTTAATCCTATGATGATGATGAAAAAACTGGTATTGAGATATATTGTAAAGAGTACTTAAATTAGAGTGTTGGAGTTTGGAAAAATACCTCTGAAAGTGAAGGTCGTGAGGATGATGGGGAACACCTGGGCTTGTGTGTGTGATCCTAAAAGCTTCCTGGGGACTCAGTGGTGCTAACTGAATGTTTATTATGACTTGAACACCTCAGAATCGTCCAACCGATTCCTTCAAATTGAGCTTCAAGTGAGCATGGAGGTTGGTGAATCTGCAGTTACAGATGAGCTGCGACCATCTGGATAGCTTTACCACACCCTAAGGAACGTGTTTGGATGCTTAGACTTGCTTGACTCCTCTTGAATCGTGCTACAGACCTCCAACTGACTCTGCTCCAAATTGAAAGTGAAGATGGTGTTCTTGCACTTACAGAAGTGTTCCAGGTGTTTGGATCACCTCTAATGGACCTCCTTGAAAGGTTATAACACTTAGTTTCAAAGGAAGAGCTCTGGTTTGAAGAACCCGAGTCTTCTTGCCAAAGAACCTTTGAAAATGCTAAGTGTGAAAGGAAGAAGGAGAAAGCAAGAATTGTGGTTGCTTTGGTGTTCTTATTACTGAGGTATGCTCTTCTATTTATAGGCAAATGATGCAGAGCATTTGGATATAGTGAACTTGCTTAGTGAAGTTAACTTAGTTTCTTAGCCATGAAGAAAATTTGAAAATATCACATATGCAATGATGGATTTTCGAGCTAGCTCCCCCAACTATTGATCTTGTATGATCCTAGGGGACAATTCTGATGCAGAGGAGAATTCTAATTGGCCTAGAAGAAGATTCCTTGATGATTCACCAATATTCCATTTTGTAATGATTACTTAATCACATGGCATTGAATTTTTGAATATTCTTCAATCTCTTTGCAATGATGCATTTGATCCTCTCCTATCCTTTATGATGTTTCTGAAGTTTAGAGGCATCAATTAGTGTAGGCAATTGTATAAAATTGCAAGTTTCAAACTTGGCCATGACCTATAATTTCACTCCATGAGGCCAACTTTGAATAAGCATAACTCTTAGCTCAAAATGAATTTGGAGAAGGTTGAGCACAATTTGGAAAGCCCTAGACATCTACTTTAATTCATTAGTTTGGGGTTTCTTCAGAATCATTTGGGAAATTTGTGAAAAATGGGCCTAAAATTGGAAGAAAACTAGGTTAAAAACACTTAGAAAAATTTCTAAGTTTTTAGAACCTAAACCTTCCAAATCCCAAATCTCTTAAATGATTAATTTCTTGAAAAAAGTTGCGTTGTAAGATGTTGTTTTATTTTGCAAGATCTACAACTTTCATGTTGGAAGTTTTTTGAGTTTTGTAGGTGAAATTTTGAGTTCCCAAAATGTCCTTAAAAACCCTAATTCCTTACTTTTGTTGACTTCTTGATCCTTGATGAATTTTCTTGATTTTCTTTGGTCAAATGACTTCAATAATCATATGTTGATGATATTGATCCTTAAAATTCATGTTTTGACCAATAATCTTAAAAGTCAATGGTGATCCTGTACAGTTGACTTTTTCAGATGAAGTGAAATTTTGGACTTTTGTGTGGAATCAAGATCTCCTCTTCAAATGGATGATATGAATGGATTATATTGAGGTAAGAGAAGTTCTTGAGCCATGTTTGAAGTAATGGATCCATGTCCTGATTAAAAGTCAACTGTGCAAGTGAATTAAGTCTAAAAACCCTAATTGTCGACCAAATGAAATTGATGACTGTAGATCTTGAATTGAAGTGTAATGCCCTATGGATATTGTCACATGGATTATTTGAAGATTATTGAAGCCTTTGAGTGATGCCCTAGAGCTTTTTAGGGTTTCCCAATTGTGGTCCCTGATTGCAGCCCTTGATGGGCTCAAAACCCTAAATTGGTGATCTGAGCAAGCTTGAGTCCTGATGACTGGTGTCTAATCAATCATAGGTGGATAGAATGAAGCTTTTGAGTCCTATGATTGTATTGGAGACTAATCCTTTTATTGATTGATCCTTTGCCTGAGCTCTCTTGTCTTTGAATATCCTCGATTAAGTACCAGGTGAATAAGTGACTGTTCTGAGTATCTGCTTTCAATTTGATGCAAAGTATGGAGATGTGACATCTCAGGGGGGTTCAAAATTAGGGTATGACAGATGCCCCTATTTAAGTTTCTTTCGTCCGGAGGGAGAAAGATTGACATCTTGGTCTCTCCTGCGCGAAAGAGACTTAAATATTAAAGAATGCCCGAATTTTGGGCGTCCATGAGATGTCGCAGTGATAACAAAGTCCTCGTGCATGACTTGATCCCGTTGACGCGCTTGGCGGGGGATAGGGAGATAAACACCGATAGAAAATGTGTTGCGGATTCTAGTGAATGGTTAGCAATGCAAAATGCTCGACCCATCTTCTTTGACTAAGTTTTTACTTCTTAGAAAAAGGTAAACAACTTCTTCTCGTTTTGGATGTCTAAATCGCGAAACTTCTTCTCGTTTTGGACAATATCTCAGATAAAGAGAGAATTTCCAAAGGTTTGTTTCCTCATCAAACTTCTCGCTAGCACTTGGAGGAGAGATATCATTTGATGGTAAATAAGAAACTTCATCATCTTTTGGAGGATATCTCGGATGAAGAGAAAATCTCCAAGGGTTTGTTTCCTCATCAAACTTCTCACCAGCACTTGGAGGAGAGATACCATTTGATGGTAAATAAGAAACTTCATCATCTTTTGGAGGATATCTCTGATGAAGAGAAAATCTCCATGGGTTTGTTTCCTCATCAAACTTCTCACCAGCACTTGGAGGAGAGATACCATTTGATGGTAAATAAGAAACTTCATCATACTTTCCTTCAACTTAACGTCTTTGAAGGAATACCATATGATTGTGCATCCTTTTGAGGAGCTAATGACTTTGCTTGAAAGTGGACGAACTGTCTTCGGGAAGAAAACTACCATTCATCGACTTATGCTGAGAAAGTCTTGGACACGAACAAACTGTCTTCCAGAGGAGGACTACCATTTGTCGATCAGCTGGGGAGATTCCGGAGATGAACAAACTATCTTTCGGAGAAAGACTACCATTTGCCGGTTCCGGAAGTGGACACACTATCTTCCTGTGGAAGACTACCATTCGTCGGTTTGCTGAAGGGATCCAAAAGTGGACAAACTATCTTCCGGAGAAAGACTACCATTTGTCATTCCAATGAGGACAAACTATCTTCCAAAGTAAGATTACCATTTGTCAGTTCCACAAGGACAAACTATCTTTTAAAGTAAGATTACCATTTGTCAATTCCATAAGGACAAACTATCTTCCAAAGTAAGATTACCATTTGTCAATTCCATAAGGACAAAGTATCTTCCAAAGTAAGATTACCAATTGTCAATTCATAAGGACAAACTATCTTCCGAAGTAAGATTATCATTTGTCAGTTCCATAAGGACAAACTATCTTCCAAAGTAAGATTACCATTTGTCAGTTCCATAAGGATAAACTATCTTCCAAAGTAAGATTACCATTTGTCAATTCCATAAGGGCAAACTATCTTCCAATGTAAGATTACCATTTGTCAATTCCATAAGGACAAACTATCTTCCAAAGTAAGATTACCATTTGTCAATTCCATAAGGACAAACTATCTTCCAAAGTAAGATTACCATTTGTCAGTTCCATGAGGACAAACTATCTTCCAAAGTAAGATTACCATTTGTCAATTCAGCTGAGGAACCTGAACTATCTTCTTGACGAAGACTACCATTCATTGACTCCGTTGGGGAGTTAACAAACTGTTTTCGAGGGGAGGAAAACTGCCATTTGTCAACTGCTAGGGGAACAAACTGTCTTCCTTTGAAAAAAAAGACTGCCATTCGTTGATCTTGCTGAGGAATTCCTAAACGAGATGAACTGTCTTCGTGAAGAAGGCTGCCATTCATTGACTCTGCTTAGGGGAAAGAATGTGAGCAAACTGTCTTCTGCTGAAAAATATTGCCATTTGCTGACTTTGTTGGGAAATTCGAAAGTGGTCAAACTATCTTCCGGAGAAGACTGCCAACTATCGATTTTGTCCGAGAATCCTAATTAGGGGGATTCCAAAAGTGGACAAACTATCCTTATGAGGAAAATTACCGCTTGCTGACTTGCTGGGAAATCCTCGTGTATGAACCATCATTATGAAGAAGAATGTTCTCTCGCGACTTGCAGGGGAAACTCGAATAGATGTTCAAGTGACTCGAGCAATAACAGGATTAAAACCTAACTAGACTATGATAACTATGCATTTATGATGCGTGAAGTATGCATGAATATTATGATCATTATAAAATGTAAAGTGAATGTGAATAGAATTGTCGCGGATGTGAAATCCTATGATACGACTTGAATCTTTGTTGATCAGAAGATGTCTTCTTCTTGCAGCTTGCACTCTGTTGGGGATAACTGGTTACCGGTTGCCCGCTGTTTGACATGAATTGAAGTGACGATCCGTCATCGGGAGATGTTCGCAAAGCGATCTCTTGGGGAAATTTGTTCCCAGAGTCTCAACCGTTCTCGGAGCAACTGTTTGCATTCTTCCTATTGTCTGTAAACCATGGAAAGAAATTTCACCTTTATTTTGCAAGTAAATTCATTTTATTTTATGAAAACATTTTGTTTTAAGAAAATGACTGTTAAATTTAAAAATGCATTTTAAGAAACTGAATAAGACTCGATTACAAAGAAAAGGCACATGGCTCAAATTATTATTTATGGAATGGTGATCAGCCAAATGCTTGATCCCATGGAGTATTTACAAAGTTGGAAATTGGTAATTTTTCGGGAAAAGGGCTACGATGAAACGTGACGACCGTTATCGTTCCCTTCCACTCCGAGTTGCGCTGTATTCGTGCTTCGTAGAAGATGACCTACTGATAATGAATACTCCTCTATGGACTTTCGAATGATCAAGTTTGTCCTGAACACAGTTACTTGCCATATATCCCTAACTTTGGCGTAGACTACCCCTTTCAGGTTTTAAGTCTACCGGGATTGATTATTTTTTATGTCTCTAAGTTTTGCCTGAATGGCGCTTTCGGGTTTTCGAGTCACCGAGACGCTCTTTTTTGCCTAAGCCGCTCGTTGCGAGTTTTCAACTTAGCGAGCTGTTTTTTTAAATTATTTAGGCGAAGTATTTCTTGACTGCGTCGACGTTCATAGGACGGGTGAATTCTGTAACACCCTTCTAAACCCCCGCGGAATTATAATGAAATCAGAGTAATAAAACAACAAGGATGCTACAATTATTAAAATAAATACAAATACCAAGTCGATTGTCATGCTTTATTTGAATTTAACATTATTAGGAAACATATCCACACAAATACCTAATACATAAATTCGTAACCAAAATGTAAACGATGTATATCAAGTAACGCTAAGACTATCGATCCCAGTGTTACAATCAGAGCATGACTCGACACGAACTACGGGCTAGCCTACAAGCTATCTTCACCCAATCAAGATGCCGCTACATCCTTAATCTGAAATCATCAAAGTAAGGGTGAGTTTCATTCGAATTAATAAGCATTATGCAGTCATAAGCAACAAAATCTCATAGTAATTATCATCCACTCAATCATACATATAATCGGAATTATTACAGCAAGCAAGCATCAATTCAACAATATTTGGCCATCGGCCCACAACTCCTCATTCCATCAAATAATCAAGTTATATTAACAACAACTCCTTAATACATCAATCATGTAAACACACCAAGGCATAACACTGGATTTCATCCAATCATGTTATAACCAATGCATATGATTCAACTGACACTATGCATGTGGTACCAAAATTCGTGAATCACATTCACAGGACTTCTCTCTTTGATACTGCCCTCTAGTCGCTCACACCCCACATGGGCACACGACTACTGCCTCATCGCTCACACCCCACATGGGCACACGATGACTTCCTGCTAATCTCCGCACAATGGGAATTAGCCTTCCAATGCAAATGATTCATGAATGAATGCACACATGTCACATACTTATAACATCATATATCATCATCAATCCGATGCTTAACATCGCTTATCACATCTTACCAATAACGTCACGACAAGTATGTACATGTACAAGCATCATTCAATCATTCACATACGTTCACCACAACCAACATATTAATATTAACAACATATTAATATTCACAATCATCAATCATCACCATCATCATACATCGTTACATCTATCATCATTGCACACCATGTAATAAATTGTCAAAACAACTCAACAGTAAAGTCACAAAGCATGTATCATTTACGACATGTTATATACCAACATCACTCATTGGATATCATAATCCCATCACCAACATAAATACACGCATCAATAGTCATATATATAAGCACATATACATATACCATGTTTCAATTCATCAACAATTAAACCGAGTTTTGAAAGTAAAGTTGGCTACTGCCCATTTTATCACTTTATCAAATAAAGCACCTAATTAGCTTCGCAACGCCCAAAACGGCACATAAATCGGATACTCGGATCAAAAGTTATGGGTTTTTAAAAATAAAACATTTTTAGAAAATATGCTGCAGAACCCGGTTCGTCCCTACGTGGGAACTGGTTCCTGGCTGCTTCCCAAAACACGCTTCTGATTTTTACTATGGGGAACCGGGTTGTCCCTATCTGGGAACCGGTTCCCAGCAACCCAGAATCCACCCCTCTCTATTTTTATAAGGGGGAACCGGTTCGTCCCACATGGGAACCGGTTCCTACGTACCTGCACAGCCAAATTCACCATTTTCACAGCATTTACCCCATCCCATTTCCCCAATTTCAGGTACATACGAACATAGCACACAAATACCATCAATTTTCACATCATCACACATTTCAGACAAGTTTTATACAAGTATTAACAGCACATATCAGGAGTATTAACAGAATCATGTAATTCATACAAATTCATCAAAACCTAACAAAATTCCCCAAACCCGACACGTACGATTGAACTAGACAATAATCCTAATCAATCCTACTACCTACAATCACATAAGGAATACTAACCCGAAGAATCCCCCCTTACCTCAGAGTCAAATCTTTGAAGGTCCTCTTCCTCTTGGCTCTTCTCATTTCACATACTTCCCAGTTCCTCAGACTTCTGTCCTTCTTTTTCCCCTTTCCTTTATTTTCACTAATATTCTATTTTATAAAAAAAAAATAGGATATTTAGTTAGTAAGGCCTCTCCACTGGCACCTCCCCTTTTACTAACTACGTCACGGCCCAATAACAATAATTCTCACAATTCTTCCAAAAATCCAATTTTGAATTATGAGATAATTAAATAATTTCCGAATAATTAATTTAACTTGATTAAATTAATTCGTGAAATTACGGGGTGTTACAACTCTCCCCCACTAAAGAGTTTTCGTCCTCGAAAACATACTTCAAGTGAAAAGTCCCAGATAAGAGTCCTTCATTTGACCCCCCCATTCTCCGTTAACACCTTCTTAGTCGAGTCTCAAAATTCATCTGACATAACCAACATAAGCATGTCTCATGCATTCAATCTCAGTTCTTAAGTCGCATCTGACCATCCCAAGGTATACCACTCGTTATAACTCCAACGGTTAACAACAATGAAACTTCGAGGTGCGATCCATACAATACGCTCAATAACTGAATAATACAATTACACAATCCATGGTATGATCACAACTGATCAACACTGTAGTAATGGATTCTATTTACCCACGTACCAACCTTAGGCACACTCTTCCAATTGAGCGATAAAGTAATACTTACACTTACTCAAAGAAAATTCTCGAGTTACTACATCTATTAAAAACATTCCCACCATCGGAACAAGCACACATCAGTAGTTATAATTACATAGCTCATCATCCTCAATATACCATTGCTTACAGGATAGCTCAACTGAGTCCCACTTTCCACTAAGAATCAAATTAACTTCGTCCTTCGCAGAGTATAATTCCTCATTATGTTTAGAAATCTACATAACACCTTACAACAGTACAAAATTATTACGGCATCACATAGTATCAACTCGTCGTCTTAACTTCTCCGAATACATACTCGTTAACTACATACAACCATAATAGGATATCCATCATCTCAGCAATTATTCAAAAGGGTTCTAATCCTTTGGCACGGCATCCTTATGTCTACGAGATTATAAATCCAACCTATAGATCAACATATATTCTTCATGCAGGATTTCCGACATATTAATTCCTCACTGCTCACGAGTAGCACTCATAACACCCCTCTACATCATACTTTCGCTGTACGACTACGACTACTCGTCTTAAGTCACCGTCGAATACTTTGCACTCCTTCATATTCACTTCCTCATAAGTTCCCACAATATGGTGAGTGGTTATTCTCACATCTCAGCATTCGTCACATCTTATACCATTAAGGTTACAAGCAATCTCATACCATCTATATGATTCCGCCTATTATCAACAAGAGATTAAGGGTGATCAAGTCCTCAATTTGTCAATAGATAGCCGACAATCATATTTAAGCATAAACCGTTGTTACTACATAATAGTGTCTTTTCTGAGTTTGCACTTAATTCATTAACATTGTCATAGTCTAATAATTCTCTATGGTGTCCTTCTTCTAGAATATTCTTTCTCAACTTGGTAACATCTGGAACACAAACGCGATTTCTAGACCTCATTACACCCTCCTCGTCAATTCTGAGTTCACCGTCTTTACCTTGGTAATTCAAAGTCGACTTATCGATCAACTCAACATCAGCTTTCTGACTTTCTCTAATCTCGTCAAGAACACCATTAGTCAGTTTTTAGCATACCCTATCCAACATTATTAGGAGTACCTTCACATACCAAACTTAATTCTCAGAATTGTTCAATTAAATCCAACTCTTTCACCATCAGCATCGACATTTTTAGAGGCAATCTTGAACCATACAATTAATGTTACCGCAACTTCAAACAAAACCATGGCTGCCAATTCTAAATCATGAGTCAGATAATTCCTTTCCTGTGTTTTCAATCGTCCCGATGCACAAGTTACTACCTACTGATTTTACATCCATACACCATCCAAACCCATCAACGACGCATCACAGTATACCACAAATGGTTCCAAAGTCTATTTCACTTTTTCTACTGATTCCCTCATCACTCAAATCCATCAATACTTAAATCATCTTTATCATCCTATTCATCAACGACATGTTCTACTCGACTTCATTCTGAACAATCGCGGTATTAGGCATTCCTATTCAACACTTTTTCGTGCTTCTTTAACCGACATCATAATATCTCCTCATAAGACCCCTCTGCTGTATTTATATCTCTCCCATAAGGTAGAACATAATTTCACCTCTCCGTAGTCTCAAACGACACCCTAATCCGATACTTAGAGTTCAAGATATGAATGTTTCCAATCATTATCCAAAATACAATACCGACACCATGCAACGACACTCTATACGACATCTCCAAAACTCCTCAATTGGCACATTTAATCTCTAAAATTTCTTCTCAACAAGCCTCCTCATTATTCCTTTATTCTGTTCAACTCTGACACTGACATCCCATCCCGCACCAACGAACAGTCTAGTTCTAAGGACAAGTGTAACCGTAACTTCACCTCTTTCTAACATCGTCTTGACACAATTAAATATGTTACAGCTGCTGCAACCATTTTTATAACAAAGTTCATCTCGTTAGCTTTCCGACGCTTCAAACAGAACTCAAATCGGATGTCCAGAACTCCAGTTATGAATTTTCGAAGTTTCATAACGAACCCGCAATTTTCCTGCGTTTTGCTTACGAAAATTTCACTTCAAAACTCATTCTCTTCAACTCGATCACATCCCAAACAGCCCCTTATCATATCTCTCCACTTCCAAACTTCTTATAACTTAAACGACACATTTCATCGCCGAAGTTCGATTCTGCGACATCACGAAACCAAATTCATGTACGCCATCATCAACCTCCTTATCCTGGAGACCATACTCGTCTCTTCATGTTAATCGCACTTCAGAATGTTCTCAACAACATCTATAACCTCTACCATCATCTCTATTACTTACTAGTAATCCTACGACAAGGTCTACAACAATACTTCCTTTAATCACCGCTTCAACAACGACTTTTCACATAGGGCTACTCACACGACCACATCACAATCCATCAGTAGCACTTGAAGCATCAAAAATTCCATTTTCCAGAAATAACCTTCTTCTACTCCGAGACACTCCAACTGAAATAACAACCACCATCTACAGCCCAAGTCACCTTCACTTCAGAAAACAATAACTCCGTACTCTTGTACTGCTGCCCTCCGCATCACTTTAACGTCTTGCATCTGAGACATATCCGAGAAGCATAGCTTCTCCCCCACTGGTTTCAAACCAACTTCCGCAACAAAACCAAGTACCGACAGTGATCCACTCACATGTCGCATACCAAGAGATAATATGCCGACAGTATTCAACTGTCGTGCAACTCAACTGACTCGACATTTGGCCGGACGGACCGACCTGCTCTGATACCACTATTGTAACACCCTTCTAAACCCCCGCGGAATTATAATGAAATTAGAGTAATAAAACAACAAGGATGCTACAATTATTAAAATAACTATAAATACCAAGTCGATTGTCATGCTTTATTTGAATTTAGCCAATATCAAACATGTGTTTAGCACAGCAGAACTTAATTCAACAGTATTAGGAAACATATCCACACAAATACCTAATACATAAATTCGTAACCAAAATGTAAACGATGTATATCAAGTAACGCTAAGACTATCGATCCCAGTGTTACAATTAGAGCAAGACTCGACACGAACTACGGGCTAGCCTACAAGCTATCTTCACCCAATCAAGATGCCGCTACATCCTTAATCTGAAATCATCAAAGTAAGGGTGAGTTTCATTCGAATTAATAAGCATTATGCAGTCATAAGCAACAAAATCTCATAGTAATTATCATCCACTCAATCATACATATAATCGGAATTATTACAACAAGCAAGCATCAATTCAACAATATTTGGCCATCGGCCCACAACTCCTCATTCCATCAAATAATCAAGTTATATTAACAACAACTCCTTAATACATCAATCATGTAAACACACCAAGGCATAACACTGGATTTCATCCAATCATGTTATAACCAATGCATATGATTCAACTGACACTATGCATGTGGTACCAAAATTCGTGAATCACATTCACAGGACTTCTCTCTTTGATACTGCCCTCTAGTCGCTCACACCCCACATGGGCACACGACTACTGCCTCATCGCTCACACCCCACATGGGCACACGATGACTTCCTGCTAATCTCCGCACAATGGGAATTAGCCTTCCAATGCAAATGATTCATGAATGAATGCACACATGTCACATACTTATAACATCATATATCATCATCAATCCGATGCTTAACATCGCTTATCACATCTTACCAATAACGTCACGACAAGTATGTACATGTACAAGCATCATTCAATCATTCACATACGTTCACCACAACCAACATATTAATATTAATAACATACTAATATTCACAATCATCAATCATCACCATCATCATACATCGTTACATCTATCATGATTGCACACCATGTAATAAATTGTCAAAACAACTCAACAGTAAAGTCACAAAGCATGTATCATTTACGACATGTTATATACCAACATCACTCATTGGATATCATAATCCCATCACCAACATAAATACACGCATCAATAGTCATATATATAAGCACATATACATATACCATGTTTCAATTCATCAACAATTAAACCGAGTTTTGAAAGTAAAGTTGGCTACTGCCCATTTTATCACTTTATCAAATAAAGCACCTGATTAGCTTCGCAACGCCCAAAACGGCACATAAATCGGATACTCGGATCAAAAGTTATGGGTTTTTAAAAATAAAACATTTTTAGAAAATATACTGCAGAACCCGGTTCGTCCCTACGTGGGAACCGGTTCCTGGCTGCTTCCCAAAACACGCTTCTGATTTTTACTATGGGGAACCGGGTTGTCCCTATCTGGGAACCGGTTCCCAGCAACCCAGAATCCACCCCTCTCTGTTTTTATAAGGGGGAACCGGTTCCTACGTACCTGCACAGCCAAATTCACCATTTTCACAGCATTTACCCCATCCCATTTCCCCAATTTCAGGTACATACGAACATAGCACACAAATACCATCAACTTTCACATCATCACACATTTCAGACAAGTTTTATACAAATATTAACAACACATATCATGAGTATTAACAGAATCATGTAATTCATACAAATTCATCAAAACCTAACAAAATTCCCCAAACCCGACACGTACGATTGAACTAGACAATAATCCTAATCAATCATACTACCTATAATCACATAAGGAATACTAACCCGAAGAATCCCCCTTACCTCAGAGTCGAATCTTCGAAGGTCCTCTTCCTCTTGGCTCTTCTCATTTCACGTACTTCCCAGTTCCTCAAACTTCTGTCCTTCTTTTTCCCCTTTCCTTTATTTTCACTAATATTCTATTTTATAAAAAAAAATAGGATATTTAGTTAGTAAGGCCTCTCCACTGGCACCTCCCCTTTTACTAACTACGTCACGGCCCAATAACAATAATTCTCACAATTCTTCCAAAAATCCAATTTTGAATTATCAGATAATTAAATAATTTCCGAATAATTAATTTAACTTGATTAAATTAATTCGTGAAATTACGGGGTGTTACAAATTCTTATCCATCCATAGTTGTGAGTATCAAGGCTCCTCCTGAGAAAACTCTCTTGACCACGCATGGGCCGTCATAATTGAGAGTCCATTTCCCTCTCGAATTTGTGAGAAAATATTGAATCTTTTTGAGTACAAGGTCGCCTTCTTTGATTGTGCGAGGTCGAACCTTTTTGTCGAAAGCTTTCTTCATTCGTTGTTGATATAGCTGTCTGTGGCATAAAGCTGTCATACGCTTTTCTTCAATTAAGTTCAATTCATCGAATCTGCTTTGACACCACTCGGCTTCTGTTAATTTTGCCTCCATCAAGACTCTCATTGATGGGATCTCAACCTCTATGGGTAGGACTGCTTCCATGCCATACACAAGGGTGAAAGGAGTTGCTCCAGTTGAAGTACGTACAGATGTACGGTAACCATGAAGAGCAAACGAGAGCATTTCATGCCAATCTTTGAAAGTGATGACCATTTTCTGAATGATTTTCTTGATGTTTTTGTTAGCTGCTTCTACAGCTCCATTCATCTTTGGTCTGTAAGGAGATGAGTTGTGATGTTCAATCTTGAATTCTTCACAAAGTTCCTTCATCATTTTGTTGTTCAAATTTGACCCATTGTCAGTGATTATCTTGCTAGGAATGCCGTAGCAACAGATGATGTGATTCTTGATAATCTGACGACAACTTGTCTTGTGACATTTGCATATGAAGCTGCTTCGACCCACTTGGTGAAATAGTCTATGGATACCAAGATGAAGCGATGTCCGTTGGACGCTTTTGGCTCGATCATTCCAATCATGTCGATTCCCGACATGGAGAAAGGCCAAGGGGAAGAGAGTATGTTGAGAAGAGATGGTGGCACGTGAATTCTATCGGCGTAGATTTGGCACTTGTGACACCTCTTTGGATACTGGTAGCAATCTAACTCCATCGTCAGCCAATAATATCCTGCTCTCAGTATTTTCCTTGTCATGGTGTGTCCATTGGTGTGAGTACCAAAGGAACCTTCATGTATTTATCTCATGAGTATTTCTGCTTCGTTTCTATCAACGCATCTGAGTAGAACCATGTCGAAATTTCTCTTGTACAGAACATCTTCATTCAGGAAGAATCTGCCAGATAACTTTCTCAAAGTTTTTCTATCTTTCTTTGATGCCCCAAGAGGGTACTCTTGCCTTTGAAGAAAGTTTTTGATGTCGTGAAACCACGGTTTGTCGTTGATGGTCGCTTCTACTGTGAAGACATGAGCGGGCCTATCCAGGCGCATAACATCGATCCGAGGAATGTCATTCCAAAGATTTATCCTAATCATGGAAGAGAGTGTGGCTAATGCATCAGCCAAGTTGTTTTCTTCACGAGGAATGTGATGAAAATCTACCCTGTCGAAGAATGGTAACAATCTTCTCGCGTAGTCTTTGTAAGGGATTAGCCCTGGTTGACGTGTTTCCCACTCTCCTTTGAGTTGATTGATGACCAAAGCAGAATCTCCGTATACATCCAAGTGTTTGATTTTTGGATCTACGGCTTCTTCGAGACCCATGATGCAAGCTTCATATTCGACCTCATTGTTTGTGCACTTGAAAGTTAATCTGGTGGTAAATGGAATATGGGTACCTCGAGGGGTAACAATGATTGCCCTAATTCCTCGTCCATAAGCATTGACTGCTCCGTCAAAGATCAAGCCCCACTACGATCCTATCTCTGGTCCTTCGTCTAGTAATGGCTCGTCGTAATCTTTCATCTTGTGGTACATGACGTCCTCGTCCGGAAAGTCAAAACTGGTTGATTCATGACCATTGAGTGGGTGGTGAGCCTGGTGCTCAGCTAGGATGCTTCCTTTCACGGCTTTCTGTGTGTGATACTCACTGTCGTATTCTGATAACAAAATCTGCCAACGGGCAATTCTCCTAGTTAAGGCAGGCTTTTCAAAGATGTACTTGATTGGATCCATATGGGAGATCAAACAAGTAGTATGTCGAATCATGTATTGGCGGAGACACTTGGCAGCCCAGGCCAAAGCACAATAGGTTTTCTCGAGCATGGAGTAGCGGGATTCACAATCAGTGAATTTCTTGCTGAGGTAGTAGATGGCATGCTATTTTCTCTTTGTCTCGTCTTGCTGTCCAAGGACACAACCCATGGAATCTTCTAAGACGGTTAAGTACATTATCAAAGGTCTTCCTTCCACTGGAGGAGACAAGATGGGTGGTTCGAGTAAATATTCCTTAATGTCGTCGAACGCTTTCTAACAATCGTCTGTCCAGACGCAACTTTGATTTTTCCGTAGAAGTTTGAAAATTGGAGCACAAGTTGCAGTCATGAGATATATGAATCTCGAGATGTCGATCTTTGAACGTCGATCTTTGAACGTCGATCTTGAAAGGGAAACAATTCTCAATGTTATGACCCGGTGCCCCCTGATGGTAGGGACAAGATTGATTTGCCTTGAACCAAGGTGAAGATTCATTTGTAGTATTCGGAGGACTCCTTGTCTGACTGAGTCCTTTCGCCAGTAATGTTGAAAACAATTCTGCATACGGCATTGGTACGGGGTCAAAGGCAGGATACCTTGAAACCCGATTGTTGTTGAAATTTGGAGGTCGAACCTGTTGCTGAGGTTGTTGCGACCTTTGTTGAAATGGTTGTTGAGAAACCTGAGGTTGATAAGCTGGCGCTGAGTTAACAACTGGAGTTATTGTAGCAACTTGAGGTGGAAACTCCTTATTTGCTTTGTGCAAGACATTGTTGACATCTTGAACCTTTTTCTTGTGGAAAGAACTTCCATACTTCCTTGGACCAATAGAAGATTCTGGTTCTTTGTTCAAGCGTCCTTCTCGAACTGCTTCTTCTAAACGTACGCCCAGGTTTACCATCTCGGTAAAGTCACTTGGTGCACTTGCAACCATTCACGCCATCTTTGAGCGTATTCCTTGAAGCTTTCTCTATCCTTTTCAGTCATGGCCCGGAGTTGATCTCTGTCGGAAGCCATATCCAGATTGTACTTATACTGTTTGACGAAGGCCTCTCCGAGGTCTCGAAAAGTACGAATCTCTGAACTGTCCAAGTTCATGTACCATTTGAGTGCAGCACCAGTCTGGCTGTCTTGAAAGTAATGAATGAGCAATTGTTGATTATCAGTCTGAGTTGACATCCTTCGAGCGTACATCACGAGGTGACTTTGTGGGCATGAATTCCCTTTGTACTTCTCGAACTCTGGTACTTTAAATTTGTGAGGAATCTTAACATTTGGAACCAGACAGAGGTCTGCAGCGTTCTTTCCAAATAGATATTGTCCTCGGAGAGTCTTGAGTTCCTTCTGCATTTGCAGAAACTGTTCCTGGAACTCCTCCAATCTTTCATACACGCCAGCATCCTCACTAGAAGCGTGATGATATACTTGTTCGCCCGGTGGAGGAAAAGTATGCATAATCGGCTGTGGAGAAGCCATGACAGCAGATCTTGGAATCTCATCATTCTGTTGTGTGAAACCCATTGCTATTGCTCTTGGAACTTCAATTTCCAGAGGTCTGTAACCCTCCGGTGGATGCATCTCCATTGTAACTCTTGGAACTTCAGAAACTGGGGGTATGTACCTGGCTGGAATAAAGTTATACGGCATGCCTCAAGGTCGGTTGGGGGGCATGGTATACTGCGGAATAGGAGTAGAAACAATCTCGGAAACCACAGTCCTTTATGGTTCTTCTGGCGTTGGTTGATTCTGTGCAACTACCAGGGCTTCTACCATACTATTGAGCCTTTCAACAGCATCTTTGAGAGTAGTAACTTCTTCTCTGAGTTCTCCATTCTCTTGCTCTAAGTCTTCCATTCTTTTCTTGCGACTTGAACGAGTGTTGTATGAATGAGACAGCTTGAATGTCTTTGTTCACCTCCTTCTCCTCCTCTCTTTCTGGAGAAAGGAAAGTGACGATTAGATCCGCGACAATTCTCGTGTCGGTGCATACAACTAAAGTGATGCATGATGTGCAATTAAGTTAATATTTTTCAAGGAAACACCATAATTACGTTATGAAACATCAAACTTTTATTAATTAAGCGAAAATTCCGTTTTTTACACATTTTGAAAAGGGAAATACAGAGAAACAGAGAGAAAGGACTCTAAAACTTTGACGAAGAGCCGACTTCACATTCTAACATTTTCTTCTGTTTCTTGAGCTGAGCATTCTCTGACGTAAGTTGATCGATGATCCAGGAAGCAGGAGGGATATGATGAGAAAGTGACGATTGTGTCACTTGTCGATCGAGTACTTCAAGTAACTCATCCTTCCTTCTTAGGATGTTCTGATTCTCAACATTTTCCGTGTTGACGACTCGATACTTGTTTCTCCAAGCATTCCTTTCTTGGCATACCTTGTTTAATGCCGCTTGTAGTTTTTCAACATCGGTGGAGAAAAGGAATATTGGTTCCCTTAGGGGAATAGGTTCTTGATGTTGATATGGCATCCTGAGCTTGAATGCCCTAACGCGTACCCATTGAAGGTAAGGATCCAGGGAGATGCAAAGATGTTTTCCTAACAATCTTCTCCCTTTGCTGTGAACAAGACGCCAGGCTTTGACAATTTCCTTCTTCAGCATGTTACCATGATCGTCGATGTTCTTGAAGAACAGACCCTCCAATTGAATACTACTTGGTATATTTTTCATGGGATAGCCGTATTGATGACGGGCTAGAGCTATATTATAGTTGATTCCTCCCTTAGCTCCAATAAGGGGTACGTTGGGATAACTTCCACAACTATAGATGACCTTGGTTTCGTCGTTGTCAGGACTACACCAATCAATGTTCGTATGAGTGAGGACATGATTTTCTGTGACCAGTGAAGGCCATCCCTCATGTTCCAGAAAGTGCTAGACTTTGGCAGGTGCGAGACGAACCATTCGTATAACAACGGTACGCAGCATGTGATTAATCCTCCTCGCTGCAGGTTTCTTGAATGCACAGAGTGATAAGCATCCGCAAGCAAGGTTGGAACTGGATTTCCAATTAAGAAGATCTTAATTGCTTTGATGTCGACGAAGTTGTCAATGTTAGGAAAAAACAATCTGTAGATAAGCAATGCCAAGAGGTCCTCAAAAGCGCTCATATCTTGGATGCTGATGAAGTAACGAGCTTGATCCAACAGGAATTTGGAGGGAAATCCTTGAATTCCTCCTTTACTCACCATATGAGTTTTGACGTCGACTTCGTTCAAGGGAGTTGTTGCAGCAATGATACTGTCGTCAGGGTTCTTTTCCAAATCGGAGTACGGATCTTGCGCGTACACGGGTATTCCAATCAGACGAGAGTACTCCTCCAACGTAGGCATGAGTTGATAATCTAAAAAGGTGAAGCAGTGAGACGTTGGATCGTAAAACTGTACCAATGTGGGAGGGACCCCATCCACAATGTTGGTGTTGAGAAGAGGCAGAAGTTTTCCATACTTCTCCTTGAAAACTTGGGGGTTGACCACCAGTTTTCCGAGCTTTTCCAATTCCTCGACCTTAGGAATTTTGAAGGTGTATTTCCTAGCTCTCTTTCTTATGTAATCCATGGTATAGATCCTTAGGTCCTTTATCCGTTTCTCTCTTTCTATGAAGTTCAAAACGTTCGTTATTTAGTTTCCTTAAAAAACGACTCAAAAAAGACTCTTTTTGTTTTTTATTATTATGATGAATGAATGAATTTCAGTTTCTGATGAAGCGTTGAAGTAATTGCCCCAGCTTCATGAATCCATGGGCGACCTAGCAAACAACTGTATTGTGTCAGGATATCCATAACTTGGAAAGTGATTTTGAATGTCCGAGGTCCAATAGTCATGGGAAGATCTACTTCTCCAAAAACTGACTTCCTCGATCCATCAAATGCTTTGACGATGACGTGACTGTCCCTTAGCGGGTAATCTTTGAAGGATAATCTTGACAATGTTGATTTCGGCATGACGTTGAGAGAGAATCCATTGTCTATTAGGACTCCTGTGAGTATATCATTCATGCAGCCAACTAAGATGTGAAGTGGAAGGCTATGGCCCACTCCTTCTTCAGGAAGATCTTCGTCACAGAAACTCAGATTAGTTCCTACGGAGATGTTGGCAATGATGTTGTTGAATTGCCCCACGGTAACACCAGGTTCTACGAAAGCTTGTTCCAAAACTTTCTGTAGAGCTTCCCTATGAGCTTCAGAGCTCAATAGCAGGGAGAGAAGAGATATCCAGGACGGAGTATGTAGCAGCTGGTCTACAATGTTGTATTCACTCCTCTGGATTAATTTCAAGATCTCATCATTTTCTTTCGCTTGAACAACATTGGTCGGATGATTGTCTTGCCTATGTGGTATTTCTTCCGAAGGCTTCTCTACATTTCCTATTGTTCTGTTGAAGGCTCGTCCACTTCTGGTGACTCGACTAACGTCAGCGATGTTGACAATGGACGGAAGTGGTATTTCCTTACCATTTTCAATGAATGTAGCGTTGTACTTGTATGGTATATCCTTGCTAGACTCATACGATACAGGACCTGGTAAGTAGATGACTAACGGGACAATTGTTGTCTTCCTGCTGTCATACTTGACTTGCGTTGGTTTAACTTGATTGATTTGAGGAGATACGGTAAAGACTTCGTCATCTTCTCTGTTGGCAAGAACTGTAATGGTATTATCATCCATTAGTTTCTGAATGTCGTTGCGAACGCGGAAACATCCTCGTGAATTTCTTCAACAGATTCTGCATCTACTGTAAGGATGGAAATCTGTTCCAAAGTAGGCAAGTCCATTTAAAGTCTTATGGAACCTGACTACCGATCCTTCGAGATCTTCAACTTTGTAAATCTTGTATTCTCCTGGACACCCTTGAACCATGTTGATGTCGTGTTCAGTTTTGACTCAGATGTGTTGAATCCATCCTAAGTCCATCTGTTCTTGTAATGCAGCTTGAACTACGGTACATCCTTGATTATTCTTTGGAAAAATTTCACATGTGAAGTAGTTTTGAGGTGGTACGTGTGTCGCGGGGAAAAATCGTTGTCTTTTTTTCTGGATGAGACACCTGATGCCTTCTTTGGGCTCGAGTGCTCAAAAAATGATTTTTCTTTTGTACCGACCAAACTTTTTATTATTTCCAAAGGAGGAAAAGGGAAAAAGCTGCAATAACCTAAAAACAGATGCAAAGCCCGAAACTAAAAGCAATGCATAAGTGGGGGAGAGATTCCAGGTAAGAGGGTTGGTTATACGAAGGGAAGGTATTAGCACCCAACGTATCTATAGTACTCTATAGGTTTCTTTATTTTGTTTTTCATTCTTGTTGTGGTGGAGGTTTTTATGAGAAAGAGGTGGGACCTAAGGTGTTTGTTTGATTATGCTCGCAAAGATCATCGCGATCCTCTGCATACATATCCCTTAGAGGGAATCAGAGCATCTGTAGCTCGGGGTCTACGGGTGCTAAGGTTTGAATGGTTTTTTTTGTTTTGTTTTGCTCGCCAAGGATACGACCTTGTGCCTACGTATTCTCAAAGGGATGTTGAGAAAGTCAGAGCAATCGTAGTTCCCACTTATGCTAGTGGAAGCGAAGGAAAAGAGACAAATGTCATCTAAATGTTCGATGTATCTAATCTATATCATCACATACATCTGTTTGATTTTGTTTGAAAATCTTTTCATTATAAGCCCTGGGCCATGCCACTTATGGCGCTTAGAATGATAAAGATGTTTTTGTGTTTAACCAGCCTTGTGGCAAAAAACTTTCAATGAAGTCAGCCTTGTGACAAAAAGTTTTGATTAATCAGCCAGCCTTGTGGTAAAAGTTTCAATGAAGTCAGCCTTGTGACAAAAACTTTGATTAATCAGCCAGTATGGTGGTAAAACAGTTTGATTGATTAGCTAGCCTTGTGGCAAAAAGTTTGATTGATTGATTGTTTGTGATGATATAGAAGAGATACTCCTATCATAGAGATGATAAATGTCTAATCTCCTAGGGTAGTTTGATTTGGATATTTGGGATGCTTATAAGAAGCCCGTGGGTCCTTGTACGAAGCCCAAGAGGAGGCTATCCGAGGGTCCTTGCATTGTAAGCCCAAGAGGAGGCTATGGGAGGGACAATCCAGGGTCCTTGCATTGTAAGCCCAAGAGGAGGCTATGGGAGGGTCACTCGTTTGTACAAAGCCCAAGGGGAGGCATGGTATAGTTGGTTTGAGCTCTTAGAGCGATTTCACCGGGAAACCATACTCTATGTCCTAGCCTAAACTAGTGGAGATTCTTTGCACGAAGCCCAATAGGAGGCTATGGGGAACCTAGTGTTATACTAAGTTGAACAAGCACACATATCACACATATGAGCAAACATGAACAAGTACGAACAAATATGAACAAGTACATGAACAAATATGAACAGATATGAACAATTATATATATATGACAGAGTGTGTGTATATAATGGAGTTTATGAAGGAAATATACCTGTAAGCATGATCCATTAGAATACACGGGGGCTCGGGACTTATACTCGGGGAGAGTTCCACTTGAGTTTATTCAAAGCTATGTAAACAGGTATTTACAAAGGGGCTTGGGACTTATACCTACATGGAGGCCCATGGTATATTTTTGGGAAGATTTAAAGAAACCTTCGTTTTTGATTAGTTATTCAAAGTTAAAAAACACATTGATTGAGATATGTACAAAAAATGTATGTGTACAATGAAATACCTAATTTCATGTACAGGAATGGGTATGTACAAAAGGGGCTTGGGACTTATACCTACGTGGAGGCCCATGGTATATTTACAAAACATGGTTGATTGTTTATTACAGACGCGTCGTTTGTTGTTTTGAAAGCAGTTTGAAAAGTATTGTTTTGAAAGAGTTTTCTGTTCAAAGAAAAAAAATTGTATAAAAGGAAAAAAGGAGTGGGTCTTATACTCTCTAATATTCGAGAGGCCCCACATCGCTTTGAAAATCAATTGATCAAATAAAAAGATTTAATCAATAGTTTCTTTTGAAATCAAAAAGAGATGGTTTATCGTTTTTTTGAAAAGAATTGCGATCGCTTGTTTTAAAACGATTTGAAATTGAAAGAAATCAAATTAATCAAGATAAACAAAAAGATTATGCTTAATTAACACCTAAATGATTAGGGTTTGATCACAAAATATTTATAAGTGATTAGGTTTGAAAATTAAATGAAAAAACAATATTTAAAGTATTTAAAAACATTTAAAAATGTATCATTTTAAACCTAATTAAAAGCATATTAAATAAATCTTTTTTTTGTGATTTTCTTTGATGTTCATAAAATATGTATATTAAATAAGAGGTGTGTAAAAAATGAATGAAAAATGAATTAATTTGGTTAGTTAAATAATTAATTGAAGTTGTGAAGAAAATGAAAGAAAATAGGTACTAAAAAGATTGGTTTTGTCTCCACAAGGGTTTGAACCCACGACCTCACGCTCACCACTCAAAAACATAACCAACTGGACCACGCGCGTGGTCTGATTATCAAAGGCAAGGATTAGGTTATATTTTGAGTCAAGTTACTAAATTCAGTTTCAAAAATATGGCGCCAAGAACATGAATCCCAATTGAATTTGAAAATTCTGGAAACTGGATCAAATTGATCAAGTGAAGGGTCTAATTCACTCGTTTTTTCACAAGGATCACGATGGTGGTCTTTAATTCCATTTATTTTCACTCTAAGGGGGTCAATTCTCTGATGAACACGAAGAACCCTAATTCTATGACTCATTCTAAAATCGTGTATGTGCAAGTTAAGATGCAATTGATTGAGGGTTAATGATCCTCATAGGTGCAGAAACAAGATGGTATGCTCACATTTCATTTATGATGCGTGCAAGTATGAGTTTGAAGTTCATGAGGCTTACCTTCAAAAACGGCAAAGCTGGAAATCGAATTTGAGCCTGGAGGTGTTACAGATGTTGTTGCTCAATCTGGACAGCTTCAATGGACCTTATAGAACATGTCTGGATGCTTGGAGTGAATTGAAAACCTCTTGATCACCTTGTGGTACCCGAACTGCAGTATGGTTCAAGTGAGAATCAAGCTTAGTGATTTTTGTGTTTCAGATCATGTATGATGGTTGGAACAGTTCATATATGGTATATGGAATGTGTTTGGATGATTAACTTGGACAGAATTGGCCTGGATTTCATTTTGGCATGATAAGGCTAGTGTTATGCATATTTGGAGGTGAGATGATGATTCTGAGTTTGAGGTGTTTTTGGAAGGTTTCAAAGGTTCAAACAACTTCCATATGGTATTTGGGAAGTGTTAGAAGCATCACTTTGCTTAGAACTTCAAAGGTTTAGAGGTTGAGAATTTTACCTCTTTTGAAAACCATGAAACTTGCATTCTAAGAAAGGAAGAGAAAACCTATGTTTATGAGGTTTTGGTGTGATTTTGAATGAGGTAAGGATCTCTATTTATAGGCCAAAGTTTCTGAATACAAAGCTCTTGCAAGTTGATCAAGAATGATGATTTGGCTTAAGAGATAAAATGGAATCTTTCACATTAAATGCAAATGGTTAAAAGTGACTTAACCATGGTTATTTCTCAAGCTTCTTATCCTCTTCCATTCTGATCTCAAATCAGAAAATATCTACCAATTATTGCATCTATGCATCATTATTTGGATCATTTGGCAAATTGGATCATAACTTAGTGAAAATGGCATGTAATTTCAAGTGAAAAGTTCACTAATGTCAAAATTCAAAACCATGGCTACACTCCATATTTTTTTATGCTCTTGGACATTTTGGAAAGCTCATATTACACACTTCAAAACCCTAGTTGAAAGTTTCTTCAAGACCTTTAAGGAAATGGGTGAAAAAGATCCATGAACTTTGAAGAAAATGAAGTTTTAAGTGAAACTTTCAAAAGATACCAACTTTGAAGCTCCATATCTCTTAAATGGTTGATCTTTTGGAAAAAAATTATATGTGACAAAGTTGTTCATTGGATCAAAATCTACAACTTTCATGTTGGAAGTTTTTTTCAGTTTGTAGGTGAAATTTTGAGTTATTCCCTTCCGAAGTTTGGAAAAAACCATAAAAAACACTTAGAAATTTTTCTAAGTATGGAAAGTCAAACTTTTGACTTTTTGATTCTTGATTGATTTTCTTGATTTTTCTTGATCAAATGACTTCATATATCATATATTGATGATTCAAAACTTCAAAAGTCATGGTTGACCAAAATTCTCCAAAAGTCAATGGTGATCTTGTACAGTTGACTTTTTCAGACGAATCGCGTTTCTGGAGATTCCAAATGAAACAGGCTATCCTCACCAAATGAATGGTATGAATGGATCACATTGAAGCATTAGAGGATATTGAGCCATGGTTTGAGTTGTGACACCATGTCCTGATTAAAAGGTCAGTTGTTCAGTGAATTAGGTCAAAAAACCTTAATTGTCGACCTGATAAAATTGATGACTGTGCATCTTGAATTGAGATGCAATTTCCATTGGATATTGTCATAGGGATTATTTGAGGATGATTGAAACCTTTGATTGACTCCCTGGGGATTTTTAGGGTTTCTCAAATGTGATCCCTGATTTTTAGTCCCTGATAGTTCAAAATCCTAATCTGATGATTTGCAATTTCACTGTTGATCAACCCTTGTGTAGGAGATGTTATGAGCCAATGGATTAGGTCAACATGATGCACTTGGGGTCTTGAGGTCATGTCCCAAGTCATTAGGTCAAATCCTGAGCAAAAGTCAGGAGTATGCTATCTTCAGTCAAAACCCTAATTTGGTTGATTCAGAGCCTTTGAGCTTGTTGAAATGAATCTGAGGACCAAATGTTGATTGTTGATGAAGATGATTCATTTGAAATGAAGGGAGAACAAAACCCTAATTGATTTGTACTTGTACTGATGAGTGATTTCTTGATTAAATCCTGCTGAGTCACAAGTAGCAAACACAAACTATGCAATTTGTTAGAGATGCAAATGATGCATATGCAAATGATATGAGGTGGTATCTTAGGTCAAAAATTGGGGTATGACAGATGCCCCTATTTAAGTTTCTTCAACCTGAGACATGAAGATTGAAAATCTTCGTTTTGATAGGGTGGAAGAGACTTAAATATCAGAAAACGCGAATTTTGGACCTAAGATACCAAAATTGCGAATGATGCAAGGATATCTTTACCGAGGGGATATCAAGAACTGACTCCACTGAGGAGAAGAGATTGGGAAGGACGTCTCAATCCGTTTTAGAAAGAGAATCCGTTTTTCTCTGTTCGGGAAAGCAAGTGTATGCTTCACCGGGGAATGATAGCTTTGTAAGAAAAGCTTACCTACCGACATTATTGACTATCAGCATGGGGATAGACCTGTTTAATAATGCGAAGGTGAAAGGTATGAAACTGTATTACCGACTACCAGCATGGTGATAGACTTTACAAGGTAAAAGAGTTTCAAAGGTTTGGTTAATATTACCGACTATCAGCCTTGTGATAGACATGTTAAATAATATAACCAGAACAAAAGGGTTACCGACTACCAGCCTTGTGATAGCGGTTTTGAAGACATGATCAATTATCAGCCAAGTGATAAAATGATTCTGGAGACTTTGCTAGGGAAATTACTGGTTATTCAGCCTTGTGAACAGTAATAAGGCCCTGATTATCAAATGGTCTTCATGATTGATTTCTTTGAGAGGAAAAATCTTTTGAAAGAGACATAAGCTGCTCAGATGATGAGGCTATTACTTATTGTCTGTTTTTCACGACTCTATTTGAGGAATAGGAATTTGAATCTCTGGTAAAGACAAAGTTCTAACCAAGAATGAATTGGAAAGAAACAGTCAAACAAGACTTTGTACCCATGAGGAATGAACTCAACTGGGGATTTTCTCCTTTGTTTTGAGAGGAGAAACTAAAGCAACCTTCTTCCACGAGGAATGATCTCAGTGGGGAACTGGAGAAAGAAGATGTTCTTTTTGCTTATGGGTGACAACCTACTGGAGAGATGACACGCCCATATCTGTTTCTTTTTTTTCTTTTTCTTTTTTTTTTGGGATAGATATATCCTGAACAAGTGATTTTAGGCATACATTGAAAAATGCAAGAATGCATAAATGATGCAAATATGTATGAATGATGAATGTCATGAATGTAGCATGCATGCTGACGATACTGACAGACAATGAAGTATGTACTGGAGAAGGACCGACGTCGCAATACAACCAGATACTTGGCAAATGTTCTTCAACACGGTGTAGATGACACAGGTGATGAATGGTGTTGCATGTTTTAAACTTCGCTGGGGAAGGTAAGCATCTTTCCTTATTGAGATGGAAGAACCTCTTCACTGGAGATGGAAAATCCTCTTCACTGGGGATGAAGACCTTCTTCACTGGGGATAGAAGAGTTTTTCCTATCATAATCTTTGATTCATCCTATGGAGATAGCTGTTAATGTTCCTTCTTTTGTTCACAACTCAAAGGAAAGTTTCGCTTTTATTTTGAAAAAGAAAAGTAAATTCATTTAAAACTTTTTTTCTTTTTTCTTTCAAAAGTGAATAACACAATTAAAGCGTCATTTTGCAAGCTGAAAGAAATTAAAGATTGCAAACAAATGGGCACAAGGCTCAAATTTATTTAATAGGATGGAAATCAGCTAAAGGCGTGATTCCATGGAGTATTTACAAAAGTTGGAAATGGTAATTATGCGGAAAAGGCTACATTTAAAGCAATAACCACTATTTCCCCTAACAACTTTGAGTTCTAACTGTGCTTGTCGCTTCAGATTGGCGATGATTTGATTGAAGATCCTTTGATGAGAAAGACTCCTCAGGTGACGAAGTACGGACTGATGCAGTTACTTTCTCATAAATCCCTAATTTTTGCCTAGATTGCCCTTTCAGGTTTTCAATCTACCAGGATGAATTTTTCTGTTTATTGTCTCTAATTTTTGCCTGGACCGCCCTTTCGGGTTTTCAGTCCACCGAGACGCTCATTTTTGCCTAAGTCGCCCTTTGCGGGTTTTCAACTTACCGAGCTGTTCTTTTGTATTTTTTTTTAGACAAAGTATTTCTTGACTGCATCAGCATTCACAGGATGTGGGAGTTCATCACCATCCATGGTTGTAAGAATCATGGCGCCGCCAGAAAATGTTCTTTTGACAACATACGGGCCTTCGTAATTAGGAGACCATTTGCCTCTAGAATCTGGTTGAAAAGACAAGATCTTTTTAAGCACGAGGTCGCCTTCTTGAAATTCACGAGGTCGAACCTTTTTGTTGAAGGCGTGTTTCATCCTTTCCTGGTATAACTGTCCATGGCATAGAGCAGTCATACGTTTTTCTTCGATTAAGTTCAACTGATCGTATCTGCTTTGACACCATTCAGCCTCTGATAACTTAGTTTCCATGAGGACTCTCATTGATGGGATTTCAACTTCTACGGGGAGCACAGCTTCCATGCCGTACACTAGAGAAAAGGGAGTTGCCCCTGTTGAAGTACGCACTGAAGTTCGGTACCCATGTAAAGCAAATGGCAGCATTTCGTGCCAGTCTTTGTAAGTGACGACCATTTTCTGGACGATCTTCTTAATGTTCTTGTTGGCAGCTTCAACGGCGCCGTTCATTTTTGGTCTGTAAGGAGAAGAGTTATGATGCTCAATCTTGAATTCCTCACATAATTCTTTCATCATTTTGTTGTTCAAGTTTGAACCATTGTCAGTAATGATCTTGCTGGGAACACCATATCGGCAAATGATGTTATTCTTGATAAACCTCACAACCACTTGTCTTGTAACATTGGCGTAAGATGCTGCTTCGACCCATTTGGTGAAGTAATCAATTGCTACTAAGATGAAACGATGACCGTTTGAAGCTTTCGGTTCGATCATTCCAATCATGTCGATCCCCCACATGGAAAAAGGCCATGGAGATGAGAGAATGTTGAGTAGAGTCGGTGGTACATGGATCTTATCTGCGTAGATCTGGCACTTGTGACATCTCTTCACGTGTTTGTAACAGTCAGATTCCATTGTCAACCAATAGTATCCTGCTCTTAAGATCTTTTTGGACATTGCATGCCCATTTGAATGAGTTCCAAAGGACCCTTCATGCACTTCACGCATTAACATGTCTGCTTCGTGTCTGTCCACGCATCTGAGCAAAACCATGTCGAAATTTCTTTTGTATAGCACATCTCCGTTCAGGAAGAAACTGCCAGAAAGCCTCCTTAGAGTTTTCTTATCTTTGTTTGATGCCCCAAGCGGGTACTCTTGAGTTTGAAGGAAGCGTTTGATATCGTGGAACCACGGTTTATCATCGATGACTGCTTCAGTTGCAAACACATAGGCGGGCCTTTCAAGGCGCGTGATTCTGACTTTAGGCACATCATTCCAGTGACTGACTTTGAACATGGAAGATAGAGTAGCCAAGGCGTCTGCCATTCGATTCTGATCTCGAGATATATGATGCAATTCAACCTTGTTGAAGAAAGTCAATAGACGTCTTGCATAATCTCTGTAAGGAATCAAGCCAGGGTGATAAGTTTCCCATTTGTCTTTGATTTGGTTGATCACAAGGGCTGAATCTCCATATATGTCGAGGATTCTGATCCTTAAGTCAATGGCTTCTTCGAGACCCATGATACAAGCTTCATATTCTGCGATGTTGTTGGTACAATCAAATAGCAATCTGGCGGAGAATGGGATATGAGTACCCTTGGGAGTGATGATGATTGCCCCAATTCCATTGCCAAAAGCGTTTACTGCTCCATCGAAAATTAGGCCCCATCTTGATCCAGGCTCAGGACCTTCTTTAGGTAATGGTTCGTCACAATCTTTCATCTTCAAGTACAAGACATCTTCGTCAGGAAAGTCAAACTTGAGAGATTGATATTCATTGATTGGTTGATGCGCCAAGTGATCGGCGAGAATGCTTCCTTTGACTGCTTTTTGAGCATGGTATTCAATGTCATATTCGGATAACAGCATTTGCCATCGGGCAATCCTTCCTGTTAAGGCAGGCTTTTCAAAGACATACTTGATCGGATCCATTTTGGAGATTAACCAAGTAGTATTGTTGATCATGTACTGGCGGAGACGTTTTGAAGCCCAGGCCAAAGCACAACATGTTTTTTCGAGCATGGAGTAACGAGACTCACAGTCTGTGAATTTCTTACTCAAGTAATAGATGGCATGCTCCTTCTTACCGGTTTCATCTTGTTGTCTAAGCATACAACCCATGGATTCTTCCAACACGGTAAGGTACATGATTAGTGGTCTCCCTTCAACTGGAGGAATCAATATCGGTGGTTCTAACAGGTATTCCTTGATACTGTCAAACGCTTTCTGGCAATCTTCAGTCCATACAACCCCTTGATCTTTGCGGAGAAGCTTGAAAATTGGCCCACAAGTAGCAGTCATTTGAGAGATAAATCTGGAGATATAGTTCAATCGTCCGAGAAATCCTCTTACTTGCTTTTCAGTTTTTGGTGCAGGCATCTCTTGAATAGCTCTGACTTTGTCGGGATCTACTTCAATACCTCTTTGGCTGACAATGAAACCCAAGAGTTTTCCAGATCTAACCCCAAAAGTACATTTGTTAGGATTCAAGCGAAGCAGATATTTCCTTAGTCGTTGAAACAACTTCAAAAGGTATTCAATATGTTCTTCTTCTGTGCTGGACTTGGCTATCATGTCGTCCACATAAACTTCAATTTCTTTATGCATCATGTCATGAAAGAGAGTAGTCATTGCCCTTTGGTAAGTTGCGCCGGCATTCTTTAATCCAAACGGCATCACTTTGTAGCAAAAGGTACCCCATGGGGTGATGAAAGATGTCTTCTCCATGTCTTCAGGAGCCATCTTGATCTGATTATAACCGGAGAACCCGTCCATGAAGGAAAAGACGTTGAACTTAGCGGTGTTATCGACCAGCATGTCGATATGTGGTAATGGAAAGTCATCTTTGGGACTGGCTTTGTTCAAGTCACGGTAGTCAACACACATTCTGACTTTGCCATCTTTCTTCGGAACTGGCACTATGTTGGCCAACCATTGAGGATACTCTGAGGTGACAAGAAAACCTGCGTCGAGTTGCTTTTGAACTTCCACTTTGATCTTGTTAGCCATATCAGGGTGAGTCCTTCGCAATTTTTGCTTAACTGGCGGACATTCTGGCTTCAATGGCAAGTAATGCTGAACAATATTGGTATCCAACCCAGGCATGTCTTGGTAGGACCAGGCAAACACGTCAACATATTCTTTGAGAAGGTCTGTCAACTTACTCTTGATATCAGCATTAAGCAGCGATCCAATGGTCACTTCTTTTTTGTCTTCTTTAGAACCCACGTTGATCTTTTCTAGAGGCTCTTTGTGAGGCAGAATGGCTCTTTCCTCGCGCTTAAGTAATCGAGAGATCTCGTCCGGGATCTCCTCTTCTTCCTCTTCTTCGGCTTCGAACACAGGAAACTCAAAGTTGGGAGAGGGCATAGGGTTATTGCATTCAATGGGTTTATCAATAGTAAATCTGCACATGTGATTTATATTTATTTCAGAAAATTTATGAATGCAGGAGTGTATGCAGATTTTTTTTTGAAAAGTTTTTTTTATTGGTTTTTTAGGATTACCATTTCCAAAAAAAGGCAAAAATAAAACATATAATGTAGGGAATTCAAAATGACGCTTTATTTATGATTCATTTTTGAAACAAAGCCCTAAACACAAACTCATTTGTCTTGGGCAGGACAAAGAGGGAAACTTTTAAAACAAAGCCCTATACACAAAGTTATTTGGGCGGAACATTTAAAAGCAAAGCCCTATAAAACATCTCTCTGCTTTGGGCAAGGCAGGAGGTCAAAATAACAGCGAGGTGATTACTTTGAGCGGCGAACAACATTCGGAACGTCGACAACTTTCCAGTAGCAACGAACTCCTCTGTGTATTATGTATTCAGGAAAATTCTCCCCAGAATTATCTTCAGTATTGACATTGACCGCTGGTCGAGCAGGATTTGAAGGTCCCGGTTTGTCACCCTTGTTCTTTGTAGAGTTGAAACGGTCTTCTTCTACTTCTTGAAGAGCATAAGATGAGTCACAATCTTCAGAATTTTCAGGATGTATTTCCCAGTCTCCAGGATGAAGAGACTCATTGTCAGCGACACTTTCCGAGTCAGTTGCGGGACCATCTTCCCCTTCATCTTCAAAAATGGCATTTATGTGATAATAACCATCTTCAGGATTGTAAACCTTGGTAGATGCGTTGAAGCTGAAATCTTCAGTAATTTCTGGCTGCTGAGAAAATTGACAGGGCTGATAAGCCTCTTCTGGTTGACTATTATATTCAAAGGAATCTCCCCATCCAGTTGGTTGAATATCCTCAATCGAAATCTTTGAACTTTCAGGTGCAGTGTATTTCACCATATAATCAAATTTTCCACTTGGTTGTCCCAAGGTGTCCCAGATTTCTGCAGGAATAGGCTCAGTTTCATTGCCTTTGGATTTCTCTGACGGAGGATATGGTTCTTCCTGAGATATGTATCCCGAGTCATTTAGATAACATTTCCATTCTTCTTCAGTATCGGAGAGACCTTCTTCGATGCATTCTTCAATAAGGACATTAACCTCTTGAGGAATTGGGTTAAGGAACCCTCCACTATGGAACGTTTCTTTGATCGGACGAAGGGTTTCATCCTTCTTGGTGCAGTTTGAGAATGTTGGTGAATATCCGAGTCCTGCTCTAGTTTCATTCTTGGTTGGGATCACAACTTGCCCCCAGCCAGTGGTAGTACCATCTTTCACTACTTTTACTGCCTCTTTGTATGAAGAGATTGATGCTTTCTTCTTGGAAGATTCGTCTTCTAAAGAGAGACCTTGGAACTGAGTTCCTTCCACATCATCAGCACCGATGAAAGAGAAATTGGATAAATGGCTCACCATCAAGGCTTGTTCTCCACTTATTGTTACCAATTTTCCATTTGTTACAAACTTTAACTTTTGATGGAGCGTAGAAGTTACTGCCCCTGCTTCGTGAATCCATGGTCGTCCTAACAGACAGCTATAAGCAGCTTGAATGTCCATGACCTGGAAGGTAATTTGAAATGTATGTGGACCAATTGTCATGGGAAGGTTTACTTCGCCGATAACAGATTTTCGCGATCCATCAAATGCTTTGACAACTACACCACTGAACTTCATAGGCATTCCTTGGTAAGACAAGCGAGCAAGAGTCGTCTTTGGCATCACATTCAAGGAAGATCCGGTGTCTACCAACACATTGGACAAAGAGTCTGACTGACAGTTCATAGAAATGTGCAAAGCAAGATTGTGATTTTTACCCTCCTCGGGGAGTTCTTCATCACAGAAACTTAAATTGTTGCAAGCTGTTATGTTAGCTATTATCCCATCAAAGTGATCAACAGTCACATCATGATTTACAAAAGCTTGATCTAAGAACTTCATCAGAGCTTCCCTGTGGGCTTCTGAATTCAACAGCAATGAAAGTATTGAGATTTTTGAAGGAGTCTGCATAAGCTGATCCACAATTTTGTATTCACTTCTTTTGATAAGCTTCAAAATTTCATCAAAATCTAGATTGACATTGATTCCACTGGATTGACCAACATCAGTGCTTGTATTACTGACAGGAGTTTCCTCAGGATTCCCCACTGGTGTATTGACAGGATTTTGTCCGGCTGCAGGAGCAACAGGCTGCTTTGGAGGTAGTGGAGTATACACACGTCCACTTCTTGTTACTCGACTCACATCAGCGATGTTCACGACAGATGAAAGAGTTGGTAAAGGAACTTCTTGTCCATCCTTTATCATTGTTGCATTGTAGTTGTATGGAACTGCCTTGTCAGAGTCATAAGGAACAGGTCCAGGTAGACAAATGATCAAAGGAGCAATAGGAACCTTTGGCTTGTTGTAGGTAACTTCCATGCGCTCCGGCATGTTGAAATGAGGAACGATGATGTTAACTGTAGGCATTTCCGAGTTGATATCTGAGACTAAAAGCTCATGCGGATAACATCCTATCATGTTAACTTCATTTTCATCCCTATTTCTGTAGATCTCAATAGTACCATTATCTAGCAAAACTTGGAGATCTCTTCTCACAATCGAACATCCGTGAGGATCCACACAACATATTCTACAGGAACCGTATTGATGCTGGCGAAAATTCTGCCCCCGACAAAGAGTGGCGTGCATTTGTACCAAATCTGCTCTTGAGAAGTTGATATTATAGACTCGGTATTGGCCAGGACATCCATATACCATGTTTACAACATGCCCTCCATGATTGGGCAGCGGATTCGCTTGCACATTAGGATTCAAATTTCTGAAAGAGAGAAGATTAGATCTAACCAACCTCTGAACTTCATATTTCAAAGCTATGCAATGCTCAAGATCATGGCCAGGTGCTCCTTGATGATAAGGGCATGATACTTCAGCTTTGTACCACCATGGAAGTTTCTCAGGTACTGGTGGTGGTGCTTTAGTTTGAACAAGACCTCTTTCAATCAAAGCAGGGTACAATTCTGTGTAGGTCATTGGAATCGGATCAAACTGTGGAGCTCTTTGTACACGATTCTGATTATTGTTCAACTGCTGAGCCTGTTGTCGAGGCTGTTGTTGCTGAAACTGCGGAGTATATCCCGGATTCGGTGCTGTATTAACGACTGGCGCGATAGCAGCAATCTGTTGTTGACGATTAACGTTTCCTCTTGGCTTTCCCTGGGATACCATGTCAACACTTTGTTCTTTCTTCTTTTGGAAACCACTTCCGAACTTTTTGGTTCCGCTTGAAGATCCACCTTCTTTAGTTAGACGTCCGGTTCGGACCCCTTCTTCTAGACGCATCCCCATGTTTACCATTTCGGTGAAATCACTTGGAGCACTAGCAATCATGCGTTCATAATAAAAGGGACTGAGAGTATTCAAGAAGATCTTTGTCATCTCTTTCTCTTTTAACGGTGGATTAATCTGAGCAGCAGTTTCTCTCCATCGTTGGGCATACTCTTTGAAAGCTTCATGATCTTTCTGAGCCATGGATCGGAGCTGATCTCTGTCTGGAGCCATATCCGAGTTATACTTGTATTGTCGGACAAAGCCCTCACCTAGGTCATTGAATGTTCGAATATTAGTGCTATCCAAGCCTGTGTACCACTTCAGTGCGGCACCAGTCAAACTGTCTTGAAAGTAATGGATAAGCAACTGATGATTATCTGCATAAGTAGACATCTTTCTGGCATACATTACGAGATGACTTTGTGGACAAGAACTACCTTTGTACTTCTCAAAGTCAGGGACCTTGAATTTAGCCGGTATTTGTACACTGGGAACCAAACATAGCTCCTGGGCATTCTTTCCAAACAAATCTTTCCCACGAATAGCCTTGACTTCCAATTGAATCTTGTTGAACTGTTCTTGGAGATCTTCCACAAGGTTACGCTGATTTGTGCTATCACCTTGATCATGATAAATCTCATTGCCATCATAAGGAACAGTGTGAACCGTAGGGGTCGGAACTGTCAAAGTGGGTTGAGAAAGTGCCATAGTGATTTCGGAAAAAGTTACCCCTGAATGTGGAATAAACGCCGAACCTTGTGCAGCAGGCGCTTCAGTTGTAGCTGTTTGAACCCCAGAGAAATTATGGCGAAAACCTGTACCAAAGCTGAAAGGCGGGCCCCAACCTTCTGGCATGGAGAAAGATGGAATGTTGAATGCAAATGTAGAAACTGGAGTAGTGACTTCAGATGTTACTGTTGCTTGACTGTTGGGTGGCGGCGGCTGATTCTGTGCGGCCATTAAGGAGTCAACCAGAGTAGTGAGACTTTCCAACTTTTCTTGAAGAGTGGTCACTGTACCACGGAGCTCAATATTCTCTTGTTCAGAGTGTTCCATTACTCTTCTTCTGCTTGAACGAGTATTGTATCTGTGAACTGATTGCGAGCGCGGTCGAGAAACTTTGAGACGCGACAGCTTGACGATCTATTGGAGAAAGATCCAAAAGATAAGACTCTATACAACAGACTCGATATGCAGAATGATGTATGCAAAAAGAAGTTTATGATTTTTTCCAAACATTTTAAAGATTATTTCCTTGCAAATATTTGAACACAAACAATTCTTTTATTGAAATAATGAGAAATGTTACAACATTGGAGCGTAGCTCCTTACAGAAGCAAATGATAAATGAAAATCTAAACAAATCCTAAACATCTTCATCAGACGAAGAACCAAATGCGTTGTGCAGCTTGAGCTTCATGATTTCTTTCCCATAGTAAGCTTTCAACTCGGCCTTTTCAGCTCTCAGCTTGTCAACAACATTCTTCCAATTGTCAGGCATCGGAGCGTTGCTTGTCGAGGCTTTAGGATTTTTCTTGCTTTCTTTGATGTATCTTCTGATTGCGGCGTCTTTCCGACGAATCTTCTCATCTTTACTCATGAGCCAACCATCTTGACAATAGAGAGTTTCTTCGTGATCTTTCACTCTTTTCTTCAACTTTCTATTTTCCTCATCAGTTTTACGAAACTTTTCTTCCCAAGAGTCCTTTTCTAACCTTATCTTGGCTAAAATCTCCTGGTACTCTTCCACAGTGTTAATGGGAACATTGGGTAGTTGAGACATTACAGGGAACATGGGTTTTTCATAATCATAAGGCATTTGAAACTCCTTTGCTCTTTTCTTTACCCAGCAGGTGTAGGCGTTCGTAGCAATGCAGTTTCTTATCTCACCTTTTCCTTTTCTTCGGACGTCGTACCAAGCTCTCACCATTCTTGTTTTCAACCCTTGAGGATCCTCCCCTTCTTGGTAGAAGTAGCTTTCCACTGCGAGACCAACAGGTTTAACTGAATTTGCATACCCGAGTTGTCGTCGGGCTAGGACCGGATTGTAGTTAATTCCTCCTTGTGTACCAATGAGGGGTACATTGGCGAATTCTCCACAACTATCAATGATTTCTGTGCCGCAGCGAGCCAGAGCATACCAATGGATATCATTATTAGTAAGGGACATAAGTCTTCGAGGCCAATGCAAACCTTCTCGGTTTTCCGTGAAAATAGGAGACTTAGGTAAGTGTGAAACAATCCATTTGTACAAAAGAGGTGCACAACATACAATGATTCCACCACCTTGGCGATTTTTATGATGGATAGAGAAATACATGTCACCAAGCAAAGTCGGAACAGGATTTCCATTTAGAAAGATCTTTATGGCGTTGATATCAACAAAGTCGTTGATGTTGGGAAATAGAACCAACCCATAGATGAGCAAGGCTAATACAGCTTCAAAAGCTATCATGCTACCAGTTTCAATAAAATCAAAGGCTTTCTTTATTAGAAACTGCGAAGTCAAACCCGGAAGGTTTCCTTTGGTAGTCCAATTACTTTCTATTTCAGATTTCTTCAAGTGGATACTTGCGGCAATGACTGGTGACTTAAGAATGGCTTCCAAACCATTGAAAGGTATTTTGTCAGACACAGGAATACCCAAAAGATTGGCATATTCTTCCAAGGTTGGTACCAACTGATAGTCTGGAAAGGTGAAACACCGGTAGACGGGATCATAGAACTGAACCAGAGTTTAGAGAAGTCCTTCATCAACATGAGTGTTCAAGATAGGCAAAAGCTTTCCATGGCTTTTCCTAAAATCGGAAGGATCTTGTACAAAAGATGCTAATTCTTTCAGTCTTTCCACATTAGGCGCTTTGAAACCGTATTTCTTTGTATGCCTCTTTACCCACTCCATAACTTAATCCTATAATGTTTGCAAGGAAATTTTCTCTAATTTTTTTGGAAAAATCATGATTTTATGGAAAAAGATGGGTTTTTTAATGAATGTATGAATGCATGGATGCATGGATGCCACATATTCAAACATGGTAAAGCAAACATGGTGCGACAAACATGGTAGCGCAAACATGGTAATTCAAACATAACTCTACAAACATGGTAACACAAACATGGTACACATAGGTTCAAAGGTCCAGCGTCACGAGCATGAGGTCAGAGAACCAAACATGGGATAGTACTAGGGTTTATCACCTGCAAAACATGTTCTACTGATACGTCAGAGTCCACATTTTTCTTTCGGATATTACCGGCTTGCACAACTGAACTTGTGAGCCAGCAATATTCTCAAGAAAAACTCGTCTGAGTGTGGTTCTCCGCATGACAACTAATCCAAGTCTACACTTGAATAGTTTCTGCACCACAACCTAATAAGGCCAGGATGGGTTGGGGTTCTACAGCCAACTCAGCTTCTACAGTTCAATGAAAGCAATAATGTCTTCGCAACTGAACTTGCTAAACATATATTACCAACAAGGAACCTCCACTGAGCGGAAGGATTCTCATGCTGACTTTTTAAGGACTGAACTCCTTGTATGCCATACATGACTATACCCTCCACCTAATTCTTATGTGTACTTAATCCGGGTTAGGATTTGTCCATAATGCATCACTTGTAACAGAATCACACAAGTAACAGGACCAAGGAACCACACATGTAAATAAAATAAAAACAAAACAAATAGAAATAACCCTTTCTTTGGAAACAATAAAAAGTTTAATCCCCAGTGAAGTCGCCATTTTTCTGTCGCGGGGAAAAATCATTGTCTTTTTTTCTGGATGAGACACCTGATGCCTTCTTTGGGCTCGAGTGCTCAAAAAATGATTTTTCTTTTGTACCGACCAAACTTTTTATTATTTCCAAAGGAGGAAAAGGGAAAAAGCTGCAATAACCTAAAAACAGATGCAAAGCCCGAAACTAAAAGCAATGCATAAGTGGGGGAGAGATTCCAGGTAAGAGGGTTGGTTATACGAAGGGAAGGTATTAGCACCCAACGTATCTATAGTACTCTATAGGTTTCTTTATTTTGTTTTTCATTCTTGTTGTGGTGGAGGTTTTTATGAGAAAGAGGTGGGACCTAAGGTGTTTGTTTGATTATGCTCGCAAAGATCATCGCGATCCTCTGCATACATATCCCTTAGAGGGAATCAGAGCATCTGTAGCTCGGGGTCTACGGGTGCTAAGGTTTGAATGGTTTTTTTTGTTTTGTTTTGCTCGCCAAGGATACGACCTTGTGCCTACGTATTCTCAAAGGGATGTTGAGAAAGTCAGAGCAATCGTAGTTCCCACTTATGCTAGTGGAAGCGAAGGAAAAGAGACAAATGTCATCTAAATGTTCGATGTATCTAATCTATATCATCATATACATCTGTTTGATTTTGTTTGAAAATCTTTTCATTATAAGCCCTGGGCCATGCCACTTATGGCGCTTAGAATGATAAAGATGTTTTTGTGTTTAACCAGCCTTGTGGCAAAAAACTTTCAATCAAGTCAGCCTTGTGACAAAAAGTTTTGATTAATCAGCCAGCCTTGTGGCAAAAGTTTCAATGAAGTCAGCCTTGTGACAAAAACTTTGATTAATCAGCCAGTATGGTGGTAAAACAGTTTGATTGATTAGCCAGCCTTGTGGCAAAAAGTTTGATTGATTGATTGTTTGTGATGATATAGAAGAGATACTCCTATCATAGAGATGATAAATGTCTAATCTCCTAGGGTAGTTTGATTTGGATATTTGGGATGCTTATAAGAAGCCCGTGGGTCCTTGTACGAAGCCCAAGAGGAGGCTATCCGAGGGTCCTTGCATTGTAAGCCCAAGAGGAGGCTATGGGAGGGACAATCCAGGGTCCTTGCATTGTAAGCCCAAGAGGAGGCTATGGGAGGGTCACTCGTTTGTACAAAGCCCAAGGGGAGGCATGGTATAGTTGGTTTGAGCTCTTAGAGCGATTTCACCGGGAAACCATACTCTATGTCCTAGCCTAAACTAGTGGAGATTCTTTGCACGAAGCCCAATAGGAGGCTATGGGGAACCTAGTGTTATACTAAGTTGAACAAGCACACATATCACACATATGAGCAAACATGAACAAGTACGAACAAATATGAACAAGTACATGAACAAATATGAACAGATATGAACAATTATATATATATGACAGAGTGTGTGTATATAATGGAGTTTATGAAGGAAATATACCTGTAAGCATGATCCATTTGAATACACGGGGGCTCGGGACTTATACTCGGGGAGAGGTCCACTTGAGTTTATTCAAAGCTATGTAAACAGGTATTTACAAAGGGGCTTGGAACTTATACCTACATGGAGGCCCATGGTATATTTTTGGGAAGATTTAAAGAAACCTTCGTTTTTGATTAGTTATTCAAAGTTAAAAAACACATTGATTGAGATATGTACAAAAAATGTATGTGTACAATGAAATACCTAATTTCATGTACAGGAATGGGTATGTACAAAAGGGGCTTGGGACTTATACCTACGTGGAGGCCCATGGTATATTTACAAAACATGGTTGATTGTTTATTACAGACGCGTCGTTTGTTGTTTTGAAAGCAGTTTGAAAAGTATTGTTTTGAAAGAGTTTTCTGTTCAAAGAAAAAAAATTGTATAAAAGGAAAAAAGGAGTGGGTCTTATACTCTCTAATATTCGAGAGGCCCCACATCGCTTTGAAAATCAATTGATCAAATAAAAAGATTTAATCAATAGTTTCTTTTGAAATCAAAAAGAGATGGTTTATCGTTTTTTTGAAAAGAATTGCGATCGCTTGTTTTAAAACGATTTGAAATTGAAAGAAATCAAATTAATCAAGATAAACAAAAAGATTATGCTTAATTAACACCTAAATGATTAGGGTTTGATCACAAAATATTTATAAGTGATTAGGTTTGAAAATTAAATGAAAAAACAATATTTAAAGTATTTAAAAACATTTAAAAATGTATCATTTTAAACCTAATTAAAAGCATATTAAATAAATCTTTTTTTTGTGATTTTCTTTGATGTTCATAAAGTATGTATATTAAATAAGAGGTGTGTAAAAAATGAATGAAAAATGAATTAATTTGGTTAGTTAAATAATTAATTGAAGTTGTGAAGAAAATGAAAGAAAATAGGTACTAAAAAGATTGGTTTTGTCTCCACAAGGGTTTGAACCCACGACCTCACGCTCACCACTCAAAAACATAACCAACTGGACCACGCGCGTGGTCTGATTATCAAAGGCAAGGATTAGGTTATATTTTGAGTCAAGTTACTAAATTCAGTTTCAAAAATATGGCGCCAAGAACATGAATCCCAATTGAATTTGAAAATTCTGGAAACTGGATCAAATTGATCAAGTGAAGGGTCTAATTCACTCGTTTTTTCACAAGGATCACGATGGTGGTCTTTAATTCCATTTATTTTCACTCTAAGGGGGTCAATTCTCTGATGAACACGAAGAACCCTAATTCTATGACTCATTCTAAATTCGTGTATGTGCAAGTTAAGATGCAATTGATTGAGGGTTAATGATCCTCATAGGTGCAGAAACAAGATGGTATGCTCACATTTCATTTATGATGCGTGCAAGTATGAGTTTGAAGTTCATGAGGCTTACCTTCAAAAACGGCAAAGCTGGAAATCGAATTTGAGCCTGGAGGTGTTACAGATGTTGTTGCTCAATCTGGACAGCTTCAATGGACCTTATAGAACATGTCTGGATGCTTGGAGTGAATTGAAAACCTCTTGATCACCTTGTGGTACCCGAACTGCAGTATGGTTCAAGTGAGAATCAAGCTTAGTGATTTTGGTGTTTCAGATCATGTATGATGGTTGGAACAGTTCATATATGGTATATGGAATGTGTTTGGATGATTAACTTGGACAGAATTGGCCTGGATTTCATTTTGGCATGATAAGGCTAGTGTTATGCATATTTGGAGGTGAGATGATGATTCTGAGTTTGAGGTGTTTTTGGAAGGTTTCAAAGGTTCAAACAACTTCCATATGGTATTTGGGAAGTGTTAGAAGCATCACTTTGCTTAGAACTTCAAAGGTTTAGAGGTTGAGAATTTTACCTCTTTTGAAAACCATGAAACTTGCATTCTAAGAAAGGAAGAGAAAACCTATGTTTATGAGGTTTTGGTGTGATTTTGAATGAGGTAAGGATCTCTATTTATAGGCCAAAGTTTCTGAATACAAAGCTCTTGCAAGTTGATCAAGAATGATGATTTGGCTTAAGAGATAAAATGGAATCTTTCACATTAAATGCAAATGGTTAAAAGTGACTTAACCATGGTTATTTCTCAAGCTTCTTATCCTCTTCCATTCTGATCTCAAATCAGAAAATATCTACCAATTATTGCATCTATGCATCATTATTTGGATCATTTGGCAAATTGGTTCATAACTTAGTGAAAATGGCATGTAATTTCAAGTGAAAAGTTCACTAATGTCAAAATTCAAAACCATGGCTACACTCCATATTTTTTTATGCTCTTGGACATTTTGGAAAGCTCATATTACACACTTCAAAACCCTAGTTGAAAGTTTCTTCAAGACCTTTAAGGAAATGGGTGAAAAAGATCCATGAACTTTGAAGAAAATGAAGTTTTAAGTGAAACTTTCAAAAGATACCAACTTTGAAGCTCCATATCTCTTAAATGGTTGATCTTTTGGAAAAAAATTATATGTGACAAAGTTGTTCATTGGATCAAAATCTACAATTTTCATGTTGGAAGTTTTTTTCAGTTTGTAGGTGAAATTTTGAGTTATTCCCTTCCAAAGTTTGGAAAAAACCATGAAAAACACTTAGAAATTTTTCTAAGTATGGAAAGTCAAACTTTTGACTTTTTGATTCTTGATTGATTTTCTTGATTTTTCTTGATCAAATGACTTCATATATCATATATTGATGATTCAAAACTTCAAAAGTCATGGTTGACCAAAATTCTCCAAAAGTCAATGGTGATCTTGTACAGTTGACTTTTTCAGACGAATCGCGTTTCTGGAGATTCCAAATGAAACAGGCTATCCTCACCAAATGAATGGTATGAATGGATCACATTGAAGCATTAGAGGATATTGAGCCATGGTTTGAGTTGTGACACCATGTCCTGATTAAAAGGTCAGTTGTTCAGTGAATTAGGTCAAAAAACCCTAATTGTCGACCTGATAAAATTGATGACTGTGGATCTTGAATTGAGATGCAACTTCCATTGGATATTGTCATAGGGATTATTTGAGGATGATTGAAACCTTTGATTGACTCCCTGGGGATTTTTAGGGTTTCTCAAATGTGATCCCTGATTTTTAGTCCCTGATAGTTCAAAATCCTAATCTGATGATTTGCAATTTCACTGTTGATCAACCCTTGTGTAGGAGATGTTATGAGCCAATGGATTAGGTCAACATGATGCACTTGGGGTCTTGAGGTCATGTCCCAAGTCATTAGGTCAAATCCTGAGCAAAAGTCAGGAGTATGCTATCTTCAGTCAAAACCCTAATTTGGTTGATTCAGAGCCTTTGAGCTTGTTGAAATGAATCTGAGGACCAAATGTTGATTGTTGATGAAGATGATTCATTTGAAATGAAGGGAGAACAAAACCCTAATTGATTTGTACTTGTACTGATGAGTGATTTCTTGATTAAATCCTGCTGAGTCACAAGTAGCAAACACAAACTATGCAATTTGTTAGAGATGCAAATGATGCATATGCAAATGATATGAGGTGGTATCTTAGGTCAAAAATTGGGGTATGACAACGTGGCCGTACCCAGCTTGTCTAGCGTGTATTTTGACGAGATTTTCCCCTATCTGACGAATGTCGTAGATTTGAATGATGTTGGGGTGTTGATCTATCATATTCACTGAAGCTTCTTTATGTTGCGGCAAAGGATTTGCTTGGACATTGGGATTAGTATCTTTGAAGGATAGCATTCCGCTCTTCACTAATCTTTGAACGTCGATCTTGAAAGGGAAACAATTCTCAATGTTATGACCCGGTGCCCCCTGATGGTAGGGACAAGATTGATTTGCCTTGAACCAAGGTGAAGATTCATTTGTAGTATTCGGAGGACTCCTTGTCTGACTGAGTCCTTTCGCCAGTAATGTTGGAAACAATTCTGCATACGGCATTGGTACGGGGTCAAAGGCAGGATACCTTGAAACCCGATTGTTGTTGAAATTTGGAGGTCGAACATGTTGCTGAGGTTGTTGCGACCTTTGTTGAAATGGTTGTTGAGAAACCTGAGGTTGATAAGCTGGCGCTTAGTTAACAACTGGAGTTATTGTAGCAACTTGAGGTGGAAACTCCTTATTTGCTTTGTGCAAGACATTGTTGACATCTTGAACCTTTTTCTTGTGGAAAGAACTTCCATACTTCCTTGGACCAATAGAAGATTCTGGTTCTTTGTTCAAGCGTCCTTCTCGAACTGCTTCTTCTAAACGTACGCCCAGGTTTACCATCTCGGTAAAGTCACTTGGTGCACTTGCAACCATTCACGCCATCTTTGAGCGTATTCCTTGAAGCTTTCTCTATCCTTTTGAGTCATGGCCCGGAGTTGATCTCTGTCGGAAGCAATATCCAGATTGTACTTATACTGTTTGACGAAGGCCTCTCCGAGGTCTCGAAAAGTACGAATCTCTGAACTGTCCAATTTCATGTACCATTTGAGTGTAGCACCAGTCTGGCTATCTTGAAAGTAATGAATGAGCAATTATTGATTATCAGTCTGAGTTGACATCCTTCGAGCGTACATCACGAGCTGACTTTGTGGGGATGAATTCCCTTTGTACTTCTCGAACTCTGGTACTTTAAATTTGTGAGGAATCTTAACATTTGGAACCAGACAGAGGTCTGCAGCGTTCTTTCCAAATAGATCTTGTCCTCGGAGAGTCTTGAGTTCCTTCTGCATTTGCAGAAACTGTTCCTGGAACTCGTCCAATCTTTCATACCCGCCAGCATCCTCACTGGAAGCGTGATGATATACTTGTTCGCCCGGTGGAGGAAAAGTATGCATAATCGGCTGTGGAGAAGCCATGACAGCAGATCTTGGAATCTCAGCATTCTGTTGTGTGAAACCCATTGCTATTGCTCTTGGAACTTCAATTTCCAGAGGTCTGTAACCCTCTGGTGGATGCATCTCCATTGTAACTCTTGGAACTTCAGAAACTGGGGGTATGTACCTGGCTGGAATAAAGTTATACGGCATGCCTCAAGGTCGGTTGGGGGGCATGGTATACTGCGGAATAGGAGTAGAAACAATCTCGGAAACCACAGTCCTTTATGGTTCTTCTGGCGTTGGTTGATTCTGTGCAACTACCAGGGCTTCTACCATACTATTGAGCCTTTCAACAGCATCTTTGAGAGTAGTAACTTCTTCTCTGAGTTCTCCATTCTCTTGCTCTAAGTCTTCCATTCTTTTCTTGCGACTTGAACGAGTGTTGTATGAATGAGACAGCTTGAATGTCTTTGTTCACCTCCTTCTCCTCCTCTCTTTCTGGAGAAAGGAAAGTGACGATTAGATCCGCGACAATTCTCGTGTCGGTGCATACAACTAAAGCGATGCATGATGTGCAATTAAGTTAATATTTTTCAAGGAAACACCATAATTACGTTATGAAACATCAAACTTTTATTAATTAAGCGAAAATGCCGTTTTTTACACATTTTGAAAAGGGAAATACAGAGAAACAGAGAGAAAGGACTCTAAAACTTTGACGAAGAGCCGACTTCACATTCTAACATTTTCTTCTGTTTCTTGAGCTGAGCATTCTCTGACGTAAGTTGATCGATGATCCAGGAAGCATGAGGGATATGATGAGAAAGTGACGATTGTGTCACTTGTCGATCGAGTACTTCAAGTAACTCATCCTTCCTTCTTAGGATGTTCTGAATCTCAACATTTTCCGTGTTGACGACTCGATACTTGTTTCTCCAAGCATTCCTTTCTTGGCATACCTTGTTTAATGCCGCTTGTAGTTTTTCAACATCGGTGGAGAAAAGGAATATTGGTTCCCTTAGGGGAATAGGTTCTTGATGTTGATATGGCATCCTGAGCTTGAATGCCCTAACGCGTACCCATTGAAGGTAAGGATCCAGGGAGATGCAAAGATGTTTTCCTAACAATCTTCTCCCTTTGCTGTGAACAAGACGCCAGGCTTTGACAATTTCCTTCTTCAGCATGTTACCATGATCGTCGATGTTCTTGAAGAACAGACCCTCCAATTGAATACTACTTGGTATATTTTTCATGGGATAGCCGTATTGATGACGGGCTAGAGCTGGATTATAGTTGATTCCTCCCTTAGTTCCAATAAGGGGTACGTTGGGATAACTTCCACAACTGTAGATGACCTTGGTTTCGTCGTTGTCAGGACTACACCAATCAATGTCCGTATGAGTGAGGACATGATTTTCTGTGACCAGTGAAGGCCATCCCTCATGTTCCAGAAAGTGCTAGACTTCGGCAGGTGCGAGACGAACCATTCGTATAACAACGGTACGCAGCATGTGATTAATCCTCCTCGCTGCAGGTTTCTTGAATGCACAGAGTGATAAGCATCCGCAAGCAAGGTTGGAACTGGATTTCCAATTAAGAAGATCTTAATTGCGTTGATGTCGACGAAGTTGTCAATGTTAGGAAAAAAAACAATCCGTAGATAAGCAATGCCAAGAGGTCCTCAAAAGCGCTCATATCTTGGATGCTGATGAAGTAACGAGCTTGATCCAACAGGAATTTGGAGGGAAATCCTTGAATTCCTCCTTTACTCACCATATGAGTTTTGACGTCGACTTCGTTCAAGGGAGTAGTTGCAGCAATGATACTGTCGTCAGGGTTCTTTTCCAAACCGGAGTACAGATCTTGCGCGTACACGGGTATTCCAATCAGACGAGAGTACTCCTCCAACGTAGGCATGAGTTGATAATCTAAAAAGGTGAAGCAGTGAGACGTTGGATCGTAAAACTGTACCAATGTGGGAGGGACCCCATCCACAATGTTGGTGTTGAGAAGAGGCAGAAGTTTTCCATACTTCTCCTTGAAAACCTGGGGGTTGACCACCAGTTTTCCGAGCTTTTCCAATTCCTCGACCTTAGGAATTTTGAAGGTGTATTTCCTAGCTCTCTTTCTTATGTAATCCATGGTATAGATCCTTAAGTCCTTTATCCGTTTCTCTCTTTCTATGAAGTTCAAAACGTTCGTTATTTAGTTTCCTTAAAAAACGACTCAAAAAAGACTCTTTTTGTTTTTTATTATTATGATGAATGAATGAATTTCAGTTTCTGATGAAGCGTTGAAGTAATTGCCCCAGCTTCATGAATCCATGGGCGACCTAGCAAACAACTGTATTGTGTCAGGATATCCATAACTTGGAAAGTGATTTTCAATGTCTGAGGTCCAATAGTTATGGGAAGATCTACTTCTCCAAAAACTGACTTCCTCGATCCATCAAATGCTTTGACGATGACGTGACTGTCCCTTAGCGGGTAATCTTTGAAGGATAATCTTGACAATGTTGATTTCGGCATGACGTTGAGAGAGAATCCATTGTCTATTAGGACTCCTGTGAGTATATCATTCATGCAGCCAACTAAGATGTGAAGTGGAAGGCTATGGCCCACTCCTTCTTCAGGAAGATCTTCGTCACAGAAACTCAGATTAGTTCCTACGGAGATGTTGGCAATGAGGTTGTTGAATTGCCCCACGGTAACACCAGGTTCTACGAAAGCTTGTTCCAAAACTTTCTGTAGAGCTTCCCTATGAGCTTCAGAGCTCAATAGCAGGGAGAGAACAGATATCCAAGACGGAGTATGTAGCAGCTGGTCTACAATGTTGTATTCACTCCTCTGGATTAATTTCAAGATCTCATCATTTTCTTTCGCTTGAACAACATTGGTCGGATGATTGTCTTGCCTATGTGGTATTTCTTCCGAAGGCTTCTCTACATTTCCTATTGTTCTGTTGAAGACTCGTCCACTTCTGGTGACTCGACTAACGTCAGCTATGTTGACAATGGACGGCAATGGTATTTCCTTACCATTTTCAATGAATGTAGCGTTGTACTTGTATGGTATATCCTTGCTAGACTCAAACGGTACAGGACCTGGTAAGTAGATGACTAACGGGACAATTGTTGTCTTCCTGCTGTCATACTTGACTTGCGTTGGTTAACTTGATTGATTTGAGGAGATACAGTAAAGACTTCGTCATCTTCTCTGTTGGCAAGAACTGTAATGGTATTATCATCCATTAGTTTCTGAATGTCGTTGCAAACGCGCAAACATCCTCGTGAAATTCTTCAACAGATTCTGCATCTACTGTAAGGATGGAAATCCGTTCCAAAGTAGGCAAGTCCATTTAAAGTCTTATGGAACCTGACTACCGATCCTTCGAGATCTTCAACTTTGTAAATCTTGTATTCTCCTGGACACCCTTGAACCATGTTGATGTCGTGTTCAGTTTTGACTCGGATGTGTTGAATCCATCCTAAGTCCATCTGTTCTTGTAATGCAGCTTGAACTGCGGTACATCCTTGATTATTCTTTGGAAAAATTTCACATGTGAAGTAGTTTTGAGGTGGTACGTGGCCGTACCCAGCTTGTCTAGCGTGTATTTTGACGAGATTTTCCCCTATCTGACGAATGTCGTAGATTTGAATGATGTTGGGGTGTTGATCTATCATATTCACTGAAGCTTCTTTATGTTGCGGCAAAGGATTTGCTTGGACATTGGGATTAGTATCTTTGAAGGATAGCATTCCGGTCTTCACTAATCTTTGAACGTCGATCTTGAAAGGGAAACAATTCTCAATGTTATGACCCGGTGCCCCCTGATGGTAGGGAGAAGATTGATTTGCCTTGAACCAAGGTGAAGATTCATTTGTAGTATTCGGAGGACTCCTTGTCTGACTGAGTCCTTTCGCCAGTAATGTTGGAAACAATTCTGCATACGGCATTGGTACGGGGTCAAAGGCAGGATACCTTGAAACCCGATTATTGTTGAAATTTGGAGGGCGAACCTGTTGCTGAGGTTGTTGCGACTTTTGTTGAAATGGTTGTTGAGAAACCTGAGGTTGATAAGCTGGCGCTGAGTTAACAACTGGAGTTATTGTAGCAACTTGAGGTGGAAACTCCTTATTTGCTTTGTGCAAGACATTGTTGACATCTTGAAACTTTTTCTTGTGGAAAGAACTTCCATACTTCCTTGGACCAATAAAAGATTCTGGTTCTTTGTTCAAGCGTCCTTCTCGAACTGCTTCTTCTAAACGTACGCCCAGGTTTACCATCTCGGTAAAGTCACTTGGTGCACTTGCAACCATTCACGCCATCTTTGAGCGTATTCCTTGAAGCTTTCTCAATACTTTTGAGTCATGGCCCGGAGTTGATCTCTGTCGGAAGCCATATCCAGATTGTACTTATACTGTTTGACGAAGGCCTCTCCGAGGTCTCGAAAAGTACGAATCTCTGAACTGTCCAAGTTCATGTACCATTTGAGTGCAGCACCAGTCTGGCTGTCTTGAAAGTAATCAATGAGCAATTGTTGATTATCAGTCTGAGTTGACATCCTTCGAGCGTACATCACGAGGTGACTTTGTGGGCATGAATTCCCTTTGTACTTCTCGAACTCTAGTACTTTAAATTTGTGAGGAATCTTAACATTTGGAACCAGACAGAGGTCTGCAGCGTTCTTTCCAAATAGATCTTGTCCTCGGAGAGTCTTGAGTTCCTTCTGCATTTGCAGAAACTGTTCCTGGAACTCGTCCAATCTTTCATACACGCCAGCATCCTCACTGGAATCGTGATGATATACTTGTTCGCCCGGTGGAGGAAAAGTATGCATAATCGGCTGTGGAGAAGCCATGACAGCAGATCTTGGAATCTCAGCATTCTGTTGTGTGAAACCCATTTCTATTGCTCTTGGAACTTCAATTTCCAGAGGTCTGTAACCCTCCGTTGGATGCATCTCCATTGTAACTCTTGGAACTTCAGAAACTGGGGGTATGTACCTGGCTGGAATAAAGTTATACGGCATGCCTCAAGGTCGGTTGGGCGGCATGGTATACTGCGGAATAGGAGTAGAAACAATCTCGGAAACCACAGTCCTTTATGGTTCTTCTGGCGTTGGTTGATTCTGTGCAACTACCAGGGCTTCTACCATACTATTGAGCCTTTCAACAGCATCTTTGAGAGTAGTAACTTCTTCTCTGAGTTCTCCATTCTCTTGCTCTAAGTCTTCCATTCTTTTCTTGCGACTTGAACGAGTGTTGTATGAATGAGACAGCTTGAATGTCTTTGTTCACCTCCTTCTCCTCCTCTCTTTCTGGAGAAAGGAAAGTGACGATTAGATCCGCGACAATTCTCGTGTCGGTGCATACAACTAAAGCGATGCATGATGTGCAATTAAGTTAATATTTTTTAAGGAAACACCATAATTACGTTATGAAACATCAAACTTTTATTAATTAAGCGAAAATGCCGTTTTTTACACATTTTGAAAAGGGAAATACAGAGAAACAGAGAGAAAGGACTCTAAAACTTTGACGAAGAGCCGACTTCACGTTCTAACATTTTCTTCTGTTTCTTGAGCTGAGCATTCTCTGACGTAAGCTGATCGATGATACAGGAAGCAGGAGGGATATGATGAGAAAGTGACGATTGTGTCACTTGTCGATCGAGTACTTCAAGTAACTCATCCTTCCTTCTTAGGATGTTCTGAATCTCAACATTTTCCGTGTTGACGACTCGATACTTGTTTCTCCAAGCATTCCTTTCTTGGCATACCTTGTTTAATGCCGCTTGTAGTTTTTCAACATCGGTGGAGAAAAGGAATATTGGTTCCCTTAGGGGAATAGGTTCTTAATGTTGATATGGCATCCTGAGCTTGAATGCCCTAACGCGTACCCATTGAAAGTAAGGATCCAGGGAGATGCAAAGATGTTTTCCTAACAATCTTCTCCCTTTGCTGTGAACAAGACGCCAGGCTTTGACAATTTCCTTCTTCAGCATGTTACCATGATCGTCGATGTTCTTGAAGAACAGACCCTCCAATTGAATACTACTTGGTATATTTTTCATGGGATAGCCGTATTGATGACGGACTAGAGCTGGATTATAGTTGATTCCTCCCTTAGTTCCATTAAGGGGTACGTTGGGATAACTTCCACAACTGTAGATGACCTTGGTTTCGTCGTTGTCAGGACTACACCAATCAATGTCCGTATGAGTGAGGACATGATTTTCTATGACCAGTGAAGGCCATCCCTCATGTTCCAGAAAGTGCTAGACTTCGGCAGGTGCGAGACGAACCATTCGTATAACAACGGTACGCAGCATGTGATTAATCCTCCTCGCTGCAGGTTTCTTGAATGCACAGAGTGATAAGCATCCGCAAGCAAGGTTGGAACTGGATTTCCAATTAAGAAGATCTTAATTGTGTTGATGTCGACGAAGTTGTCAATGTTAGGAAAAAAAACAATCCGTAGATAAGCAATGCCAAGAGGTCCTCAAAAGCGCTCATATCTTGGATGCTGATGAAGTAACGAGCTTGATCCAACAGGAATTTGGAGGGAAATCCTTGAATTCCTCCTTTACTCACCATATGAGTTTTGACGTCGACTTCGTTCAAGGGAGTAGTTGCAGCAATGATACTGTCGTCAGGGTTCTTTTCCAAACCGGAGTACAGATCTTGCACGTACACGGGTATTCCAATCAGACGAGAGTACTCCTCCAACGTAGGCATGAGTTGATAATCTAAAAAGGTGAAGCAGTGAGACGTTGGATCGTAAAACTGTACCAATGTGGGAGGGACCCCATCCACAATGTTGGTGTTGAGAAGAGGCAGAAGTTTTCCATACTTCTCCTTGAAAACTTGGGGGTTGACCACCAGTTTTCCGAGCTTTTCCAATTCCTCGACCTTAGGAATTTTGAAGGTGTATTTCCTAGCACTCTTTCTTATGTAATCCATGGTATAGATCCTTAAGTCCTTTATCCGTTTCTCTCTTTCTATGAAGTTCAAAACGTTCGTTATTTAGTTTCCTTAAAAAACAACTCAAAAAAGACTCTTTTTGTTTTTTATTATTATGATGAATGAATGAATTTCAGTTTCTGATGAAGCGTTGAAGTAATTGCCCCAGCTTCATGAATCCATGGGCGACCTAGCAAACAACTGTATTGTGTCAGGATATCCATAACTTGGAAAGTGATTTTGAATGTCAGAGGTCCAATAGTTATGGGAAGATCTACTTCTCCAAAAACTGACTTCCTCGATCCATCAAATGCTTTGACGATGACGTGACTGTCCCTTAGCGGGTAATCTTTGAAGGATAATCTTGACAATGTTGATTTCGGCATGACGTTGAGAGAGAATCCATTGTCTATTAGGACTCCTGTGAGTATATCATTCATGCAGCCAACTAAGATGTGAAGTGGAAGGCTATGGCCCACTCCTTCTTCAGGAAGATCTTCGTCACAGAAACTCAGATTAGTTCCTACGGAGATGTTGGCAATGATGTTGTTGAATTGCCCCACGGTAACACCAGGTTCTACGAAAGCTTGTTCCAAAACTTTCTGTAGAGCTTCCCTATGAGCTTCAGAGCTCAATAGCAGGGAGAGAACAGATATCCAAGACGGAGTATGTAGCAGCTGGTCTACAATGTTGTATTCACTCCTCTGGATTAATTTCAAGATCTCATCATTTTCTTTCGCTTGAACAACATTGGTCGGATGATTGTCTTGCCTATGTGGTATTTCTTCCGAAGGCTTCTCTACATTTCCTATTGTTCTGTTGAAGACTCGTCCACTTCTGGTGACTCGACTAACGTCAGCGATGTTGACAATGGAACTAGTGCTGCAACTTCAACGAATATTCTGGCCCTTCTACAGTCCGATTCTGACTTTGACTCCAACATAATAATTGTAGCTCTTTCTCTTAGCTTTCCGGCGATTATTAGAACGCCTCAATCGGACTCCTGGAACTCCAGATATGATCGTTTCCGTGCAGACTGTTAATGCTGAAAAATTAATACGAAAAACAAATAAGTGCAAAAATAAAATAAAATATAAAAACATATTAAAACATAAAAATAAATAAAACAAACCGAAGAAATGCTTGAGTACAAACATGGAAGAACGTGCATTAAAATGCACTGATCAAATTCCCCCACACTTGAACTTTTGCACTCCGAGCAAAATGAAAAGAAAGCAGAAATACATCAACAGTTACTCATCCTAGGCTACAAATCTTCTTCGGTTAAGTTTGCATCGACAGGTACGAATCTTGCACACTAAGGACAACGTAAGAACACTAACCACAGATATGCAGACATAAGGCTCCTAAATACACAAACTAATTCAAATCATATTATTATACCATAGCCTAACTTACTCATCATTTTTGCTCTTTTTCATTCAGGCGCAATCACATTAAGCCCATTATCTCCACACACTTATAGCAGGACAACCGGTTAGTGACTCTGATCCTTTTGCACGGGGTTCCGGTACTTGCGTGGCATAACCCTTTGCTTACTCAGATGTAGTTGCGGGGGATCAGACCGTAATCCTCCCTACCAAGTTCAGCACCAGAAACCGCTGAACCAACTAACAAAGAGTTTTGAAAACTTTTTTTTTTGAAGATTACACAACCGTTGGGTTAAGGGACCGGGTGAGGATCATCAAACTTAGAAGGTGTATTACCTTTTTCTTTTCTCTTTTTTTTTTCTTTTCTTTTCGGAACATTCACTTATATTCATCGGCTTCCTGCGTAAAGTGTGTGAGAGATGGTGCCGACTGCTGAAATAAACTACTCAAGAGCTCAAGAGCTGTCAAAGAATGAGAAATTAAGGCTAAAACATATTAACAAATTCAAATCAATTTCCGTATGCAGGAGACTTACGGTGTTAGAACGATACCGATCTTGTGAATTTTTCCCAAGTCTCCGCAAACCCGACTCAAATCAGTGTGTAGCCTAAAACTTTCAAGAAGATGCATTTTTTATTGAAATTAAACAAACAAAAAAAAACAAATAAAACACACAATTTCCTCCCCACACTTAAACTAAGCATTGTCCTTAATGAAAGGACATTACTAATAAAGTAGAGAGAAGGAAAGAAGGACTCCCTGATCAAGTTGCAGTGTAGTCAGGTGCTTCTAAAGAAAGCTCCTCTATGCTGACATTTTCAGGCACCGAACTTTCATGGAATAACTTCAGCCGCTGCCCGTTAACGTTGAAGACTTTGTCAGTACCTGCACTTTTTATTTCTACTGCACCATGAGGGAAAATATTAGTAACAACAAAGGGGCCAATCCATTTGGATCGAAGTTTCCCAGCCATTAGCTTAAGGCGGGAGTTAAACAGTAAAACCTGTTGGCCCACAGAAAATTCCTTCCTAGAAATCATTTTATCATGAAAGTGCTTAGTTTTTTCTTTATAAATCCTAGAGCTCTCATAAACCTCTAATCTAAGCTCTTCCAACTGTTGCAATTGGAGTTTTCTTTCAATACCTGCTTGTTGCATCTCCAAATTACAACTCTTCACCGCCCAAAAAGCACGGTGTTCTATCTCAACAGGAAGATGACATGCCTTACCAAAAACAAGTCGATAAGGAGACATCCCAATGGGTGTCTTGAAAGCTGTCCTTTGAGCCCAAAGTGCGTCTTCTAGACGACGGCTCCAGTCTTTCCTGTTTGGCTGCACCATTTTCTCTAAAACCTGTTTGATCTCCCTGTTGGAGATCTCAGCTTGCCCATTAGTCTGTGGGTTATATGCAGTAGAGACTCTGTGCACAACTCCATACTTTCGGAGTAAGGCTTCCATGGTGCGGTTACAGAAATGAGTGCCTTGGTCACTTATGATAGCTCGCGGTATTCCAAACCTGCAAAAGATATTAGACCTGACAAACTCTGCAACAACTTTAGAATCATTAGTCCTAGTGGGGATAGCTTCCACCCACTTTGAAACATAATCGACAGCAAGTAAAATGTAAAGGAAACCAAATGATACAGGAAAAGGACCCATGAAATCAATTCCCCATACATCAAATACCTCACAGAAAAGCATAGGCTGCTAAGGCATTTCACTCTTGCGAGTGATGTTTGTACCTGCTATCTGGCACTCTTTACAAGTGCGATAAATCTCAAAAGCATCCTTAAAAATAGTTGGCCAATAGAAGCCTGAATCAAGGACTTTTCTCGCAGTCCTTTGAGGACCGAAATGTCCGCCGACTTGAGATGCATGAGAAAATTTCAAAATAGATTCAATCTCATTGTCGGGGACACATCTCCTGATTACCTGATCACTACCAAACTTCCATAGATATGGATCATCCCAAACATAATATTTGGCATCACTCTTGAGCTTGTGAACCTGTGATCTAGATGCACCTGTAGGAAAAACACCAGCAGCAAGAAAATTAACAATGTCAGCAAACCAAGGTGTAATCCCATGCAAAAGAAACAGCTGCTCATAAGGAAAGTCATCCTTAATAGGAAAAGGATCTTCATCTCTCTCTATCCTGCTCAAGTGGTCAGCCACTAAGTTCTCAGCTCCACTTTTGTCTTTAATCTCAACATTAAATTCTTGGAGCAGCAACATCCACCGAATCAATCTCGGTTTTGCATCCGGCTTCTTCAGCAAGTACTTTAAAGCTGCATGGTCAGTAAAAACAACAACCTTGGAACCTAGCAAATAAGATCTGAATTTGTCAAGAGCAAAAACAATAGCTAGCAGTTCTTTTTCAGTGGTAGTGTAATTTGACTGTGCAGAATCTAAAGTCCTAGAAGCATAGTAAATAACATGGGCAGCCTTGTCAACCCTTTGTGCAAGGACAGCCCCAACAGCATAATTCGAAGCATCACACATAAGCTCAAAAGGAAGTGTCCAGTCAGGGGGGTGAATGATGGGAGCGGAGGTCAATGCTTTCTTCAAGAAGTCAAATGCTTGTTTGCATTTGTCATCAAACTCGAAAGTGACGTCATTCTTCAACAAGTTCGACAGTGGAAGAGCTATCTTGCTGAAATCCTTGATGAAACGCCTGTAAAAACCTGCATGACCAAGAAAAGAACAAATCTCGCGAATGCAAGAAGGGTAAGGCAGTGTAGAAATCACATCAATCTTAGCAGGGTCAACAGAAATTCCTTTTTCAGAAATAATGTGACCAAGAACAATTCCCTGCTCAACCATAAAATGACACTTTTCATAATTCAACACAAGGTTAGTCTCAATGCATCTTTCTAAAATCAAGCTTAAACTGTTCAAGCATGCATCAAAAGAAGAACCATAAACAGTAAAGTCATCCATAAACACTTCCATGCAATTTTCAATAAAATCAGAGAAAATACTCATCATGCATCGTTGGAAAGTGCCAGGAGCATTGCAAAGGCCAAAAGGCATCTTCCTGTAAGCAAATGTACCGAATGGGCACGTGAAAGTGGTCTTTTCTTGATCTTCAGGTGCAATATGAATCTGAAAGTAACCTGAAAAACCATCAAGAAAACAATAATGTGATTTACCAGCTAGCCGTTCAAGCATCTGGTCAATGAACGACAAAGGAAAGTGATCCTTTCTAGTAGCCTGGTTTAGTCTCCTGTAATCAATACAAACTCTCCAGCTGTTCTGGACTCTAGTGGGAACAAGTTCATTCTTTTCATTTTTTACCACTGTGAGTCCAGATTTCTTAGGTACAACTTGCACTGGACTCACCCACTTACTGTCAGAGATAGGATAAATGATACCTGCTTGCAAGAGTTTGGTTACCTCTTTCTTTACAACATCGAGAATCAAAGGATTAAGCCTCCTTTGGGGCTGCCTTACTGTTTTCGCTCCATCCTCAAGTAGAATCCTATGCATGCACATCGAAGGACTAATACCTGGAAGGTCGGCTAATGTCCACCCGATTGCTTTCTTGTGCTTCTTTAATACCTGCAAAAGTCTGTCCTCTTGATTGAAATCAAGGTTAGAAGAGATAATAACTGGAAGTTTTTCATTATACTCCAAGTAAGCATATTTCAGGTTCCCAGGGAGCTCTTTTAGCTCTAAGGACGGGGGCTGAATGATGGATGGAAGGCTTGGGGCAGCCGGGATGTCAAGAGCATCGACGACAAAAATAGCCTCATCGGTAACAACTTCACCTGTAGGAAATGTATCAGGCTGCAAGGAAGCATCAATCTCAGCACAAAGGGCACAAACGTTAGTGTCAGTGCAGTAAGGACATGAATAATTATCATCAAAATCAGAGAGAGATGGAAAATCAAGTGAAAATAATTCAGAACAACTCTCATCAACTAATTCAGAAATCAACTCAATGTTAAAAACCGAATGCTCCTCCACAGGGTGTTTCATGGCATCGAAGATATTAAATTTTGCGACGATGTCACCAAATTCCATGGACATGGTTCCATCATCAACATCACCTTTTGTCTTCGCCGTTTTCATGAACGGTTTGCCTAAGATGATGGGAGCTCTGCTTGACTTAGTTTCTCCTTCCATGTCCAGAATGTAAAAATCAGCAGGAAAAATTAAATCGTTAACTTGAACGAGGACGTCTTCCACTATGCCGGTGGGACGTGCATTGCTCCTGTTCGCCAGTTGAACGATTAAACCTGTATGCTGCATGGGACCAAGGCAAAGGTTAATATAAATAGAAGTAGGCATAACATTAATGCCTGCTCCTAAATCAAGCAAACAATTATCAAATTTCTTATCCCCGATGGTACAAGGAATAGTAAAAGTTCCCGGGTCTTTGCACTTTTGTGGCAAGACCTGAGAGATGGCCGAAACACTTTGTTCGGGCTGAATGAAAGCAGAGATGCTTCTTCCGAAGTTGACTCTGTCACTTCCTTTTACTTTTCTCTTGTTTGTACACAAATCCTTCAGAAACTTTGCATACCTTGGAACTTGCTTAATCACATCAAGAAGCGGAATGTTTACCGCTACTTTCCTAAACATATCCAGAATTTCTTTTTCTTTGTCTCCCTCCTCAATTCTTTTATTTTTCAGAACTCTATGTGGGAAAGGAACTGGTGGCACATACTCATTTTCTTTATTTTTTTCAGTTCCGACCACAACAGAAGAAGGAGAAGAAAGCTCAGCTGGAGGAGGTTCAGAAGAAGAAAGTTCAGAAGTTACCTCAATGATTTTTTTATTTTTTTCAGGGGCTGGTTATGTATCCTTTCCGGATCTCAAAGAAATAGCGCTCACATTAGCATTACCATTCGGATTGACAACAGTTTGTGCTGGAAGTTGGTTCGAACCTTGAGCTTGCATATTATTTATTTGAGTAGCAAGTTGTCCCATCTGTGTGGTCAAGGTCTGAATGCTAGTGTCGGTTCTTTGTTGAAACTGAAGGTTGTTCACGGCCATTTGTTTAACAAGATCTTCCAAGGATGGTCCGGAAGTAGTAGCTGGAGGAGTGTGATGTGGCTGGGGTAATGGAACGGTGAGCTGTTGTTGGGAAGGCTGCTGATTTCCATATCGAAGGTTGGGATGATTCCTCCAATTGGGGTGATATTTGTTGGTGGACAAATCAGGAGTGTTGTTGTACCTGTTCTGGTTGTAAAGGTTGGCGCATAAGCTTGAGGCAGCTCGGTAACAGTATCATCTTTCAGAAGAGGACAAGTATCAGTGGGATGATGATGAGCTGTACAAATGCCACATACAGTTGCTGTTTGAGGTTTCGCTACTGCAAGTTGTTTGACTAAAGCGGTCAGCTCATCAAGTCTGGTTTTTAAAGCTCTATTCGAGGAACCTTGAATTTGATGTACACCCTTGGTTTGGATAGAATTGGTTCGAGTGGTGAACTACTGGGAATTTAGGGACATATTTTCAATGAGGGCCCTGGCAGCAGCTGGAGTTTTGTCAACAAGTGCTCCACCACTAGCAGCATCAAGAATGTTTCTATCCATAGGTAACAACCCCTCATAAAAGTACTGAATGAGAAGTTGCTCGGTAATCTGATGTTGAGGGCAGCTTGAAACCAACTTCTTGAACCTATCCCAGTATTCAGCCAATGACTCGTTGTCTTGTCTAATGCCACAAATCTCTTTTCGGATTGAAGCAACTCTAGAAGCAGGAAAGTATCGCTCCAAGAACACTCTCTTTAGAGCATTCCAGCTTGTGATTAAATTCGGTTCAAGATCATATATCCAGTCCTTCGCTGCACCCTGCAAAGAAAAAGGAAAAGCACGAAGTTTGATATGATCTTCAGTGATCCCTTCAGGCTTCAATGGTGTAGAGCACACCACCTGGAATTCCTTCAAATGTTTGTGTGGATCTTCACCTGCAAGACCATTAAACTTTGGCAACAAGTGTATTAAACCCGATTTTAATTCAAAAGGAACAGCAACAGCATCATATTCAATACACAAGCCATTATAATTAACATCAGGGGCTGCAAGTTGCCTTAGAGTTCTATTTTCAGCCATTTCAAAAGCAAGTTCAGAATCATAATCAAACAAATTATGCAAATAATCAGACTCAGCTATGGTCGGTGAAGGTGAACTATTGCTAGCCTGGCCTGCTCTACGAAGTGTGTGCAAGGTTCGCTCTACCTCAGGATCAAAAGCAACAAGTTCAGGACAGGAAGACCTAGTAGCCAGGACTAGTGCACAGCAAACGCAGCAACAATCGTGAAAATGCCAACTATGTCCCTAAAACAAACACAATGAAGCAAATCGATTAAAAATAATTCAAAAAAATAAACTGACACCGAAAATAATCTAATGACGTAAAAATAGAATTTTGATATTTTTTTCGGAATTTTTCGACTCTATGAAAACAGAAAATAAATCATTAAAAATAGTAAAAAGGCTTTTTTCGCGATTTGAAAAATTTGTCACGTAACTACTCTGTTGAAAAAGACTTTTGATCGGGGAATTTTTTCACACCTAACTGTCGGGACAGATTTTCGAAACGGTGAAATTTTCCCAAAAACCGATTTTTCGACTTAAAAGGCGTTATGGCCGAAACCGTGAGGAACCTATGGCCAAAACACAAAAACACTACACCTAAGACTCTAATATCAGTTAATATTCACAAGAATCCCCGGCAACGGCGCCAATTTGATCCACTGTCGCTCGCGGGTCAAAACGAGTAGTTTTGAAAAACGTAGTATAACGACAATGGCTCGAGTCGTATCGCAAGGATTCTTGATTCTATTAACTAAAAGCAAAGTCGAATTTGGGGGGGGTTGGTTTGGTGGTCGAATTACAGAAAAAGAAGCGCTTAAAATAAGTGATTCTGAAATAAGCTGTTTTGAAAAAAATGATTATTGAAATAAGCCAATCTACTGAATCAGTTCCTACTATCATCGATTATCATAATTTTAATTCCCTAAGCGGATTGTCTATTCCTATTTGGATACTGTAACACCCCAATTCTACCCAAAGCATTTAGGCAAGAAAATATCAGAGTATTAAAATTTCATACAACACAATTAGGATGTTACACTAAGTAACCAAACAAACACCTAGAAAACAAACGGACATCAACGATGCCAAAAGCATACACACCTGCCAATAAAATGATACATAACACACGGAAGATGTGAACATATATATATATATATATACATATAGCTCTCACTCTCAAAGAGGAGTTTTCCAAAATAAAGTGTTTACAATACACAATGGCACGTCATCACATATACATGTTCAAAAGAGTCATATACAAATAAATAACAACAGACTCCCGACTACCCGGTGTTACGTATCAGAGCGACCGACAAGACCAACTGGAGAACTACCTCTTCCAAAAGACTCCCAAAGCGGCTAATCTGCAGGATGCCACTCAAGCATCAAATCAGCAGAAGGGTGAGAATATAATTCATAATGAAAGCATGACAATTATAGTAATGCCAACAAGTATCATCAATAATCATACAACAAAGTAATCCACTCATTCAACCACTACTACATCCTACATCATTAACAATTACCACCAAGCACTATGATTATTTACTAATCATATCGCGCATATAAACAATTATGTGTTTTCATCAACAACCCTCATAACCAATTAATAACAAACTAACCAAGCCTATACTATCATATAGAACATCCAACTAGCTTCCTAACACTTCGAACGGCGTACGAAACGGAGCTACGGATCAAAAGTTACAAGGTTCCAAAGTTTGGATAATTGAACACACTACACAACTCATCACTTGATCCTAATAAAAATAATGGAATACTTCATCCTATGAATCATTTAATTAGATAATAATATAGTTCATTGCGTTAGCTTTCCAACGCTTCGAACGGCGACAAAATCGGAGTTACGGTTCAAGAGTTACGAAGTTTCAAAGTTTTGGAAAAACAGAAAAAGCTGTCATCCGCTTCAGCTCCGCTCAGCGGACCTTGGCAGAGAATTTTCTGCAACAGGACCTCCGCTCAGCGGACCCACCTCCGCTCAGCGGACCTGCGTAAACCCAGAAAAAAACCAGAACGAACCAGAACTGTTCTAGCCCCCTTATACCCACCAAAACCACTCCAAAACATCATTACAACACCAATACAACACATACAAACCATAGAGACAACCTATTATCACACTTTTCATGGTTAATTCATCACTCTAACTCAAAACCTAACTTTATCTCCAAACTCAAACAAGCCATGGTAATGGAAAACAAACATGATCAATGAAGGTATCTATCGTCACACTACACATACACACCACAAAATCATGTTTATAACTTCTAAACTCACAAAACTCACAATCCGCCATTTTTGTCCAAACATAGAAAAGAACAAGGACAAGAACAAGAACAAGACTATAAGAATCATACATCCAAGATAAATTAGATTCACCCCCTTACCTTGCTATAGCAACGATCGGAACTCGAATCGGTCGAGAATCCACCAATCTACACTTTTTCCTTCTTTTCCTCTTCTTCTTTCTCTCTTCTCTTTCTTTCTTTCCTTTCTTTCTCTTCTTTGTTTTCTTTATAAAGAAAATATCTTCCTCGCGGAAATGACCAAAATGCCCCTACGCTCAAATATCGTTCAAACGCCCCAAAACGCGGAATATTACCTTACTAATATTTCTAGTACCAAAAATATGAAAACCTTCAATTAAATATTAGTCCGCCATCCTGAACTAATACCGACTGAAACGACCCCAAAAACGGTAAAATTCCAATAAACGTCACAAACGTCCAAATCAACTATATACTTATTTTCCGGGCGTTACAACTCTCCCCCACTTAGAAGATTTCCGTCCTCGGAAATATCCCAAACACAAACAAACTTGGATACGCTATCGCCTCCGACTAACCAACTATCAAGCCACGAAAGCAACGACACAATCAGCGCCAAACAACGAATCACTCTAGCTAAAAACAAAACAACCAAAACACAACAACGACAACGAGATGCAATGCCCATACAATGCACTCATCGACTAACACCAAAACACAAGAAATAATCAAGACACATACAACAACCCGGTCGCACAACATCCAAACAACCATGCCCAGACATAGCAGTCAAACATGTAACCAAAACATCTGGTGGTCTTATAATTCTTATCACATCCACTGTCCACAATTTGAACTCTAACAATTCATACACATACGAACCGCGTCATTTCACGCTTCCGATGCGCACTCTGATTTCCCACAACAAACAGATTTACCAATTTCATAACCATCCTCCAACTCTTTCTAGCATTCACCAGAAACTCGTTGTTCTCTTTTAACATACTCAACCTCTTAATCTGCTGTGTCAGCTCGCACACCAGACAAAAGTCTTTGTATTATCCAATCAAAGGCAAAAAGCTAATCCAAACACATCCTTGTTTCACAACACAAGCCCTCATAGATCCTTAAGTGACCAAACCGTCCTCTCAGTCTGACCATCCGTTTGAGGATGATACGCCAAACTCAAACGCAACTTCGTACCCAAAGTACTTTGTGAACCTTCTCCAAATTTCAGAAATAAACCTCGGATCTCAATCTGAACAATACCTTCCGAAACACCATGCAAACAAACAAACCAACAAACAATTTTATCAACATACCACTCGCCAGTACTTCCATCAGTTAATCCATTCTTATCGAATTAACGTGAGCAGATTTCGTCAATATATCCACAATAACCCAAATCACCTCACAATTACTCGATGTCCTCGGAAAACCAGAAACAAAATCCATAGAAATGCTATTCCACTTCTACTCAGGAATGGATAACAGTTACATGAAACCACACGACTCCTGACAAGTCAAACACAAATAAACAAATCCCTCCATATCCTTCTTCATTACCTTGCCACTAAAAATGACCTTCTCAAATCTTGATACATCTTAGTAGCATCAGGATGAATACTCAAATCACTATGACGCACTTCATCCAAAGTCCTCTTTTGAAATCCGAACATTAAGAATACAAACTTGATCATGACATCCCTTGACATTGCTCTTATCAATCCGAAGATCACCATCTTTATCTTTGACTAATAAATGTCATCTTATCAACCCATTCAAATCCGATTTCCGACCTTTTCTAATCTCATCAAGAATACCATAAGTAAGCTTTCACATATGAAGCTCAACACTTGAAGAAGTCGCTTTACGAACCAAACTCAAATCTCACAACTGTTCAACAATCACAATACTCGAATCATCCACATAGACGTATGCAATGGTTTCTCATATTCAACTCATTCTGATCAAACGAATACTTCAAACTCTTGTAGTCACGTACACACACAAATCTAGATCCGAAAAATTAGTGCCTTTAAATTTCCCAAACAGAAGTAACCACTGCCAACTCTAAATCTGGTGACAGATAAATCCTTTCAAAAATCTTAACTTGCATAAAAGCATAAACCACCACTTACCCCTTGAACATTCACTTCACTCGACCAAAAACTCACATAAGGAACTTTGCAAACAACTTCTTCTTCCCAACACGGACAAAACAATTCTCAAGTACTTAGCATGACCATCTTCACACTGATGATACCCATACCTCAAATCAAACTTGCAAAACAAACAAGCTCAAACCAACTTGATCCGTCAAAACATTAATCCTCGAAAGTGGATACTTTTCCTTAATTGTTACTTTTCTCAATTGTCTAAAATCGACACAAAGCCTCATAGAACCTTCCTTGTTAACCAACAAAACATGTGCACCCTACGGCGACACACTCGAACGAACAAACCTCTTCTCAGGAAATCCTTAAGTCGACTCCTCAACTCTTTCAACTCAAAAGATGGCATCCGATATGGAACCCTCGACACAACAATAGTTCTAGGAACTAAATCCGTCAAAACAGAACTCCAAGACAAAATTCCTCTTTTCGACGATGAATCAATTAAACCTTCAAGAAACACTTATACAAATGCACAACTATCCGCAATTCCCACAATTGCTCTTTCTCAAGGACATCTAAAATCGTCGACAACATAAACAACATCGTACCACCTTGCACCGACTCATTCACTTCCAATATTATCAAACTAGCCAGATAAGCCTATCACATCCAATACGATTTCGTCTACTATCAACAAGAGATTAAGGGTGATCAAGTCCTCAATTTGTCAATAGGTAGCCGACAATCATAATAGAGTATAAACTATCAGTACTAACATTAATAATATTCTTTTCCAACTTTTGCTCATAGCACAGAAGCACTATGATTCCATAATTCACAAACCTCTCAAGATCATCTGAACCAGCCAACCCGACATCTTGTAGCTACGTACCAAAACACTTCTAACAAATCCTAAGAATAAAATTCCCGAGATCCTACTCATCTCTTCATACTCCTAATTCTTACTCGAGTTCCAAAACGTTTCCAAATACGTCAATAACTCCTACAACAAAGTCTACCACAAAACTTTCCTAAATCACTGATCCAACAAAGACACCTCACACAAGGCTACTCAAACAACAACTTCATAGTCCATCAGTAGCGTTAGAGCATCACAACTCTCTAAATTCCATTCCTTAGAATTAACCAACATCTACTCCGTGACACTCCAACTTGATTAACAACCAAAGTCTTAAGTCCAAGTCGCCTTCACTTCAGAAAACAACAAATTCCAACAACACTAGTACTGCTGCCCTCAATAGCATACTAACATCTTGCAACTGGAACATATCCGAGAAGCATATCTTCTCCCCCACTTAGCTTCAAACCATTCCTGCACACAACCGACTAGAGGCACAACAAGTACTGAAAGTGCTCCACACACTTATCACGTACTGAGGAATTAAACAACATTAGACAACACTGGCCGGACAGACCGACCTGCTCTGATACCACTAATGTAACACCCCAATTCTACCCAAAGCATTTAGGCAAGAAAATATCAGAGTATTATAATTTCATACAACACAATTAGGATGTTACACTAAGTAACCAAACAAACACCTAGAAAACAAACGGACATCAACGATGCCAAAAGCATACACACCTGCCAATAAAATGATACATAACACACGGAAGATGTGAACATATATATATATACATATAGCTCTCACTCTCAAAGAGGAGTTTTCCAAAATAAAGTGTTTACAATACACAATGGCACGTCATCACATATACATGTTCAAAAGAGTCATATACAAATAAATAACAACAGACTCCCGACTACCCGGTGTTACGTATCAGAGCGACCGACAAGACCAACTGGAGAACTACCTCTTCCAAAAGACTCCCAAAGCGGCTAATCTGCAGGATGCCACTCAAGCATCAAATCAGCAGAAGGGTGAGAATATAATTCATAATGAAAGCATGACAATTATAGTAATGCCAACAAGTATCATCAATAATCATACAACAAAGTAATCCACTCATTCATCCACTACTACATCCTACATCATTAACAATTACCACCAAGCACTATGATTATTTATTAATCATATCGCGCATATAAACAATTATGTGTTTTCATCAACAACCCTCATAACCAATTAATAACAAACTAACCAAGCCTATACTATCATATAGAACATCCAACTAGCTTCCTAACACTTCGAACGGCGTACGAAACGGAGCTACGGATCAAAAGTTACAAGGTTCCAAAGTTTGGATAATTGAACACACTACACAACTCATCACTTGATCCTAATAAAAATAATGGAATACTTCATCCTATGAATCATTTAATTAGATAATAATATAGTTCATTGCGTTAGCTTTCCAACGCTTCGAACGGCGACAAAATCGGAGTTACGGTTCAAGAGTTACGAAGTTTCAAAGTTTTGGAAAAACAGAAAAAGCTGTCATCCGCTTCAGCTCCGCTCAGCGGACCTTGGCAGAGAATTTTTTGCAACAGGACCTCCGCTCAGCGGACCTGCGTAAACCCAGAAAAAAACCAGAACGAACCAGAACTGTTCTAGCCCCCTTATACCCACCAAAACCACTCCAAGACATCATTACAACACCAATACAACACATACAAACCATAGAGACAACCTATTATCACACTTTTCATGGTTAATTCATCACTCTAACTCAAAACCTAACTTTATCTCCAAACTCAAACAAGCCATGGTAATGGAAAACAAACATGAACAATGAAGGTATCTATCATCACACTACACATACACACCACAAAATCATGTTTATAACTTCTAAACTCACAAAACTCACAATCCACCATTTTTGTCCAAACATAGAAAAGAACAAGGACAAGAACAAGAACAAGACTATAAGAATCATACATCCAAGATAAATTAGATTCACTCCCTTACCTTGCTATAGCAACGATCGGAACTCGAATCGGTCGAGAATCCACCAATCTACACTTTTTCCTTCTTTTCCTCTTCTTCTTTCTCTCTTCTCTTTCTTTCTTTCCTTTCTTTCTCTTCTTTGTTTTCTTTATAAAGAAAATATCTTCCTCGCGGAAATGACCAAAATGCCCCTACGCTCAAATATCGTTCAAACGCCCCAAGTCGCAAGAAAAGAATGGAATTTGATCCGCTGTCGCTCGCGGGTCAAAACGAGTAGTTTTCAAAAACGTAGTATAACGACAATGGCTCGAGTCGTATCGCAAGGATTCTTGATTCTATTAACTAAAAGCAAAGTCGAATTTGGGGGGGGGGGTTGGTTTGGTGGTCGAATTACAGAAAAAGAAGCGCTTAAAATAAGTGATTCTGAAATAAGCTGTTTTGAAAAGAATGATTATTGAAATAAGCCAATCTACTGAATCAGTTCCTACTATCATCGATTATCATAATTTTAATTCCCTAAGCGAATTGTCTATTCCTATTTGGATACAAACTCAGTGACAAGCGGTTAAGTTTGTGAGAGGTATGATCCTATTGTCCGAATTAAGCAAACGGGATAGATTTTCATGGATTAAGCAAACATGATTGATCAGGCACAAAAACGGATTAAGCAAACGTATCGTGCCTAGGTTAGGATCATACAATCAACCAAATTTAATCAATATATTTCATGTAATTGAATTAAGCAAACAAGAACACAAAACATCATCGAAAGGAATTAAACTAGAATTAACATTATAATAATCTCAAGTATTGGAACCTGAATTACAGTAGATCGACTCAAATGCGATTAGTTTTCCATGAGTTCGTAAAAGCCCTCAATCCAAATCGTGAACAGTGTATTCGTGAATAGTGTTTCGGCTGCTGCCCTAGGAGAAACTAAGACAACCCGTTTTACAATCCAACTGGGTCAAACATACGACCCAGGCCCAAAACTAATGACCCGAAACTGAAATAAAACTAGTGCTGCAACTTCAACGAATATTCTGGCCCTTCTACAGTCCGATTCTGACTTTGACTCCAACATAATAATTGTAGCTCTTTCTCTTAGCTTTCCGGCGATTATTAGAACGCCTCAATCGGACTCCTGGAACTCCAGATATGATCGTTTCCGTGCAGACTGTTAATGCTGAAAAATTAATACGAAAAACAAATAAGTGCAAAAATAAAATAAAATATTAAAACATATTAAAACATAAAAATAAATAAAACAAACCGAAGAAATGCTTGAGTACAAACATGGAAGAACGTGCATTAAAATGCACTGATCAGAAGACTTAGAACAAGAGAATGGAGAACTTAAAGAAGAGGTTACTACTCTCAAAGATGCTGTTGAAAGACTCAATAGTATGGTAGAAGCTCTGGTGGTTGCACAGAATCAACCAACGCCAGAAGAACCACATAGGTCTGTGGTTTCCGAGATTGTTTCTACTCCTATTTCTCAGTATACCATGCCACCCAACCGACCTTGGGGCATGCCGTATAATTTCATCCCAAATGGGTACATACCCCCAGTTTCTGAATGTTCCAAGAGTTACAACGGAGATGCATCCACCGGAGGGTTACAGACCTCTGGAAATCGAAGTTCCAAGAGCAACGGCAATGGGTTTCACACAACAGAATAATGAGATACCAAGATCTGCTGTCATGGCTTATCCACGACCATTTATGCATACTTTTCCTCCATCGGGCGGACAAGTATATCATCACGCTCCCAGCGAGGACGCTGGCGTGTCTGAAAGATTGGACGAGTTCCAGGAATAGTTTCTGCAAATGCAGAAGGAACTCAAGGCTCTCCGAGGACAAGATTTATTTGGAAAGAATGCTACAGACCTCTGTCTGGTTCCAAATGTTAAGATTCCTCACAAATTCAAAGTACCAGATTTCGAGAAGTACAAAGGGAATTCATGCCCACAAAGTCATCTCGTGATGTATGCTCGAAGAATGTCAACTCAGACTGATAATCAACAGTTGCTCAATCATTATTTTCAAGACAGCCTGACTGGTGCTGCACTCAAATGGTACATGAACTTGGACAGTTCAGAGATTCGTACTTTTCGAGACCTCGGAGAGGCCTTCGTCAAACAGTATAAGTACAATCTGGATATGGCTCCCGATAGAGATCAACTCCGGGCCATGACTCAAAAGGATAGAGAGAGCTTCAAGGAATACGCTCAGAGATGGCGTGAAGTTGCTGCTCAAATTTGTCCTCCACTTGTAGAGAAAGAAATGACGAAAATCTATCTCAAGACTTTGAGTTCATTTTACTACGGACGAATGGTTGCAAGTGCACCCAGTGATTTTACAGAGATGGTAAACATGGGTGTACGTTTAGAATAAGCAGTTCGAGAAGGACGCTTAAACAAAGAACCAAAATCTTCTATTGGTCCAAGGATGTATGGAAGTTCTTTCCAGAAGAAAAAGGATCAAGATGTCAGCAATGTCTTGCACAAAGCAAAGAAGAAGTTTTCACCTCAAGTTGCTACAATAACTCCGGTTGTTAACTCAACGCAAGCTTATCAACCTCAGGTTTCACAACAACCATTTCAACAAAGGTCACAACAACCTCAGCTGAAGGTTCGACCTCCAAATTTCAACAACAATCAGGTACCGAGATATTTTACCTTTGACCCCGTACCAATGCCGTATGCGGAATTGTTTCCAACTCTACTGGCAAAAGGACTCATTCAGACAAGGCGTCCTCCAAATCCGGCAAACAGTTCTTCACCATGGTTTAAGGCTGACCAATCTTGTCCCTATCATCAGGGGGCACCAGGTCACAACATTGAAAACTATCTCCCTTTCAAAATCGACGTACAAAGATTAGTGAAGAGCAGAATGCTATCCTTCAAAGATACTAATCCTAATGTCAAAGCAAATCCTTTGCCGCAGCATAAAGAAGCTTCAGTGAATCTGATAGATCAACACCCCAATGTCATTCAAATCTATGACATCCGTCAGATAGGGGAGAATCTTGTCAAGATGCACGCTAGACAAGCTGGGTACGGTCATGTACCACCTCACAACTACTTCACATGTGAAATTAGTCCAAAGAATAACCAAGGATGTGGTGTAGTTCAAGCCGCATTACAAGAACAAATGGACTTAGGATGGATTCAACATATCCGAGTCAAAACTGAATACGACATCAACATGGTTCAAGGATGTCCAGGAGAATACAAGATCTACAAAGTTGAAGATCTCGAAGGATCGGTAGTCAGGTTCCATAAGACTTTAAATAGACTTGCCTACTTTGGAACAGATTTCCATCCTTACAGTAGATGCAGAATTTGTCGAAGAAATTCACGAGGATGTTTGCGCGTTCGCAACGACATTCAAAAACTGATGGATGAAAATACCATTACAGTTCTTTCCAACAGAGAAGATGACGAAGTCTTTACCGTGTCTCCTCAAATTAATCAAGATGAACCAACGCAAGTTAAGTATGACAGCAGGAAGAGAGCAATTGCTCCGTTAGTCATCTACTTACCAGGTCCTGTACCGTATAAGTCCAACAAGGCTATACCATACAAGTACAACGCTACATTCATTGAAAATGGTAAGGAAATACCATTACCGTCTGTTGTCAACATTGCTGATGTTAGTCGAGTCACCAGAAGTGGACGAGTCTTCAACAGAACAACAGAAAATGTGGATAAACCTTCGGAAGAAGCACCACATAAGCAAGACAATCACCAGACCATTGTTGTTCAAGCGAAAGAAAATGATGAGATCTTGAAATTAATCTAGAGGAGTGAATACAACATTGTAGACCAGCTGCTACATACTCCGTCTAGGATATCTGTTCTCTCCCTGCTATTGAGTTCTGAAGCTCATAGGGAAGCTCTACAGAAATTTTTGGAACAAGCTTTCGTAGAACCTGGTGTTACCGTGGGGAAACTCAACAACATTATTGCCAACATCTCCGCAGGAACTAACCTGAGTTTCTGTGACGAAGAACTTCCTGAAGAAGGAGTGGACCATAATCTTCCACTTCACATCTCAGTTGGTTGCATGGGTGATGTACTCACAGGATCCTAATAGAGAATGGATCCTCTCTCAACGTCGAGCCGAAATCAACATTGTCAAGATTATCCTTCAAGGATTACCCGCTAAGGGACAGTCACGTCATCGTCAAAGCATTTGATGGATCAAGGAAGTCAGTTTTTGGAGAAGTAGATCTTCCCATAACTATTGGACCTCAAAAGTTCAAAATCACTTTCCAAGTTATGGATATCCCGGCACAGTACAGTTGTTTGCTAGGTCGCCCATGGATTCATGAGGCTAGGGAAATTACTTCAACACTTCATCAGAAACTGAAGTTCATAAGAAATAACAAATTGGTAACCGTATGTGGGGAATGAGCTCTGATCGTCAGCAACCTGTCATCATTCTCCGACATATAACCAAAAGAAGTCACTGGAACTATATTCCAGGCACTTTCCTTGGATAAGGAAAAAGGAAAGGAGAAAGCAGCGTCTATTTATTCCTACAAAGATGCAATCCAAGTTATAAAGGATGGCACTACCAGTGGTTGGGGGCACATTAATATTCCTACCAACAACAAGAACAGGACAGGAGTTGGATTCTTTCCAACATCATCAAAGGCTATTCCAGGAATTAAGGTAGTTCTTCCAATTCAAGAAACTTTCCGCAGCGGAAGTTTTCTTCAACCTGTTCAACCAACAGTCAATACCATCGGTACGGAAAACACCGATGAGAATTTTGAAGTGGAATGTATGTCCTACCTTCTCGAGGCAGGATACATATCCCTATCAGAGTCTGATTCACCTTGCTGTTATCCGACTAAAGGATCTGAAAGTAAGACTCAACCAAGAAGTAATGAAGTTACAAACAGATTCACCACTAGAAGTCATGGTTCATCAGAAGAAGTTCCTCCTGTCCCCGAAGAGACTTGGGATTCATTAGGAGAACCAACCGGAAAATTCGACTACATGGTGAAATACTCCGCTCCTGAAAGTTCAAAAATCTCTCTTGAAAACATTGTTCCAACTGGATGGAACATTGATTACGAGTACCTTACTCAACCAAAAGAGATATATAACCCTAGTTATTCATCATCATCAACTGGTGAAGTCATCATTGAGGATTATATCCCCAAGTTACCCACAGAGGCTACAGATTTGGAGTTCACATACCTAGTCAATGCCATCTTGGGAGAAGAGCAAGACCAAAATACAGAAGAGGATGATCTCAAAAGTGTCTCCGACAACGAGTCTCTCCATTCAGAAGATTGGAAGTTTCCTCAAAAGAAAGTCCGACATACTCCACTTGGAAATGGGTATGCTCACACCGCTCAGTCTGCTGAAGTAGAAGAAGATCGTCTAAGTGTTGCAAAGACAGTGGTTGGTAAATCAAGACCTACCACAGGCCAACTCAAGCCTAAGGTGCCAGATTACCTAGTGCACGATGGGGTTCGCCACTATTGGACGGCTGCTGAAGTTTTAAGTGTTGTTCGCACTCCTAAGTAGGAACTTTCACCGTTATTTTGTCCTCTCACCATAGCCCATGATGAAGAGATGTTTCATAGGGCTTTGCATTTTACTATTTCTTAGGAAAATTTCCCTCTTTGCTTCGCCCAAAGTAATAGAGTTTTGTTTTATAGGGTCTTTGTTTCAAGAAATGACTGTTGATAAATAAAAATGTCATTTTGTTCCTTCGTTAGTTTTTCCTTTTATTTTTTTCGGAAATTGGTAATCCTAAAACACACCCTTAAAAACATCAAAACATTCCATTAACTGCATACAGCGAGTCTTCCCTCGTTGTCTAAATAAAATTCATCACACATATGCAAATTAATCATAAAACACCCCGTTGAAACGTGCGACCATATGACTTCTCCAAGGTTTGGGTTTCCTAATTTCGAGACAGAGGAAGAAGAAGACGAAGAAATATCAAAGGAAATTTCACGGTTACTTCAACAGAGGGAAGAGGCCATTCAGCCATACAATGAGCCTCTAGAGATCATTAACCTTGGTTCCGATGGAAACAGAAAAGAGGTTAAGATTGGAGCTTCGCTCAGTTCAGAGATCATAGAGAGTTTGATACAACTGCTCAAAGAATTCTCAGATGTCTTCGCTTGGTCCTATCAGGATATGCCAGGGTTGGATACCAGTATAGTGGAGCATCACTTGCCATTAAAACCAGAATGCCCTTTGGTCAAGCAAAAATTGAGAAGAACTCATCCGGAGATGGCCATGAAAATCAAAGAGGAAGTTCAAAAGCATATCAACGTTGGTTTCCTCGTCACTTCAGAATACCCTCAGTGGTTAGCTAACATTGTTCCCGTTCCTAAGAAAGACGGAAAAGTCCGCATGTGCATCGACTATAGAGATTTGAACAAAGCTAGCCCTAAGGATGATTTTCCTTTACCACATATTGACATGTTGGTGGACAGTACAGCAAAATCCAAATTTTTCTTATTCATGGACGGATTTTCGGGATACAACCAAATCAAGATGGCACCTGAAGACAGGCAGAAAACAGCTTTCATCACCCTGGGGAACGTTCTGCTACCGCGTTATGCCTTTTGGACTAAAGAACACAGGGGCAACATATCAAAGAGCCATGACTACACTTTTCCACGACATGATGCATAAGGAAGTGGAAGTCTATGTGGATGACATGATTGCCAAATCAGAAAATGAGAAAGATCATATACAGAATCTGACAAAGTTATTTCAACGCTTACAGAAGTTTCAGCTTCGCCTAAACCCCAACAAGTGTACTTTTGGTGTCTACTCAGGAAAACTCCTTGGTTTCATTGTTAACAAACGAGGAATTGATGTGGATCCAGACAAAGTCAAAGCAATTCAAGAAATGCCTTCGCCCAGATCCGAGAAACAAGTTAGAGGATTTCTTGGACGTCTGAATTACATCTCGAGATTCATATATCTCATGACAGCAACTTGTGCTCCAATTTTCAAACTTCTACGGAAAAATCTAAGTTGCGTTTGGACAGACGATTGTCAGAAAGCGTTCGACAGCATTAAGGAATATCTGCTCGAACCACCCATTTTGTCTCCTCCAATGGAAGGAAGACCTTTGATAATGTACTTAACTGTATTAGAAGATTCCATGGGTTATGTCCTTGGACAGCAAGACGAGACGAGAAGATAAGAGCATGCCATCTACTACCTGAGCAAGAAATTCACTGACTGTGAATTTCGTTCCTCCATGCTCGAGAAGACCTGTTGTGCCTTGGTCTGGGCTGCCAAGCGTCTCCGCCAGTACATGATTCGACATACTACTTGTTTGATCTCCCATATGGATCCAATCAAGTACATCTTTGAGAAGCCTGCCTTAACCGGGAGAATTGCCCGTTGGCAGATGTTGTTAACAGAATATGACATTGAGTATCACGCACAGAAAGCCGTGAAAGGAAGTATCCTAGCTGAGCACCTGGCTCACCATCCACTTAATGGTCATGAATCAACCAGTTTTTACTTTCCAGACGAGGACGTCATGTACCTCAAGATGAAAGATTACGACGAGCCACTACCAGACGAAGGACCTAAGATAGGATCCCAATGGGGCTTAATCTTTGACGGAGTTGTCAATGCTTATGAACGAGGAATTGGGGCAATCATTGTTACACCTCAAGGTACCCATATTCCATTTACCGCCAGATTAACTTTCAAATGCACAAACAATGAGGCCGGATATGAAGCTTGCATCATGGGTCTCGAATAAGCCGTGGATCTAAGAATCAAACACTTGGATGTATACGGAGATTCTTCTTTGGTCATCAATCAAATCAAAGGAGAATGGGAAACACGCCAACCTGGGCTAATCCCTTACAAAGACTACGCGAGAAGATTATTACCATTCTTCGACAGGGAAGATTTTCATCACATTCCTCGTGAAGAAAATAACTTGGCTGATGCATTAGCCACACTCTCTTCCATGATTAGGATAAATCATTGGAATGACATTCCTCAGATCGATGTTATGCGCCTGGATAAGCCCGCTCATGTTTTCACAGTAGAAGCAATCATCAACGACAAACTGTGGTATCACGATATCAAGAACTTTCTTCAAAGGCAAGAGTACCATCTTGGAACATCAAAGAAAGATAGAAAGACTTTGAGAAAGTTAGCTGGAAGATTCTTTTTGAATGAAGATTTTCTGTACAGGAGAAATTTCGACATGGTTCTGCTCAGATGCGTTGACAAGGAAGAAGCATAAATACTCATGAGAGAAATACATGAAGGTTCCTTTGGTACTCACACCAATGGACACACCATGACAAGGAAAATACTGAGAGCAGGATATTATTGGCTGACGATGGAGTCAGATTGCTACCAGTATGCAAAGAGGTGTCACAAATGTCAGATCTACGCCGATAGAATTCATGTGCCACCATCTCTCCTCAATATACTCTCTAAATGTTGGGCTTTCTGTTCTACCACAATTCATAAGGAGTCTTATTTAGAATAGGTCTTATAGAGATTCTATTCTGAATATAACATGCAATATTTATTGCTTCTGCCCAGAAGTGCTTAGCCATATTGGTTTCATTGATCATGGTTCTGGCCATTTCTTGTAGAGTCCTATTCTTTCGTTCTACAACTCCATTTTGCTGTGGAGTTCTAGGACAAGAGAAATCATGGGCAATACCATTTTCTTTGAAGAACTCCTCAAAGAATCTGTTCTCAAATTCACCACCATGATCACTTATGACCTTTATGATTTTCCACTCCTTCTTAGATTGAATCTGAGTGTAGAATTCAAAGAACACTGAATGAGACTCATCCTTGTGTTTTAAGAACTTTACCCATGTCTAGCGGCTATAATCATCTACGATGCCTAATCCATATTTCTTCCCTCTAACAGATGTTGTTTTGACTGGGCCAAGCAGATCAATGTGCAGAAGTTCTAACGGCCTAGAGGAAGAGACAACATTCTTAGATTTGAATGCAGGTTTGGAAAACTTGCCCTTCTGACATGCTTCACAAAGAGCGTCTGATTTGTATTTTAGATTTGGGAGTCCTCAGACCAGATTTAGTTTGTTAATCTGAGAAATCTTTCTCAAACTAGCATGTCCTAATCTTCTGTGCCAGACCCATTGCTATTCGGAAACAGACATAAGCCAAGTCACCTTCTGCTTCTCAAGATCAGAAAGATCAATCTTATAAATGTTGTTCTTTCTCTTGCCTGTATATAGGATTGAGACATCCTTCTGACTTACAGCCTTGCAAGACTTTTGATTGAAGATTATGTCATAACCATTGTCACTTAATTGACTTATGGACAATAAGTTATGCGTTAATCCTTCTACAAGAAGTACATTAGATATGGAAGGAGAGTTACCAATACTTATGGTTCCAGAGCCAATTATCTTGCCCTTCTGATCTCCTCCAAACTTGACTTCTCCACCAGACTTAAGCACCAGGTCTTGGAACATAGACCTTCTTCCCGTCATGTGTCGCGAGCACCCAGAGTCCAGGTACCATGACATGTTGTGCTTTGTCTTCTTTGCTGCCAAGGATATCTGCAATAGAAATTATCTTCTCCTTAGGTACCCACAACTTCTTGGGTCCTTTCTTGTTAGTTTTCCTCAAGTTCTGATTGAACTTGGATTTAGCATAATAAACAATAGGAGGTACAACATGATATTCTTTAGGTTTAGCAGCATGATATTTTCTAGGTTGTGTCACATGCTTCTTAGTGTGTGTAACATGAAAGCTTTTGGCATGTGAAGTGATCCTAATATCATGTGAGTGACCATATTTGAACTGATCATACAATGGCTTGTATGTGATTTTCATATCAACTACAGGTTCAAATTTGTGTGGGGTATCACCCTCATAGCCAACGCCAATCCTTTTGTTTCCAGAAACACCATATATCATAGAAGCAAGATGACTTCTGCCAATACTTCTAGATAAGAACTTTCTGAAGCTCGAGTCATATTCTTTCAGAATATGATTGAGACTAAGAATGGATTTTTCTGATCCAGAAGGAGATCCAATACCTTTGGATAATTTTAAAACTTTTTCCTTCAGTTCAAAATTTTCCTCTTCCAGCTTCTTAGTTTCAGAATCAAATAACTTTTTCAGATTTTTGTATTTGATACTAAGATGAGCCTTGAGTTCCAGAAGTTCTGTTAAACTGGAAACTAACTCTTCTCTAGATAGTTCAGAAAATACCTCTTCAGGATCTGATTCTGATGCAGATTCTGATCCATCATTAACTGTGGCCATCAGTGCAATGTTTGCCTGCTCGCCTTCAGAGTCTGATTCTGATTCTGAATCTGAATCATCCCATGTTTCCATAAGACCTTTCTTCTTATGAAACTTCTTCTTGGGATTCTCCTTCTGAAGTTTTGGACACTCATTCTTGTAGTGACCAGGCTCATTGCATTTATAGCATGTGACCTTCTTCTTGTCAGATCTTCTTCTTCCAGAAGATTCTCCACGTTCAGGCTTCTTAGAACTTTTGAAGTTCTTGAACTTCCTATGCTTTCTCTTCCAGAGTTGGTTTACCCTTCTGGAGATCATGGACAGATCATCTTCTTCTTCTGATTCTGATTCTTCAGAATCTTCTTCTTCAGCCTGAAAAGCGTTAGTGCATTTTTTATAATTAGATTTTAATGCAATAGACTTACCTTTCTTCTGAGGTTCATTAGCATCCAGCTCAATTCCATGACTCCTCAGAGTACTGATCAATTCTTCAAGAGAGACTTCATTCAAATTCTTGGCAATCTTGAAAGCAGTCACCATAGGACCCCATCTTCTTGGCAAGCTTTTGATGATCTTGACATGATCAGCCCTTGTGTATCCCTTGTCAAGAACTCTTAATCCAGCAGTTAGCGTTTGAAATCTTGAGAACATCTTCTCAATGTTTTCATCATCCTCCATTTTGAAGGCTTCATATTTTTAGATCAAGGCAAGAGCTTTAGTCTCCTTGACTTGGGCATTTCCTTCATGAGTCATTTTCAATGATTCATATATGTCATAGGCAGTTTCCCTGTTAGATATCTTCTCATATTCAGCATGAGAGATAGCATTCAGCAAAACAGTCCTACACTTGTGATGATTTTTAAATTGCTTCTTCTGATCAATATTCATCTCTTGTCTTGAGAGCTTTACACCACTAGCTTTCACTGGATGTTTGTAACCATCCACCAGTAGATCCCATAAGTCACCATCTAGACTAAGAAAGTAACTTTCAAGTTTATCTTTCCAATATTCAAAGTTTTCACCATCGAATATTGGTGGTCTAGTATAACCATTGTTACCATTTCCATTATGTTGCTCAACAGAGCCAGATGTAGATGTATGTGTTGGATCTTCACCAGCCATCTTGACTTAAGCGTTTTTCTCTTCCTGAATCTTTTCTAAACACAGTTAAGTGCTTGCACCTTAGAACCGACGCTCTGATGCCAATTGAAGGATAGAAAAACACTTAGAAAGGGGGGGTTGGAATAAGTGTAGCTTAAAAACTCTTAAGATAAAAACAAGTTGCACAATGATTTTTATCCTGGTTCGTTGTTAACTAAACTACTCCAGTCCACCCCCTTGGAGTGATTTACCTCACCTGAGGATTTAATCCACTAATCACACAAGATTACAATGGTTTTCCACTTAGATAACCTCTTAGTCTTCTAGAGTATTCTGATCACAACCTGATCACTCTAGGAACACAATGCATAGATACCCTCTAAGACTTTCTAGAGAATCCGATCACAACTTGATCTCCTCTAGTTCTTACAAATGAATGTAAACAAATTCTTGTAAGAGTTACAATGCTTCTTAATAAGCTATTATCACTACTGTGATTTTTCTCTTAAGTTTAAGTTTAATCCCACTAAGATATTACAACAGTAATGAAGTGAGGTTGAAGATGAAGTTTGAGAGCTTTTAGAATTTGATAGCGTTTCTGTATGTTTGCGCAAAGTGTTGTATTCAGCTTCTCATCAGAACTTCTATTTATAGGCGTTTGAGAAGATGACTGTTGGGGAGCATTTAATGCGTTGCGTGATCCGTACAACATTGCATTTAATGTTTCACTCTTTTGTCAACTACCTCGAGCCTTGCTTTTGCTGTGTCTACTGACGTTGCCTTTAATAGCTTTTAACGTTCCTTTTGTCAGTCAGTGTAGCCTGCCATCTTGTTCTTGCTTCTGATCTGATGTTTGTGTGAACAACATTTGAATATCATCAGAGTCAAACAGCTTGGTGCAGAGCATCTTCTTGTCTTCTGACCTTGAAGTGCTTCTAGCGTGATACCATGAGAACTTCAGTGCTTCTGCTTCTAATCTCAAGTTCTTCTTATGCTTCAATAGACTATGTTCTGATTCTGCTTGACCATCTTCTGATGTCTTGTGAGAGAATGTTCTGATCTTGCATACTTGAACCTTCTGAGACAGTGCTTCTTGCGCTGATTTTGTGCATACTCTTTGTATATTTCCTGAAATGGAAATTGCATAGAATTAGAGTACCACATTATCTCAAACAAAATTCATATACATTGCTATTATCAAAACTAAGAATATTGATCAGAACAAATCTTGTTCTAACAGATGTATCCTACATGGAATCCCATCCGTGACGAGTCATCCGAACTAAATCGGGAACGGAGTGACATTGCCTACATGGCGTCACAACCCCGTCATCATCCATACGCAATATGGGTTCCGCAAGTGCGAAAACGCCTAATGGACTACATAAGCCTTGTGGCGTAGCCTATGTGGCACCACTAGAGGTGAGTTATCCGGGTGATATTGCCTATGTAGAATCACCACTCTACCATACCAAGAACGCCAAGTGTATTCCACAAGTGAGAAAACGCCATTAAGACTCTCACAAGTACACTTGCAATGATAGCTCAGATGTGTTCTATCGTACCATGAACGCTCGATGTATTCCGCAAGTGAGACACGCCCCATAGACTGTCACAAGTACATCCGCAATGGTACATCCAATAATAGCCCTTACGGCACGCGACTTACCACCTAGTATTGGCCCACTTCGATTCTAGCATACACTACATGTCAAACGTTAAATCACACAATACATCCAATCCCGAGTGTTTAACCGAAACAAGGGGAAGCAATATCTATCATGATTCATCATATGTAATTGTACATACGGTCAACGGATGCTTAATAATAGTCAGAGAGGAGCCCGGTTCTGATTAGAGACCAAAACTGCACTCGGGGGAAAGAAGAATAAAGTTCTGCTCAGCACCGTCCGCTTAGCGGGCTGCTAGCGGGCTTTCTAGTGGCGGAGCTTAAATGTTCTTCCGCTTAGGAGACTCGCAATTCTCTAGAATCACAAACAGCATCCGCTAAACGACCTTTGTCCGCTTAGCGGAGTAGCGATTTCTCAGAAAAACGCAGAACAAACCAGTTCTGCCAAGGGTGATCCAAACCCTCCCATTTCACCAAAATGTGACGATTAACAACATATATAACCAGATTTTAACATATATAAACAATATTGATCATTATGAACATGTTATTTGTTAAGGATTTATGGATTAAACTCAAAACCCTAAATCCCTAATTTCTCCCAAACATTAGACCCCAAGTTGTTAGAACAATAATTGTTCTGATCAATATTCTGTGTTTTGATGATAACATTATATATGAATTTTGTATAAGATAATGTGCTACTCTTATCCTTTGCATTTTCCATTTCAGGAAATATATAAAGAGTATGCACAAATCAACACTCAGAAGCAGCTGACTTAGAAGGTTCTAGATGGCTTCATCAGAACATGCTCTGGCAAGACATCAGAAAATGGTCAAGCAGAATCAGAACATGAACTGTAAAGCATCAGAAGAACATGAAGTCAGAAGCATAAGCTCTGAAGCTCTGATGGTATCACGCTCAAAGCTCTTCAAAGTCAGAAGACAAGAAGATGCTCTGCACCAAGCTGTTGACTCTGATATTCAAACGTTGTTTATCTACAAATCTGAGTCCAGAAGAAAGTACAAGACGACAGGCTATTAAGTTTAATCTCTGACTAACAAAAGGAACGTTAGAAGCTACAAAAGGAAAAGTCAGTAAAAGCAGCTAAAGCAAGGCTCGAGGTAGTTGACAAAAGTGTGAAACATTAAATGCAGTGTTGTACTATTCACGCAAAGCATTAACTGCACCCCAACGATCATTTCCTCTCAATGCCTATAAATAGAAGTTCTGATCAGAAGCAAACTAGAACACTTGTGCAAATATAATGAAACACTGTCAAATTCAAAAGCCTACGAACTTCATCTTCAACCTCACAAACTCTTGTAATATTTTTAGTGAGTGTTAAGTTTAGAACTTAAGAGAAATATCACAGTTGTGATTACAGCTTTATTAGAAGCAATCTATACTCTTGTAAACATTTTTTTACATTGTTTGTAAAATGTTCTTAGGGTGATCAAGTTGTGATCTGTAGACTCTAAAAGAATTCCAAGAGTGATCAAGTTGTGATCTGTATACTCTAGAATACTTAGAAGGTTTCTAAGTGGATAACCATTGTAATCAGTTGGATTAGTGGATTAAATCCTCAGTTGAGGTAAATCACTCTAAGGGGGTGGACTGGAGTAGTTTGGTTAACAACGAACCAAGATAAAAATAATTGTGTTCATTGTTTTTTATCTTCCAAGTTTTTGAGATACACTTATTCAATCCCCCCTTTCTAAGTGTTTTTCTATCATTCACAAGTATCTAACTATGGACTCACCTTAGAGTTGGAATAGATGACACGATCGAACGATTAGAGCACAAAAACAAGGGATGGAGCTGAGTTTTGGTTGCATGCAAGGCTTGAGATGGAGTTGGTCTTCTTCCTTTCCTCTCTTCCTTTCACGCTTCTTTCTTTTTCCTTCTCTAAACCACAAAATTCTGCTTTGGACAAGGGAAAATGAGGAACCAAACAAACCCTTATTCTTATTTAAGTGTGGAAATGAGCAAACTACCCTCATTGTTACTAATTGGCATAATTAATATGATTAACCTATTAGCATGAATGTGTATCAAATTTGACCATTACTCATATCAATTAAGTTAGAATTAGTAATTGGACAATTATAATACCGGATATTACATAATGATACCTGAATGAGTAACTTCAAATTCAAGATTTTCGCCTCTAAAAATGGAGGTCTTGATCGTGTCCAGGACTGTTCTAGAAGGTTTCTTTTGATCTGAATAGCTTCAATGATCCCTAAGGATTCTTTCTGGGCAGCTAAATTGGATTGAACACTCCTCCTTCTTCAAACACCAGTCCACCTACACACAAAAAACGTTATGGCTAGAAAACATAGTTCTAGGTGTTACAGATCAGTATTAAGCACTTGGATAGCTTCTATGTGCAATATAGATGGTATCTGAAACAAGAGGCCTCAAAACACACGAGTAAATTTCAAAATCCAAACTTTGGTTCAAAGTGACACTTTAATGAAATTTTGAATGGTGATATTCTGTTCGAGGAGTTTGGAAAGTGTTTGGAGGTTATGGATAGCTTCTATATGATTAATAGAAACTATTGGAAAGGCTAATTTGGTTTGGAAGTTTTTGGTTTGGATTTTAGCTAGTGATGAGCTTAAATGAAGCTTTAATGGAGTGAAAATGGTGAATTTTGGTTAAGGGACCTTTGAGAGGTTAAGGAAGGTACGGAAACCTTCTAAATGATGTTTAGAAGTTATCTAAATCTTTGGTTGATACCCAGAACTTGTGGAACTCAAAATCACTATGAAAATGCAAAGATTGAGAAAATGAGAATTTCAAGTTAGGTAGTAACTTGGAGAATTCTGGTGTAATTGATCAAGGGAGTGATGCCCTCTATTTATAGGCAATATTTAGGGTTTGTGGAGGGAAAAAATTCAGAAGTTTGAAGCTCACATGTGACCCTTGTACCACCTTTCTTATTTGTGAAGTTATGTGAAAATTTAGATTCCAATGGCAAGGTACAAGTTCAAGCATGCTTCCATGACTTTATTCTGAGTTTGGAGAGGTTGCTTGTGATGTTTAATTTAGTTTTGGTGCAGAGGAGACATGGGAGAAGCTCAAGGAGAGTGGACTTTATGCATAAAGCCTCTGTTTCAAAATGGATGTGTGATCTTTATGCCATTAATGGAATGACCACTTGGATAATGTCTTAAACACTTAGATTATAGCTCAAAATCAAGTGTTATCTTCTGATTATGGTGCTTTGAACAAGTTATATGGGCTGCATTAAAGGAATCTTTGCATTTGAAATGGTTTTGGTTCATAACTTCTTCATCTTCATTCTTGAATTCAAGTGTTCATGGTGCCTTCTTCACAAAATCATATCTCATTGATCAAGCCATGGATTTTCATGCTACTTATCTCTTTGGAAAACCCTTTCTACACACTTCAGTTCACTTGTTGAAAATTTCCTCAAACTCTTTTTAGATCATGGAGAAAAAAGGCCATAAAAAACTAGGTGAAAACACTTAGAATTTTTCGAAGTTTTTTTGAACATAAACCTTCTTAATCCAAAATCTCTCAAAACAATCACTTTTAGCCAAAGGTTGTATTATGATAAGTTGTTTGTTTTGCCAAGATCTACAATTTTCATGTTTGGAGATTTTTGAGTTTGTAGGCAAAATTTGAAGTTCCAAAATTAGGTTAAAAATCACTAAAAACCCTAATTTTAACTTTTGTTTACTTTTTGATTGTTGATGAATTATTTGAATTTTCTTTGATCAAATGTCTTCAATATCCATATGATGATGATTTGTATCCTTATTATAATGTGAACTTGGAGGTGATTGATCTTGCATTGAGCCATCCCTAGACTTTGATATTTATTAGAGAATCATAGGATAATGTTGAATTTCTTTGTGGGTCTCAAAAACCTAATTTTCTCAACTACTTCTTGATCAATCTCCTGTCTTGGGACACAAGCAACAAACAACAACTTTTTTGTATTTTGGGTTAACAAATGATAAATGCATGATGATTATGATGACAATGATGATCCTAATGTTTAAGCTATGGTGGGATCTCAATGGTCAAAAATTGGGGTACAACATCATGGTGCGTGTTCCGGTAGATTTCGTGTTGGAGGTGACGATGGAGGTCAAAATTGATGGTACGATTTTCACTATTTATTTGAGGGAGGACATATTCGGCCCAAGGATTAGTGCTCCGTGACAAGCAACGGCGGCGAAAACATGTAGCGAAGACATGGATTCTGCCTTGGATCGGAGTGCAGCATGAGAAGTAAAGGGATGGTTTGACAAAGATTCATCCTCTTCAATGGAAACCAATCTTCCAATGTCGGAGATCGAGACGATGGAGGCAGGTATCGTTATTTACCCAAAGGATTATAGAAAGGGTCCCTCTATTTTCAATGATGGTGATTTTTCCGAACTACTAAAGGTGTTATATGCTAAAGGCATTTTTGAAATGGCAATTATGAATTCTCAAGGGGTTTCATGTCAGCCTGAGATTTATGTCGTACCTAGAAGGATAAAGGGTGTGTTGTCGTGTTCGGGGGAGACTAACACCATGAAGGTGGGCCCGATTTTTTTTGCTGAAAAAGACTCCAACTCAACATATGTGAGTCGTAGCATTGTAACAGGTCCCACTTGTTGCACCCCAAAATTTGCCCATTTATTTATACTCATTTGGCTTTCATACCCCATTCATGTGCACACTTCATCTAGGTCGTCCATCCATTACTTTCATCCATATCATGGTTATTGTTCATAAATTGATAAGGAAAAGAGCTTATGCTGAAGAAATTCCTCATAAAAAAGGAGAAGATTGGAAGTCTGATTGTATGGCATCATTCCCAGTGAAGTCCTCCTGAAATCAGGATTTCATCATCTCCAAGTCAAAGCTTCGATTAAAAAGATACAGTCTCCAAGTTCATAAGGCCATCCAAAGTAGGGTTTTGACCAAAGTCAAACCTGTTGACTTTTTGGTCAGCATTTAATCAGGAGAGAATTTTTTAGTATGAAGATATGGTTATCCGGAAGAAGCATTTACTGGATTTCGTTGGTTGAAGATTGATTGAAATTGAATGGAAAGCTAATTAATCGAGAAAATTCATCTTGAACTGGAAAAGTCAAACAGTTGAATTTTTTGGTCAAAGTCAGGGTTATTTCTCGAATATTGACTTTTAGTGAAAAATCAGTCAAAGAAAGTCCAAGATATAAATAAAATCGAGAGTTTGATAAATTTCCAAAAATAAAATAAGAAATTTCCAACACTTAGAAAAATCTTGAAGCCTTTGGAATTGGTTGAGGAGTCTAAACATGTTGACACACACTAATCCTCAAAGGCATTTTTTGGAACAATTTCCAACATCAAAGTTGTTCCTCCCATGGAGGAGAACAACTTTGTAGTTGGTCACTTTTATATTTGAAGTTTGGATCAAAAGTTATTGAGGATTAAAGTTGAACATTTTCATTGGAATACAAGTTAAATGGCAAGGCAAAATCCTGGGCAGCGTGACACATTTGATAAAACGCATGGTGTTCCATTTTCCAATTGAGTTTCAGGGAATCCTAAAGATCTTTTGAAGGCATTCCTGAGGCCTTTCCATTCTTTGCCATGCCCTCTACCCAACAAGACCAAAACCAAGTAAATTGGATGTGTATTGAATCATTTATGGAGCCTTAAAGTCATGACTTCACAAGTCTTATTTTGGCCAAGACAAAGGCATGTTTCCAGGGCCAGCGTAAGCATTTAATCGATCACATGGTAGGCCATTTTTAAAGACAATTCTAAGGAGCTACAAGCATCTCTTTGATTCAAGAAGAATATGAAATTATTCTCCCTCATGTGTTCTATCCAACAAGCTAAGGATCAATAGTTTTGGTCGGGTTTTGGTTGAAATACGAAACCTCAAAGTCATGTCGTTGGGAAGCGCATTTGAACAAAATCCTCAAGCCAGAACAGAGTCACGCGTGCGTGCGAGGATTAGTGTGTGTCAACATGTTTAGGGCCATTTTTCTTGCATTCCCAAGCATCATTTCCAGATAAGCCCAAAAGAAAAATTGTTCTTTTCATAGAGGACTACAACTTTCTAGTGGGAGGTTTTCTTATTGGAAGCATGGATTAAGAGACACAAGAGCCTAAAGTTAAAGATCTAATGTTGATCGAAACAAAAATTCTGACAGGTTTCTTGAAACACTTCAAACATATCGAACACCTTCCAAGTCATCTTCATGGTAACTTTTGAAGGCTTTACAGTCATCATTTCAAATGCATGCAACGTGAATTTTATTCTCCTATAGTCCCTCCTTTGCATTGACACTAAGATTGGTTGAAGCATAGTAATATAGCTCAATTTATATGGATATGAAGTTGATGAGGAAACACGAGTTCAACCTCGAAATACATGTTGCAGTTGCGTTATTAACATATGAAGAAAGCATTTTATTACACAGGAACCATAGCATCATGCGCATATATAATAAGCATGTCATTTGCATTACTATAAAGAAGCCATGCATCATTGCTGCAACATGAAAGCATGAGGAAAGATTCTCTACATTTTCACTCGCCATAACACCACTACGTACCACACTCCTTGTTCAATATAAAACCAAAACCACACGTATCATATTTTTTTCACTTGAAGATTCCATTTTTTCAGTTTCCACTCTCTCTTCTCTCCACTCTTCATCTCTCTCAACACTCACCTTCTCTTTAACCAACTCAACAAACCCACAACAAACTCTAACAGAATCTCAACCAACTCTCTAACCGTCACCACCTTCATCATGAACCTCAATTCTTTTTCATCGTCATCTTCAAGCTTCACACACTCTTCATCTCCGTTCTAGATCCTCATCACCTTCTCCATCTGAATTCGCTGTGCATCATTGATATTGTGGCCAGAAGTCTCAAGAAAGATCCTCTTTGATTCACATCGTTCCTGTGTTCGTCTCTCCAAATCAATTATCGGCTTCGTGTGCTTATTATCAAAGTTCAGAGGAATAGAGGAAGCTTTGCAAAGTTCTCTTTTCTCGCTTACGTGGCGTGCTACAGTTGGTTCTTATTCCCAGCTCTTTTACTTTTTGTCTTATTATCATCATTAAACTATCATGTGGTGTGTTTTGATTGGGCTAAATGAATTTTTTTGTCCTTAGTGACTTAAGTTTGAGTTGCCCAGTTGATATGTTAGATTCCCATGTTACGTTAAATGGAACCATAGTGTAAGGGTAATACACATGCAAAATGAATAAAAATGTGGAAAATAAAAGGTGATGGATCAAGATTGGTAATTGGGCCTTAGCGCAGCGCTTTTCACACAGCCCTATTATGGGCCCAGACGCAATACACTAGGATTTAGTTCATTGATCAATTACTGATACACCCCCTGCGTGCCCTAAATTCTCTTTTATTTCAATTTTGTTTCTCCTCTAACTTTTGATTCATGAACCAATTTTAATTGAAATAAAAAATAAATAAAAATGCATTTTAGATAGAATTTTATGTTTAGATGATTTTAGTATTTTTGTATATTTTTAGAAATTGTTTTGCTATTTTTAATAAATCTTTTTCTTAGATATGTTCATATTTCTTTCATGTTTTGATAGGTTTCACAAAATAATTTGTTTTAATGCCTTAGGAATAGAATTAAATTGCAATTTTCTTTATGGAATCAGTAGACTCATGTGTCATGTGGTGTATAAAGAAATGAAAGTTCAATTCTATGTTTTGGTTAGGTTTTCATTAGGTTTTCTATACCCGATTAGTGTGTATTTCAATGTGGTTAACCATGTGAAATTAGCCTATAATTTGGCTTGCATTTATGCAATAGCCTTGGTTTCTTTTGGTATATACTATTAGAGATGTTTAAAAAGGTACTAAGACCTGAAGTAGAATTTTAAATCTTTTTTCTTCTATTTTTACTTGAATTTCCTTTTTGTATATAATTGTTTTGTTTAGTATTTCCTTGTAAATAATTTCATTTGATTGACATAGGGATAGAATTTTATTATAATCTTAGTATACTTCCCTTATATGTTAAGTAGAAATTAAAATAACTTAGATTAGGTTATTAGATTTAGTTCCCTCTTTCATTCTTTTTTTTTTCAACATTAAAACACTAATAAATAAAGATGCGAATCACACTTTACAAGAAGTGAGAGAGAAATGAGTGGGATTTATTCCCTAATCTGTTTCTCAATCACTTAGTGGGAGAGAAATGAGTGGGATTCATTCCCTAATATGTTTCTCGATCACTATATAATGAGAGAGAAATGAGTGGGATTCATTCCCTAATCTGTTTCTCGATCATTATACATTTTTAGGTGATTCAAATCGCAAAGTAAATCCCCTTAAAAAATATTCAACCAAAAACATTTAAAACACCTAATAAAGGCTCAAATTAAAACAAAGTGACGAAGTGGTGCGAAACCTTGTATTGGGTTTTGTTCATCATGTAGTTACGTAAAAAACACAAACCCAAGTTCATTCAGCTGCTTAAAAACAAGTTAAGTCCAGTCCAGAAATAGGCGTGTAAGTCTCCAAAGGTCGAGCATCGTGGATTGTGACCTTAACCTCTGTTCAACTAAAAAACACAAAACAGATGGAAAATATTGAGCCGAACTACGGTAGCTCTGATTCCTAGTAAGGGATACGTAGGCATTGGGTCGCGGGGCCTAAGCGAGCACACTTGTAAATAATTCTTTCTTTTCCCCGTATTTCTTTTGCATGCATTCGCATTTAGATCTAGACGTAGTTTACACCATTTAAATAGAAACAACCATAGGTGGATACCATCGAGTATGATGGGCGTGAGGGGTGCTAACACCTTCCCCTTGCGTAACCGACTCCCGTACCCTATTGTCTGGTCAAAAAACCTTGTTCTTATTCGAGTTAGGTTTCCTGGTATTCCTTTCCCGCGATGGGATAAATATATTAGTGGCGGCTCTGATCCATTTTTTGCGGTAGCGACACCACTAATAGGGGCAATCCTGGAACTTTAGTTAGGGTGTCTAAATACCTTAAATTTAAAAACGTTAATGATTTATGTGGGCCAAATAAAAGTTTCTTTCACAAGGCCAAACAAAAGAAGATAAGCAAAAGGAGGCCTTGTAACATCATAGTCACGGCAGGAGCACAAGGAAAGCATTTTAATTCTCTACAACACATCAGAGGTTTCGTGTCTCAACCTTTATCTTCTTCTTTTCTTAGAGACGAAATTCACAGGGAGAATTCTGCTCAATCAGATATCATGAGATGCAACAATCGTGACTAGGACAATTTTACGAATGGTGGAGGCGAAAAATTATGCAGAGCGATTGCAACACTCGGTGCCGCTTGCGGTACTACGAACAAGGATTTCACGAGCCTCGTGGAGGAAATGGAAATACCAGAGAAGCGTAGGTTGGATTCAGGGAAGCCGGATAGATCGATATCTCAATGATCATAGGATCACTTAATATTAGAGGAGGCGGTAGTTGGATTAAGAGGAGGATACTATGTTACATCATTGGTAAAGGGAAGGCTGACTTGTTCTTAATTCCGAAAACTAAATTAGGTTTCATCTCAGAAGCTATGGCAGGCTATTTTTGGGGAAAAGGAGAAGTTGGTTTTTCGTTTTATGCTTCTAACGAAGCATCTAATGGGCTTTTGATCTTATGGAATCCTGGTTCTATGGAGGTGATCAGCAACTTCAAAGGTGACGGATACTTAGGGATCAAGGTTAGATGGAAGAATTTTATTTATTACATTGTCAACATTTATTCTTCTTGCTCGATTGTTGAGAAACATATCTTATGGAAGAGATTATTGGATCTTAAATTGGTAGGAGGGGACGGAGAATGGATATTTGGTGGGGATTTTAACGCTGTTAAGAATAAAGGGGAATGTAGGGGCTGTTCGGTTGTTCAGCACCGAAGAGAATGGCATGAATTTTCAGAGTTTATAGACTGAAGTGGTTTAATTGATATTCCTTGCTGTGGGAAGAAATTCACATGGTTCAGTGGCGATGGAAATTCTAAAAGTCGGATCGACCGTTTTCTAGTGGCGGACGCTATTGTAGTTAGATGGGGGGAGGTTGGGCAACTCATCGATTGTAAGGACATCTCAGATCAATGCCCGATATGGATGATGGTGGAAAAGTCGAATTGGGACCCTAAACCGTTTAAGTCAAATAATGAATGGTTTTCTCACAAAGAATTCTTGTCGTTTGTTGAAAGAGAATGGTTAGCTTTGCCGGTAGAAGGCAGGGGAGACTATGTGCTTAAAGAGAAATTAATATTGTTAAAATATAGACTCAAGTGGTGGAACATTAATAGTTTTTGAAGAATGGGTTTGGAGATTGATGAAGGGATGAAGGAGATGAATGAATTGGATGAATGGGAAGAAGGTACCAATTTGATAACGGATCAAGAGGAAGTCACAACTAAAAGGAAAAAAGCTAGTTGCAAGTTTTGGTTGAATTTGAAGATCATGGAGAACATGCTTATCCAAAACTCGAGATTGAAATGGCTAAACGAAGGAGACAACAACAATAATTTCTTCCATTCGATTATGAAATCTAGTAGGCGGCTAAATCACATTGGTCCAATCATGACTCGATCGGGCATTGCTGATTCGGTGGAGGGGATAAAAGAGGAGGTCATGAAAGAGGATTTTGTAAGATGCTTCTCTTATTTTCATTCTTACCCCTTACTGTCAAGGTCATCTGTTTCTTCTTTTTTAACTTTGATACCTAAGTCCTCGAATCCCTTGGGGTTAGATGATTATAGGCTGATTTGCCTTGTGGGTGGCATATATAAAGCTATTTCTAAGCTCTTGGCTTCTAGAATCAAGTTGGAGTGTTAGTTGCAAACGAGGTAGTGGATTACGCCAAAAGGGAATGGAAGGAATGTTTACTTTTCAAGGTGGATTTTGAGAAAGCTTATGACAAAGTGAATTGGAATTATCTTAGATTCATTCTCAAGAACATGGGTTTCAATGAGAGGTGGATGCGGTGGATGGAGGCGTTGATATTTTTAGTGGAATGTTGGTTCTTGTTAACGGAAGCCCTACTAAGCAGTTTCCGGTCGAGAGGGGATTGAGACAAGGAGATCCTCTTTGTCCTTTTCTTTTTGTTCTAGCCACAGATGGTCAAAGGAGCTTGGGGAGTAAGGCGGTTGAAAATAGAGACTTCTCGGGTTTCCCCATCAAAGGGAGTTGTTTGATTGATATTCTTCAATTCACCGACGATACTATTTTGGTGGGAGACGGCAGTTGGAACCACCTTCTGGCTATTAAAGCGATTTTGAAAGGTTTCGAAATGGTTTTCGGCATGGGGATTAATTTTCGTAAGAGTAAGCTCATAGGCATAAATATTCCTTCGAATAGGGTGGATATAGCTTCGGCGTTCCATGGTTGTCAAAAGGAAAGTTCGTACTTTGTTTTTCTCGGCATCCCTATTGGTTCCAATCCTAGAAGTTTGTCTTTGTGGAGAGGTCTTCTTCAAAGGTGAAGAAACGGTTCGAAGAGTGGAAGGGGAGGTTCCTTAGCATTGGAGGTAGATTAACTCTTCTAAAAATGGTGTTGACTAGCCTTTCTATTTTTAAGCTTTCATTTAACAAAGCTATGCCATTTTCGTCAAGAAGTTTAAAAAGATTCAAAGCGACTCTCTTTGGAGTGGGGTGGAGGAGAGAAGAAGAATTCATTGGGTTAGTTGGAGAGATGTTTGTCTTCCGGTAGATAAAGGGGGCTCGCGCTGAAAAGGATTGATGATATCAACGCCGCGCTTCTCCAAAAGTGCAGGTGGAGGATTTTGGAGAATTTAGACTCTTTGTGGTATAACGTATTAAAGTCGTGTTTCGACGATATCAATTTGTTAATGGCTAACGTTGATGGTCTTAGCCGGAAGGGCGGTAAGGACTCGTTATGGTGGAGAGATTTAATTATTATTGTTGTGAAAAATTCGGAGAATTTTTTACGGATAATTATCGTTTCAACATAGGCAACGGTTTCACAACTTCATTTTGGTTTAGCAATTGGACGGGGAATCTCAGTTTTAGCGCTCGCTTTCCGCTGCTCTTTTCTTTTTCAGGTTTGAAATACGCTGCTATTGCGAGTATGGGAGGCTGGTCCACCACCGGTTGGCAGTGGGGCAACTTGGGCCTTCCAAACGTTTTCCCGCAGCTGGCTGTTGGCGATATATTGCTGCAGAATTCGGTTCTCGCGCAACAGGAGCCTGCTGTCCAGCTGCAGCAGTTATTCGACATCCTGAGTCATTTCGATCCGGTGGCAAACGAGAGGGGCACGGTATTATGGAGAGCGACTCTGGATGGTATTTTCTCTGTCAGTAGCTTTTTTCAACTGTTGACTACGTCCCGCATTCCTTTTGGTCCGATTTACATATTCCGAATAAGGTGAAAGTTTTTGTGTGGTGTTGTTGTATCAATAGGAATCCTACAATTGATCCTCTTCCTTCTAGGGGAGTTTCCATTAGTATTGGCGACCGCAAGTGTGTTTTTTGTGGTGGTTGCATCGAGACTTTGAATCATTCTTTGTTGGAGTGTAAAGTAGCTAGTCTTATTTGAAGGGATATTGGTGAGTAGATAGGCTTTAAGAATCCTAATTTCAAGTGTTTTAAAGAGAGCTTCTTATCTTGGAGATCCTTTTGTCTCGGCGCCAAGGTGAGAGTCGGGAAGGAGGGGATGGTTTGAATGGCTACATGTTAGAGCATGTGAATTTTGAAGAATGGGATTATCTTCAGAAAAGATATGTGGAACGTTTTAGACATTGTGTGGAGCATCAAAGCAACGGTTTGGAGATGGATGTTCATCGAAAAAAATACTCATCCAAATTGCAATTTCTACGAATTTAGCAAATTTCCTTTGTTTTATTTATCTTGAAATGCAATTTGTGTGTAATCTTTCTTTTTTTCGAGCTTGGTCTCGTTCTCTTTTGTAATCCGGTTGAGAACACATAGTTCTCTTTGCAATATATTTGGCTTAAAAAAAAGGATAACAATTTTATGTTATATTCAGTTAAGAAAAAATTATCAAGATTATTCTATGAGTACTTTATATAGAAAATAATTTAATATTTTTTATAAATACAACTATTTAACAGAATAATAAGAATGCATAAACGTTTTTATAATATGTATTATGTATGGAAAATGGGATAAGAAGTACTTGAAAATTCATATAATCTTTATCACACATTATAGTTATACAAAAGATTCAAACCATAACATTCTTTCACACCTTATAGTTATACAAAAGAGTCAAATTACACTACAATCACACCAGTATTCAAATACAGACCAAAATCATTAGTTTTATTTCAAACAACAATACAACACAACAAATACCTCTATAGAAGAACACCCTTAAAACTTGATGGTGGAACCATCTTCCAAATAACATTAACAAGGTCAAGGAATAACGGAAACTGCACAACTGCATAGAATGCGACAGGTATGGAAATGGAAATATACAAATAGAATAATATACCTCCATTTGTATATTTATCACTGAGCACAAAAAAATGTCCAGCAGAGAAAGAAATATACATAGAAACAATGGATACGAAGAGAGAACTCAAGCCAAAAAGAAGCTTCATTGGCAAGTTTAAACGAAAGTCGTCGATTTCTTTTCGAGAAGTGAGTATAGAAAGGAACATGATGAGTGCAGTGACAGAGAAGTAAAGTCCAATTAAGGAAGATATAGCGAATCCTTCAAATGCAGGTTGTCCTGCTAATGTTGGTTCTCCTGATTGTTGATTTCCACCAGGTACACTGCCTGATGTTGAAAAGGATACACCAGCAATGAGTGCTGCTACTACTGAGCATGATTCTGCTGTGTCTCTCAACCAATCAACACTTTTTTCTAAAAGTTCTTTGTGGTGCTCCTTAAATATTTCACTTGGGGTCTTTTTATCTTCGTTTGTTCTATTACTGAAATGCTCTGGTACTAGTTCTTTTATGTACTATACCAGAAAATATATGTTAATGCTACTTAAAAAATGTGACATTTAAAAAAATAGTGAAAAGTTATAAATAAAATCAGGACTCTCAAAATTTTGCGGGCTCTATCTAGGCTAGCCATGATTCAACCGTAACAAAACAAAATAAAAACCTTATTTAACCATCATTTTCTTTGAAAAATTATACGGGACCATATTTGGTAATATTATAACCTTGGAAAATTGGGAGCACTTTGTTGTAGTCCACTTTACGCGCATTCAAATATTATTATTATGATTAAACTATAAACATACCTTATACCATTTGATGTCCCACATCATTTGCAGCGCAACACCAGGTATCCTCCAAGTATTTTCTCTCTGGAATGATGTATATGCGGCCCAGTGTAACATGGTATTCTCATTTTTATCAAATTGTAGACTTAGGTGATCAAAGACTTCAGGAAGTAACTTCTTCGTCAACATTTGAATAACACGTGGTTGCCTATTCTTTACAGCCAAAAGCAATACATTTTCATTATTAGAGTTAGTTTCAAAAACCACACTCGGAATAATTTCTTGAAGCTTTTCCACCATCTCAGTTATTCCATTACTTGCTGCAATCAAGTATGAATAGTCGTTTACATCACTCTTGCCTCCAGTTTTAATATAATTCATCGCTGCCAGTAATAATCCTCTCTTATCAGATGTAATAGGTACAGTAGAATCAAGTCCATCCATAATTTCTTTAAAGCCACTTTTAACTATTGCAATTAATGTTGTATCTTCTCCATCAATGTTTTCTGAATCATCAATTTTTTTATTTTCTTTTGTCTTTTGAGTTGTGGTATCACCTGAAAATATACAAATAATGATTATTTCATTCTTTATGTTTTAATCGTATTTTTATCTTCATTAATTTGTTTTTACGTATGGTTATTTTATTTACCTCTCTTTTGTTGGCGCTCGGGATAATCTTGATTCTTTAGAGCCTCAGATTTCAAGTTGTGATCAGTTTTTTTGTTACCATCTTGATCATCGTCATAACCCATGTATGAATGAACATCAGTTTTCAAAAATTGTTTAAAGAGCAGATCACCATATTTGTGCTTCATTTTAATAGTCCTTATTTCCTTTAAGCCTGCAAAATTAGTTAAGCAAAAGATCACTAATTGATCGAGTTATGTAAACAAACTTATAAAAGAGTGCACTATAAATGTATACTTAAATCAAAGCATGTAAAGTTAATGTTCAAAGGGCTTAATATACTTACCCAAAATTGATAGGCCTGTCCATGCGAGTTCAGACTCTTTAGAAGGTCGTACATACTTTTTAGAAATTTTTATTCCGTAGTATTCTTCTAAAGTGGTAACTGATGATGGATGTTGTATCTTGTCTTTCCCTTTTAATTCACTAACTGATTTGCGCCGAAGGCACAAATTTATACAAATATCATCACATCCTTTATCTGCAAAATTGACACATCTTTAGAAAGTAATAGTGAGCTCCAATAAGTAGACTAAGAAGTTACTTTGTTTTATCAGTTCATCAAAATTCTCATATAAAATGGAAAAGAAAATGAAAATGAAAAATAGACTAGACCTAATAAACTTAGCTTTGCTCGAACTAAAACAAGTGGTTACAACTAATTATAACTGACCCTACAACTAACTAAAAATTGTTATAATTGAAAATGAAACTGTAAAATAACTGCAACAATAATGTCATAAGTAAATTGGGTCAAATATACTTGAAAAGGAAACTTGAGAACTATTAATAGTTAATAAAGGAAAAGAGATCATAAGAGCTAGTTCATCAGCATACCTTTCTTTTCATTTTCTTTCTCTTTGTTTTCATCCTTGTTTAGAAACGATTCCAATATAGTAATTTCGTCGTTATGGATTATAGGAACACCTTTATCACCAAAATTTTGTAAATAACATTAAATATTTATTCATGACATTTGACAGAAAGGCTTAAGTAATGCTAAAAAATATAATTTGGCTTTCCATGCTATCTCGTTTCACCCAATGGAAAGTGGTATGGTGTTTCTAAGCTCCTTTAATGTTAATGGTTTCTACAGTTTTCTTTCTGTTTATACGGAATGGTTGTTATCTTGGTATATTCAGGTAGTTTCAAGTTCAATAATAGTTTTTATAATATTTGTAACTTGTAAGTATGTTTCACTTACAGTAGTACACAATATTCTTCCACCACGGCAGGCTACTTCCACTCTTGAAGGCTGATGTCCTAGTAGCAAGAATTGCCAGAGGAACGTTGCCATGCTTGTCCTTCTTAGTAATAAGTTCTTTGTAGCAATGCATTATTATATTAGCTAAATCTGTTGCACAACAAACAAAGTTTATTATTATTATTAATGACAACGTGTAATGTCTGATTTTTATTTTCTTTTTAAATTCCAATGAGAATTAATTGATTATTTTAATTAAAAAGTTAAATAATTTAAAAGGATAAAACTGTAAAAACAATTTTTCAATATTGAATTGTATAGTTAATAAATATTTACCACAAAAATAAGTTATTATGTTGTCAAGCTAAAGGTTAATGCATCGACGAGGATTCAAAAGTGAGTTTGGAGGTTTATAATATATATATATATATATATATATATATATATATATATATATATATATATATATATATATATAGATGAGTAAACTAACCAAACATTTCTCTCTGAATGGCAACGTGAAGGATGCTAGTCTGTTTCCCATCGACAGCAATTTCCAGATCCCTAGGATAAAACTGTTTTAGGTAAAGAAACACTAAACTTTTATGTGCACACACAGCGCAAAAAAGTGGTGTTTCTCCCTTTTTATTTTTCTCTCGAATCAAAGCTTTCCTTTCACCTTTCTTTCCAATTATAGCTTCACACATATCTGTGAGTCCTCTATATGCTGCAAGGTGAAGAGGTGTATCGCCTATTTCATTCCTTATTTTCACACTACCACTGTTATCATCATGCTTTTCTATTGCGTTTATAAGATCTTGCACTACATGTTTTGGGGCAACGTTTACTGCCACATGCAATGCTGTTCCTCTCCCCTTTATTTCTACCGTGTGATACTTATTATCAGCTTTGTAATTTTCAATTACTTTACCCCATTTGTTCGCCATTACTTTCTTCTGGAACTCCTTAACTACATAATTCCATTTCGCAACTTGCGTTAATTAATGAAAAAATATGGAGAAGCTAATGAGTGTCAAATATATAAGGAAAGTTTAGACTTACTATCGTCATCTTTCAATACTTGCGGACTTAAATCCACACCTACACATATTCATTTTGTAACATGCGTCAATTAATTACAAAATGTGGAGAAGCTATTGAGTGTCAAAATATAAGGAAGGTTTAGACTTACTTTCCTCATCTTCTTCCCTTCCTAGCTGACTTAACTCCACAACTACATATATTCATGTTGCAACATACCATAATTAATTACAAAATGTGGAAAAGCTATTAAATGTTCAATATATAAGGAAAGTGTAGACTTACTTTCATCATCACGAGAAAATTGATCTTCGCTTAGAGAGGAAAAATTATGTGCCATTCTTAAAGATTGAAATGTAGAATGAAAGTAGGTAGTGTTGCTGCAATGAACAAGTGGAAGTGTAATTCTCTTATATAAGAAAAAAAATGAATCTCATACTTTGGAAAAACATTGAGCATACACGAGTATCATTTGGAGTGTCCCTAAGTTAGTAATATTTTTATTCCTTTCTTCAACTTTCCAGCTTTACAAGTGTCTAAGAAACATATAATATAAGGCTTCTGGTATATTTTACGTTGTACTAAAGTAAAAGCTGCCTTCTTTTTTTTACTTTATCCTAATATAAGACTTCTAATATCTCTTCGTGTAGAATCCATATTATAAAGCACAAAACTCAATATACAGATCTAATGGAATAGATACGAACACGTTGATATTTCTAATATTAAATTCAAACTAAATACATCAAGCCATTGTTAAGCACACTAAATGATAAGAAAGTTGTTAACTACCGACCTGATACTTGCACTCCTTCACTAGTTAAAAACTAATGTGTATCTTCAACTTTAATTTTCATTTTTTAAGTCAAATAGTAAAATATTTACTTCCTTTCTTCAACTTTGCTTTTTATCGTTTCAGCTTTTGTAGTGAGCGAGACATATCATATCAATTAAAAATCAAATTCTATACTTTCAAACTTTTTGGACAAAAAGCATATAAAGTACTACAAGTAGCAATATCGTTTAAATACCAAATGCAATATTGTTGATGAATATCTCCAATTTTCTTGTTTATCAATACTATATTAAATACCAAATGCAATATTGTTGATAAATATCTATAATTTCCTTGTTTATTAATATACATAAAAAACTAATGTGTGTGTTCCACTCTAATTTTCACTGCAATTTGTAATATTTTATTCCTTTCTTCAATTTTGCTTTTGAAGTGAGTGAGACATATCATATCATGAGAAAAGCAAAGTGTCATATGTTCACAAAATGTTTACTTCTGAGTAAGACTCAAGCTTAAGCAAACCTTCTTTTATATGTTTTTTTCTTTAGTCTAATATAAGGCTTCTAATATCTCTTCGTGTAGAATCCTATGAAATACAAAACAGAAATATTATACAGTATAGACACGGACAATCAATATTGTTCCAAATTATTTTAGTTTAGCAAATTTATTGAATCCTACGGTATGCAATTATGCATTTGTGTTAGATTTTTTGACAAAAAAACTAAAACAAGATTAGGAGGATCGGTGTCCGGGATCTACGTCTAATTAATTTTGTCTTGTTTTGAAAATGCTGTTAGAGGTTGTAAATAATGTAAATTATTTTGTTCAATGTAATTTGTGATTTATAACTACTCATTATTACATATCTTCACTTCTTAGTTTTCATTTCTTAAAAGTTGCTGAGATAATGATTTTCTTTGTAATACTTGATAAATAACCGTCTCCTTAAACATTTCTAGAACAATTTTTAGTTTTTACAATATTTATGAAATATTACCATGTTTTTCAATTGTTACATTAAAATTTAAGAGTAAAAATTTATTTTGGTCTGCCATAAAAATTACACAACCTAAATTAGTCTCTCACAAAAAAATGACCCGATTTAATTCTTATAGATTTTTAATTATAATTTTATTTTAAACAATTCTGAATTAATAATATCAAAAAAGCCAAAATTGTTTTCTATATGAAATTGAAGCCATGACCTTTAACCAATATTTTAAGTCTTTTACCACTAGTACAATGTACATTTATGACAAATAATTCTTATGATTTTTAGTAATGTTAAATACTTCTAAATTTAAAACAAAAAAGGTAAAATTTGTATCACTAGGGTCTCAAACCCACATCCGTTCAAGTTAAATGATAGTCACTTTACAACTAAACAAATCAATTTTTATTGTCAATATTCTTAATAATGAATACTTAAGTTAATAATTCAAAACAAACATTTACTTATTTCAAATAACAAACAAATAAATATTTAATATTTTTAAATAATACAAAAATTAAAAAACAAAATTAATAAAATTTAAATCTTAAATTTAATTAATGAAATAAAATAATAATTAATTGAATTACTACTAAACTAATTGATCACTATTTAGTTTGAATTAACTAAATAATTTTAAAAATGAGTTGATTATTTAATTTAAATTGATTAAATATTTTAACAATTAATTGAATTACTATTAAATTAATTAATTATTATTTAATTTGAATTAGTTTGAAATAAGTAAATATTTATCAGTGTGTTATTTGATTTCAATTACATATAATTTAATTTATTTTTAATTGATTAAACATATTGAGGATTTACATTTTGAAAATTTTATTTTTAAGTTGGTGTATTATTTGAAATTAGTAAATATTTATTTGTGTGTTATTTGAAATAAGTAAACGTTTGTTCTAAATTATCAAGTTAAGTATTTATCATTAAAAATATTAATAATAGAAATTGATTTGACTAGTTATAAAATGATTATCATTTATCGGAGTTAGGTTCGACACCCCATTGGTACAAATTTTTAAATTTTTGTTTTAAATTAAGAATTATTTAATATTATTAACAATATTGGGAATTATTTGTCATGAATGCATATCGGCCTAGTGGTAAAGACTTAAGACATTTTTTAAAAGTCTTGGGTTCAATTCCTTATAAGAAACAATTTTGGCTTTTAAGAATATTATTAAATCATAATTGTTTAAAAATGAAATTAAAAATAAAAATTAATTTAGTATTTAAAAAATGAAAAATAAAATATAAAATACAACGTGGCAGTCAAGTCATGGTTTATAAATAGGAAAAAAAAACCGATTTGAAAAAATATTAATAGAAGGACTTTCTAGAATATTATTAAATCATAATTGTTTAAAAATGAAATAAAAAATAAAAAATAATTTAGTATTTAAAAAATGAAAAATAAAAAATAAAATAGAACGTGGCAGTCCAGTCATGGTCTAACAATACTAAACCTTTTAAAAGGAAAGGTAAAAAGCTTTAACAATACTTTAAACACAATATAAGAGAGATTGGAAAGGGAGTTTGAGTACCTTGACAATTTTAGTCAATATCATTCCCATCCTTTTGGACAAAAACAACAAACTTAAGCGATCAATAATGGACACCTCATGTGTGTGTGTGTGATATCAAGTGACACAAACAAACAAGTGAGTATGATAATCAGTAAATAAGAGATTTATGTATCTAAACCCTTGGTTTCAAGCTCATGTATGAATGATGAATGATTGATATGATGATTAAACATGGGTTTAATTAAACAACATATATACATAACAAGTGATAAGAAATTAACAAGATAATGGTTAAGGTAAACAATTAAGTACAAGACAAGGATTAAAATCAACAAGAATGTACAAGATAACAAACCTAATTAATCATGGATAAACAAAGATCAACATGTATTTTGGATTAGGGTTTTAGACCTAGGTTTTTGGGATTAGGGTTTTCAAATTAGGGTTTAATCATAAACACCTAAACCTAATTGATTTTAATTGTTAAATACCAATTTCTTTAAGTGAAATGGTCTAAGGGTACATGAAAAAAGTCAAAGACATCTTACTCTAACCCTAAACAAATATTTACAAAGGTGCACAAAGTTCTCTCAAACGAATAATTAAAACAAAGAGATTTTTAGTTGATTTTTCAATATAAAAGATATATTTTTGGATTAATTTTTAAATAGAGAAATAAATATTTTTTGGATTTTTAATTCATGATATTAAAATAGAATATATAAATAAACATACAAAAAAGAACAAGTCAAAAAGGTTTATTTTTCCATTTGTTATAATTTTTCAAAGTTTAATTGAAAGTAAAATAAACTAGTTACAAAAAAAAGAAAGATTTTGTTGCTACTAGGGCTTGAATCCACACCCTTTAACCCTTTACTCAAAACTAATACCACTGGGCCAGCGTGCGTTTGGTGATAAAAGAGTGAGCCCGATTCAAAATAACACATAGCAAGTGGTGAAAACATAACAAATAAAAGGGTTAAATATGTTTTTGGTCCATATAAATATTGCAGTTTCATTTTTAGTCCCTCCCTGCCTTTAGGTAACGGTTTTTACAAAAAAAACTATTTCCAAAATCAGCTAAAACCGTTGCCAAAACACATGAGGGACTAAAAATGAAACTGCAATATTTATAGGGACCAAAAACTTATTTAACCCAAAATAAAATAGAAAAAAAGGTATGGGGCGAGGGGGATTCGAACCCCAGACCTGGGAAATATGCTAGGTACAAGTGTGATGGCCAAGTGAGCTGTTACGATGAAGTCGTAAGTAAAATGCACGCAGTTAAAAATATAATAAACTAAAAGTTTGAAAATGAAGATGAAACTTCATCTTCTTTCTCGCGCCGGCAACAACAACACAACCTTCATGGTTGTTTTCTGATTCCTTCATTTCTTAACCATTTGCAAAAGTGTAAACCCATAAGTCTCTTGAAATTTCATCAGGAATCCAACCATGAGGTTAATTAACACTAATAATCAACAACAAACATGAATTTCTGGAAAAACGCATGAACCCTAAAAACTTAAATTCTAAATTAAACTATGAATTTAAACAATCAATCCCTAATGTTAGGGCTATCATTCAGCATGCTAAGACAAGCATTTTGGTATCAAGAAACACATAAATTGAACTCCATTCAAGGTGTTCATAGATGAACTACACACCTTTGAAAATGAGGTCGAGTATCGAGCTAGAGAGGACTTGGGAATGAACCAACGATTCAGTTAGCTTCCCTGAAGCACCAAGAAGCTATTGCAATGCTCACTTTGACCTGGAAACACTTGGATTATCCTACAGACCTCAACCTACAATGATGAACAAGTTATAAATGGAGGTTTTTATTTTGTGTGTTTCACTTGAGTTCTAATGCATACAGAAGTGTCTATATGCTATTTGGAAAGTGTTTGAAAGGTTGTTTTGAGCAGAGGTTGCAAGGGATGAGAGTTTCGAAGATAAGGACTTCAAAGCTCAAAAATGGAGTTTTGAGCCAATTCTGATTTGAGGGAGTTTCTCAGAGGTTTGGTAGTGATTTCTTGTGTGTCTTGAAGTGTAGAAATGGTCTCTATTTATAGGAAAACATTAGGGTTTGAATCTGATCACATGGAGACTTAAGGCCTCATAACTTGTTTTTTAAGCAAGGTTGCAAACATGGTTCCAATGCATAGTACAAGCATGCTTGGATTGGTATTCACTTCAAACATGTTGCTTCTGATCTTGTATGTGAAGTATCGTGTAGAAGAAACAAGGGAGTAGCTCAATGCATTGAAAAAGCAAAAAGCATTTCTTTTCTAAAATGGAAGTGGTGCCTTTAGTCTTGAAATGGATAACTTCAATGGGCAATGCTTAAATCAAGTGGATCATAGCTCAAAAGAGAGTGTAATCTTCTGATTATGGCCTCTTAAACAAATTAGAGGGGCTGTACTTGGGTGATTCCTTTAGATTTTCGACAAATCTCAAACTTGTTCTTCATGTTCTTCATAAAAATGACTTAAATTCAAGTGTCATGGTGTCTTGTTCACAAAATCATATCTCCTAGCTCAAGCCATGGATTTTCATGCTATTGATCTCTTTGAAAAGCCTTTGCTACATAATTCAAGTACTTTGTTAAAAGTTTCCTCAAAATTTTTTGGATCATGGAGAAAAAAGGCCTTAAAGTTGAGAAAAAACTAGGTGAAAACACAGAAATTTTTTAAGTTTTTTGAACATAAACCTTCTTAATCCAAAATCTCTCAAAATAATCATTTTAAGCGAAAAGTTGCAATGTGATGAGTTATTTGTTTGATCAAGATCTAAAACTTTCATGTTTGGAGATTTTTGAGTTTGTAAGCAAAATTTGGAGTTCCTAGAATTAGGTCAAATTCATTTAAAAACCCTAATTTTGACTTTTGTTAACTTTTTCATTCTTGATGAATTTTCTTGATTTTCTTTGGCCAAATGTCTTTAATAATCATATGATGATGATTTGAATCCTCAAAAGTTCATAGTTGATCATTTTTCTCAAAAGTTAATGGTTGACTCACATAGTTGACTTTTTCCAAATGAACTGCAGTTTTGTGATTTCCAAATGAATCAAGGTCTCCTCTTCAAGTGAGTGATACGTATGGATTATAATGTTGATTTGGATGCCCTTGAATCATGGTTTTAGCCTTGGAGCCATGTCCTGATTAAAAGTCAACCCTCTAGTGGGATTAGGTCAAAACCCTAATTTGGGGCCTCATGTGATCTTGAGAATTGTTGATCTTGAATTGGGCTATATCTTGACTTGGATATTGATGAGAAAACACTTTGAATCATAGGAGAATTTTGGACTTCCTTGTGGCCCTCAAAACCCTAATTTGCTCAGCTTCCTCTTGATCAGTCTCCTGTCTTAGGACATAAGCAACAAACAACCGTTTTTTTGTATTTTTTGGTTAGCAAATGATATATCCATGATGATAATGATAATAATGATAACCTAATATTTGGAATATGGTGGAATATCAGTGGTCAAAAATTGGGGTACAACGCACACCATGTATTCGACCGAAGAGAGCTTTGAATCAAAAACTGCCAGATACATTGGCGTCACCTCCCTTAATCCTATCTCCTTCGAACCTTCATTTTACACCACCATGGTCTTTCAAAAATGGTGGGCTGACTACTAAAACCAAAAAATCTTTGATGTTGCTGGTCTTTCGCTCGAACTAACTGCAGCTTTTGCTTCTACGCATGAACGTTTCCAGAAAGGTACTTCAACACACATTAAAGAGATACAAGCGTTCCAAAAGTTCTTTGAAACTTTCTATAGGCCAGATGATCTTAGTCGAAATGTTGGTGAAGCCGCTTTTACTTTACACGAAAAGTTTTCTAAAAATCTGGATAAATTGAAGTTGCCCTCGTACGTTTGTCCTGAACAGCGTTATGAAGTGGCTTTCAAAATGTATCCTCCAAAATTTCCACGATTACCTAGTGCTGATTTTGGCGTGGCATTTAGTCCCCCATCTCCAGACTGGTTCGCCTGTGGAAATTTTACCAAAATCCTTCGCGAGGAATCCAAAAAGCGTGTTGAACGAGTAGTTCCGACTAAGCATACCATGGACAGTTTCAAAGGGCATCTTCATATTGGGCTCGAACACGTTCGTTTTCTAACTCCAATACCCGAAGGTTTGGAACTAGAGAAACCTTTCGATTGATTCTTTCCCTTTTTTTATACTAACTTGTTTTTGTCTTGATTACAGCTCTCAGTCGAAGACAGAACATCAAAGAGCATGCTGCCAACACTCGAAAGTCTGTTATCCTTTCGAAGGATAAAAAGACTAGTGAAGATTCCAACAACATCACCAAACCAAAAACTGTGGTAACCATTCTTCTCCTGGCTTGTAGAACTTTAGTTTTTTTACGTAATTCTATCATATTTCCTTTTAGAATACTCGAAAGCCACCACCAACTCCAAAAAAAGAGGAAAACTGCCCTGAAAGCATCACAATTGAATCAGACGGTGAGGATAAGTCTCCTCCTCACACCAAATTTGTAACACCCCATGTTTTCCCTTAATTAATTTAAATTGAAATTAAATTATTTATTGGAATTACTTGGCATTTTATTGGATTTATTGGAGAATTATGGAAAATAAGGCTAATGGGCCAGTGTCGCTTTTAGTAGAAGGGGGGTTTTAGTTGTGAAGCCCATTGCTAATGATAAACTTATTTTCGTAAAATAGAAAAAAGAAGGATTTGTGAAAATAGAACCAAAAGAGAAGAGAACTCTGAACGTGAAAGAGCAGAGAAGCGAGGAAGTGCAAAGAGAGGAAGAACGAAGAATCAACCTTCGGGTAAGGGGGGACTCTTCCGTTTAACTTCTATTATGGGATTATAGATAGTAGGATAGATTGAGCATGTTGTTTGTATCAATTGAGTTATGTTTAGATTGTAGGATGTTAGGGTTGAGAGAATTGTTGAATTGTTTGTATTGATTGTGTATGGTAGTAATTGGATGTTTGAAATGTGTTATAAACATGCCAAATTGTGTTTGTTGATGCTGTTTGATGTTGCAATACGTTATGGTACGTTCTGGTATGGTTTGGAAGTGATGCAAGTGCTGTAAAAATGGTGATTTTGGGTTGCAGACTCGAAGTAATCGGTTACCATAGGGTGGGTAATCGATTACCCATTGTAAAAATAGCAAAATTGAGTTTTTGAGTCTCAGTAAACGATTACTGGTGTTTGGGTAATCGGTTACCGCTGTACGTTTTTGAAAAATACTTGTTTTTATAAAACTCATAACTTTTGATCCGCAAGTTCGTTTTGGGTGCCGTTTGAAGCGTTACGAAGCTAATGAAATGCTCTTTATGATTAAAATAAATTAATTATCACTAGATAATTTAATTATTATGTGGTTTTGAAAATGACATGTAATTGTATTTGTGCATGTCGTGGATTAATGTTATTTAAGAATAACATGTATGGGTATTGTGTATTATGTGCTAATTGTGATACATGGAATTGATGAATGATAATTTCTATGTATTGTTATGATTGTTACATGATGAGTGTATGTTATACCAATGGTGGATAATTCAATATGTGAAATTCTGATGGATGTGTTATACGTGGTATTATGATGATGTAAATCCCATATTGTTGTTGTGTTGATTTGATGTACTTGGTACATAATTGTGGAGTGTATTATTGTCGTATGCACTGTGTGGGGAGTCGAGATATGATAATGGTGTTCATATGATTGAAGTGGTGATGTTGTGACAACATGATTATAATGTTGATAATGTGATCATGTGGTGATTGTTTTGATCGTATGATGATGATTGCTTCTTATGAATAATCCCTGATACATGTACATACTTGTTGGTGATAACTATGTTGAGTTATGTGAGACGATGTTGTTCATCGGATCGGTGGTGTTGTAAGTATGTGATATGTGTGCATCCATTCTGTCATACCCCAAAATTCTCCCATCACATTTTTATACTCAAGCTCATCCAAGTATCAACAGCTCAAGACCTAAGTGGACACACCTTCCTAAAACAATGGCTCAAGGAATTAGGGTCTTGATTTCTCTGAAGAAAATGAATGAATCAAAGGCTCCAATGCATTTAATATGGCTTATGATGTTTCAAACTATCTCCATGACAAAATTCAGGTTTCAATTCAAAGGATTGACCACTCAATTGCTCAGAAAATCAACAATCGACTTGTTTGACCTAAAAGTCAACTGTACTCAAAGTACAGTCAAAACTTCTGATTTTTTGTCAACAACCTTATTTTGAAGCATCATTCATCATTTGATCAAGGATTGATCATGATTCATCAAGAAAAGATCAGAAATCAACAAAACCAAAAGTTTCTAAATTAGGGTTTTCATGGGAGAAAGTCAACTAAACTTTGACCAACCATAACTCCCACATGGAACATCAGAAATTTCTCATCCAAAGCTCATTTTGAAGGAAATTGAATTCTCTGCAATTTTGTCTCTCACATGCCAAGTATAAAAGTGCTTCAAAAGATTATAGGTCCTTTTTGAAAGTCAACCAAAAGCAGTTTTTTGTCAGAGCCAATATCATCAAGATAAAATCCTCAAATGGAAAAAAACTTCCAAAGTGGCTTGTAGAGGACATATTGAGGTTTCCAAAAAGTCCTAGAACTCCTCCATATCTTAAAAATTGAGGGGGATATGCCTTGTCAAAGTTGGGCAATTTCAAAGGGAAAAATGTGAAGTAAAAGTGGTCCAAAGTGAGTTTTTATGCAAATAGGCCCAATCTTTTTTGATTCAATCTTGTTCCCCAAGTCATCAAAGATACTCAATCTCAAAGCCACGAATTTGTGATTAATATTTGATTTTATTTGAATTTTTTAATTCATTAACGAGATGTTTTAAATCAAATAAATGAGGAAAAATACAAAAGATATGATTTGTTGTGATTCCAATCAAATCTAATAACTCAAATACCTCATATTAAGTATAAAATTCGTGAAGATTGGAAAGAGGTTGATTGGATTGAAATTGTGCTAATTTAGAAAGATTTAAAGTCAATTTCCAATTGCTTGATTCAAAAGGATTTGGTCCAAGAATATTAACCTAATTCCATCTATATATATTGAAAAAACCTCATGCATAAGGGTTCACAAATTCCCTGCCTCAAGAACTCTAGCCAAGCTCTTCAAAAGTCAAGAAAATCTCAAACTTGAATTCAGAGTTGCAGGCCGATTCAAGAGCTCTTGTTGATCCTAACGCGTTCATTGATACTCACTAAAGCTGTGTCGATCGTCATCAAGTCTTCACGCGTCCAGGATCCCTCTCATATACCCCACGGTTTGTCTTAATTTTCTTGAAGTCGAATACCATGATTCATGATGCGTAAATTGATTTTGGTTGCATATAATTGATCGTGTTGATATTCTTGTTGTTTATGCATAATTAATTGGACCGTTGCTTGCCTGTACCGAGAATCACCATAGCTAGGGTTGCGTTGTTGATTTTTGGGGAAACCGTTTAGAGGCGTTCTCTGGTTGAATTAAGGGGTCTATTATATTCGTGATGTCCCCTACGTTTGATCAGGGTTGCTGTTTGTAAGTTATTGTGCTTGTTGCGTGAGTTTTTGAATTCGCAAGTTTTAGCTATGGAAAAGTCATAGCCAAAATCATAGCAAATCCATAGCTAAATTTTGCAGGGTTGGACGAAGAAGATGAGATATGGCATCATCCCATTGGCAGAATTCAAATACGGGCTGCGCGCGTATTTCACGTCCGTCTCCTTTTATTCGTTGGCTTATGTCCCATGCGTGTTACTCAACTGACGTCAAAAGAAACATGCCCTGGTGGTTAGTGTGTGGCTTAAAGCGTTTAGCATGCAAGGGCAGGGGTTCGATCCTTGCCTCTTACGTAACTTTTATAATATTTTCTTTATCTAAACCTATTTGCAGATCTAGTGTTTCTCCTTCACTCATGTACGATACACGCACCTCTCTAACGCCATCAGATCTCCAGATTGATTGATCCAACGCATCCGGAGCTGAAGGTGCATCATGGGCACGCAAAGCCTTACCACACCTAATCAAAGCTGAGTATTTCCTAATTTTTTTTTCTTTTCTTATTTTATTACATAATTTTTTCGTTTGTTTTCTTTTTCTTAATTTTTTTCCTTGTTTTTTATTAAATTATAATCATTTTATTTTTAATAACATTTATTTTATAATTAAATGATTAATTGGATTTAATTATTAAAAATAATTTTTATTTGATTTAAATAATTAAATGATTAATTTAATTTAGTTGTTTAATTGTTTAATTGTTTAATTAGTTTAATATTTTTTATTAATTGATTAAAATGCTTATTAGGGTTAGACAATTTAATCGAAAATTTGTTTTTTGCCGATTTAATTAATTAGGTTGAAAACCAATAATTAATTAATTTGGTTTTTATTGTTTTATTAACCATGGTTAACTTGTGCCCTAAATCGGGGTTTGCGAGGTTTGTCGTTAGATCACTCATGCAGTAAAAATTTCTTTTCTTTGTGCAACTTTTCAGGGTTAACCAAGATCCTCCGATAACGCGCCATACCAGATCGAAACAGCTAAGTTTCTAATTCTTTTCTTGTTTAAATATCATTTTAATTTTTATTTTTGCCTTTAGCCCAAAATAGGGTTAACTTTAAATAGTCAATGAGTTACTCCTACACTCACCCCCTTTTATTTGTTCTTCATTGATTTTCAGGGTTAACCAACTGATCAAAGCTCAAACCTTCGATAACCCTAAACTCGATTCTTCTTTAATTATTACTTGTGTTAAACCTATTGCTTTATTGGGTTATATTATTACTTCTTCCCCTTCCCCATGGCTATATTTTGTAACTGCTCCTGGGTTGTATTGTGTGGCCTTGAAGGCACTTAAACCGTTATTATAACTGGGTGGTTAGTAATTCTAGGGCGTGAAAACTTCGAACTAAATTAGAATAATTAATTTACAAGATAATTATCTGAATCGAATCACGTGATTGTGCACCCACACACCTTTTATGGTTACCCTTTTTGTTGCCTGTTGCCTGTTGCCTTGTTGCCTTTTCAGTACATAATAGTCAAGTCCCTCGAATACGAGGACGCCTCAGCAAATGTTTCCCCCAGTTCATCACTAAAGATCATATGTCCCAATGATGCTGCTTTCGATTCGGTTATATGATCTCGTCCGTCGAGGTTGCCTACAAATATGATGTGATAGTCCCTTTCGATCGCTGAGGTGTCCTCTTGGTTGCCTAATAATGACTATTCTTATCCTTCCCTTAGACTACATGCCCTCTTTATGGCAGTGACAATCTTATGGTGAACGATAACTACGACGACTCTTCAACCTCCAAATAAAAGGACTTCCTACCCTCCTATGGTATGGATAACCCTGAAAGGCTAAAAGAACCCTTTTACAAAGTTAAGGTAATTAGTTCCTAATTGCTTGCTCTAGTTTAAATCCTTTTCTACTCTTTTCTAAAAAACCTTCAAAAAGCTACGCTTATTTACAAGCTAAAGTCTTATTTCATTTCTAAACCTTTGAAAACTAAAGAGCAAAGCAATTAAGAGCACCTGGAAAACCATGGATGCAAAGGGTGCCTTACACCTTCCCTTTGTATAAATTACCCCCCGAACTCAAAATTTCTTTTAAAGGTTTTTTTTTGTTCTTTTAGCCTTTCTTTAATGTGGATAAAATAAAAGTCGGTGGCGACTCTTGCTTACCGCGACATTTCAAAAAAGCTGTTGCACCCCAAAATTTGCCCATCTAATTTCATTTTTAAATTGGCTTATGTTGTCCCATTTCATCTACATTATCATCCCATCAGGTCATCAATAAAATCATGCATTTATCAATAACTGGGAAATGAGAGCAAGGATCATAGATGTAAGGATTCATTTGGGGCTCTTTGTAAATATTCACGTATTTATGGTCATCATTTGAACAAGATGTGTTGTGATATTCTCTGGCTATATTTTCCCTATTCTATCTTTCATCGATTCAAAGGGGTTCCTGAAGTTGATTGAGATACAGGAAATGACTCGTGGTTTGCGTAATAGGATGATGAGTTTATCTATCTTCTGATACATCAAGTTAAGGTCTTATGCATATTAAAGTCGCTTCAAGAACAAATTATTATGAATTTAAGATTCAATCAGGAGTGATCTAATTATTATGGAATTATGAAAAGTATACAATTGATTCAAAGGTCCTCATCAAGATTTGTGCGAACATCATTCGTATTTTCAAGAAAATTCTATCAATCGGCGGGATTCATTTATGATTAGCTCCTTGAAATTCAAGTCCACATTGCCAAGACATAATCAAAGTCATACAAAATGCATTCAAGGTGATATGCATAATCTCATTTTTTATTCAAAAAAAAGAAAAGAGGAAAAGATCCCTCTAAGAGTCAAAATTACATCAAGATTCAGAAGTCCCTCTCAAAATACAAAAAAACCAAAAGTTGACTAAGGTCAACAGTTGACTTTTAGTCAAACTGTTGACCATTGACCAGAATTTCACTTCCACCCTTCGGCTTATTCAGACTTCTATTTTCATTAATTATTCAAGCTTGCAAACTTTAAACCATCTTCCATCTTGTATCTTCAACTTCTGAACTTGCACACAAGCCCCATGCAAAAAAGGGTTGCACCAATAACCTGCACAACATAATTTAAGACTAGTTTGGTTCGTTCCCGACCCACAATGGAGCTATCCAAAATTGATGCACCAAAGCCCTTGACCTGAAACAGTAACCTGCAAAGGATCCACCCATATCAGCAAGATTAAAACAAAATGAAGTTATTTCCAATGAACCAAACTCCCATACCCCATTCAAGACATCAAATTCAGTATACCATACACAAAACTAACCAACTGTCAATAACAGAATGACTTTCTCTAACAAGCCTGATCCTACAAACCATAACAGAATCCAAAACCTAAGTAACTAACTTTTCTAACTTTATAACCAATTCCTAACCATGTGTAACTACCTAACTAACTTCTAACCACTTTGTAACTGAAACTAACAGGCTATAACAGAAAAGAGAAGAAACAGAGTGGGAACTTACCTTCAAGACCGATTGGCTGCAACTCTATATAAACAGAGCTCTTCACCTTTTCAACCTTCCCTTCAATTCTCTCCATCACTTTTCTCACTTCACCACCATTTTCAGTCTCCACCATCTTTCAGAACCACAATTCCCCACCATTCATCATCTCCATCTCTAACTCTTCACTTCATCACCATAACCATCATAACTTCATCATCTTCCATCCTCCAACCATAACCAAAACCAGAACCAATCTTCATCAATCACCATAAACGTTCCCTTCAACCTTCAAATCATCATAGCTTGCATCTTTCTGAATTCAAGAAAAAGTATGAGAAAACATACACAAAAAAAACTCTCGATATCTATTTCTCTGAATTCACAATTCTGCAAAAAATCATACAAGGGAACTCACCACAATCTGAACTTGAACTATCTCCTTGGCGCCTCACTCTTCAACTCTCAACTCGTCTTTCTTCATCATCACATCAGCAACCTTCAATCATCAATCGCAACATCGCAACCCTCGTCATCAGTAATCTTTCGATCTGATTCAAGAAAGGAAGCGCAATAAAAAAGGAAAGAAGAGCTGAAGGAGTTTGATTCGGAGACTAGGAATCGAAGACTTAAAAGTGTGAGATCCCCTGGACTTCAGTTCATCTTCATCGCCACCTAAGCTTCTCCGATCGAATCGAGCATGGAGAGTGTGATTTCGGATTAGAGAAGGAAGAGATCGGAGTGAGAACGCGAGTAAGATGGGAACGAAAACTGGCGTCGGTGTTCGCGGTGACGGTGGAGTGAAGAGAGTATCCGGCCGCCGTTTGGTCTTGCGAGGAAGGAGAACGTCGCTCTTCAATAATCCCAAAGGTCACAATGTACAAACCTAATTTCCATCTTTCGTTTACTTTTCTTTTTTCTAATTATTTGTTTTTCTTTTAATTTAATTATTCTGAATAACAATAACTGGATCAATACAAGGAGATATCTTGGGCCACTTTTACTCTTTACACCCCCAGGCCCATGTATCATTCTCACCCTGTTTTTGACATAAGAAAATCTGTAACAAAAATAGTTCCTTTGGGCCAGACCTGGGCCCTGCGCCCAGTTGCTCTTCACACCATACATTTCAGTTTACACCCCAGTTTCCATTAATATTTTTAGGTTCTATTAGTTTTTTTGCCATGTCTTTTTAGTGAATAAAAGCTAATTTTTTCCCATGAATTTTGAGACTTTAACACAATTTTTGACATAAAGAATAATCACAAAAATATTAGTTTAGGCTTTTATTTTAGGTCTTTGCTTAATTAGGATTCTTGTTTTTGTCATATAAAAATCATAAAAATAAATAGATCTTTTAATTCATTTTGTACCATATTTTGAATCATTTGTTTTCATGTTTGGGGCTATATTTTCAAGTCATGCTTTTGTACTAATTTTGTACCATTGTTTACTTGTAATTTTTACTTGTAATTGTGGTTTCACTTGTGTGTTCCTTTAGAATTTTAGGACCCATAATCCATAACTTTTAGGTTAGTCTTCCCTTTGAAATCCTATAATTTTAGGTAGATTTTAATTAGACAATTTAGGACTTAGAATCATCTTTTAGATTAAGTTCTTTTCCTTTTTCTTTTCAACTTTAAAACATTAATAAAGGACGACGCGAATCATGCTAATACCTTTTTTAGTGTGAAAGAAATGATTGGGGCGTAGGCCCCGATGTATGTTCTTTCCCACTTAGCGGAAGAGAAATGATTGAGGCGTAGGCCTCGGTGTATTTCTTAACCGTTATTTAGAGAAACGATTGTGGCGTAGGCCTCGATGTGCATTCTCTAAATATTCAAAAATTGTATTTCATTTAGAGAAACGATTGTGGCGTAGGCCTCGATGTGCATTCTCTAAATATTCAAAAAAAAGACTCTTTTTAAGGCATGATTCAAGTCACAAATTAATTTCCCTTAAAAGACACCCAACCAAAAACACATAAAATATCTAATAAAGGCTCAGACCTAAACAAAGTAAGGAAGTGATGCGAAGCCTTGTAGTGGGTTTTCGTCCATCATGGAATTACACCTAAAGGACACAAACCAATTTTCTCTCTTCTCTCTCTTGCATCCGAGGCATTCTTTCTCTTGCCTTCTGAGCATTCTTCCTCCTAATCGGACACGTTATTTCCGCTCCATTCCCAGCTTAAGACTCCAGAGGTCGAGCAGCGGAGTGCGAATGTAACTGTTCAACTAAAAAACACAAAAACAAACAAAAAACTAAAGAGCCGAACTACGGCGCTCTGATTCCTGAAAAGGATACGTAGGCATTGGGTCGCGGGGCCTAAGCGAGCACAACTATTTAAAAACCTTATTTTCCCCGTGTTTCTTTTCTTTCATTTGCATGCATTCCCTTAGTAATTAAGCTTTAGATTTATACACCCTTAGAATAGAACAAACATAGGTGGATACCATCGAGTACGATGGGCGTGAGGGGTGCTAGCACCTTCCCCTTGCGTAACCGACTCCCGTACCTTATCTCTGGTCGCAAGACCTTCTCTTATCCTTATTCTAGGTTTTCTGATATTCCTTTCCCTTATGGGATAAATATATTGGTGGCGACTCTGTTCACATTTTCGCGAGCGTGCGACAGCTGGCGACTCTGCTGGGGACGTTAGACCTATTGCGGGTCCGTATTTAGCGAGTCGATCCTAGCCTTTGTTTGTTTGTCTGTTTTTTGGGTGTGCTTATATATTGCTTATACTTCGCTTCATTTATTTTATGCTTGCATATCATGACTATTTATTGCTCGCATATCATGTTTATTTTCTCGCATTTTGGACTATATTATGGGTCCCCGTGGGGGCCACATATTTTATCTGTTTGCAGGTTGGGTGGGTTGTTTCTATGAGGTAAAAGGCCCAATACCCAGGCCAGAGTTGACACATAGGATACCTAGGATAGAGTGGATAGTCATGACGCCGATGAGATGTCAGGTCTTGTCTAGTGCGATCATGAGACCCACGCCCAGTCGAGGTTCAAATGGGGTATCATCGTTGGCATGTAGATGCAACAATGGTGGTATCTCAGGAGAACTGATAACGCTGGTTGCCATATTGACCTACCCTGACCTAGACTACACCCGTGAGTGGGGAGGGAATCATATTCTTAACAGGTACAGGTACATGTTCCGCTGGTGACTATTGGTCCTCCTGGTACTCAAAAGAACGTCAAACCTTTGATCCTGGAACATTTGACTTATACAGAAGCTCTACATCAGTTATCTATCGTAATCAACGTCGAACCTCTGAATCTGGAGGTTTGACCTTATATGACTTATGCAAAAGCTATCTATCAGAATCAACGTCGAACCTCTGAATCTGGAGGGTTCGACCATCTTTGACTTATGCACAAGCTGTTTATCCAGAAAGCAACGTCGAACCTCTGAATCTGGAGGATTCGACCATATCTTATTGACCATGAGAAGTTGTTATCCAAGAGGCCTTGATCCTTGATCCTGATTTATGTTGCATTTGCATCATCATTAACATTTTGCATTCATGCATGTGCATCCATGGTTACCAAGACCCTTACCACTCTTCCTCTCCACAAGATCAGTCAAGACGATTCCTCCACACCGATATCTGACAAGAGCTCATAGACGAAGAATCATGGGGAATTACAAATAAGATCAAGCTACCATCAGAAAACTCCATGCCCCCTAAAGGGGGCACCTCCCACCAATGGAGCCTGAAGACTTTATGTTTGTCAGAGAACATTTCATTTGCATCCAAATAAGACCAAGCTTGTCATTGTATAGATTTCTCTTGTGCTTTCAATTGTATTACTTTTGTTGTTATCAAGTACTTCTCATTGTAAGAAACTCATTCTGTTTGAATAAATAAAAATAATGTAACATACATGTTTTTCTCAAATCATTTCATCTTTGTCATTATGTTCATTGATACTTCACTCATTTGTCTTAAGCAACTAAAAAAGGAGAATGATAAAAAATCAAAAACACATGAATCACTAATTGTATGCTTTTGGAACAAGATCCTGCTGAGGATGTACAGGCATTGTTTCAATTCCTAAACACCGGAGTTATAAGGGAGTGAAACCTTCGTAAACCCCTTTGAGCCTATGGAGTAGTAGTTTCTTTTCAAAAAATGCAAAACCCTCAATCTTTACCAGGGGCAGGGTAGTCTTCAGTTAGTGCGACCGAGCGTTCAAATTTCAGGTATTCCATCAGAGGATCAATCATATTCTATCTCTCACAACAAAGAAGAAGAGCACAATCCACAATGGATGTCTCTCATTCATTGAGAAAAAGGCAGTCACAACTTTTTCAACAAGTCAATCATCAAAGTCATACAACTTGTTCCCAAACGAGACAAAAAGAAAAAAAAGAAAGTTATGAATCATGATCAAAAGAAAAAAAGAAAGAAGCAATAGCCCGCTAAGTCAAAAAAAACAACAACAAAGCTTTGAAGCAAATGACTTAGGCAAAAATTAGGGCATATCCCGCTGGACAACGAACACCAATATCAAAAGAAACTTTCTGTCCAGGCAAAAGTTAGGGAAAGCAAAAGGCAAAGCACAAGAAAGAAATCCTCCAAGGGACAAGTTGTTGTGACCATCAACAAAAGCATCAAAGGGTGGCTGCCACCTCCATCAAAGCCATAAAGGATCCTCATTCATTACAACCCTTCCTGAAAGGTGAACACTCGTGTCAAGCTAACTGAACGTAGGACTGGAGAACATCACGAAGAGGGGTGGGTTAAGTAGAACTTGAGCCTTTATCCTTTGTTTCTCAAACCGTGAACCCGGCCACGTTACAACCCTAAAAAGTCCTAATTGAAGCAGGGTTCGTTCTGAAAGCATGCAAACTGTGAAATCATGTCAAACTGACTCCTAATGTTGCTGTGTCACTTGTGTTAGTATCAGTACAACCTTTTGACAAATAAAACTCTTCTTTGAGATTAACATGTGCATTGCATTTCTCATTATCCTTTTTCAAAACAGAATTGTCTCTAACTTGGAAGTAAGTACTTGATACCAAGGAAAGTTCAACATTGAAGTTCCATCGAGTAATCTTACAAGGGCAAAGTTTGGTTATCCGCAAAGCAAATATCTGAAGAATCCATTTGGTGGAACAATTCCCTTCAATCTGAGGCAATCATTCCATGATCAACACTGGGGCAGACCATTACAAATCTCCATGATTCAAGCACATCAAAATTCCATCTCAAAAGATCATACAAGCTGGGGCAAGATAGAAACAAATCATTTCTTCATCTTCAATCAAATGTCAGATATCGAGACAAGTGTCGAGGAGTCAAGCCAAACACCTCGCCTCCACAAGTTCTATCCTTCAAGCTATGATCCTTTCCGCAAGGGCATCCTCCATCCACTTATATCTTGGAAACAATCATTTCATTCATACATTCATCATACATGTCATTGCATCCTCATTGGCATTTATCCCTTAATAATCCAATCATCAATAAAGCAGGGGCATCCACCCTATCTTGAATCAAGCAGAGTTCAGAACTCCACCTAATCTATACCATACAAAGCAGAAACCCCAATCAATCAATACACTGCATATAGAATCCATAGCATTGCATCTCCAAAAGTGCATCAAATAAATCAAACATTTGCATATGAAGCATAAGCCAAGTTACTCGTCAGATGAGGTCCCTACAAGCAATCAATTGATATTCCACGAGATCACTCAAAGTTACCATTGTGGTGTCATCTTCCAAAGTCAATCATGTTCATCTTCCTTCAACCCAGAGTTGATGATTTTTGTGTTCAACCCAGAGTTGATTTTCCCTTCATCTTTTAACTCCGAGTTAATTATCTTTTCCCTCTCACCCAGAGTTGACGGATATTGCATAATGTCTCCTGTTCCCACTCAACCCAGAGTTGACGGTTATCCTTTATCCTTCTCCCCACTCAACCCAGAGTTGACGGTTATCTTTTATTCTTCCTTCCCACTCAACCCAGAGTTGACGGTTATCTTTTATCCTTTTTCCCACTCAACCCAGAGTTGACGGTTATCTTTTGTCTTTTCCCACTCAACCCAGAGTTGACGGTTATCTTATTTCTTTCCCACTCAACCCAGAGTTGACGGTTATCCTTTATCCTTCTCCCCACTCAACCCAGAGTTGACGGTTATCTTTTATTCTTCCTTCCCACTCAACCCAGAGTTGACGGTTATCCTTTATCCTTTTTCCCACTCAACCCAGAGTTGACGGTTATCTTTTGTCTTTTCCCACTCAACCCAGAGTTGACGGTTATCTTATTTCTTTCCCACTCAACCCAGAGTTGACGGTCATCCTCTATTCAATCCAGAATTGATTATCCTTTTCCCACTCAACCCAGAGTTGACGGTTACCTTTTATTCAACCCAGAGTTGACGTTTGTCTTCTTTCTTTCTCACTCGACCCAGAGTTGATAGTTGTCCCTTGTTCAATCCAGAATTGATTTTTCCTTCCCACTCAACCCAGAGTTGACGGTTATTTCTAATTGTTCATCCTTCCCCTTTCAACCCAGAGTTGAATTACTTTCTCTCAACCCAGAGTTGATGTCTATCTCTTGTTTTCAACCCAGAGTTGATGTTCTTACCTTCTGTCTCAACCCAGAGTTGATGCCTATATCTTGTCCCATTAATACTGATTTCCCTTTCTATTCTCAACCCAGAGTTGATGTTTACATCTTGTCCAACCCAGAGTTGACTTCCCTTTATTCTTCGACCCGAAGTTGACCTACTTTTCTTTTTCAACCCAGAGTTGATGTGCATTTCATTTCTAACCCAGAGTTAATTTGTTCAATCCAGAGTTGACGCAATCTTCCTCATTGGAGTTGACACCATTTCTTCCCTAGTGGATCATATCTCATGAGGCAAATTTTCAGGTTCACTTGGTATTTAATCTTCTTCTACCTTGAATGTTCGAAAGGCTAGCGCCAATCTCACCTTCAGGTTTAAGACGATTAAATAGGGGCAGCTGTTGCACCCCAAAATTTGCCCATCTAATTTCATTTTTAAATTGGCTTATGTTGTCCCATTTCATCTACATTATCATCCCATCAGGTCATCAATAAAATCATGCATTTATCAATAACTGGGAAATGAGAGCAAGGATCATAGATGTAAGGATTCATTTGGGGCTCTTTGTAAATATTCACGTATTTATGGTCATCATTTGAACAAGATGTGTTGTGATATTCTCTGGCTATATTTTCCCTATTCTATCTTTCATCGATTCAAAGGGGTTCCTGAAGTTGATTGAGATACAGGAAATGACTCGTGGTTTGCGTAATAGGATGATGAGTTTATCTATCTTCTGATACATCAAGTTAAGGTCTTATGCATATTAAAGTCGCTTCAAGAACAAATTATTATGAATTTAAGATTCAATCAGGAGTGATCTAATTATTATGGAATTATGAAAAGTATACAATTGATTCAAAGGTCCTCATCAAGATTTGTGCGAACATCATTCGTATTTTCAAGAAAATTCTATCAATCGGCGGGATTCATTTATGATTAGCTCCTTGAAATTCAAGTCCACATTGCCAAGACATAATCAAAGTCATACAAAATGCATTCAAGGTGATATGCATAATCTCATTTTTTATTCAAAAAAAAGAAAAGAGGAAAAGATCCCTCTAAGAGTCAAAATTACATCAAGATTCAGAAGTCCCTCTCAAAATACAAAAAAACCAAAAGTTGACTAAGGTCAACAGTTGACTTTTAGTCAAACTGTTGACCATTGACCAGAATTTCACTTCCACCCTTCGGCTTATTCAGACTTCTATTTTCATTAATTATTCAAGCTTGCAAACTTTAAACCATCTTCCATCTTGTATCTTCAACTTCTGAACTTGCACACAAGCCCCATGCAAAAAAGGGTTGCACCAATAACCTGCACAACATAATTTAAGACTAGTTTGGTTCGTTCCCGACCCACAATGGAGCTATCCAAAATTGATGCACCAAAGCCCTTGACCTGAAACAGTAACCTGCAAAGGATCCACCCATATCAGCAAGATTAAAACAAAATGAAGTTATTTCCAATGAACCAAACTCCCATACCCCATTCAAGACATCAAATTCAGTATACCATACACAAAACTAACCAACTGTCAATAACAGAATGACTTTCTCTAACAAGCCTGATCCTACAAACCATAACAGAATCCAAAACCTAAGTAACTAACTTTTCTAACTTTATAACCAATTCCTAACCATGTGTAACTACCTAACTAACTTCTAACCACTTTGTAACTGAAACTAACAGGCTATAACAGAAAAGAGAAGAAACAGAGTGGGAACTTACCTTCAAGACCGATTGGCTGCAACTCTATATAAACAGAGCTCTTCACCTTTTCAACCTTCCCTTCAATTCTCTCCATCACTTTTCTCACTTCACCACCATTTTCAGTCTCCACCATCTTTCAGAACCACAATTCCCCACCATTCATCATCTCCATCTCTAACTCTTCACTTCATCACCATAACCATCATAACTTCATCATCTTCCATCCTCCAACCATAACCAAAACCAGAACCAATCTTCATCAATCACCATAAACGTTCCCTTCAACCTTCAAATCATCATAGCTTGCATCTTTCTGAATTCAAGAAAAAGTATGAGAAAACATACACAAAAAAAACTCTCGATATCTATTTCTCTGAATTCACAATTCTGCAAAAAATCATACAAGGGAACTCACCACAATCTGAACTTGAACTATCTCCTTGGCGCCTCACTCTTCAACTCTCAACTCGTCTTTCTTCATCATCGCATCAGCAACCTTCAATCATCAATCGCAACATCGCAACCCTCGTCATCAGTAATCTTTCGATCTGATTCAAGAAAGGAAGCGCAATAAAAAAGGAAAGAAGAGCTGAAGGAGTTTGATTCGGAGACTAGGAATCGAAGACTTAAAAGTGTGAGATCCCCTGGACTTCAGTTCATCTTCATCGCCACCTAAGCTTCTCCGGTCGAATCGAGCATGGAGAGTGTGATTTCGGATTAGAGAAGGAAGAGATCGGAGTGAGAACGCGAGTAAGATGGGAACGAAAACTGGCGTCGGTGTTCGCGGTGACGGTGGAGTGAAGAGAGTATCCGGCCGCCGTTTGGTCTTGCGAGGAAGGAGAACGTCGCTCTTCAATAATCCCAAAGGTCACAATGTACAAACCTAATTTCCATCTTTCGTTTACTTTTCTTTTTTCTAATTATTTGTTTTTCTTTTAATTTAATTATTCTGAATAACAATAACTGGATCAATACAAGGAGATATCTTGGGCCACTTTTACTCTTTACACCCCCAGGCCCATGTATCATTCTCACCCTGTTTTTGACATAAGAAAATCTGTAACAAAAATAGTTCCTTTGGGCCAGACCTGGGCCCTGCGCCCAGTTGCTCTTCACACCATACATTTCAGTTTACACCCCAGTTTCCATTAATATTTTTAGGTTCTATTAGTTTTTTTGCCATGTCTTTTTAGTGAATAAAAGCTAATTTTTTCCCATGAATTTTGAGACTTTAACACAATTTTTGACATAAAGAATAATCACAAAAATATTAGTTTAGGCTTTTATTTTAGGTCTTTGCTTAATTAGGATTCTTGTTTTTGTCATATAAAAATCATAAAAATAAATAGATCTTTTAATTCATTTTGTACCATATTTTGAATCATTTGTTTTCATGTTTGGGGCTATATTTTCAAGTCATGCTTTTGTACTAATTTTGTACCATTGTTTACTTGTAATTTTTACTTGTAATTGTGGTTTCACTTGTGTGTTCCTTTAGAATTTTAGGACCCATAATCCATAACTTTTAGGTTAGTCTTCCCTTTGAAATCCTATAATTTTAGGTAGATTTTAATTAGACAATTTAGGACTTAGAATCATCTTTTAGATTAAGTTCTTTTCCTTTTTCTTTTCAACTTTAAAACATTAATAAAGGACGACGCGAATCATGCTAATACCTTTTTTAGTGTGAAAGAAATGATTGGGGCGTAGGCCCCGATGTATGTTCTTTCCCACTTAGCGGAAGAGAAATGATTGAGGCGTAGGCCTCGGTGTATTTCTTAACCGTTATTTAGAGAAACGATTGTGGCGTAGGCCTCGATGTGCATTCTCTAAATATTCAAAAATTGTATTTCATTTAGAGAAACGATTGTGGCGTAGGCCTCGATGTGCATTCTCTAAATATTCAAAAAAAAAGACTCTTTTTAAGGCATGATTCAAGTCACAAATTAATTTCCCTTAAAAGACACCCAACCAAAAACACATAAAATATCTAATAAAGGCTCAGACCTAAACAAAGTAAGGAAGTGATGCGAAGCCTTGTAGTGGGTTTTCGTCCATCATGGAATTACACCTAAAGGACACAAACCAATTTTCTCTCTTCTCTCTCTTGCATCCGAGGCATTCTTTCTCTTGCCTTCAGGGCATTCTTCCTCCTAATCGGACACGTTATTTCCGCTCCATTCCCAGCTTAAGACTCCAGAGGTCGAGCAGCGGAGTGCGAATGTAACTGTTCAACTAAAAAACACAAAAACAAACAAAAAACTAAAGAGCCGAACTACGGCGCTCTGATTCCTGAAAAGGATACGTAGGCATTGGGTCGCGGGGCCTAAGCGAGCACAACTATTTAAAAACCTTATTTTCCCCGTGTTTCTTTTCTTTCATTTGCATGCATTCCCTTAGTAATTAAGCTTTAGATTTATACACCCTTAGAATAGAACAAACATAGGTGGATACCATCGAGTACGATGGGCGTGAGGGGTGCTAGCACCTTCCCCTTGCGTAACCGACTCCCGTACCTTATCTCTGGTCGCAAGACCTTCTCTTATCCTTATTCTAGGTTTTCTGATATTCCTTTCCCTTATGGGATAAATATATTGGTGGCGACTCTGTTCACATTTTCGCGAGCGTGCGACAGCTGGCGACTCTGCTGGGGACGTTAGACCTATTGCGGGTCCGTATTTAGCGAGTCGATCCTAGCCTTTGTTTGTTTGTCTGTTTTTTGGGTGTGCTTATATATTGCTTATACTTCGCTTCATTTATTTTATGCTTGCATATCATGACTATTTATTGCTCGCATATCATGTTTATTTTCTCGCATTTTGGACTATATTATGGGTCCCCGTGGGGGCCACATATTTTATCTGTTTGCAGGTTGGGTGGGTTGTTTCTATGAGGTAAAAGGCCCAATACCCAGGCCAGAGTTGACACATAGGATACCTAGGATAGAGTGGATAGTCATGACGCCGATGAGATGTCAGGTCTTGTCTAGTGCGATCATGAGACCCACGCCCAGTCGAGGTTCAAATGGGGTATCATCGTTGGCATGTAGATGCAACAATGGTGGTATCTCAGGAGAACTGATAACGCTGGTTGCCATATTGACCTACCCTGACCTAGACTACACCCGTGAGTGGGGAGGGAATCATATTCTTAACAGGTACAGGTACATGTTCCGCTGGTGACTATTGGTCCTCCTGGTACTCAAAAGAACGTCAAACCTTTGATCCTGGAACATTTGACTTATACAGAAGCTCTACATCAGTTATCTATCGTAATCAACGTCGAACCTCTGAATCTGGAGGTTTGACCTTATATGACTTATGCAAAAGCTATCTATCAGAATCAACGTCGAACCTCTGAATCTGGAGGGTTCGACCATCTTTGACTTATGCACAAGCTGTTTATCCAGAAAGCAACGTCGAACCTCTGAATCTGGAGGATTCGACCATATCTTATTGACCATGAGAAGTTGTTATCCAAGAGGCCTTGATCCTTGATCCTGATTTATGTTGCATTTGCATCATCATTAACATTTTGCATTCATGCATGTGCATCCATGGTTACCAAGACCCTTACCACTCTTCCTCTCCACAAGATCAGTCAAGACGATTCCTCCACACCGATATCTGACAAGAGCTCATAGACGAAGAATCATGGGGAATTACAAATAAGATCAAGCTACCATCAGAAAACTCCATGCCCCCTAAAGGGGGCACCTCCCACCAATGGAGCCTGAAGACTTTATGTTTGTCAGAGAACATTTCATTTGCATCCAAATAAGACCAAGCTTGTCATTGTATAGATTTCTCTTGTGCTTTCAATTGTATTACTTTTGTTGTTATCAAGTACTTCTCATTGTAAGAAACTCATTCTGTTTGAATAAATAAAAATAATGTAACATACATGTTTTTCTCAAATCATTTCATCTTTGTCATTATGTTCATTGATACTTCACTCATTTGTCTTAAGCAACTAAAAAAGGAGAATGATAAAAAATCAAAAACACATGAATCACTAATTGTATGCTTTTGGAACAAGATCCTGCTGAGGATGTACAGGCATTGTTTCAATTCCTAAACACCGGAGTTATAAGGGAGTGAAACCTTCGTAAACCCCTTTGAGCCTATGGAGTAGTAGTTTCTTTTCAAAAAATGCAAAACCCTCAATCTTTACCAGGGGCAGGGTAGTCTTCAGTTAGTGCGACCGAGCGTTCAAATTTCAGGTATTCCATCAGAGGATCAATCATATTCTATCTCTCACAACAAAGAAGAAGAGCACAATCCACAATGGATGTCTCTCATTCATTGAGAAAAAGGCAGTCACAACTTTTTCAACAAGTCAATCATCAAAGTCATACAACTTGTTCCCAAACGAGACAAAAAGAAAAAAAAGAAAGTTATGAATCATGATCAAAAGAAAAAAAGAAAGAAGCAATAGCCCGCTAAGTTAAAAAAAACAACAACAAAGCTTTGAAGCAAATGACTTAGGCAAAAATTAGGGCATATCCCGCTGGACAACGAACACCAATATCAAAAGAAACTTTCTGTCCAGGCAAAAGTTAGGGAAAGCAAAAGGCAAAGCACAAGAAAGAAATCCTCCAAGGGACAAGTTGTTGTGACCATCAACAAAAGCATCAAAGGGTGGCTGCCACCTCCATCAAAGCCATAAAGGATCCTCATTCATTACAACCCTTCCTGAAAGGTGAACACTCGTGTCAAGCTAACTGAACGTAGGACTGGAGAACATCACGAAGAGGGGTGGGTTAAGTAGAACTTGAGCCTTTATCCTTTGTTTCTCAAACCGTGAACCCGGCCACGTTACAACCCTAAAAAGTCCTAATTGAAGCAGGGTTCGTTCTGAAAGCATGCAAACTGTGAAATCATGTCAAACTGACTCCTAATGTTGCTGTGTCACTTGTGTTAGTATCAGTACAACCTTTTGACAAATAAAACTCTTCTTTGAGATTAACATGTGCATTGCATTTCTCATTATCCTTTTTCAAAACAGAATTGTCTCTAACTTGGAAGTAAGTACTTGATACCAAGGAAAGTTCAACATTGAAGTTCCATCGAGTAATCTTACAAGGGCAAAGTTTGGTTATCCGCAAAGCAAATATCTGAAGAATCCATTTGGTGGAACAATTCCCTTCAATCTGAGGCAATCATTCCATGATCAACACTGGGGCAGACCATTACAAATCTCCATGATTCAAGCACATCAAAATTCCATCTCAAAAGATCATACAAGCTGGGGCAAGATAGAAACAAATCATTTCTTTATCTTCAATCAAATGTCAGATATCGAGACAAGTGTCGAGGAGTCAAGCCAAACACCTCGCCTCCACAAGTTCTATCCTTCAAGCTATGATCCTTTCCGCAAGGGCATCCTCCATCCACTTATATCTTGGAAACAATCATTTCATTCATACATTCATCATACATGTCATTGCATCCTCATTGGCATTTATCCCTTAATAATCCAATCATCAATAAAGCAGGGGCATCCACCCTATCTTGAATCAAGCAGAGTTCAGAACTCCACCTAATCTATACCATACAAAGCAGAAACCCCAATCAATCAATACACTGCATATAGAATCCATAGCATTGCATCTCCAAAAGTGCATCAAATAAATCAAACATTTGCATATGAAGCATATGCCAAGTTACTCGTCAGATGAGGTCCCTACAAGCAATCAATTGATATTCCACTGGATCACTCAAAGTTACCATTGTGGTGTCATCTTCCAAAGTCAATCATGTTCATCTTCCTTCAACCCAGAGTTGATGATTTTTGTGTTCAACCCAGAGTTGATTTTCCCTTCATCTTTTAACTCCGAGTTAATTATCTTTTCCCTCTCACCCAGAGTTGACGGATATTGCATAATGTCTCCTGTTCCCACTCAACCCAGAGTTGACGGTTATCCTTTATCCTTCTCCCCACTCAACCCAGAGTTGACGGTTATCTTTTATTCTTCCTTCCCACTCAACCCAGAGTTGACGGTTATCTTTTATCCTTTTTCCCACTCAACCCAGAGTTGACGGTTATCTTTTGTCTTTTCCCACTCAACCCAGAGTTGACGGTTATCTTATTTCTTTCCCACTCAACCCAGAGTTGACGGTTATCCTTTATCCTTCTCCCCACTCAACCCAGAGTTGACGGTTATCTTTTATTCTTCCTTCCCACTCAACCCAGAGTTGACGGTTATCCTTTATCCTTTTTCCCACTCAACCCAGAGTTGACGGTTATCTTTTGTCTTTTCCCACTCAACCCAGAGTTGACGGTTATCTTATTTCTTTCCCACTCAACCCAGAGTTGACGGTCATCCTCTATTCAATCCAGAATTGATTATCCTTTTCCCACTCAACCCAGAGTTGACGGTTACCTTTTATTCAACCCAGAGTTGACGTTTGTCTTCTTTCTTTCTCACTCGACCCAGAGTTGACAGTTGTCCCTTGTTCAATCCAGAATTGATTTTTCCTTCCCACTCAACCCAGAGTTGACGGTTATTTCTAATTGTTCATCCTTCCCCTTTCAACCCAGAGTTGAATTACTTTCTCTCAACCCAGAGTTGATGTCTATCTCTTGTTTTCAACCCAGAGTTGATGTTCTTACCTTCTGTCTCAACCCAGAGTTGATGCCTATATCTTGTCCCATTAATACTGATTTCCCTTTCTATTCTCAACCCAGAGTTGATGTTTACATCTTGTCCAACCCAGAGTTGACTTCCCTTTATTCTTCGACCCGAAGTTGACCTACTTTTCTTTTTCAACCCAGAGTTGATGTGCATTTCATTTCTAACCCAGAGTTAATTTGTTCAATCCAGAGTTGACGCAATCTTCCTCATTGGAGTTGACACCATTTCTTCCCTAGTGGATCATATCTCATGAGGCAAATTTTCAGGTTCACTTGGTATTTAATCTTCTTCTACCTTGAATGTTCGAAAGGCTAGCGCCAATCTCACCTTCAGGTTTAAGACGATTAAATAGGGGCAGCTGTTGCACCCCAAAATTTGCCCATCTAATTTCATTTTTAAATTGGCTTATGTTGTCCCATTTCATCTACATTATCATCCCATCAGGTCATCAATAAAATCATGCATTTATCAATAACTGGGAAATGAGAGCAAGGATCATAGATGTAAGGATTCATTTGGGGCTCTTTGTAAATATTCACGTATTTATGGTCATCATTTGAACAAGATGTGTTGTGATATTCTCTGGCTATATTTTCCCTATTCTATCTTTCATCGATTCAAAGGGGTTCCTGAAGTTGATTGAGATACAGGAAATGACTCGTGGTTTGCGTAATAGGATGATGAGTTTATCTATCTTCTGATACATCAAGTTAAGGTCTTATGCATATTAAAGTCGCTTCAAGAACAAATTATTATGAATTTAAGATTCAATCAGGAGTGATCTAATTATTATGGAATTATGAAAAGTATACAATTGATTCAAAGGTCCTCATCAAGATTTGTGCGAACATCATTCGTATTTTCAAGAAAATTCTATCAATCGGCGGGATTCATTTATGATTAGCTCCTTGAAATTCAAGTCCACATTGCCAAGACATAATCAAAGTCATACAAAATGCATTCAAGGTGATATGCATAATCTCATTTTTTATTCAAAAAAAAGAAAAGAGGAAAAGATCCCTCTAAGAGTCAAAATTACATCAAGATTCAGAAGTCCCTCTCAAAATACAAAAAAACCAAAAGTTGACTAAGGTCAACAGTTGACTTTTAGTCAAACTGTTGACCATTGACCAGAATTTCACTTCCACCCTTCGGCTTATTCAGACTTCTATTTTCATTAATTATTCAAGCTTGCAAACTTTAAACCATCTTCCATCTTGTATCTTCAACTTCTGAACTTGCACACAAGCCCCATGCAAAAAAGGGTTGCACCAATAACCTGCACAACATAATTTAAGACTAGTTTGGTTCGTTCCCGACCCACAATGGAGCTATCCAAAATTGATGCACCAAAGCCCTTGACCTGAAACAGTAACCTGCAAAGGATCCACCCATATCAGCAAGATTAAAACAAAATGAAGTTATTTCCAATGAACCAAACTCCCATACCCCATTCAAGACATCAAATTCAGTATACCATACACAAAACTAACCAACTGTCAATAACAGAATGACTTTCTCTAACAAGCCTGATCCTACAAACCATAACAGAATCCAAAACCTAAGTAACTAACTTTTCTAACTTTATAACCAATTCCTAACCATGTGTAACTACCTAACTAACTTCTAACCACTTTGTAACTGAAACTAACAGGCTATAACAGAAAAGAGAAGAAACAGAGTGGGAACTTACCTTCAAGACCGATTGGCTGCAACTCTATATAAACAGAGCTCTTCACCTTTTCAACCTTCCCTTCAATTCTCTCCATCACTTTTCTCACTTCACCACCATTTTCAGTCTCCACCATCTTTCAGAACCACAATTCCCCACCATTCATCATCTCCATCTCTAACTCTTCACTTCATCACCATAACCATCATAACTTCATCATCTTCCATCCTCCAACCATAACCAAAACCAGAACCAATCTTCATCAATCACGATAAACGTTCCCTTCAACCTTCAAATCATCATAGCTTGCATCTTTCTGAATTCAAGAAAAAGTATGAGAAAACATACACAAAAAAAACTCTCGATATCTATTTCTCTGAATTCACAATTCTGCAAAAAATCATACAAGGGAACTCACCACAATCTGAACTTGAACTATCTCCTTGGCGCCTCACTCTTCAACTCTCAACTCGTCTTTCTTCATCATCGCATCAGCAACCTTCAATCATCAATCGCAACATCGCAACCCTCGTCATCAGTAATCTTTCGATCTGATTCAAGAAAGGAAGCGCAATAAAAAAGGAAAGAAGAGCTGAAGGAGTTTGATTCGGAGACTAGGAATCGAAGACTTAAAAGTGTGAGATCCCCTGGACTTCAGTTCATCTTCATCTCCACCTAAGCTTCTCCGGTCGAATCGAGCATGGAGAGTGTGATTTCGGATTAGAGAAGGAAGAGATCGGAGTGAGAACGCGAGTAAGATGGGAACGAAAACTGGCGTCGGTGTTCGCGGTGACGGTGGAGTGAAGAGAGTATCCGGCCGCCGTTTGGTCTTGCGAGGAAGGAGAACGTCGCTCTTCAATAATCCCAAAGGTCACAATGTACAAACCTAATTTCCATCTTTCGTTTACTTTTCTTTTTTCTAATTATTTGTTTTTCTTTTAATTTAATTATTCTGAATAACAATAACTGGATCAATACAAGGAGATATCTTGGGCCACTTTTACTCTTTACACCCCCAGGCCCATGTATCATTCTCACCCTGTTTTTGACATAAGAAAATCTGTAACAAAAATAGTTCCTTTGGGCCAGACCTGGGCCCTGCGCCCAGTTGCTCTTCACACCATACATTTCAGTTTACACCCCAGTTTCCATTAATATTTTTAGGTTCTATTAGTTTTTTTGCCATGTCTTTTTAGTGAATAAAAGCTAATTTTTTCCCATGAATTTTGAGACTTTAACACAATTTTTGACATAAAGAATAATCACAAAAATATTAGTTTAGGCTTTTATTTTAGGTCTTTGCTTAATTAGGATTCTTGTTTTTGTCATATAAAAATCATAAAAATAAATAGATCTTTTAATTCATTTTGTACCATATTTTGAATCATTTGTTTTCATGTTTGGGGCTATATTTTCAAGTCATGCTTTTGTACTAATTTTGTACCATTGTTTACTTGTAATTTTTACTTGTAATTGTGGTTTCACTTGTGTGTTCCTTTAGAATTTTAGGACCCATAATCCATAACTTTTAGGTTAGTCTTCCCTTTGAAATCCTATAATTTTAGGTAGATTTTAATTAGACAATTTAGGACTTAGAATCATCTTTTAGATTAAGTTCTTTTCCTTTTTCTTTTCAACTTTAAAACATTAATAAAGGACGACGCGAATCATGCTAATACCTTTTTTAGTGTGAAAGAAATGATTGGGGCGTAGGCCCCGATGTATGTTCTTTCCCACTTAGCGGAAGAGAAATGATTGAGGCGTAGGCCTCGGTGTATTTCTTAACCGTTATTTAGAGAAACGATTGTGGCGTAGGCCTCGATGTGCATTCTCTAAATATTCAAAAATTGTATTTCATTTAGAGAAACGATTGTGGCGTAGGCCTCGATGTGCATTCTCTAAATATTCAAAAAAAAAGACTCTTTTTAAGGCATGATTCAAGTCACAAATTAATTTCCCTTAAAAGACACCCAACCAAAAACACATAAAATATCTAATAAAGGCTCAGACCTAAACAAAGTAAGGAAGTGATGCGAAGCCTTGTAGTGGGTTTTCGTCCATCATGGAATTACACCTAAAGGACACAAACCAATTTTCTCTCTTCTCTCTCTTGCATCCGAGGCATTCTTTCTCTTGCCTTCAGGGCATTCTTCCTCCTAATCGGACACGTTATTTCCGCTCCATTCCCAGCTTAAGACTCCAGAGGTCGAGCAGCGGAGTGCGAATGTAACTGTTCAACTAAAAAACACAAAAACAAACAAAAAACTAAAGAGCCGAACTACGGCGCTCTGATTCCTGAAAAGGATACGTAGGCATTGGGTCGCGGGGCCTAAGCGAGCACAACTATTTAAAAACCTTATTTTCCCCGTGTTTCTTTTCTTTCATTTGCATGCATTCCCTTAGTAATTAAGCTTTAGATTTATACACCCTTAGAATAGAACAAACATAGGTGGATACCATCGAGTACGATGGGCGTGAGGGGTGCTAGCACCTTCCCCTTGCGTAACCGACTCCCGTACCTTATCTCTGGTCGCAAGACCTTCTCTTATCCTTATTCTAGGTTTTCTGATATTCCTTTCCCTTATGGGATAAATATATTGGTGGCGACTCTGTTCACATTTTCGCGAGCGTGCGACAAAAGTCAGTTCACCGTATTACAGAACTGGCGACTCTGCTGGGGATTTTTCGAATAAAAGATGGGTTACCTTAAAAGTTTAGGAACACTTAAATGTTTTCTATTGTTTGCTTTGCTTGTTTTATTTTTCAGGGCTGTTTTGGGAATTAAATGAAGGACGAATCCTACACCCGGATTCAAGTACATCTAAGACATGAAGTGGCATAGTCATGGCGACCTCCTTCATGCATGTGGAGGATTGGTCAATATGAGAGTTCACGCTTAAGTTAGGCCTCTATGGGTGTTTACATGCTTCTCTTGTATGAGGGAGGTTCGTGTGGATATTTGTGGGTGAGTCGGAGCTTAAGGACCTTTAGTTACCTTTAACCCATCTTGACTTCTATGAACGTAGTGGGGGACTACTCTTGATGTATGTTGAGAGCATAGTCGCTACCCGATACTACAGCTCAGATAGGTCCTTTCTCAAAGTATCATTGCATGGTATGTATGTATCATGTTCGAGGGTGCTTTAGGAGGGCTGACAATTCTGGGTAACTCGGTAGAACCCGTTGCTGATATCATCCTTATCCTTAGAAATACCTTTGGGGAAGGGTATCTCGCCTGGTCTAAACTCCACGCAAGCCAAGCCTAAGGAAATTGTGTGATTTGTGTGAACTTATTTGTGTTTGTGCATCATGCATACATGCATCATTCATACATGGCATGGCTAACCTATTTCAAGGAATTGGGGGATTTTTAACCGTATGTTGTTTTGTAGGTTATTTGAATATGGAAACCAAAGGCCATAAACCGTTCTTCCTCGGTTTCAAGAAAGTACCTACACCATTAAAGGTTTTCTGCGACAACATTTCTGGTTCTTTCAGGTTCAGTGAGTCTCTCAACACACTTGTAAGCTTGGTACGAAATAAGGTGGATGAAACTCTTCTCAATACTATGGTTCAATTCTATGATCCGTTACTACATTGCTTCACTTATAGAGATTTTCAGTTGGTACCATCCTTGGAAGAATTCTCACACTTGCTGGGGCTTCCTGTACTCAATCAAATCCCTTATACTGGTAAAGAAGAAGATCCTAAGTGGGAAGACATCGCTGCTGCCCTACACTTACCAAGAACTGAGATTGAGAAGGTTTGGATTAGTAAGAAAGAGTATTCTGGATTACCCCTTGATTTCCTTTACGAAAAGGCGGAGATTTTTGCTAAGGCTTCAAGTATGGATGCTTTGGAGGCTGTTTTATCTCTTTTAATTTATGGACAAGTCCTATTTTCCCATTATGAAAAAATTGTTGATGTAGCTTCTATTAAGATCTTCCTCAGTAAGAATCCCGTTCCCACCTTACTTGGTGATCTATTACACTCCATCCATTTTGTAATACGGTGGGAGAACTGACTTTTAAATGTTGCGGATAGCAAGAGTCGCCACCGAATTTTATTTTATCCAGTTTAATATAAAGGCTAAAAGAACAGGAAAAGACCTTTTAAAAAGATTTTGAGTTCGGGGGGTAACTTATACAAAGGGAAGGTGTAAGCACCCTTTTCATCCGTAGTTGTCTACGGACTCTTAATTGCTTAGCTCATGTTTGTTTGTTGGTTTTGAAAAGAAGTTTAAGGACTTTACCTTAAAAGCGTAGCCTTAGTCTTTGAAAAGAGATATGTGAAGAGCTTTTTTAATTGAGCTAAGCATATTAAGAACACTACCCTAAGTTAGTCTTTTTCTATGCTTTTTACTCTTCTAAGAGAGATAGGACTATCCTTACCATTTGGGGTAGGTAGTCCAATTGATTGGATATGCGGGACAATCGAAGGGTCATCGGAGGTCATTGAAGGCAACAAATAGAGATACCTTTAGCAAATTCAAAGGGATAATCATCGTTTCATAGGCAACCATTCGAGGGACTAGATCATATATTCGTAGGCAACATCGAAGGTCATTGAGGGACTTATGATCTTTGCGATGATTTTTAGTCGTCGGGACTTTTGCTAATGGGTACCTCTATATTCGAGGGACACGACCTTATATTCGAAGGCAACCAAGAGGGAGTACCCTAGAGGTGAGTGAGTGCAAGTGTGTTGTATTCGGTTATTTAATCTTGAAGTTGTTAGCTATGTTCAGTTTTATTTTGTCATACAATCCTAAGCATACATCTAAGCAGTTATAAGGTGCAGAAAGTAAAAGCAGAAAAGTAAAAGAGTCCTAAGTTATTACATGGCTTTGGGACAGTTACATGATTAGAGATGCGGGAAAGTAAAAGTCCTAGTTAAAACTATTACAACCCTTAGCAGTTACATGATAAAAAATATACGGGAACTAAAAGGATTAATATATATACGAAATAAGATAGAATTTGCGAGCGTCCAACAAAATAATCGGATTGCCCAAGATAGTACCTCGCAAAAACAAGAAAATGTTAGCAAAATAGCAATGCATAAAAATGATATATAAACAATAAAAATATGAACAAATATATCAAGGAGAAATTTAACAATTAAATTCTAAGTGAAATTAGATATTTTTTTGTATTTTTATATTTTTATTATTTTTTGTATTTTTAGATTTAATATTAGACTAAAACTTAACATCTAACACATGTTAGTGATACTAGATAATAATAAATAAAATAAAAAAAGAATGAGCTCAAACCCAAAAGTAAGAATAAAGCTTACAAAACTCTTCACTTAATGAATAAATAAAGTAAAAAAAATTAAAATATATACATGTATGAGTCAAACATGGAGGCAAATCCTCCTTTCACGTGAATGCCAAAAAAAAATAATCTTGAAACAAATTATAACTTGACACGTGGCAATTGGTAATAGGCTAAAAAAAATAATGTAATTAGTGGCATAACAAATGAAATAAGGAAAATTCTTAGGTGGACACATACCTAAGAAATTGTTTTACACATAACCAATCACAGAATTTTAATTAATTAAAAAAATAAATACTGATTTTTCTCTCTCCTTCATAATCTCAACCATCCCATGAATCCAATTAAAACCAAAATTAAAATTAAAACAAATTTAAAAAAGACTCTTTCTTATTGGTTGTGCCTAAGAATGTGAATTTAGGGTGTGTCCATGCAAGAATTGCTCATAAAAAACGTAAAAAGCTTCTTTCTCATCATCTCACAGTACTTGCTTCCTCTCTGCTCATTCACCCATTTTAATCTCAAGTCCCACCTTACCTTCTCTTTTTTTAAAAAAAGAAAACACAAATTGAAACCATCCTATAACAATTTAATCAACAACAAATACAAAACTTCTTCTCAAATTAATTCATAACATGAACCTCATAGCCGTACCTTGCAAAATTGGAAAAAAGAAAGGTTTACCGGGGAACCGCACAGTAGTGGTGCAAGGAGTCTCAAGCGGCGATGAGGGCGTCAGATCATGGAAGGAAGAGATAAACACGACGCTGGGACTGTCTCGTCGGAGCGTGGATCTTCGGCCGGTTGTGCGTGCGGTTTGTGGATATTCGGCAGTGCAAATCAACGGAGGGAGATCGAGAGCGATGGATGATATGATGTGTTGTTGCAGAGCTCGATTCCGTGTGGTTGTTATACGTTGCGCTTCTGTGCAGGTCCTGATCGGTGAAGAGACTGTGATTTGACGATGGCTTGTCGTCGTTGACGGTGTAGATTGAAGCTTCCGATTTGGATGTTGTTGTCGAATGCCTTTGCGGAGGTCGTAGTCTTCCCGATCGGCAGTAGCTTTTTGCGGCTGAAGAGTGTTTCACGATGTGCTTCCGCTTCGATGTGGAGCTGCCGATGGTGGATCCGATGTCCTCCCGGTTTTGTTTCTTTTGACTTTCCTGTAAACAACAAACAACAACAAGATTTGGTATAGTGATAGAAATTATTTAGCAGTTACAGGTTGTGTTGATGTTCTTGTTCTTTCTTCTATAGACAAACACTTTTGAGAAGGATACAAATTTCTTTTACGTGAGAGGGTATTTTGAGTCGACTCTGTGTTGACCACAATGATGTAAACACGGTTTTTTTGGTTTTTTCTACGTAGGAAATTGTGTAAAACTGTGAGAGAGAATATTATTAAGAAATTGTTAGTAAAAAAAATGTACAAAGAACGAGGGAAATATGTAGGTTTTGTATGATAGAAATCTGTCTGAAGTTGTGAATAAGGATTGTATGAGTAAGGAAGAAAGGTTGGAAAGATGGCTGTGATAGAAAAAATAGGGTTCGAAAATTGTCTACGTGAATGTGGTATCTATTTATATTAGAACTTTAGGTTAAATAAAAATAGAAATTAGTTAAGACAAAATCAGTAATTAAATGACTAAATTAAACATTAAAATATTTGTTTTTATTTTTTCTAAAAATAGTAAAATTAAATCAAAACTCTAATGAAACTTGAATGAGACCAATACTTGAATAAAAAACTACCATCTAAACTATTTTTTAGTTATTTTATGCACAAAAATGTGAAAAAGTGAAAAGAACAAAATTTCAAAATAGACTAAATACGAAAATTAATATTAAATTATTTTAAAAAACTAATTTTTTGTGATTTTTTGTGAGCAACCAAAAATATAAGGCAAGGACACTCGACATAAAAAATATTTTTAAAATGTTAGTAAAATTAAAATAATAATAATAATAATAATAATAATAATAATAATAATAATAATAATAATAATAATAATAATAATAATAATAATAATAATAATAATAATAATAATAAAATGTTAGAAATCATGCGGGCAAATTTTGGGGTATGACACATTTTCGAGTATCAAAAAGTAAAGGTTGTATCCTTGGATGTTCTCCTCTGTTGCATAAGTGGTTTATTTCGCACTTACCCCTCTCCGTAAGAAAGAATGAAGAAGGTTTAACTTGGGCTCAGAGAATTATGAAGCTTTCTTTTGACGACATCATCTGGTACCAAGAGGAGTTTGAAAGAACTTTGCTATTTGATAGTTGTGGAGAATTCCCTAATATACCTCTTCTTGGCGTTCGTGGAGGAATAACTTATAATCCCATTTTAGCTCGACATTAGTTTGGTTTTGCTTTAAAGGATAAGCCACGTTCCTTATATATTAGTGCAGAGTATTTCAGCTATGATTCAGACAAGGCAAAGAAAAGAGATCTCTTCATCAAAGCTTGGTCAAAAGTAAAGAAAGTTGGTGCAAAAGATATAGGAAGGAGAAATTACATGCCATGGGACCCATACTTCCAGTGGATTTATGATCGAGTTATGGAATTTGGGATGCCTTAGCCATCTGATACGCCCATAGTGCCAAGGGTAGCTCCTCCTGCTGTCCCGGTTGCATGTGAACCATATGTTCCTACTCCAAACGAAGATCTTATAGCAATTGTTAACCAATTAAAGAGGGAAAGTGATGACTTCGAGAGACGCTTACTAAAGGTTGAAGCTGAAAAAGAAGTGTTGACGCAAGATGCTAAAGAGATGGAAGTTCTACTTGACTATTTTTCCCGCAAATGGAGGATTGAAGATTTTATTTCTCCGGATCAAATCGACTCATGGGAACAAGAAATTTCTTGACTTGTCCAAGAATGAGAAGAGATGACTAAAGCACACAAGGAAGAAGTTAGGACTCTAAAAAGGAAGCGTCGTCAGGAAGACAAAAGTCCCGGAGTTTAGATTTTTTGTATTTTATTACTTATTACTTTGTCTTGATGTAACCAATAAAATATGGCTTTATGAATTCGTAGTTTAAATAATAAAGACGTTTTTCTTTTTGTTTCAATATGTGTTAAAAATCCTTTAAATGCTTGAAAACATTGCATACGCATAATCATACCATTCATAAACATTGCATCACAGGTTTCTATAAGCAGGTCTCTCACCCTTCCACTGTTTATTACGTAAGGAAATGGATCTCGAACAATCTGTCAAGAATCTCCAGGCTCAGAACAACTAGTTCCAAGAAATGATCTTTAACTTGGCCAAGGGGAAAGAAGAATTAAAGGCACTTCTGATCGAGAAGGAGAATAATCAACATAAGCATCAAGGTAGTAAAGATAATCAGAGATCCAGGCCTAAGCGATCATTGACTCCGCTACACATACCACTGTCTCAAGTTTTGCAAAGACTACTCAATCAGAACTTAATAACCCTATTGCCTCCATATTCAGGTCCTGCCAATCCTACTCCTAGGTACAAGTGTCATGCGAGATGTGCTTATCATTTGAAGAGTCCTGGTCATGACACAGAGGATTGTTGGCAATTGAAGTACAAGATTCAAGACTTAATTGATGACAAGATCATTAACTTCAACTCACTTGAGAAGCCTCACATGCCTAATGCTGTGCAGAACCAGAAAGGTCGAGATAAACGCAACCAACAGGTTGGGGAAGTTCTGATCTCCACACCAGCATCACAACAACAACGTAAACATAGCGCGCCTAAAAGACAATTCACGAAGATCAACATGACTTTGTCTGAAGCGTTACAACAGTTGTTGAAGAAAGGGCTAATTACCTTGAGGGATCCTCCTCGGGATCCTAACACCTTGTCCCATCAGTACAATCCTAATGCGAGATGTGCTTATCACTCTGACAGCATTGGACATGACACTAATAATTGCTGGCTGATCCGCTGTCGCGCGCGGTCAAAAACGAGTTAATTTATAAAACTGTAGTACGACGGTAACGGTAACTCGAATATCGTCTCTCAAGGACTCTTGGTTATTACTAACTGAAATCGAATTGGGGGGGTTGGTTTGGTGGTCGAATTATAAAAAGTTCTTAAAATAAGTGATTCTGGAAATAAGCTGTTTATGAAAATAACTGATTAATAATTAAGCTAAAACGAATCAACCTACTGTTTCGACTCCCAACTTATCATCGATTTATAAAATCCCAATTCCCTAACGGGTTCCTTCGTTCCTATTCGATTATAACAACTACTGACAAGCGCAATAGAAATTATACGGCAGATGTTCCTGAATTCCGGATTAAGCAAACGGATTAAAACTGTTATGAATTAAGCAAACGCAACTTTGATCGTTCGTGATAGTATAAAAGCTATGTTAACACGAAATTGATTCAGGATCATCAATCAACAATCGAATTTAAGAAATCTATCCTATAGCAACAATCAAATTAAGCAAATAATTGGAATTATAGGAAGAATTCAAAGGAAACAAATAATTGGAATTATAAAAACCTCAAAGTGGAATCCGAGTCACAGCAGATTGATCCTTGATGAATTAGTTCCTCATGATCATACAAAGCAAACTCCAAATTCGTGAATAGTGTCAAGTGAAAAAGTAGCTGTACGGCCATACCTAGACTAAAGAGAAGACAAAAAGAAATTCGGGTCATAACCCAACTGGGTCAAACAAACATCACCCAGACCCAAAACTAACGACCCAAAACTTATAAAACTAGTGCCTGCAGCTTCAAACGAAATTCTGGAAAAATGTGCTCCGAATCTGACTTTGACTCCAACATAAAAGTTGTAGCTCTTTCTCTTAGCTTTCCGGCGATTATTAGAACGCCTCAATCGGACTCCCGGAACTCCAGTTATGATCGTTTCCGTGCAGACTGCTAAAGCTGAAAAATAAATACGAAAATCAAATAACAATAAAAATAATTTAAAATATAAAAACATTATAAAATACAAAAATAAGACAAGCAAACCATGGAAATGTATAAGTACAAACGTAGAGGAATGTGCATCAAAATGCACTGATCAAATTCCCCCACACTTGAACTTTTGCACTCCGAGCAAAATGAAAAACAAAACAAAAAAAGCAGAAATACATCAACAGTTACTCATCCTAGGCTACAAGTCTTCTTCGGGTAAGTTTGCATCGACAGGTACTAATCTTGCACACTAAGGATATCGTAAGAACACTAACCACAGTTATGCAGATATAAGCCTCCTAAATACACAAATCAATTCAAATCATATTATTATACCATAGCCTAACTTACTCATCCTTTTGGCTCTTTTTCATTCAGGCGCAATCACATTAAGCCCGTTATCTCCACACACTTATAGCAAGACGACCGGTTAGTGACTCTGATCCTTTTCTGCACGGTGTTCTGGTACTTACGTGGCATAACCCTTTGTTTACTCAGTTGTAGTTGCGGGGGATCGGACCGTAATCCTCCCTACCAAGTTCAGCACCAGAAACCGCTGAACCAACTAAAAAAGAGTTTTGAAAAAATTTTTCTTTTGAAGGTTCCACAACCGTTGGGTTAAGTGACCGGGTGAGGGTCACCAAACTTAGAAGGTGCATTCCCTTTTTCTTTTTTTCTTTTTTTCTTTTGGAACACTCACTTATATTCATCGGCTTCTCTGCGTAAAGTGTGTGAGAGATGGTGCCGACTGCTGAAATAAACTACTCAAGAGCTGTCAGAGAATGAGAATTTAAGGCTAAAACATAATAAAAAATTCAAATCAATTTGCATATGCAGGAGACTTACAGTGTTAAAACGATACCGATCTTGTGAATTTTTCCCAAGTCTCCGCAAACTCGACTCAAATCAGTCTATAGCCTAAAACTTTCAAAACGATGCATATTTTTTTTTATATTTTTTAAAACTGAAAACAAAACAAGAAAACAAAAAAAAAAGAAAATTGAAAGAAAACAAAACAAATAAATGATTCTTTCCCCCACACTTAAGACATGCATTGTCCTCAATGAAAGAACATAAATATAAAATAAGAGTGAGAGCAAGGAAAGAACACACCCGAGGAGTTATGGAGGATAAGTGATCACATAAGCAGCCTTTCCCAAAGAGATATCTTCTACATTCTCTTCTTCCAGAGTGGGGATCTCATGGAGTAGCTTTGGGTAATTCCCATTGAACTTGGAATTTATATTAGTGTCTTCGCCTTTTATTCCAGGATCAAAGAAGAATCTTCGATAAGTAAAAGTTTCGGATGGGCATGTGATCTTCTTTTCCACAACCTCGGAGATCAAAAGATTAAGGGGCTGCCTCACTACTTTTGTTTCACCTTCCACTTCAATTGAGACCCTATGCAAAATCATGGACGGGCTAATATCGGGAATGTCGTCCAAGGTCCATCCAATTCCTTTCTTATGCTTCTTCAAAACCTGCAAAAACTTACTTTCTTGATCAAAATAAAGTTTAGAAGAAATTATAACCAGAAGTTTTTCATTCATCTCTAAATAAGCATATTTAAGATTTTCAGGAATTGGTTTCAGCTCTCGGGAAGGTGGTTGTTCAATGGATGGTTTGTTCCAGGCAGCCGGGGTGTCGAGAGCTTCATCTACATGAACAACTTCATTTGCAACCTCATCTGCAGTAAGAATATCATTTTGCAAGGCAAGCTCAATTTCAGCACAAACAGAGCAAATATTAGTGTCAGTACAAACATCACAAGAGTAAACATCATCAAAACCAGACAATGATGGAAAATCACCTGCAAACGAATCAGTACAAATATCATCAACATTTTCAGAAAGCAACTCTATTTGAAAAATAGATTGCTCATCCAAGGGTTGTTGGTTTGATCCTTGAGCTTGCTGCATGGCATTCATCAAAGTGGCAAGTTGTCCAATCTGTGTTTGCAAAGTCTGAAGAGTAGAATCTATGTGTTGTTGATACTGAAGATTATTTGCAGCCATTTGTTTGACAATATCCTCTAGTGAAGGTTCGGAAGGTGCAGAGCACACAACCTGAAATTCATTCTGATGCATATGCGGATCCTCACCTGCAAAACCATTAAACCTAGGCAACAAATGTGTTAAACCATATTCCAATTCAAAAGGTGCATCACCCGCAGGATAGTCAATACATAAACCATTATAGTTCACATTAGGGACAGCCAACTGCGTTAGTGTTCTTTGTTCAGCCATGGGTTCAACAAACACCGAAATATCGATTATGTCCCATACATGCAGAAAGAAATAGAAAGAAGGAAAACGATTAAAATAAATTTAGAAAAATATAAAAACACAAAATTTAAACTAATTAGGACAAATAAGAATTTTGGGAATTTTTTTGGATTTTTTCAAAACTGACAAAACAGTAAATAATTAATTAAAAATAGGAAAAAAGAGGAATTTGGCAATTTTGGGTCGATTTCCCTTACTCTTCTAGAGTAAGGGAGTATTGATCACACGATTTTTCTGCTTCCAGTAGGCAAAAACTTTTTACAATCGAACACAATTTTTCCAAAAACCGATTTTTTTCGACTCAAAACGCAAATTGGCCAAAACCGTGGGGAAACTACGGCCTAAACGCGAGAACACTAAACCTATGACTCTAATATCAGTTAATAACAACAAGAATCCCCGGCAACGGCGCCAATTTGATCCGCTGTCGCGCGCGGTCAAAAACGAGTTAATTTATAAAACTGTAGTACGACGGTAACGGTAACTCGAATATCGTCTCTCAAGGACTCTTGGTTATTACTAACTGAAATCGAATTGGGGGGGGGGGTTGGTTTGGTGGTCGAATTATAAAAAGTTCTTAAAATAAGTGATTCTGGAAATAAGCTGTTTATGAAAATAACTGATTAATAATTAAGCTAAAACGAATCAACCTACTGTTTCGACTCCCAACTTATCATCGATTTATAAAATCCCAATTCCCTAACGGGTTCGTTCGTTCCTATTCGATTATAACAACTACTGACAAGCGCAATAGAAATTATACGGCAGATGTTCTTGAATTCCGGATTAAGCAAACGGATTAAAACTGTTACGAATTAAGCAAACGCAACTTTGATCGTTCGTGATAGTATAAAAGCTATGTTAACACGAAATTGATTCAGGATCATCAATCAACAATCGAATTTAAGAAATCTATCCTATAGCAACAATCAAATTAAGCAAATAATTGGAATTATAGGAAGAATTCAAAGGAAACAAATAATTGGAATTATAAAAACCTCAAAGTGGAATCCGAGTCACAGCAGATTGATCCTTGATGAATTAGTTCCTCATGATCATACAAAGCAAACTCCAAATTCGTGAATAGTGTCAAGTGAAAAAGTAGCTGTACGGCCAGACCTAGACTAAAGAGAAGACAAAAAGAAATTCGGGTCATAACCCAACTGGGTCAAACAAACATCACCCAGACCCAAAACTAACGACCCAAAACTTATAAAACTAGTGCCTGCAGCTTCAAACGAAATTCTGGAAAAATGTGCTCCGAATCTGACTTTGACTCCAACATAAAAGTTGTAGCTCTTTCTCTTAGCTTTCCGGCGATTATTAGAACGCCTCAATCGGACTCCCGGAACTCCAGTTATGATCGTTTCCGTGCAGACCGCTAAAGCTGAAAAATAAATACGAAAATCAAATAACAATAAAAATAATTTAAAATATAAAAACATTATAAAATACAAAAATAAGACAAGCAAACCATGGAAATGTATAAGTACAAACGTAGAGGAATGTGCATCAAAATGCACTGATCACTGGCCATTAAAGAATAAGATCCAAGACATGATCGATAATGTCCCAAGACTCCTGTAGTGATCACTGCACCCATGCCTAATCACGATAAGACTGATTAATGTCTAGAAGGATGAACTGTTTAATCATTAGACTTATTTTCATGCGCAATTTCTATTTTGTTGGTTTAAACATTCGACTTATGATAGACATTATTTGTTTAATAATCATCATCAGTGCATTGCATATGTTTGTCTTGAATAAATTATTTCGCTATCACTCATTTTAAATTATGTCTTTACTTTGTGTATGTTTTGTGATATTCAACTCTTGCTAAGCTGTAAGCCTTTTAAAAGGGAGAATGACGAAAACGATACTGCAACCTCATACAGTATGCTTTTGAACGGACTATGCTGACGATGTACATGCATTGTTTCAATTCCTAAACAGTGGAGATATAAGGATGTTAATCCCTCGTCAACCCCTTTGAGCCTAAGGAGTAGAAGTTTTCTTTCATATGCAAATTAAAACCCTTAATCATAACCTGGGGCAGGTTAAGTACTCAGTTAACTCCGTATGCTAATATGCCTTTTGTATAAGTAATGATGGGTACCCGTAACCATTAAGTCAGACAGTCAATATCGATCAAAGGAAAAAAAAGCTGTTAAGTCAAAACCTATGAAGGAGACTTATCAAAAATCGAAACATCCCGCTGATTGTAACCTCAAAATAAACAGTTCAGGCAAAAGTTAGGGATAACAAAATCAATGTCGATAAGAGGTCACTACAAATCCTCGACAAAAGAAAACAATACAAAAATGATGATCGTCTGTCCAAACAAACTTCTGATACTTTGACCATCATCAAATGTCAATGTTACGACTTCAAAGCCATGACTTAAACGCAAGGTTAACTGAGAATAGGATCGAAGAAAATCACGAAGATTGGGAAGGGTACAAATAAACTTTGAGCCTTTATCCTTTGTTTCTTAAACCGTGAAGCAAGCCACGTTACAATCCTTGAAAGTCCTAACTGAAGCATGGTTAGTTCAAAAGCATACTGTCACCAAAAAGGTATCCTGACTCCTTAAGGTTTACCACAAATGCTGAGTTGGTATTTCGTTTTTATAAACATCACGTTTTTACAAATATCACGCTTTTACATCTACTGTTTTAATGTTTTTCAAAAAACTTAAGACAGACGTATGCATTGCATCTCATGAATTCATTATTAAACATATTCTGCTACATAATTTCGAATGTTAGCATCAGAAAGAGCTGCACAGGGTACGACTAACGGCTAAAAGTCATCCCGACAGACGAAACTATTTCAGCAGCAACTGACTCATTTGATTAGAACTCAATAAATACAAGGGGCACGACATGCTTTGCCCAATCAATCTGGGGCAATCAAATCAAGATTCCAAGAATCTCTCAAATGCCAAACAGTCAAAGGCATACATCCCAAGTAGGTTTCAAACTATTTCTTGATCAATCTGGGGCAATCAAGTCAAGATTCCGTGAATCTCTCAAGGATGTCAAAACAATCAGGGGCATGCATCCAAGTGGGTCTGAAGCTACTTCCCGATCCGTCAGGGGCATCATACTAAGTACTAGGGGCATGTCACCCATAGTACACATCTCATAAGGTCCTCACGAGGCGAATCTCTTCAAATTCCCTAATAGCTAGGGCAAAGCTATGCAAGGCATGTTCAACACTTCGATCAACACTCATTAGTATGTCCCAATCAATACAAATCCAGGAATGGAAGTTACTATAACACTGAGGCAATGTTCAAGGAATCCACGCCTCTCCACAAAGTCGGTTTCACAGGATCATATCCCCACAGAGTAATCATTAAGAAGATATCTTCAAATGTTCTCGTCCCAACAAAGACTTAGTTCCTCAACTGAGTTTACATCTTCGACACTGTCGGTTCCCCGATACTATTCTCTTCTCTAAACAGGTTTATTCATCTCTCTTATCCCCAGTCAGGGTACATCAAGATCAATCATTCAAATGGCTCTCATCCACAAGCAGAAATCATAAATCCCCAGCTGAGCATCTTCAAAACAAAATCAGACAACAAAATCACAATGACACAGAGATCTATTTTCTCAACCAAGATAGGATAAATCATATTCATACATCATATATCATAAACATATTCATACATTGCATACATTACCTCATAATAAATTCACACATAACATGCAAGTTTCCCATTTATTTTGAGAGACTCGTCATATGATACATGCATCATGACATTGCATAAAGACTAATTGTACCTATTTCAGAATACAGGAACAAATAGATAAACAAAATATCCAATCTTTAAAGATCTAATTTAGTTACTACGAACGGTACTGAAATGGTCAACTCTCAAAGATCTAATTCTATCATCACGAATGGTGTAGACACGATCATCTCTTCGAGATCTAATTTAGTTACTACGAATGGTACTAACACGGTCAACTCTCAAGGATCTAATTCCATCATCACGAACGGTGTGGACACGATCAACCTCCCAAAGTCTAATTCAGTTACTACGAACGGTGCTGACACGACAAAAGATCTAATTCTATCATCACGAACGATGTAGACACGATCATCTCTCCAAGATCTAATTCAGTTACTACGAACGGTACTGATACGGTCAACTCTCAAAGATGTAATTCAGTTACTACAAGCTGTACTGACACGGTAAACTCTCAGGGATCTAATTCTATCATCATGAACAGTGTAGACACGATCATCTTTCCAAAGTCTAATTCAGTTACTACGAACGATGCTGACACGACAAACTTTCAGAGATCTAATTCAGTTACTACGAACGGTGCTGACACAATCGACCTTCAAAGATCTAATTCCATCATCACGAACGGTGTAGACACGATCAACTTTTCCAAAGTCTAATTCAGATACTACGAATGGTGCTGACACGACTAACAACTACTTCTCAACACTTCAAGTTCAGGTATAGTCTAACATATTTCATTATGACTTTTAAAACTTATCTAGACAGGTGGCATCTTAAAGCCCACTTCATGTCCCCAACATCCAGATGGCATCTTTAAGCCCATCCCCGACAATACTCCGTCTGGGTGGCATCTCTAAGCCCATCTCTGAAAAGGTCCCTGCATCACCTAAGGCAAATTTCTTGGTATTCTAGTGTTCAATCATCTTCTACCTTCAAATTCCAACAGGCACGCATGCCAATCTACATCCTCAGGTATAAGAAGATTGAACAGGGGCAGCTGTCATACCCCAAAATTTTCCCATCACATTTTTATACTCAAGCTCATCCAAGTATCAACAGCTCAAGACCTAAGTGGACACACCTTCCTAAAACAATGGCTCAAGGAATTAGGGTCTTGATTTCTCCAAAGAAATTAAATGAATCAAAGGCTCCAATGTATTTCATATGGCTTATGATGTTTCAAACTATCTCCATGACAAAATTCAGGTTTCAATTCCAAGGATTGACCACTCATTTGCTCAAAAAATCAACAGTCGACTGGTTTGACCTAAAAGTCAACTGTGGTCAAAGTACAGTAAAAACTTCTGATTTTTTGTCAACAACCTTATTTTGAAGCATCATTCATCATTTGATCAAGGATTGATCATGATTCATCGAGAAAAGATCAGAAATTAACAAAACCAAAAGTTTCTAAATTAGGGTTTTCATAGGAGAAAGTCAACTCAACTTTGACCAGCCATAACTCCCACATGGAACATCAGTAATTTCCCATCCAAAGCTCATTTTGAAGGAAATTTATTTCTCTACAATTTTGTCTCTCACATGCCAAGTCTAAAAGTGCTTCAAAAGATTATAGGTCCTTTTTGAAAGTCAACCAAAAGCAGTTTTTTGTCAGAGACAATATCATCAAGATAAAATCCTCAAATGGAAAAGAGCTTCCAAAGTGGCTTGTAAAGGACATCTTGAGGTTTCCAAAAAGTCCTAGAACTCCTCCATATCTTAAAAATTGAGGGAGATATGCCTTGTCAAAGTTGGGCAATTTCAAAGGGAAAAATGTGAAGTAAAAGTGGTCCAAAGTGAGTTTTCTTGCAAATAGGCCCAATCTTTTTTGATTCAATCTTGTTCCCCAAGTCATCAAAGATACTCAATCTCAAAGCCGCGAATTTGTGATGAATATTTTATTTTATTTGAATTTTTTTATTCATTAAAGAGATGATTTAAATCAAATAAATGAGGAAAAATACAAAAGATATGATTTGTTGTGATTCCAATTAAATCTAATCACTCAAATACCTCATATTAAGTATAAAATTCGTGAAGATTGGAAAGAGGTTGATTGGATTGAAATTGTGCTAATTTAGAAAGATTTAAAGTCAATTTTCAATCAATTTCCAATTGCTTGATTCAAAAGGATTTGGTCCAAGATTAATAACCTAATTCCATCTATATATATATATATATTGACAAAACCTCATGCATAAGGGTTCACGAATTCCCTGCCTCAAGAACTCTAGCCAAGCTCTTCAAAAGTCAAGAAAATCTCAAACTTGAATTCAGAGTTGCAGGCCGATTCAAGAGCTCTTGTTGATCCTAACGCGTTCATTGATACTCACTAAAGCTGTGTGGATCGTCATCAATTCTTCACGCGTCCAGGATGCCTCTCATATACCCCACGGTTTGTCTTAATTTTCTTGAAGTCGAATACCATGATTCATGATGCATAAAGTGATTTTGGTTGCATATAATTGATCGTGTTGATATTCTTGTTGTTTCTGGATAATTAATTCGACCGTTGCTTGCCTGTACCGAGAATCACCATAGCTAGGGTTGCGTTGTTGATTTTTGGGGAAACCGTTTAGAGGCGTTCTCAGGTTGAATTAAGGGGTCTATTAGATTCGTGATGTCCCCTACGTTTGATCTGGGTTGCTGTTTGTAAGTTATTGTGCTTGTTGCGTGAGTTTTTGAATTCGAAAGTTTTAGCTATGGAAAAGTCATAGCCAAAATCATAGCAAATCCGTAGCTGAATTTTGCAGGGTTGGACGAAGAAGATGAGATGTGGCATCATCACATTGGCTGAATCCAAAATCATAGCAAATCCGTAGCTGAATTTTGCGCGTTTCACGTCCGTCTCCTTTTATTCGTTGGTTTATGTCCCATGCGTGTTACTCAACTGACATCAAAATAAACATGCCCTGGTGGTTAGCGTGTGGCCTAAAGCGTTTAGCATGCAAGGGCAGGGGTTCGATCCCTGCCTCTTACATAACTTTTATAATATTTACTTTATCTAAACCTATTTGCAGATCCAGTGTTTCTCCTTCACTCACGTACGATACACCCACCTCTCTAACGCCATCAGATCTCCAGATTGATTGATCCAACGCATCCGGAGCTGAAGGTGCATCATGGACACGCAAAGCCTTGCCACACCTAATCAAAGCTGAGTATTTCCTAATTTTTTTTCTTTTCTTATTTTATTACATAATTGTTTTATTTGTTTTCTTTTTCTTTATTTCTTTTTTTCCTTGTTTTTTATAAAATTATAATCATTGTATTTTTAATAACATTTATTTTATAATTAAATGATTAATTGGATTTAATTATTAATAATAATTTTTATTTGATTTAAATAACTAAATGATTAATTTAATTTAGTTGTTTAATTAGTTTAATCTTTTTATTAATTGATTAAAATACTTATTAGGGTGAGACAATTTAATCGAAAATTTGTTTTTTGCCAATTTAATTAATTAGGTTGAAAACCAATAATTAATTAATTTGGTTTTTATTGTTTTATTAACCATGGTTAACTTGTGCCTTAAATCGGGGTCTACGAGGTTTGTCGTTAGATCACTCATGCACTAAAAATTTCTTTTCTTTGTGCAACTTTTCAGGTCAAGAACTCCCTCTTTTCACGCATTCCAACTGCCTCTTTTCACGCATTCCAACTGCAGACCCTCAGCTATAAATAGAGGCTGATACTTCAGTGTAAAGGGTCCGAATTTCTGCTAACGAAGTGCTGCCGAATTTACTCTTCAAGCATTTATTTTCCTGCCTTTCATTTAACTGCTTTCATTTTCTCACAACAATTTCTACACCGGAAATTGTTGTGAAACTTTTATAGATCTAGCCTTACGTTAGATTTATTTTTACCTTCCTTGTTTTAATTCCTGCCAAATAATTTCCGAAGAACGATTCAGCCAACTTGTGGTGGAAGTTCGAGTACTTCAAGATTCAATTCATTTCAGATTAATTTTATTTTAGGTTTATTATTTACCGCCTTTATTTATATTATTATTGCATGATATATTGTATGCCATTTAACATGCCTTTTATTATGAATCAAATTAATTTATGCATGTTTAACCGTATTAATATGTCTGGCTAATTAATTAAGATATCGGTATGTAGAATAAGTTAACCGTGGGATCCGAAATAAATTGGCTAAATTATGTTTTATTAAATATCACTTGTTTTTGGTTTGTATGTCTAATTTAATTAGTAAGTCTTAAAATCAATAAAGCGAAAGTTTGAGGTCTTAAGACGGTCAAAAGTTGAAATCAATAGAGAGAAAGTTTGAAATCTTTAACTTGATAGTAGACATAGGACATTAGTTTTAAGGATGGCGAAAGCGTATTAAAACTAATTAGAACTTATTTATTTTCAAAAAGTGTTTTTAAACCCGACACGGGATGGTGAAAGCGTACGTTAGGGATATTAGCATGATCCGAGTCAACAGAGCGAGAGTTTGAGATTAGGAGATTTAAGTAGATAACGACTTCATAAAACAAGCATTTTATTAACTATGTTGTTTCCAAAAAGCTTTTCTAAATCTAATGGGATGGTGAGAGCGTACATTACGAGTTAGGAGAGTAGTCTAAATCAACAGAGCGAGAGTTTGAGAGGAGGACTTTTAATCAATAGAATTAATAAAGATTTTTAATCGAATTAATGCATTAGCCAATGGACCTTCGGATCACCTAAGTTAAACGAAATACATACTGATATCCGTCTATTATTATATTTCTTAGAATTCACAATCACTTTCCCTTAGAAACAATCAAAAATATTAGTAGCCTTAACTTTACATAGTAACCTTAGATAACGGTAGATCGATTCATAGTCCCTGTGGATTCGATATCTTTTAAAACTACACGATACGACTGTGCACTTGCAGTCATCAGATTTATAGACACTTAAAGTCGCGATCAAGTTTTTGGCGCCGTTGCCGGGGGCTATTTAAGTCGATATCGTAACTCACTGTTACACCGTAGAGACTAGGGTAATTCTTTCCTTTCTTTTTGAACGATTGTATGCCAAATACTCGTTCACAAGGAGGAGATTTAATACAACGAATTAACGAGATCGAACGTTTTATTAACGTCAAACATCGAGCTCGCAATCTTCCCGAAGTAGCACCAATTCCGATTAATCAGGAATTGATCTTTACTGATCAAATTAATCAAATTACCCCGAAGTTAGAGATGACTGCTATTCATCCTCTTAGAGACTATGCCGCTCCTTCACACGCTGAACTGCACTCAAGTATCGCACCACCTGTGATTGAGGCGAACAATTTCGAACTGAAACCTTCGTTGGTACAAGATGTTCAACATAACCAATTCTCTGGAAGCCCTACAGACGATCCTAACCTCCATTTATCCGTGTTCGTGCAATATGTCGACACTGTCAAAGCTAACAATGTTAGTTCTGAAGCTATTTGATTACGCCTCTTTCCTTTCTCCTTGAGAGATAGAGCTAGAGCGTGGCTTCAATCCCTGCCTTCTAATTCCATAACTACATGGGACGAACTGAAGAGAGTATTCTTAGCTAGATATTTCCCGCCTAGCAAAACTGCTATGCTAAGAGGTCAAATCAACGGATTTACCCAAAAAGATAACGAATCACTCTTCGAAGCTTGGGAACGATACAAGGACATGCTTAGACTATGCCCTCATCATGGACTCGAACCATGGCTGATCATCCATGCTTTCTATGGTGGTCTACTTTATAACACTAAAATGACTATACATGCCGCTGCTGGCGGAGCACTAATGGACGAACCCCATGATGAGGCATACAACCTCATAGAAAACATGGCACAAAACCATTATCAATGGGGAGGAGAAAGAGCTGCTCTAGAGAAAACCCAAACCAAAGGAGGAATGTACGAAGTAAGTGGTATAGACCGCGTTAACGCTAAAGTAGACGCGTTAACTTAAAAGATCGAAAACTTAACCATCACTCCTTCAGCCACTGCGGCTGCTGTAGCTCCTAACTGCAAAATTTGTGGGTTAATTGGACACAGCGTTGCCGAATGTCAACTCTTGACTGGTATCCCATCTGATCAAGTAAACTACGCTCAAGGAAACCCTTATTCTAACACGTACAACCCTGGATGGAAGAACCACCCAAACTTTTCGTATAAGAACAACAATGCGTTGTACGCGCCTGGACAAGCACCTGCTGTCCCACCTGGCTATCAAAAAGCGCTTGTAGCTGCTCAAAACGCCCCTAGGAAGTCGAATCTAGAAATCATGATGGAAAACTTTATAGCTTCCCAACAACAAACCAATAAAGACTTCCTAAATCAAAACATCCATAATAGTGAGCAACTAAAACAATTATCAAACAAAGTAGATGCTTTAGCTACACATAACAAAATGTTAGAAAGACAAATCTCACAAGTAGCTCAACAACAAGCAACCACTGCCGCCCCTGCTGGCACGTTTCCTGCTCAACCAAAACCTAATCCTAAAGGACATGCAAACACGATTACACTGCAAAGTGGAACGAACTACGATGGACCTATCGATCCTAGAACTCAAAACGCACCCATGTCACAACAAGAGCCAAAGGAAACCAAAAAGACATCAACTGATGATCAAACTGCTAAAACAAATGAGAACAACACCGAAGTGGAACCTGAAAAAGAAAAACCTTACGTTCCACCACCACCTTATAAGCCACCAATTCCTTACCCTCAGAGATTAGCTAAATCTAAAACCGAAGCGCAATTTAAAAAATTTGTAGAACTTCTAAAACAATTAAACATAACCATACCTTTCACAGAAGCTATAACTCAGATGCCTTCGTACGCTAAATTATTAAAAGAAATTCTATCAAACAAAAAGAAACTCGAGGATAACGAAACTGTAACGCTTACCGCTGAATGTAGTGCTATCATCCAAAACAACATGCCTCCCAAACTAAAAGATCCTGGTAGTTTTTCCATACCCTGTGTAATAGGAAAGACTATTATAGAAAAATCCTTGTGCGACTTAGGAGCCAGTGTTAGTTTGATGCCTCTTTCAACCTGTAAGAAACTAAACTTGGGTGAGCTTAAAACAACGAGAATGTCTCTTCAATTAGCTGACCGTTCAGTTAAATACCCTGTAGGAATGTTAGAAAATATCCCTATGCGTGTAGGCCAATTCTACATCCCAACTGACTTCATCATAATGGATATCAAAGAAGATTCTAACATTCCAATCATATTAGGAAGACCATTCTTAGCAACCGCTGGTGCAATTATAGACGTTAAACGAGGAAAGATTACCTTCGAAGTCGGAGAAGAGAAGATTGAATTCATTCTTTCTCAATTCCTGAAAGCACCTTCTATAGTTGACACATGCTGCTCTGCTGATATCATCGATGAGTGTGTGGATGAAATAAAATCCGAACCACATAAGGAAACCGAGATCCTAAGAATTCCTATACCGCCTATTTTTGAAGACGACAACTGGCGTGGGGAATATCAAGATAACCACCTAAGTGAATGTCTCGCATTAACTCCTGATCCTATACCTGGACCTAAGAAACCTGCTATAGAACTTAAAACACTACCTACTGACCTAAGGTACGAATTCCTAGACGAAGAACTTAACCGACCTGTCATAGTTAATGCCGATTTAGGACAAACCGAAACCGAAAAACTACTCACTGTCCTAAGAAAATACCCAACCGCTCTAGGATATAACATATCAGATCTGAAAGGAATAAGTCCTTCCCTCTGTATGCATCGCATTATGCTCGAAGAAGATTGCAAAACCTCTAGGGAGCATTAAAGACGAATCAATCCCATCATGAGCGATGTTGTTAAAAAGGAAATTCAAAAACTATTAGAAGCCGGAATCATATATCCAATATCTGATAGTAAATGGGTTAGTCCTGTGCATGTGGTACCTAAGAAAGGAGGAGTTACCGTAATCACTAACGCAAAAGGCGAATCTGTAGCACAACGTACCCAAACTGGATGGAGAATGTGCATTAACAATAGGAAGCTAAACAAAGCCACTCGCAAGGATCATTTCCCTTTACCATTCATAGATCAAATGCTCGAACGCCTGGCCAAACACTCACATTTCTTTTATCTGGATTGATACTCCGGATTTTTCCAAATTCCTATTCACCCTGACGACCAAGAAAAGACCACATTTACATGTCCTTATGGTACGTTCGCTTATAGACGAATGCCTTTCGGACTTTGCAATGCACCCGCAACCTTCTAGAGATGCATGATGGCAATATTCGCCGATTTCCTGGATGGGATAATGGAAGTCTTTATGGACGACTTCTCTGTTTGTGGAGGAAGTTTTGAAACATGCTTAGAAAACCCTTGAATTAGTGCTCAAACGATGTGTAAGCGTCAACCTGGTACCCAATTGGGAAAAATGCCATTTCATGGTTCGACAAGGAATCGTACTTGGACACATCGTATCCGATAGAGGAATCGAGGTGGATAAAGCGAAAATTGAAATTATTGAAAACCTTCAACCGCCTAAAACAGTTAGAGAAATAAGAAGCTTTCTAGGACACGCCGGTTTTTACCGACGTTTTATTAAAGATTTCTCTAAAATAACCAAGCCCTTAACTGAATTACTGATGAAAGATGCCGAATTCATCATTGATGACAAATGCGCTGAAGCATTTCGAACACTTAAACAAGCATTAATCTCCGCGCCGATTATGCAACCTCCCGACTGGAGTGAACCTTTCGAAATAACGTGCGACGCAAGCGATTATGCTATAGGAGCTGTTCTAGGCCAATGAAAAGATAAGAAACTCCATGTCATATACTATGCGAGTAGAACCCTAGACGAAGCCCAAATGAACTACGCCACGACAGAAAAGGAACTATTAGCTGTCGTATTCGCGTTAGATAAATTCCGTTTCTACCTTGTAGGAGCCAAAATCATCATATACACTGACCACGCTGCTATTAGGTACCTTCTAACTAAGAAAGATGCCAAGCCTAGATTGTTAAGATGGATCCTTTTATTACAAGAATTCGATTTAGAAATTAAAGATAAAAAGGGAACCGAAAATGTCGTAGCAGATCATCTCTCTCGACTCGAAAATCTGAAACCCGAACAAGTACCAATCGATGATGATTTCCCTTACGAAAGACTCATCGCTCAGTTGGAAGCTAATGAAATAGAACCATACCATCCAACCATTGAATCCAACAACTTCGTAGAAGTAGCTTTAGCCCGCTCTGCCACACCTTGGTATGCGGATTTCGTAAATTACTTAGCCGCTGGTGTACTCCCCCCTGATCTAAGCTACCAACAGAAGAAGAAATTCTTCCATGACCTCAAACACTACTATTGGGACGACCCCCTCCTTTTCAAAAGAGGCCCCGATGGAATCTTTAGAAGTTGTGTACCTGAGGAAGAAATAGGAAGTATAATAACACATTGCCATTCAGCCCCTTGTGGAGGACACCATAACACATCTAAAACATGCGCCAAAATCCTCCAATCTGCTCTCTTTTGGCCCAACCTATGGAAAGACGTTTACTTTGCCGTATTAAACTGTGATAGATGCCAACGAACTGGAAATATCTCGAGACGTGACGAAATGCCTCAAAAAGGCATCCTAGAAGTAGAAATATTTGACGTCTGGAGCATAGACTTTATGGGTCTGTTTCCATCATCATTCGGAAATAAATATATACTCGTCGCTGTCGATTACGTTTCGAAATGGATAGAAGCTATCCCTTCTCCTATAAACGACACACGAGTAGTGATCAAAATCTTTAAAAACGTTATCTTTCCTAGGTTCGGTGTACCAAGACTGGTAATTAGCGATGGTGGATCTCATTTCATTTCGAGAATCCTTGAAAAACTCCTTCGAAAATATGGAGTGAATCATCGAATAGCTACACCATACCACCCACAAACAAGCGGACAAGTGGAAGTCTCTAACCTAGAAATAAAGCAAATATTGGAGAAAACTGTTGCTATATCTAGAAAGGATTGGTCATCCAAGTTAAATGAAGCTTGATGGGCTTATAGAACAGCTTTCAAGACTCCAATTGGAACCACCCCATTCAAACTCGTTTATGGAAAATCATATCACCTTCTGGTAGAATTAGAACATAAAGCCTATTGGGCCATTAAGAATTTAAATTTAAATTACACTACTGCTGGTGAGAAACGAATTCTAGACATAAACGAATTAGACGAACTTAGACAAGACGCTTACGAAAACGCCAAAATCTATAAAGAAAGAACGAAAAAATGGCACGACAAGCGTATATCTAGGAAAATTTTTAGCATAGGCGATAAAGTACTGTTATTTAATTCTAGACTGAAATTGTTTCCTGGAAAGTTACGATATAGATGGTCTGGTCCATTCGAAATTACTAACATACTTCCGAGCGGAGCGATAGAAATTAAAGGAGAAACTGTCGAACCTTTTGTCGTAAATGGGCAACGTCTTAAGTATTACCATCATCTCGAACACGATGAAAATATTCAAATTTTAAAACTTGACGAGCTGCCCGCTCATTCGGAAAAATGATTTTCATTTAAATCGTCAAGCTTACGACATAAAACAAAGCGCTTGGTGGGAGACAACCCACATTTTTATTTTTCTTATTCTTATCTAATTATTTAAAATATTTTATTTTATTTTGAATTATTTTAATTTTCTATTTTTTGTTTTTATGCCTTTTCTACCTCTTATGACAATTATCATAATTATAACCGCTATTTTAAATTATAAAAATCTCTCCTTTTTATAATTATAATTATTATTATAATTTGTTACATCTTTTTAATTTTCTTTTTAATTTTCCTTTTAAAAACACTAGCATATTTCTAACTAACTTTCATACTTTTCGACTTATAGGCTTATTTAGTTACCAACTCATCAAGATGCAAGAAGTCGACAATATGGAAGTTGTTTTCCGTGGTAGATGACAAGAAGCGAGATATGCTAAGCTAGCTGAGAGACAGATGGATTTGACTCGCTATCCTCACCACCCGACTATGATAAGATTAGGTATCGAAGAAAGCGTCATGTATTTGCTGAACCAAATCGGTTGGACCGGTTCTCACCTGTTCCGCAAGTTTAATACCTATCGAAAGCTCACTCTGGAATTCTTGAGCTCGTTGACCTACCTGCCTAACTGTGGACAAGGATTGAGGAAAGGAATTATCCTTTTTCGACTTTTTGGATTAGAATATCAGTTTTGTGTTCGTGATTTTGCTGAAATGTTAGAAATCCCTCATGGATCGGATGCTTACACCACTGTTGCTGAGGAAAGTCTTGCTTATTGGGAGTTGGAAAAATTCTGGGGTAAGATTACTGGTAACGATAACCCTGAGGAGTTCGAGTTTCAATCCGAGAACATTTATAACCCTGCCTTCAGATACCTGTATAAGATCATCGCTCACTACATCTTCGGTAAACCCGAAAATGTCACTGAAGTTTCCAGAGAAGAGTTATTCATCATGTTCTGTACCTCTCAGAATCGTCCGGTCAATTCTATCACATTTATGCTAGCAAACTTCGAGCGCATCACGCAAGACGAAGTTTCACCTATTCTGATCGGCGGATTCGTCACTATGATTGCAAATGCTATAGGTCTGAGAACACCACTGCTTAGATTGACACCTTTTAGTTCCTACAACTCTATGAACACTCGCTTCTGCTTTAATCGAGGTATCATTGGAAACCTTGGTCCTAATCAGTTTGATTTACTCATTGATAACAAAGTACTAGATCAGTTCACCTTACCGAATCCAAGGACGAGTGTGCACAACCCTGCTAATTGGCTTTACTATGATCAGATTCCTGAAAGAGAGTCATCTCCAGAAACCCCACAAGCCTATGAACATTTAGATGATGACATGTACGTAGTAGAACCAGACTCTGAACCTGACACTCCTCCTGGATACTATGAGTATGGACCTATGCCCGAAGATGATCCCGAGCCTGAATATGAACCTATGCCTGAGGATGATAATGTGCCTGAATATGAGCCTCTACCTGAAGATGAACCCATTCCTGAGTATGAGCCTGAGACTCCCACTGGTTCACAAGAAGTTCAATCTGAAGATATGACTGATGTCGAGCCTGAACAACAACAACCTGCTGCATCCGCTGAATCAGTAGCCCCAAGAAATGCTCTTCCGAGGATCGAGCATGCTCATAATCCGAACATACAAGGCCAAGCGATAGATGCATTACAACATGAAGTTCAGCATATGCGCAACGAGTTACACACTCTACAAATGCACTTCTTCAATTTCATCGACACTGTCAATGCCCAATTCGACGAAGTCTTCAAACACATTTATTCTAATGTGCACAACAACAGACGTGGCTAGATGTTGACTTTTAGGATACTAGATTTTATTTCTAGTTTTAGCAATTTCCAATTCCTAGTTTAGATTTTAATTTTCTGCATTTTTACATTCTGCTTCTATTCACACTCAGTACCAGTTTTAATTTGAAATGCATTATTTTTATTCATTACTGCTACTATGTTATACCATTATGCTGCTATTAACTGCTATATATTTATGAATGCATATAATATACTCAGCCTGGTCACCATTATTTTTGCTGTTTATAGTATTAAACCATGACACTGTTCTGAACTATTATTCATTACTTTATTGTACCTGTCAGAACTTGTCCAAAATTGTGCATGCGAGACAACCACCTCCCTAGGCTAGGAGACGCACGTCTACACCTCTCTGGGACCACATCTCTGCATGCAAGGGACAGGAGACGTCCGTATCCAGGGTCTGTTCCCTAGCATTCCTTCTCCCCATAATTCCTTCCATTTAAACACCATGAACCACATTCATCCTCCATCCCCACCTCTTTAACTCTACATCATTTCCCATTCTTCCATTCCATTCAAACTTCAAACACCACCATAAATTCCTTTCAATTCTATATTTACTCCACCACTTTCAAACCTCACTATAAAACCATACCACCATCATTCGTTTTCTTCACAACCTTCAAACCAATTCCTATTCTTCTACTCTCCACACTATCTCCTTCCAAACACACGATGCCTCCGCGTTCATTCATCCGAAGTGTACGCCCTGAGAGACCTCCTCCTAACCTTGAACATATTATCTTTCGAGAGGAAGACGACAACGCTCAACGAACCACATATCTTGCCTTTTACGAACGTTCAGTTGTCCCCACGAAATTCGTGAACAATGAATGTTTAGAAACTTTGGGTCTAATAGATGGTGTCACCCGTTTACTCACAAAATCTAGCCTACACCATCTCTGTACCGAACCCGTACCCACTTATGAGCCGCTCGTCCTAGAGTTCTTAAGCTCTTTCCACTACGACACTCCTTCTGATCAACCACTCTTAACCGGTAACTGTCATACCCTAATTTTTGACCCCCCTGAGATGACATATCTTCAGGATTTTCATCAGGTCAAAGCAAGTACCCAGAGCAGTCACTTCTTCATTTGGCATTTAATCAAGGATGTTCAAAGACAAGAAAACTCAGGCAAAGGATCAATCAGTAGAAGGATTAGTCTCTAACATAATCATAGGACTCAAGAGCTTCATTTTTTTTCACCTATGATTGATTAGACACCCATTCCTCTGAGTACAGATTTACTCAGGTCACTAGACTAGGGTTTTTGAGCCTATCAAGGACTGAAATCAGGGATCACCTTTGGGAAACCCTAAAAAGCTCCAGGACATCTATTAAAGACTTCAATCATCTTCAAATGATCCATACAATAAGATCCACTGGACATCACACCTCAATTCAAGATCCACAGTCACCAATTTCATCTGGTCGACAATTAGGGTTTTTTAACCTAATTCATCTGGATAGTTGACTTTTAATCAGGGCATGGATCCAAAACTCAAGACATGATTCAAGAACCTCTGCTACCTCAATATAACCCATTTACATCACTCATTTGAGGAGAAGATCTTAATTCCACACAAAAGTCCAAAATCTCACCTTATCTGGAAAAAGTCAACTGTATGGGATCACCTTCGACTTTTAAGATTTTTGGTCAAACCATGACTTTCAAGGATCAATATCATCAATATATGGATATTAAAGTCATTTGACCAAAGAAATTCAAGAAGAATCTTCAAGGAGCAAAAAGTCGGGAATTAGGGTTTTTGAGGGCATTGTGGGAACTCAAAATTTCACCTACACAACTCAAAAAACTTCCAACATGAAAGTTGTAGATCTTGCAAAATAAAACAACATCTTACAATGGAACTTTTTTCAAAAGATCAATCATTTAAGAGATTTGGGAATTTTGAAGTTTTAGGTCATAAATAGAGGGCTCTTTCTCATTCAGAAAACACACCAAAGCAACCATATTCTTTGCTTTCTCTTTCTCTTCTCATGCTTATGGTTTTTCAAAGTTCTTTGGCAAGAAGAATCGTTTTCTTCAAACCAGAGCTTATCTTTGGAAAGTAAGCATTCTAACATCTCAAAGGGGTTCATTTGAGGTGATCAAAGCACCTGGATCACTTCTGTAAGTGGAAGAACGCCATTGTTGCTCTCACTTTGGAGCTGTTGCAGTTGGAGGTCCATAGAGCAATTCAGAAGGTTTCCAACAAAGCCAAGCATCCAGACGTGTTCCTCAGGTCATAGTGAAGGTGTTCAGATGGCTGCCACTCATCTGTAACTCAAGATTCATCACTCTCCATGTCCACTTGAAGCTCAAATCGAGGGAGGTCCATAGAGCAATTCAGGAGAATTGAAGTTACAATAAGCATTCAGTTAGCATCACTGAGTCCCAAGGAAGCTTTTGGGATCATTCATACAAGCCCAGGTGCTCTCTATCATCCTCACGACCTCCATTTTCAGAGGTAAGTTTCTGAACTCTATCTCTTTAATTTAAGTACTCTTTGTGATAAAGCTCGATTCTATCTTGTTCAGCATCATCAGAGGATTGAAAACCCTCTATCATCATTCATTTATTCATCTTGTTTGTCATTTAATTTAAAATTTAGGGTTCATGTGTTCTTAGAGTTCTCTGAGAAATTAGGTAGCTATAGTTAATATAGATAAATGTTAGTTACATATCTGGGTTCGTGAGGAAATTTAGAGCAAGATTGATGTTTACATCATGCCATTTAGTTGAGAAACCAGAGAGTTAGAAATTTGAAAATCTTTGAGCTCGAGGAAGAAGATGACTATGGTGGCGCGCAAAATTCAAATCCATGGGCTAGGTTTATTTTATTTTGAATGGTATGCGTTTTATAAACGAATTCATCGTTTGCCCTAGTGGCCTCACATACGCCCTTAGTCTCCTCATGCCTCAAGTCTGGGGTTCGAATCCCCCTCGCCCCAGACTTTTTGTTTCTTTTATTTTTCCATGATTTACCACTTGTTTGAAAATATAATGAACTGGATGTGTGTTATAATCACCAAGCGCGCGTTGGCTCAGTGGTGTTATTTTGAGCTGGTGACTTAAAAGGCGTGTGTTCAAACCTTGGAGGAGACAAACCCAATTTTTTACCACTATTTTTCTTTGTTTTATTCACAAACTTCACACAATTATTTAACCTATCAAAAATATCCATTTTCACCTCATTTTACACACACTTGTTATTTAATATACCTATTTTATGAATAATCAAAAAAATCATAAAAATATTATTTATTTCATGTATTTTAATTAGGTTTAAAATAGTATGTTTTAAATGTTTTCTTAAATACTTTAAAATATATATTTTCATTTTGTTTTAACCTAATTACTTTGTGAATAATTTTATGATAAAACCCTAATTATTTAGGTCTTAATTAGGTATAGATTTCATCTTTGCCTTAATTAAGTTGACTTTTGTCAATTTGCAAAACTGTTTTCAATCTCTGATCAAACAGATGATTAAGGTTTTCAAACAACAAAACCTTATATCATTTCAATCATTTTCAACTGTTTCTCATAAATAGTAAATCATTTTTTTAAGTGGGCCTCTATTAGAGTGTAAGACCCAACACCTTTTTTTCTTTTCATAGTTTGTTTTACAAAACTGTATTTTCAAAATCTCCTTTCTGTTTTCAAAGCATTCTTCTGGTATTTGAAGGGCATTATTCCCGGTGAAACTCTTCAGATACCTATGTGACCTTTGTCCATCTTCACTTCTGCTGTTTTCAAAAACCATTAACTGTTTATCATATATATATTCAACTGTTATCCATCAATTACTGGTACGGCTTTGTACATACTTCTTCAAAGGCCTCCACTCCATCCAGGTTAGGCTTTACAAGCTTTCAATTTACAGTCTTTATTTAAATTACTGTCAAATATAAACTGTGCATATATTAGTTTAGAACCATGTTTGAGTATAAACCCTAGGACAGTTAAACTATATATATATTATAGGAATATGGCCTAGGATTGAGAATGTCTTCCCGGTGAAGGCTCTTTCCTAATTAGAGATCTGTAGTTCAAACCCCCAAGATGAATTATTCCCGGTGAAACATCTTGGTAAAAACCTTAGAATCCAAAAATAGGACACATCCACCCAAAGAGGAATTATTCCCGGTGAAACCTCTTACCCATTTGCTTAGAGCCAAAATAAGTTCAAAACTACATAGCTTTCTCTTGTGCTATAACAAGGACCCTCGATGACCCTCGATTAGCCTCCTCCTGGGCTTTGTACAAGGACCCACAGGCTTCTTAAAAGCATTTCCAGCTTCCTCTTGAGCTTGTATACAAGGACCCACCAGGTTTCTTATAAACATAGGAACAGGTCTTTAGTCACCTTTTAACATACCCGTGTGAGTTTCTTCCAATTTAAACCAGACTTTAAAACAAGCTAAGTTTGTCTCAATTTTACATTGAGTACACCTTTTGGAATGAGAGACATGGACAGTCTCTGTCACCCTTATCTTCATCAATTTTCCTTAGCAGAGTCTAGGATTCATGTTTGCTTATCCTCAACAAGTGTCAGCCTTCATCTTGGGCTTTAAACAAGAAGTCTCCACTAGATAATCTTTCTGCCATTCATTTTAACAAAACCCCTGGAAAGGGTTAGCCTCCAAATCACATTCTTTCATCTTAATAAAAACCCTTGGAAAGGGTTAGCCTCCAAAATCACTTCTTCAAAAACCAAAGATTCATTTCTCTTAGGAGATAATTTCCCCAAAAGAGTCAAAACCCCTGGAAAGGGTCAGCCTCACAAAAACATGACAAAAATCAGTCTTTTAACAGACAATTTCTCCAGCTGAGTCAAAACCCCTGGAAAGGGTTAGCTTCCAAAAATCAGTCTTTTAATAAATAATCCTTCAATAGAGTCAAAATCCAACAAAAACAGTTAGCCTCAACCTTGGGCTTCATACAAGGCACCAAAACAATAAAACTCCCCTGTTAGTAGTCAGCCTCAACCTTGGGCATTGTGCAAGGCAGATAATAGAGTCTCCCCTAGTGAGTCCTTCATTGTTCAGTAGCCACAACCTTGGGCTTTGTACAAGGCAGATAAACCATATTTCATGTGTCAAAGACTCCTAACATCTAGGACCTTTTCCCATAGAGTCATCCATACTCAGTTCATTTAAGAGTCCGCCACAACCTTGGGCTTCATACAAGGCAGAAAATAATATTTCCCCTAGTTAGAGTCAGCCTCAATTCTGGGCTTTGTACAGAACACCAAATAAAACCCATCAAAATAGATTTTCCCTAAGTAGAGTCAGCCTCAATTCTGGGCTTTGTACAGAACATAAAAATCCCTTGTAAATTAATCCCTAGTGGAGTTTTCTCCCAGAGTCATAATAATAATCAATCAATCAAAAAGCCTCAAGCTTGGGCCTCATACAAGCCAGTTAAAAATCAAATCTTTTATACAGTAGATAGACATAGCTTATCTCTATAGAGAGATCTTTCCTCTATCTCACCATATTCAAACAAACAAACATTACATTTCATTTTAATCAAGTCTCCCATTTAGGATTTTGAAAGGCATGAGCTGGCAGTAAAACCCAGACATGTGGTAACTTTCCCTAATTTGGATGAGCATCTTTCTTTCATTTAAGAGGCATTTGACTGGTATACTTGCACATACACAAGTAAGGTCCCCCTCTTGAATGAAATGAATTCAGTTATTCTGTCACTCTTTTAATGTTTGTGGTGGAATAGTAGAAATACCTCTCTATAAAGATGACTTCATGTCTCTTTACTGTAAACAAAGATTTAATTCAAGCTTCAACCTTGAGCTTCAAGCAAGGCACCCAAAAATAATTAATAATCAATTAGTTCCCCGAACTACATTAAGCTCTGACTTCCATTAGGGATATGTAGGCATGAGGTTCACAAGGAATCTCAGCGAGCTAATAAAATACCAAAAATAGTCAGTCAGTCTGTCTGTCTTTCTTTTATTCAATTCAATTCCTTCTCCTAATACAAAGGAGAAACTTTCCCAATAATCATTAGCAGCACAAACACATATAGACACAGAGAAGGTTCCTGTAGAGTACTACAGATATGTAGGGTGCTTAAACACTTCCCTATGTATAACCGACCTCCCGGACTCCAGAATTTCTAGTCTAGGTGTAAATCCCCACACTTAGCAAACTCCTAGGGTTTAGTTGAGATCTTTTTTTCCCTTTCCTACTCGTAGGACAAATAAGAAAGTTCGTGTGATATCGTAGGAAGAACTGAAATAAAATTCATCCCGCCACGGGCGCATTCTCCTTCCAAATTTCGCGTGAAGGGTCTAGCGTGCCGTCCTCCCAAGTGAAACGGCGACTCTGCTGGGGATATAAGTGTTAAAAACCTTGGTTTTTCATCCAAACCAATGGTTGACCTGTTGCTGGTCCAGCCCCAATGAGGAATTAGGGATGCCAAATTCCCCCTCAAACAAGAGAGGTCCTGCCTAACCTCTGTGTCATTTCATGTGTTTGCTGCATTTATATTTGTTTATTTTGTTTATTCTGTATCGGGAAAGGGCTTGATTCCCCCTTGTGGTGAGAAATCCTATACCCGGATTTGAGTGCAACATAAGATAGGATGGAGGATGTCTTCCCGGTGAAGACCCTCTAATCTTGGTTTCCAAGTCTACTCTTGGGATTTGCCTGGCTGGTTGTGATTAACTGCGCCAATGCATTCCGAGACTGATTTGTACCAGGAGGACCTAGAAACACATTAACCCCACTTAAAACCTTTTTTAGGACGTAGAGCGGTGATTACGGAAGTAATTGTCACGCAGATACTACACTCAGAGAAAACTCTCTTATAGATACCAATTAACGTATCTTTAAGGTTGAGCAAAAACTCTGAGACCCCTAGAACCCGTTCTACAGGTACAAAAATCCTTATCCTTAGTTTACCATTGGGGCGAGGTTTGCGTTTTGACTTCATGACCACTATACCCTTCAACGCCATGTTTGTTTAAAAACTCTTGTGTGTGCATTCATGCATTCATGCATCATTCATTAATAACAACTAAAAACCAAAGAGTCTTTTCGATTCGTTTTTCAAGGAAACTAAATAACGAATGTTTTGAACTTCATAGAAAGAGAGAAACGGAGAAAGGACTTAAGGATCTATACCATGGATTATGGGAGAAAGAGAGCTAGGAAATACACCTTCAAGATTCCCCAGGTCGAGGAACTGGGAAAGCTCGGAAAACTGGTGGTTAACCCCCAGGCTTTCAAGGAGAAGTATGGAAAACTTCTGCCTTTGCTCAATACCAACATTGTGGATGGGATCCTTCCCACCTTGGTACAGTTTTACGATCCAACATATCACTGCTTCACCTTTCCAGATTATCAGCTCATGCCTACGTTGGAAGAGTACTCTCGTCTGATTGGAATACCCGTGTACGCGCAAGATCCGTACTCCGGTTTGGAAAAGAATCCTGACGACATTATCATCGCTGCAACTACTCCTTTGAACGTAGTCGACATCAGAACTCATATGGTGAGTAGAGGAGGAATTCAAGGATTGCCCTCCAAATTCCTGTTTGATCAAGCTCGGTACTTCGTCAGCATCCAAGATATGAGTGCTTTTGAGGAAATCTTGGCTTTGCTTATCTACGGATTGTTTTTGTTCCCTAACATTAACGATTTCGTCAGCATCAACGCAATTAAGATCTTCTTAATTGGAAATCCAGTTCCAACCTTGCTTGCGGATGCTTATCACTCTGTGCATTCAAGAAACCTACGGCGAGGAGGATTAATCACATGCTGCGTACCGTTGTTATACGAATGGTTCGTTTCGCACCTACCGAAGTCTAGCACTTTCTGGAACATGAGGGAAGGCCTTTACTGGTCCCATAAAATCATATCCCTCACTCATACGGACATTGAATGGTGTAGTCCTGACAACGACGAAACCAAGATCATCTTCAGTTGCGGAAGTTTTCCCAACATACCCCTTATTGGAACTAAGGGAGGAATCAGTTACAATCCAGCTTTAGCCCGTCGGCAATACGGCTATCCCATGAAAAACATTCCAAGTAACATCCAATTGGAGGGTCTGTTCTTCAAGAACATCGACGATCATGGCAACATGCTGAAAAAGGAAATTGTCCAAGCCTGGCGTCTTGTTCACAGCAAAGGGAGAAGATTGTTAGGAAAACATCTTTGCATCTCCCTGGATCCTTACCTTCAATGGGTACGCGTCAGAGCATTCAAGCTCAGGATGCCATATCAACATCAAGAACCCATTCCCCTAAGGGAACCAATTTACCTTTTCTCCACCGATGTTGAAAAACTACAAGCGGCATTAAACAAGGTATGCCAAGAAAGGAATGCTTGGAGGAACAAGTATTGAATCGTCAACACGGAAAATGTTGAGATTCAAAACATCCTAAGAAGGAAGGATGAGTTACTTGAAGTACTCGATCGACAAGTGACACAATCGTCACTTTCTCATCATATCCCTCCTGCTTCCTGGATCATCGATCAACTCACGTCAGAGAACGCTCAGCTCAAGAAACAGAAGAAGATGTTAGAATGTGAAGTCGGCTCTTCGTCAAAGTTTTAGAGTCCTTTCTCTCAGTTTCTTTGTATTTCTTTTTCAAAGTGTGTAAAAAACGGCGTTTTCGCTTAATTAATAAAAGTTTGATGGTGTTTCCTTGAAAAATATTAACTTAATTGCATATCATACATCGCTTTAGTCGTACGCACTGGCACGAGAATTGTCGCGGATCTAATAGTCACTTTCCTTTCTCTAGAAAGAGAGGAGGAGAAGGAGGTTAACCAAGACTTTCAAGCTGTCTCATCCATACAACACTCGTTCAAGTCGCAAGAAAAGAATGGATGACTTTGAGCAAGAGAATGGAGAACTCAGAGAAGAGGTTACTACTCTCAAAGGTGCTTTTGAAAGACTCAATAGTATGGTAGAAGCCCTGGTAGTTGCACAGAATCGACCAATGCCAGAAGAACCACAAAGGACTGTGGTTTCCGAGATTGTTTCTACTCCTATTCCTCAGTATGCCATGCCACCCAACCGACCTTGGGGCATGCCGTATAACTTTATTCCAGAAGGGTATATACCCCCAGTTTCTGAAGTTCCAAGAGCTACAATGGAGATTCAACCACCGGAGGGTTACAAACCTCTGGAAATTGAAGTTCCAAGAGCAACGGCAATGGGTTTCACACAATAGAATGCTGGGATTCCAAGATCTGCTGTCATGGCTTCTCCACAGCCCATTATGCATACTTTTCCTCCACAGGGCGGACAAGTATATCATCATGCTCCTAGTGAGGACGCTGGCGTGTATGAAAGATTGGACGAGTTCCAGGAACAATTTCTGCAAATGCAGAAGGAACTCAAGACTCTTCGAGGACAAGATCTATTTGGAAAGAATGCTGCAGACCTCTGTCTAGATCCAAATGTTAAGATTCCTCACAAATTCAAAGTACCAGATTTCGAGAAGTACAAAGGGAATTCATGCCCACAAAGTCACCTCGTAATGTACGCTCGAAGAATGTCAACTCAGACTGATAATCAACAATTACTCATTCATTATTTTCAAGACAGCCTGACAGGTGCTGCACTCAAATGGTACATGAACTTGGACAATTCAGAGATTCGTACTTTTCGAGACCTCGGAGAGGCCTTCGTCAAACAGTATAAGTACAATCTGGATATGGCTCCCAACAGAGATCAACTCCGGGCCATGACTCAAAAGGATAGAGAAAGCTTCAAGGAATACGCTCAGAGATGGCGTGAAGTTGCTGCTCAAATTTGTCCACCACTTGAAGAGAAAGAAATGACAAAAATCTATCTCAAAACTTTGAGTCCATTCTACTACGGACGAATGGTTTCAAGTGCACCAAGTGACTTTACCGAGATGGTAAACATGGGTGTACGTTTAGAAGAAGCAGTTCGAGAAGGACGCTTGAACAAAGAACCAGAATCTTCTATTGGTCCAAGGAAGTATGGAAGTTCTTTCCAGAAGAAAAAGGATCAAGATGTCAGCAATGTCTTGCACAAAATCAAGAAGAAATTTCAACCTCAAGTTGCAGCAATAACTCCGGTTGTTAACTCAGCGCCAGCTTATCAACCTCAGGTCTTGCAACAACAAATTCAACAAAGGTCGCAGCAACCTCAGCAGCAGGTTCGACCTCCAAATTACAACAATCGGGCTCCAAGGTATCCTGCCTTTGACCCCGTACCAATGCCGTATGCGGAATTGTTTCCAACATTACTGGCGAAAGGACTCATTCAGACAAGGAGTCCTCCAAATCCTACAAACAGTTCCTCACCATGGTATAAGGCTGACCAATCTTGTCCCTATCATCAGGAGGCACCAGGTCACAATATTGAGAACTGTTTCTCTTTCAAGATTGACGTCCAACGATTAGTGAAGAGCGGAATGCTATCCTTCAAAGATACTAGTCCAAACGTCCAAGAAAATCCTTTGCCGCAGCATAAAGAAGCTTCAGTAAATCTGATAGATCAACACCCTAACGTCATTCAAATCTACGACATTCGTCAGATAGGGGAAAATCTTGTCAAGATGCATGCTAAACAAGCCGGGTACGGCCATGTACCACCTCACAACTACTTCACATGCGATATTTGTCCAAAGAATAATCAAGGATGTGCCGTAGTTCAAGCTGCATTACAAGAACAAATGGACTTAGGATGGATTCAACATATCCGAGTCAGAACTGAACATGACATCAACATGGTTCAAGGATGTCCAGGAGAATACAAAATCTACAAAGTTGAAGATCTCGAAGGATCGGTAGTTAGGTTCCATAAAACTTTAAATGGACTTGCCTACTTTGGAACGGATTTCCATCCTTACAGTAGATGCAGAATTTGTCGAAGAAATTCACAAGGATGTTTGCATGTTCGCAACGACATTCAAAAGCTGATGGATGACAATACCATTACTGTTCTTGCCAACAGAGAAGATGATGAAGTCTTTACCGTATCTCCTCAAATTAATCAAGTTGAACCAATGCAAGTCAAGTACGACAACAGGAAGACAGCAATTGCTCCGTTAGTCATCTACTTACCAGGTCCTGTACCGTATGAGTCCAGCAAGGCTATACCATACAAGTACAATGCTACATACATTTAAAATGGTAAGGAAATACCATTACCGTCTGTTGTCAACATTGCTGATGTTAGTCGAGTCACCAGAAGTGGACGAGTCTTCAACAGAACAACAGAAAATGTGGAGAAACCTTCGGAGGAAGTACCACATAGGCAAGACAATCATCCGACCAATGCTGTTCAAGCGAAAGGAAATGATGAAATCTTGAAGTTAATCCAGAGGAGTGAATACAACATTGTAGATCAATTACTACATACTCCGTCTAGGATTTCTGTTCTTTCCCTGCTATTGAGTTCTGAAGCTCATAGGGAAGCTCTACAGAAAGTTTTGGAACAAGCTTTTGTAGAACCTGGCGTTACAATAAGCCAATTCAACAACATCGTTGCCAACATCTCTGCGGGAACTAGCCTAAGTTTCTGTGATGAAGATCTTCCTGAAGAAAGAGTGGACCACAATCTTCCACTTCACATCTCAGTTGGCTGCATGGGTGATATACTCACAGGAGTCCTAATAGACAACGGATCCTCTCTGAACGTCATGCCGAAATCAACATTGTCAAGATTATCCTTCGAAGATTACCCTCTAAGAAAAAGTCATGTCATCATCAAAGCATTTGATGGATCAAGGAAGTCAGTTTTTGGAGAAGTGGATCTTCCCATAACTATTGGACCTCATACGTTCAAAATCACTTTCCAAGTCATGGATATTCCAGCACAATACAGTTGTTTGCTAGGTCGCCCATGGATTCATGAGGCTGGGGCAATTACTTCAACACTTCATCAGAAACTGAAGTTCATAAGAAATGACAAATTGGTATCCGTATGTGGAGAACGAGCTCTGATCGTCAGCAACCTGTCATCATTCTCCGATATAGAACCAAAAGAAGTTGTTGGAACTAAATTCCAAGCACTTTCCTTGGACAAAGGAAAGGAGAAAGCAACATCTATTTCTTCATACAAAGATGCAATCCAAGTTGTAAAGGATGGCACTACCAGTGGTTGGGGGCACATTAATATTCCTACCAACAATAAGAACAGAACAGGAGTTAGATTCTTTCCAACATCGTCCAAGACTATTCCAGGAATTGAGGTAGTTCTCCCAATTCAAGAAACTTTCCGCAGCGGAGGTTTTCTTCAACCTGTTCAACAAACAGTCAATACCATCGGTACGGAAAACACCGATGAAGAGGAATGGCTATCCTATCTTAACAAAGCAGGGTACAAATCCCTATCAGAGTCTGAATCACCTTGCTGTTATCCGACTAAGGGATCTGAAAGTAAGACTCGACCAAGCAATGACGAAGTTACAAATAGCTTCACCACCAGAAGTCATGGTTCATCAGAAGAAGTTCCTCCTATCCCCGAAGAGACTTGGGATACATTAGGAGAACCAAGCGGAAAATTCGACTACATGGTGAAATACTCCGCTCCTGAAAGTTCAAAAACCTCTTTGGAAGATATCGTTCCAACTGGATGGAATATTGATTACGAGTATGTCATACCCTAATTTTTGACCCCCCTGAGATGGCATATCTTCAGGATTTTTCATCAGGTCAAGACAAGTTCCCAGAGCAGTCACTTCTCCATCTGGTATCCAATCGAGGATGCTCAAAGACAAGAAAGCTCAGGCAAAGGATCAATCAATACAAGGATTAGTCCCTAATACAATCATGAGGCTCAAAGACTTCACTTTTCTCATCTATGATTGATTAGACATCCAGTCATATGAGTACAGGTTTACTCAGGTCACCAGACTAGGGTTTTGAGCCTATCAAGGACTAAAATCAGGGATCACTTTTGGGAAACCCTAAAAAGCCTCAGGGAACCATTCAAAGACATCAATCATCTTCAAATAACTCATATTACAAGATCTACTGGACATCACACTTCAATTCAAAGTCTACAGTCATTATTTTCACATGGTCGACAAATTAGGGTTTTGACCTAATTCACCAAGATAGTTGACTTTTAATCAGGGCATGAATCCAAAACTCAAGACATGATTCAAGAATCTCTACTACCTCAATATAATCCATTTACATCATTCATTTGAGGAAAAGATCTTGTTTCTACACAAAAGCCCAAAAATTCACTTTGTCAGGAAAAAGTCAACTGTGAAGGATCATCATTGACTTTTAAGGTTTTTGGTCAAAAAATGACTTTCAAAGATCAATATCATCAATATATGGATGTCAAAGTCATTTGACCAAAGAAATTCAAAGAAATTCATCAAGGAGCGAAAAGTCGGGAATTAGGGTTTTTGAAGGCATGGTGAGAACTCAAAATTTCACCTACACAACTCAAAAAACTTCCAACATGAAAGTTTTAGATCTTGCAAAATAAAACAACATCTTACAAAGGAACTTTTTTCAAAAGATCAACCATTTATGAAGTTTTGGAAATTTTGAAGTTTAGGTCATAAACACTTAGAAATTTTTCTAAGTGTTTTAACCTAGTTTTCATCCAACTTTGGGCTCATTTTTCACAAATTTCCCAAATGATTCTGAAGAAGACATAAACTAATGATTTGAAGTAGATGTTTAGGGCTTTCCAAATTGTGTTCAACCTTCTCCAAATTCAATTTGAGCTAGGAGTTATGCTTGTTCAAAGTTGGCCTCATGAAGTGAAATTATAGGTCATGTACAATTTGAAACTTTGCAATTTTGTGCATTTTGCTTCACTAAATGATGCTACACGACCTCTAATACATCTGAAGACATGCCATACATTCAAATTCATCATTGCATAAGGATTAGAGAAGATTCCCAAAAACAAAGGCATGTGATTATGTAATGATTGCATTTTTGAATTTATGGCAAATGGTGAATCATCAAGGAATCTTGCTCTAAGCCAATTAGAACTCTCCTCTGAATCAGAAATGTTCCCTAAGATCATGCAAGATCAATGGTTGGGGAAGCTAGCCCGAAAATGCATCATTGCATTTGGGATATTTTCAAACTTTCTTCATGGCTAAGAAACCAAACTCACCTCATTAAGCAAGCTTACTATGATCAATTACTCTGAACCAATTCCCTATAAATAGAGGCCTCATTCTCATTCAGAAACGACACCAAAGCAACTCAATTCCTTGCTTTCTCTTTCTCTTCTCATGCTTATTGTTTTTCAAAGTTCTTTGGCAAGAAGAATCGTTTTCTTCAAACCAGAGCTCATCTTTGGAAAGTAAGCATTCTAACATCTCAAGGGAGGTCATTTGAGGTGATCCAAGCACCTGGATCACTTCTGTAAGTGGAGGAACACCATTGTTGCTCTCACTTTGGAGCATTTGCAGTTGGAGGTCCATGGAGTAATTCAGGAGGTTCTGAGCCAAGCCAATCATCCAGGCACATTCCTCAGGTCATAGTGAAGCTAACCAGATGGCTGCAGCTCATCTGTAACTCAAGAATCAACACCCTCCATGTTCACTTGAAGCTGAAATCGAGGGAGGACCATAGAGCAATTCAGGAGGATTCAAGCTCCAACAAGCATTCAGTTAGCATCATTGAGTCTCAGGGAAGCTATTGAGATCATTCATTCAAGCCCAGGTGCTCTCAATCATCCTCACGACCTCCATTTTCAGAGGTAAGTTCCTGAACCTCACTTCTCTAATTTAAGTACTCTTTGTGAAATAGCTCGATTCTATCTTGTTCAGCATCATCAGAGGATTGAAAACCCTCTATCATCATCCATTTATCTTGCAGTATAGTCATTTAATTTGATTTTGAAATTTTAGGGTTCTTCACGATTTCTGGTAAATTAGTTAGATGTAGTTAATATTAATTCATGTTAGTTACATATTTAGAATCGTGAGTGAATTTAGAGCAAGTTTCATGCTTACATCATTGCAAATGGTTGAGAGTTAAGAGAGTTCAGAAATTTGAATTGATGGAGCTTGAGGTTGAAGACGAAGATGGAGGGTGGCGCCATTTTTCAAATCTCTGAGCAAAGTTTGTTTTATTTTTAATGATAGGCATTCCCTTAACGACTGAACAAACTTGCCCTAGTGGCCTCCCATACGCCCTTAGTATCATCATGCCTCAAGTCTGGGGTTCGAATCCCCCTCGCCCCAGACTTTTTGATTCTTTTATTTTTCAAGGATTTGCAACTTGTTTTGAAACATAACCAAATGAAGGCAAGTCACTATCACCACACGCGCGTTGGCTCAGTGGTGTTTGTTTTGAGTGTGTGGCCTAGAGGGCGTGGGTTCAAACCCTCCAAGGGCCAAAACTATTTTTTTACACACAATTTCTTTCATTTTCTTACAAAACTTCACATATTTATTTAACCTATCAAATTAATTTATTTTCACTTCATTTTTCACACACTTATCATTTAATATACCTATTTTGTGAATAATCAAAAAAATCATAAAAATATTATTTATTTCATATATTTTTATTAGGTTTAAAATAGTATGTTTTAAGTGTTTTCTTAAATACTTTAAATACATATATTCACTTTGTTTCAACCTAATCATTTTGTAAATAAAGTTTATGATAAAACCCTAATTGTTTAGGTCTTAATTAAGTAAAAAATCTTTATTTTTACTTTAATTAAGTTGACTTTTGTCAATTCTCAAAACTGTTTTCAAATCTCCAAATAAATCAAATGATTAGGGTTTTCAAACAACAAAACCTTGTATCATTCAAAATCATTTTCAATTGCTTTTACACCAGTACTGTAAAGTACTGGGCCTCTAATAGAGTGTAAGTCCCAAAAACCTTCTCTTCTTAGCTTGTTTTCAAAACTGTATTTTCAAAATCTTCTTTCAGTTTTCAAAACATTCTTCTGGTATTTGAAGGGCATTATTCCCGGTGAAACTCTTCAGATACCTATGTGACCTTTGTCCATCTTCACTTCTTCTGTTTTCAAAAACCATTAACTGTTTATCCTATATATTCAACTGTTATCCATCAATTACTGGTAAGGCTCTGTACATACTTCTTCAAAGGCCTCCACTCCATCCAGGTTAGGCTTTACAAGCTTTCAATTTACAGTCTTTATTTAAATTACTGTCAAATATAAACTGTACATATATTTGTTTAGAACTACGTTTGAGTATAAACCTTAGGACAGTTAAACTATATATATATTATAGGAATATGGCCTAGGATTGAGAATGTCTTCCCGGTGAAGGCTCTTTCCTAATTAGAGATCTGTAGTTCAAACCCCCAAGATGAATTATTCCCGGTGAAACATCTTGGTAAAAACCTTAGAATCCAAATAATAGGACACATCCACCCAAAGAGGAATTATTCCCGGTGAAACCTCTTACCCATTTGCTTAGAGCCAAAATAAGTTCAAAACTACATAGCTTTCTCTTGTGCTATAACAAGGACCCTCGATTAGCCTCCTCTTGGGCTTTGTACAAGGACCCACAGGCTTCTTAAAAGCATTTCCAGCTTCCTCTTGAGCTTGTATACAAGGACCCATCAGGTTTCTTATAAACATAGGAACAGGTCTTTAGTCACCTTTTAGCCTACCCTGGTGAGTTTCTTCCAATTTAAACCATACTTTAAACAAGCTAAGTTTGTCTCAATTTTGCATTGAGTACACCTTTTGGTATGAGAGACATGGATAGTCTCTGTCACCCTTATCTTCATCAATCTTCCTTAGCAGAGTCTAGGATCCATGTTTGATCATCCTCAGCATTGAGTCAGCCTTCATCTTGGGCTTTAAACAAGAAGTCTCCATTAGATAATCTTTCTGCCATTCATTTCAACAAAATCCCCTGGAAAGGGTTAGCCTCCAACATCTGTCTAAAATAAAATCCCTGGAAAGGGTTAGCTTCCACACATTCCTTCATTTTTATAAAATCCCCTGGAAAGGGTTAGCCTCCAAAGTCAATTAATAAAAAGTCAAAAAAATAAAGATTCATTTCTCTTAGGAGATAATTTCCCCAAAAGAGTCAAAACCCCTGGAAAGGGTCAGCCTCCAAAAACATGATAAAAGTCAGTCTTTTAATAGACAAATTCACCAGCTGAGTCAAAATCCCTGGAAAGGGTTAGCTTCCAAAGAAAAACAGTCTTTTTAATCTCCAGTAGAGTTAAAACCAACAAAAACAGTTAGCCTCAACCTTGGGCTTCATACAAGGCACCAAACAATAAAACTCCCCTGTCAAGAGTCAGCCTCAACCTTGGGCATTGTACAAGGCAGATAATAGAGTCTCCCCAGTGAGTTCTTCATCATTCAGTAGCCACAACCTTGGGCTTTGTACAAGGCAGATAAACCATACTTTCATGTGTCAAAGATTCCTAACACTTAGGATCTTTCCCCATATAGTCATCCATACTCAATTCATTTATTTAAGAGTCCGCCACAACCTTGGGCTTTGTACAAGGCAGAAAATAATGTTTTCCCTAGCTAGAGTCAGCCACAACCTTGGGCTTTGTACAAGGCACATAAAATAGAGTCATTCATTCAATTATCCTCAACAGTTAGCCACAACCTTGGGCTTTGTACAAGGCACATAAATAGAGTCTCCCTCAGTAGAGTCAGCCTCAATTCTGGGCTTTGTACAGAACACCAAATAAAATCCATCAAATAAACACTCTCCAAATAGAGTCAGCCTCAATTCAGGGCTTTGTACAGAACACTAAAATACCCTGTAATTAATCCTCAATGGAGTCATCTCCCAGAGTCAATAATATTAATTAATCAATCAAAAATCCTCAAGCTTGGGCCTCATACAAGCCAGCTAAATTCAAATCTTTTATACAATAGATAGACATAGCTTATCTCTATAGAGAGATATTTTTACTACTCTACCACATTCAAACAAACAAACATTTCAATTTCAATTTCAATCAAAGTCTCCCATTTAGGACTCTGAAAGACATGCTCTGGCACATCCCCAGACTTGTACACTTTCCCTAATTTGGACGAGCATCTTTCTTTCATTTAAGAGGCATCTGACTGGCATACTTGCACACACACAAGTAAGGTCCCCCTCTTGAATGAAATGAATTCAGTTATTCTGTCACTCTTTCAAAATGTTTGTGGTAGAATAGTACAAATACCTCTCTGTAGAGATGATTTCATGTCTCTTTACTATAAACAGAGATTTAATTCCAAGCTTCAACCTTGAGCTTCAAGCAAGGCACCAAAAAAAACAATTATTTTCCCTAGTTAGTTCCCCGAACTACATTAAGCTCTGACTTCCACTAGGGATATGTAGGCATGAGGTTCACAAGGAATCTCAGCGAGCTAATAAAATACCAAAAATAGTCAGTCTGTCTGTCTGTCTGTCTTTTCAAATCAAATCAATTCCTTCTCCTAACACAAAGGAGAAACTTTCCCAATCAATAGCAGCAAACACAATCACCATGACACAGAGAAGGTTCCTGTTGAGTACTACAGATATGTAGGGTGTTTAAACACTTCCCTATGTATAACCGACCTCCCGGACTCCAGAATTTCTAGTCTAGGTGAAATCCCCACACTTAGCAAACTCCTAGGGTTTAGTTGAGATCTTTTTTTCCCTTTCCTACTCGTAGGACAATAAGAAAGTTCGTGTGATATCGTAGGAAGAACTGAAATAAAATTCATCCCGCCACGGGCGCATTCTCCTTCCAAATTTCGCGTGAAGGGTCTAGCGTGCCGTCCTCCCAAGTGAAACGGGGAGGTAAAAGAAAACGACACCACAGAGTACCTCTCTCAGCCAAAAGAGATGTATAACCCTTGCTATTCATCATCATCGACTGGTGAAATCATCATTGAGGATTATATCCCCAAGTCACCTTCCGAGGCTACGGATCTAGAGTTCACATATCTAGTCAATGCCATCTTGGGAGAAGAGCAAGACCAAAATACAGAAGAGGATGATCTCGAAAGTGTCTCCGATAATGAGTCTCTCCATTCAGAAGATTGGAAGTTTCCTCAAAAGAAAGACCGACATACTCCACTTGGAAATGGGTATGCTCACACCGCTCAGTCTGCTGAAGTAGAAGAAGATCGTCTGAGTGTTGCAAAGATAGTGGTTGGTAAATCAAGACCTACCATAGGCCAGCTTAAGCCTAAGGTTCCAGATTACCTAGTGCACAATGGGGTTCGCCACTATTGGACAGCTGTTGAAGTTACAACTGTTGTTCGTACTCCTAAGTAGGAACTTTCACCGTTATTTTGTCCTCTCACCATAGCCCAGGGTGAAGAGATGTTTCATAGGGCTTTGCATTTTACTATTTCTTAGGAAAATGTCCCTCTTTGCTTCGCCCAAAGCAATAGAGTTTTGTTTTATAGGGTCTTTGTTTCAAGAAATGACTGTCAATAAATAAAAATGTCATTCTATTCCTTCGTTTAGTTTTTCCTTTTCTTTTTTTCGGAAATTGGTAATCCTAAAAAACACCCCTAAAAAACATCAAAAAATTCCATTAACTGCATACACCGAGTCTTCCCTCGTTGTCTAAATAAAATTTATCACACATATGCAAATTAATCATAAAATACCCCGTTGAAACGTGCGATCGTATGACTTCTCCAAGCTTTGAGTTTCCTGTATTCGAGGCAGAGGAAGAAGAAGACGAAGAAATATCAAAGGAAATTTCACGATTACTTCAACAAAAGGAAGAGGCCATTCAGCCATACAATGAGCCTCTAGAGATCATTAACCTTGGTTCCGATGGAAACAGAAAAGAGGTTAAGATTGGAGCTTCGCTTAGTTCAGAGATCAGAGAGAGTTTGATACAACTGCTCAAAGAATTCTCAGATGTCTTCGCTTGGTCTTATCAAGATATGCCAGGGTTGGATACCAGTATAGTGGAGCATCACTTACCACTAAAAGCAGAATGCCCTCCGGTCAAGCAAAAATTGAGAAGAACTCATCCGGAGATGGCCATGAAAATCAAAGAGGAAGTTCAAAAGCAGATCAACGCAGGTTTCCTCGTCACTTCAGAATACCCTCAGTGGTTAGCTAACATTGTTCCCGTTCCTAAGAAATACGGAAAAGTCCGCATGTGCGTCGACTACAGAGATTTGAACAAAGCTAGCCCTAAGGATGATTTTCCTTTACCACATATTGATATGTTGGTAGAAAGTACAGCAAAATCCAAAGTTTTCTCGTTCATGGACGGATTTTCAGGATACAACCAAATCAAAATGGCACCTGAAGACATGGAGAAAACAACTTTCATCACCCCCTGGGGCACGTTCTGCTATCGTGTTATGCCTTTTGGACTAAAGAACGCAGGGGCAACTTATGAAAGGGCCATGACTACACTTTTCCACGACATGATGCATAAAGAAGTGGAAGTCTATGTGGACGACATGATTGCCAAATCAAAAAATGAAGAAGATCACATACAGAATCTGACAAAGTTGTTTCAACGCTTACGGAAGTTTCAGCTTCGCCTGAACCCCAACAAGTGTACCTTTGGTGTCTACTCAGGAAAACTCCTTGGTTTCATTGTCAGCAAACGAGGAATTGAAGTTGATCCAGACAAAGTCAAGGCAATTCAAGAAATGCCTTCACCCAGAATCGAGAAACAAGTTAGAGGATTTCATGGACGTCTGAATTACATCTCGAGATTCATATATCTCATGACTGCAACTTGCGCTCCTATTTTTAAACTTCTACGGAAAAATCAAAGTTGCGTCTGGACAGACGATTGTCAGAAAGCGTTCGACAGCATTAAGGAATATCTGCTCGAACCACCCATTTTGTCTCCTCCAGTGGAAGGAAGACCTTTGATAATGTACTTAACCGTCTTAGAAGACTCCATGGGTTGTGTCCTTGGACAGCAAGACGAGACAAAGAGAAAAGAGCATGCCATTTACTACCTAAGCAAGAAATTCACTGACTGTGAATCTCGCTACTCCATGCTCGAGAAGACGTGTTGTGCTTTGGCCTGGGCTGCCAAGCGTCTCCGCCAGTACATGATTCGACATACTACTTGTTTGATCTCTCATATGGATCCAATCAAGTACATCTTTGAGAAGCCTGCCTTAACCGGGAGAATTGCCCGTTGGCAGATGTTGTTATCAGAATATGACATTGAGTATCACGCATAGAAAGCCGTGAAAGGAAGCATTCTAGCTGAGCACCTGGCTCACCACCCACTCAATGGTCATGAATCAACCAGTTTCGACTTTCCGGACGAGGACGTCATGTACCTCAAGATGAAAGATTACGATGAGCCACTACCAGACGAAGGACCTGAGATAGGATCCCAGTGGGGCTTAATCTTTGACGGAGCTGTCAACGCTTATGGACGAGGAATTGGGGCAATCATTGTTACACCTCAAGGTACCCATATTCCATTTACTGCCAGATTAACTTTCAATTGCACAAACAATGAGGCCGAATATGAAGCTTGCATCATGGGTCTCGAAGAAGCCGTGGATCTAAGAATCAAACACTTGGATGTATACGGAGATTCTGGTTTGGTCATCAATCAAATCAAAGGAGAATGGGAAACACGCCAACCAGGGCTAATCCCTTACAAAGACTACGCAAGAAGATTGTTACCATTCTTCGACAGGGTAAATTTTCATCACATTCCTCGCGAAGAAAACAACTTGGCTGATGCATTAGCCACACTCTCTTCCATGATTAAGATATATCATTGGAATGACATTCCTCGGATCGATGTTATGCGCCTGGATAGGCCCGCTCATGTTTTCACAGTAGAAGCAATCATCGACGACAAACCGTGGTATCACGACATCAAGAACTTTCTTCAAAAGCAAGAGTACCCTCTTGGGGCGTCAAAGAAAGATAGAAAGACTTTGAGAAAGTTAACTTGTAGATTCTTCCTGAATGAAGATGTTCTGTACAAGAGAAACTTCGACATGGTTCTGCTCAGATGCGTTGACAGAAAAGAAGCAGAAGTACTCATGAGAGAAATACATGAAGGTTCCTTTGGTACTCACACATATGGACATACCATGACAAGGAAAATACTGAGAGCAGGATATTATTGGCTGACGATGGAGTCAGATTGCTACCAGTACGCAAAGAGGTGTCACAAATGTCAGATCTACGCCGATAGAATTCATGTGCCACCATTTCTTCTCAACATACTCTCTTCCCCTTGGCCTTTCTCCATGTGGGGAATCGACATGATTGGAATGATCGAGCCAAAAGCGTCCAACGGACATCGCTTCATCTTGGTAGCTATAGACTATTTCACCAAGTGGGTTGAAGCAGCTTCATATGCAAACGTTACAAGACAAGTTGTCGTCAGGTTTATCAAGAATCATATCATCTGTCGCTATGGCATTCCTAGCAAGATAATCACTGACAATGGGTCAAATTTGAATAACAAAATGATGAAGGAGCTTTGTGAAGAATTCAAGATTGAACATCACAATTCATCTCCTTACAGACCAAAGATGAATGGAGCTGTAGAAGCAGCTAACAAAAACATCAAGAAAATCGTTCAGAAGATGGTCATCACTTACAAAGAATGGCATGAAATGCTCCCGTATGCTCTTCATGGTTACCGTACATCAGTATGTACTTCGACTGGAGCAACTCCTTTCTCCCTTGTATATGGCATGGAGGCAGTCCTACCTATAGAGGTTGAGATTCCATCGGTGAGAGTCTTGATGGAAGCAAAATTAACAGAAGCCGAGTGGTGTCAAAGCAGATTTGATGAATTGAACTTAATCGAAGAAAAGCGCATGACAGCTTTATGCCACGGTCAGCTATATCAACAAAGAATGAAGAAAGCTTTCGACAAAAAGGTTCGACCTCGCACAATCAAAGAAGGCGACCTTGTACTCAAAAAGATTCAATCTTTTCTCACAGATTCCAGAGGGAAATGGACTCCCAATTATGACGGCCCCTACGTGGTCAAGAGAGCTTTCTCAGGAGGAGCCTTAATACTCACGACTATGGATGGAGAAGAATTCACCCGTCCTGTGAACATCGACGCAGTCAAGAAATACTTTGCCTAAATAATCAAAAGAACAGCTCGCTAAGTTGAAAACTCGCAAAGAGCGACTTAGGCAAAAAAAGAGCGTCTCGGTGAATCGAAAACCCGAAAGGGCGATTCAGGCAAAAGTTAGGGACATAAAAAAATAAATAATCAATCCCGGTAGACTTAAAACCCGAAAGGGGTAGTTTACGCAAAAGTTAGGGATATATGACAAGTAACTGTGTTCAGGACAAACTTGATCATTCAAAAATCCATAGCGGAGTATTCATCAGCAGTAGGTCATCTTCTACGAAGCACGAATACAGCGCAACTCGGAGTGGAAGGGAAAGATAACGGTCGTCACGTTTCATCGTAGCCCTTTTCCCAAAAAATTACCAATTTCCAACTTTGTAAATACTCCATAGAATCAAGCATTTGGCTGATTCCCCATGAGGTCGCTTTGCGAACATCTCCCGATGACGGATCTTCACTTCAATTTATATTACTCATTTCGGACAGCGGACAACTGATAACCAGGTATTCCCGACAGAGTTCGAACTACAAGAAGAGGACATCTTCTGATCAACAAGATTCAAGCCGTATCATAGGATTTTACATCCGCGACAATTCTATTCACTTTCACTTTACATTTTATATTTGTTATAATATTCATGCATACATTATAACTGCATAGTCGAGTCAGGCTTTGATCATGTGAATGCCCGAGTCATTAATGCATATACTCAAGATTCCCCTGCAAAGTTGTGAAAGGGTTTTTCTTCTTCATAAAGAAGGTTCATACACCCAAATTCCCCAAGCAAGTCAACAAATGGTAGTCTCCCTCAAAGAGATAGTTTGTTCACTTTTGGAATTCCCCAACTGAGAATCTCTTGCAGAGCGACGCTCGACAATCTTCTTCAAATAAGATAGTTTGTTTCGCATTTTGGAATTCCCCACAGGGTCGATGAGCGGTTCTCTTCTCCAAGAAGTGTGGATTCCCCGACATAATTGATAAGTGGTAGTTTTTCCTCCTGGAAAACAGTTTGGTATTTCCCCAGCAGGGTCAAGAGATGCCACTCTTCGTCAAAGGAAACAGTTTGGTATTTCCCCAGCAGGGTCAAGAGATGCCACTTTTTGTCAAAGAAAATAATTGGGAATCTCCCCAGCAGATCGACAAATGATCCCCAGCGGAGTCAGTGAATGGCAGTCTCTTTCGGCAAAAGACAGTTCACTCACTTTTTCGGACAAAAATAACGAATAGCAGCCTTCTTCATGAAGACAGTTCGTTTCGCTTAAAGATTCCTCAACAAAGTCAGCAAATGGCAGTCTCTTTCATCAGAAGACAGTTTGCTCACTTTCTTTCACGAAAGGATCAACAAATGGCAGTCTCTCCCAGTAGAAGACGGTTTGTTCCCCTAGCAATTGGCAAATGGCAGTCTTTCCCCAAGGAAAGACAGTTTGTCTGTTAAACATTCAAGAGGTCGATGAATGTTGGTTTTCACCCCGAAAACAGTTCGTCTGCTTTCAAGCAAAGTCATTAGCCCCTCAAAAGAGCGCGGGACCATATGACGATGCTTCAAAAACGTCAAGTTGAAAGGAGGGATGGTGAAGTTTCTTTATTTACCGTCAAATGGTATCTTACCTCCAAGTGCTGGTAACAAGTTTGATGAGGAGACAAACCTTTGAAGTTTCTTTATTTACCGTCAAATGGTATCTTACCTCCAAGTGCTGGTAAGAAGTTTGATGAGGAAACAAACCCTTGAAGTTTCTTTATTTACCGTCAAATGGTATCTTACCTCCAAGTGCTGGTAAGAAGTTTGATGAGGAAACAAACCTTTGAAGTTTCTTTATTCACCGTCAAATGGTATCTTACCTCCAAGTGCTAGTAAGAAGTTTGATGAGGAAACAAACCCTTGAAGTTTCTTTATTTACCGTCAAATGGTATCTTACTTCCAAGTGCTGGTAAGAAGTTTGATGAGGAAACAAACCCTTGAAGTTTCTTTATTTACCGTCAAATGGTATCTTACCTCCAAGTGCTGGTAAGAAGTTTGATGAAGAAACAAATCTATGGAAATTTTCTCTTTATCTGAGATATTGTCCAAACACGACTGAGACCAGTTTCGAGATATGGACATCCGAAACAAGGGGGAGGTTGTTTGCCTTTTTCTAAGTGTCAACACTTAGTTAAAAGGGATGGATTGCGCATCCTACACTGCTATCCATTCGCCAGAATCTGCATCAAGTATTTCTACAGGAGTTTGTCTCCTCATCCCCCGCCAAGTGCGACAACGGGATCAAGTCATGCAAGGATTTTTTATCAATTACAACATCTCAGGAGCGCCCAAAATTCGGGCATTCTTTGATATTTAAGTCTCTTTCACGCAGGAGAGATCGAGATATCAATCTCTCTCCCTCCAGATAAAAGAAACTTAAATAGGGGCATCTGTCATACCCTAATTTTTGACCCCCCTGAGATGACATATCTTCAGGATTTTCATCAGGTCAAAGCAAGTACCTAGAGCAGTCACTTCTTCATTTGGCATTTAATCAAGGATGTTCAAAGACAAGAAAACTCAGGCAAAGGATCAATCAGTAGAAGGATTAGTCTCTAACATAATCATAGGACTCAAGAGCTTCATTTTTTTTCACCTATGATTGATTAGACACCCAGTCCTCTGAGTACAGATTTACTCAGGTCACCAGACTAGGGTTTTTGAGCCTATCAAGGACTGAAATCAGGGATCACCTTTGGGAAACCCTAAAAAGCTCCAGGACATCTATAAAAGACTTCAATCATCTTCAAATGATCCATACAATAAGATCCACTGGACATCACACCTCAATTCAAGATCCACAGTCACCAATTTCATCTGGTCGACAATTAGGGTTTTTTAACCTAATTCATCTGGATAGTTGACTTTTAATCAGGGCATGGATCCAAAACTCAAGACATGATTCAAGAACCTCTGCTACCTCAATATAACCCATTTACATCACTTATTTGAGGAGAAGATCTTAATTCCACACAAAAGTCCAAAATCTCACCTTATTTGGAAAAAGTCAACTGTATGGGATCACCTTTGACTTTTAAGATTTTTGGTCAAACCATGACTTTCAAGGATCAATATCATCAATATATGGATATTAAAGTCATTTGACCAAAGAAATTCAAGAAGAATCTTCAAGGAGCAAAAAGTCGGGAATTAGGGTTTTTGAGGGCATTGTGGGAACTCAAAATTTCACCTACACAACTCAAAAAACTTCCAACATGAAAGTTGTAGATCTTGCAAAATAAAACAACATCTTACAATGGAACTTTTTTCAAAAGATCATTCATTTAAGAGATTTGGGAATTTTGAAGTTTTAGGTCATTTTTCAACTTTGGCCTCATTTAAGAGATTTTAGGTCATTTAAGAGATTTGGGAATTTAACCTAGTTTTCTTCCAACTTTGGCCTCATTTTTCACAAATTTGCCAAAGGATTCTGAAGGAACCATAAACTAATGATTTGAAGTAGATGTTTAGGGCTTTCCAAATTGTGTTCAACCTTCTCCAAATTCATTTTGAGCTAAGAGTTATGCTTGTTCAAAGTTGGCACCATGAAGTAAAATTATAGGTCATGCATCATTTTTGAACTTTGCAATTTTGTGCACATGACCTCACTTATGGATGCTACACGACCCATAACACATCTGAAAACATGCCATGCATCCAAATTCATCATTGCATAAGGATTAGAGAAGATTCCCAAAAACAAAGGCATGTGATTATGTAATGATTGCATTTTTGAATTTATGGCAAATGATGAATCATCAAGGAATCTTGTTCTAAGCCAATTAGAACTCTCCTCTGAATCAGAAATGTTCCCTTAGATCATACAAGATCAATGGTTGGGGAAGCTAGCCCGAAAATGCATCATTGCATTTAGGATCTTTTCAAATTTTATTCTTGGCTAAGAAACCAAACTCACTACACTAAGCAAGCTTGCTATGTTTAATTGCTCTGAGCCATTTGCCTATAAATAGAGGGCTCTTTCTCATTCAGAAAACACACCAAAGCAACCATATTCCTTGCTTTCTCTTTCTCTTCTCATGCTTATGGTTTTTCAAAGTTCTTTGGCAAGAAGAATCGTTTTCTTCAAACCAGAGCTTATCTTTGGAAAGTAAGCATTCTAACATCTCAAAGGGGTTCATTTGAGGTGATCCAAGCACCTGGATCACTTCTGTAAGTGGAGGAACGCCATTGTTGCTCTCACTTTGGAGCTGTTGCAGTTGGAGGTCCATAGAGCAATTCAGAAGGTTTCCAACAAAGCCAAGCATCCAGACGTGTTCCTCAGGTCATAGTGAAGCTGTTCAGATGGCTGAAACTCATCTGTAACTCAAGATTCATCACTCTCCATGTCCACTTGAAGCTCAAATCGAGGGAGGTCCATAGAGCAATTCAGGAGAATTGAAGTTACAATAAGCATTCAGTTAGCATCACTGAATCCCAAGGAAGCTTTTAGGATCATTCATACAAGCCCAGGTGCTCTCTATCATCCTCACGACCTCCATTTTCAGAGGTAAGTTTCTGAACTCTATCTCTTTAATTTAAGTACTCTTTGTGATAAAGCTCGATTCTATCTTGTTCAGCATCATCAGAGGATTGAAAACCCTCTATCATCATTCATTTATTCATCTTGTTTGTCATTTAATTTAAAATTTAGGGTTCATGTGTTCTTAGAGTTCTCTGAGAAATTAGGTAGCTATAGTTAATATAGATAAATGTTAGTTACATATCTGGGTTCGTGAGGAAATTTAGAGCAAGATTGATGTTTACATCATGCCATTTAGTTGAGAAACCAGAGAGGTAGAAATTTGAAAATCTTTGAGCTCGAGGAAGAAGATGACTATGGTGGCGCGCGAAATTCAAATCCATGGGATAGGTTTATTTTATTTTGAATGGTATGCGTCAAATTCATCGTTTGCCCTAGTGGCCTCACATACGCCCTTAGTCTCCTCATGCCTCAAGTCTGGGGTTCGAATCCCCCTCGCCCCAGACTTTTTGTTTCTTTTATTTTTCTATGATTTACCACTTGTTTGAAAATATAATGAACTGGATGTGTGTTATAATCACCAAGCGCACGTTGGCTCAGTGGTGTTATTTTGAGCTGGTGACTTAAAGGGCGTGTGTTCAAACCTTGGAGGAGACAAACCCAATTTTTTTACCACTATTTTTCTTTGTTTTATTCACAAACTTCACACAATTATTTAACCTATCAAAAATATCCATTTTCACCTCATTTTACACACACTTGTTATTTAATATACCTATTTTATGAATAATCAAAAAAATCATAAAAATATTATTTATTTCATGTATTTTAATTAGGTTTAAAATAGTATGTTTTAAATGTTTTCTTAAATACTTTAAAATATATATTTTCATTTTGTTTTAACCTAATTACTTTGTGAATAATTTTATGATAAAACCCTAATTATTTAGGTCTTAATTAGGTATAGATTTCATCTTTGCCTTAATTAAGTTGACTTTTGTCAATTTGCAAAACTGTTTTCAATCTCCGATCAAACAGATGATTAAGGTTTTCAAACAACAAAACCTTATATCATTTCAATCATTTTCAACTGTTTCTCATAAACAATAAATCATTTTTTTTAAGTGGGCCTCTATTAGAGTGTAAGACCCAACACCTTTTTTTCTTTTCATAGTTTGTTTTACAAAACTGTATTTTCAAAATCTCCTTTCTGTTTTCAAAACATTCTTCTGGTATTTGAAGGGCATTATTCCCGGTGAAACTCTTCAGATACCTATGTGACCTTTGTCCATCTTCACTTCTTCTGTTTTCAAAAACCATTAACTGTTTATCATATATATATTCAACTGTTATCCATCAATTACTGGTAAGGCTTTGTACATACTTCTTCAAAGGCCTCCACTCCATCCAGGTTAGGCTTTACAAGCTTTCAATTTACAGTCTTTATTTAAATTACTGTCAAATATAAACTGTGCATATATTAGTTTAGAACTATGTTTGAGTATAAACCCTAGGACAGTTAAACTATATATATATATTATAGGAATATGGCCTAGGATTGAGAATGTCTTCCCGGTGAAGGCTCTTTCCTAATTAGAGATCTGTAGTTCAAACCCCCAAGATGAATTATTCCCGGTGAAACATCTTGGTAAAAACCTTAGAATCCAAAAATAGGACACATCCACCCAAAGAGGAATTATTCCCGGTGAAACCTCTTACCCATTTGCTTAGAGCCAAAATAAGTTCAAAACTACATAGCTTTCTCTTGTGCTATAACAAGGACCCTCGATGACCCTCGATTAGCCTCCTCTTGGGCTTTGTACAAGGACCCACAGGCTTCTTAAAAGCATTTCCAGCTTCCTCTTGAGCTTGTATACAAGGACCCACCAGGTTTCTTATAAACATAGGAACAGGTCTTTAGTCACCTTTTAACATACCCTGGTGAGTTTCTTCCAATTTAAACCAGACTTTAAAACAAGCTAAGTTCGTCTCAATTTTACATTAAGTACACCTTTTGGAATGAGAGACATGGACAATCTCTGTCACCCTTATCTTCATCAATTTTCCTTAGCAGAGTCTAGGATCCATGTTTGCTTATCCTCAGCAAGTGTCAGCCTTCATCTTGGGCTTTAAACAAGAAGTCTCCACTAGATAATCTTTTTCCATTCATTTTAACAAAACCCCTGGAAAGGGTTAGCCTCCAAATCACATTCTTTCATCTTAATAAAAACCCCTGGAAAGGGTTAGCCTCCAAAATCACTTCTTCAAAAACCAAAGATTCATTTCTCTTAGGAGATAATTTCCCCAAAAGAGTCAAAACCCCTGGAAAGGGTCAGCCTCCAAAAAACATGACAAAAATCAGTCTTTTAACAGACAATTTCTCCAGCTGAGTCAAAACCCATGGAAAGGGTTAGCTTCCAAAAATCAGTCTTTTAATAAATAAATCCCTCAATAGAGTCAAAATCCAACAAAAACAGTTAGCCTCAACCTTGGGCTTCATACAAGGCACCAAAACAATAAAACTCCCCTGTTAATAGTCAGCCTCAACCTTGGGCAATGTGCAAGGCAGATAATAGAGTCTCCCCCAGTGAGTCCTTCATTGTTCAGTAGCCACAACCTTGGGCTTTGTACAAGGCAGATAAACCATATTTCATGTGTCAAAGACTCCTAACATCTAGGACCTTTTCCCATAGAGTCATCCATACTCAGTTCATTTAAGAGTCCGCCACAACCTTGGGCTTCATACAAGGCAGAAAATAATATTTCCCCTAGTTAGAGTCAGCCTCAATTCTGGGCTTTGTACAGAACACCAAATAAAACCCATCAAAATAGATTTTCCCTAAGTAGAGTCAGCCTCAATTCTGGGCTTTGTACAGAACATAAAAATCCCTTGTAAATTAATCCCCAGTGGAGTTTTCTCCCAGAGTCATAATAATAATCAATCAATCAAAAAGCCTCAAGCTTGGGCCTCATACAAGCCAGTTAAAAATCAAATCTTTTATACAGTAGATAGACATAGCTTATCTCTATAGAGAGATCTTTCCTCTATCTCACGACATTCAAACAAACAAACATTACATTTCATTTTAATGAAGTCTCCCATTTAGGATTTTGAAAGGCATGAGCTGGCAGTAAAACCCAGACATGTGGTAACTTTCCCTAATTTGGATGAACATCTTTCTTTCATTTAAGAGGCATTTGACTGGTAGACTTGCACATACACAAGTAAGGTCCCCCTCCTGAATGAAATGAATTCAGTTATTCTGTCACTCTTTTAATGTTTGTGGTGGAATAGTAGAAATACCTCTCTATAAAGATGACTTCATGTCTCTTTACTGTAAACAGAGATTTAATTCAAGCTTCAACCTTTTAATGTTCCCCGAACTACATTAAGCTCTGACTTCCATTAGGGATATGTAGGCATGAGGTTCACAAGGAATCTCAGCGAGCTAATAAAATACCAAAAATAGTCTGTCTGTCTGTCTGTCTTTCTTTTATTCAATTCAATTCCTTCTCCTAATACAAAGGAGAAACTTTCCCAATAATCATTAGCAGCACAAACACATTTAGACACAGAGAAGGTTCCTGTAGAGTACTACAGATATGTAGGGTGCTTAAACAATTCCCTATGTATAACCGACCTCCCGGACTCCAGAATTTCTAGTCTAGGTGTAAATCCCCACACTTAGCAAACTCCTAGGGTTTAGTTGAGATCTTTTTTTCCCTTTCCTACTCGTAGGACAAATAAGAAAGTTCGTGTGATATCGTAGGAAGAACTGAAATAAAATTCATTCCGCCACGGGCGCATTCTCCTTCCAAATTTCGCGTGAAGGGTCTAGCGTGCCGTCCTCCCAAGTGAAACGGGGAGGTAAAAAAAAAACGACACCACAGTAACATCCAATTTCGGATGTTTAACCGTGACTTTAATTTGGATCAAGAAGAAGTTGCTACGTATTTGCATTTTAACAATGCACCAATTGCTCATCGCACAATCTTTCAAGAACTCAATGGCCGACCTTGGGAGCAACTCGCTTTTGAATTTTGGTTTAATCTGACTGGCGAAAATGCTACCGGTTGGAGGAATCTTCATGCTTCTCATATTCAAAATCCCGCTATACGTTATTTTCAACGTGTTTTGGGTAACACTATTTTTGCAAGATCCAACAACCACAAGGTAAACCAAAATGAGTTATTTTTCTTATACTGTGCGCTAAATAATATCCGTTCCAACACATCCAAGGCTGCATCAACGCTCCCGCTACAAACCCCTTCCTGTTTGGCAGTATTATTACCACCTTGGCCTGTGCCTTAGGTCTCGCTGACGACCTCATCTCCCTTTCTCATCTCATGATGCCTGCTCAGTCCCTCGATCTCACTTACTGCCGTGACTCTCACTTGGTTTCACCCCGTCATGATGGCCGTTTCACTCTGGTCGTCAACAAAGTTCCGATTCCAAATGTCATCCTGCCATGCCCCGAGCAAATCAACATCCGTTATATTCAGCGTTGGAGACTTATTAATGAAGTTCCTCAAGAAAACCAACCTGAACATCCTAATGAGCCGGTGGATGATATGGAACAAGAGTTCAACCAAGCAAATGCTGATTTCAACCAACCTCCTCAACATAATCCTCCGCCTATTACTCTCGAAGCCATGCATGCTGCAATTCAACGACAAGACCAACTTTTTCAAGCTATGCAGACAAATCAAAATGAAACATTAAGGCTTATTCGAGAAATGCAACAAGAGCACCGTGACTACGCTATTAGGACCGAAGGCCAATACAATGAAATAGCTACACACTTGAATGATCTTAACATTCGTGCCAATGGCTCTCCTACTAATAGACGTCGACGTGTTCGTACAAGAGGCGCAAGCAGTTCTCGCAACCGCAACAACGAGGAGTAGTTCACATGCATTGAGGACACTGAATCATTTAAGTTTGGGGAGTCGTATTACTCGCTTTAGTATCATTTCTTTTATTTCCTTTCCTTGTAACGTTTCTTTTCAAATTCAATAAAGCATATTTATGGAATTTTAAGTCTTATATGTATATTTCCGTGGCTATTATAATTTTTTCCATTTTCTTGAGCCATAACAAAATTTTTTCCACCAAAACGATAAACACATAACCCCGCACGTTCGAGAAGTACGAAGCTACTTACCTTATACATTGAAAGATTCGAGACAATACCCTTATCGTCCCGACACTCTAAAACCCCCGAGTGTGCGTAACCGATTTGAATACCCTTTATACCGAAACCATCGACTTTAATTTTGAAGTAACCCTTATTCGTTTATTCTAGCAGTCGGCACCGTCTTGGACACCAACTACGCAGAGAGTCGATAAATATAAGTGTATGATCCATATAATTATAGTTATATGCTTAACTGCTAATAGAAATGTACCTACTAAGTAAGGTGATCCTCACACGATCATTTAACCTAACGGTCACAAATCTCAAATACAAAAAAAAAACTAAAACTCATTGTCGATTGGTTCAGAAGTTACCTGGTACTGAACTTGGTAGGAAGGACTGTGGTCCGATTCCCCACAATCCACAAATGAGCACTAAGGAGTATACCACGTAAATGTGCCAGAACTCCATTAAAAGGATCATAGTCACTAACCGGTTACTCTGCTATGTGCGTGTCAAGATAATGGGCTTAATGTGATTGCGCGTGAATGAAACGGGCAAAACAAGATGATGAGTCAAGGTCAAGCTATGATGGCATGATTCGGATTGGTATGCACGCTGGGAATTGTCTAGTGTCGCTACTGTAAGTTTATTGCTAGGATCTACCTCATAAGTTTCAAACGAAAACACTCTGTAGCTGAGTATAACTTGAACGACGTGTTGGAAATGTAGTTCATTTCACTGTCCTCTGATTTTTATCTTACTATTTGCTTGAGGACAAGCAAAGGTTCAAGTCTGGGGGAATTTGATAACACGATTTTATATCGTATATTTAGCTTAAAATCCATAAGTATTATTAGCATTTTTCTTTAATTATATTATTTTATTGTGATATTATGCGGGTATTTACGATGTTTCAGGTTTTACGCTCATATTGAGACTATTCGTGAAAAGGAAAGAAATGGAGCTAAATTCATTGCTATTTATGCCTAAAAGATGAAAAAGGGTGTTGAAGTAAGAAAGGGGTGCAAATAAGACCAAATTGTGCAAAGTACAAGTCCAGCCCACGAAGGAACCATTTGCGCGTGGCCCAACTCATTCCAGCATGTGGAGACGCACGTCTCCAACGTCTCTCTGCCACGTCATCAAGAGGAGACGCCCGTCTCCAACTGCCCCCTAGATCCTCTCCACTTGAGACGCACGTCTCAAGTTGTTCAACAGGTCTTCCCTAAAAAGTGGAGACGCACGTCTCCAATTCCAAGTCAAGAACTCCCTCTTTTCACGCATTCCAACTGCAGTCCCTCATCTATAAATAGAGGCTGATACTTCAGTGTAAAGGGTCCGAATTTCTGCTAACGAAGTGCTGCCGAATTTACTCTTCAAGCATTTATTTTCCTGCCTTTCATTTAACTGCTTTCATTTTCTCACAACAATTTCTACACCGGAAATTGTTGTGAACCTTTTATAGATCTAGCCTTACGTTAGATTTATTTTTACCTTCCTTGTTTTAATTCCTGCCAAATAATTTCCGAAGAACGATCCAGCCAACCTGTGGTGGAAGTTCGAGTACTTCAAGATTCAATTCATTTCAGATTAATTTTATTTCAGGTTTATTATTTACCGCCTTTATTTATATTATTATTGCATGATATATTGTATGCCATTTAACATGCCTTTTATTATGAATCAAATTAATTTATGCATGTTTAACCGTATTAATATGTTTGGCTAATTAATTAAGATATCAGTATGTAGAGTAAGTTAACCGTGGGATCCGAAATAAATTGGCTAAATTATGTTTTATTAAATATCACTTGTTTTTGGTTTGTATGTCTAATTTAATTAGTAAGTCTTAAAATCAATAGAGCGAAAGTTTGAGGTCTTAAGACGGTCAAAAGTTGAAATCAATAGAGCGAAAGTTTGAGATCTTTAACTGGATAGTAGATATAGGACATTAGTTTTAAGGATGGCGAAAGCGTATTAAAACTAATTAGAACTTATTTATTTTCAAAAAGTGTTTTTAAACCCGACACGGGATGACGAAAGCGTACGTTAGGGATATTAGCATGATCCGAGTCAACAGAGCGAGAGTTTGAGATTAGGAGATTTAAGTAGATAACGACTTCATAAAACAAGCATTTTATTAACTATGTTGTTTCCAAAAAGCTTTTCTAAATCTAATGGGATGGCGAGAGCGTACATTACGAGTTAGGAGAGTAGTCTAAATCAACAGAGCGAGAGTTTTAGAGGAGGACTTTTAATCAATAGAATTAATAAAGATTTTTAATCCAATTAATGCATTATGTAACACCCTTCTAATACCCCGCATAATATTAAACAATAATCAGAGTAAAACATGAAAAGGGCATTACAACTTCCATATAATCAAAATAATACTCATGTCATGCCATAAAAAGGAACGTTAAACTCAAATATCATTCAGATCGTCATGTCAACACAGCGGAAATATATTTAACATCTGAACAATGCAACATCCAAGTCATAGGCTTAAAACACCACCATAATAAAATACTGAAGTAAAAAGAGTTCCACAAATAACTCTAAACAACGTCCCCAGTGTTACACGACCAGAGCATGACACAGACCCAACTGACTCTAACGAACTACTTGACGAGCTAATCCTCACCAAGTACAAGAGCTACTCCTCAATCTGAAAAATAACAACAGTAAGGGTGAGTCTCATTCACATTTAACTAATGTTATAAGATATAGATAATAAAGTATCATTTCACATGCCATTCACCTTATCGCAGTTACGATCAGATTCAAACCATACAATCAGTAAGCAAACAACCAATCACACATATTATAACATTGGACAATCTTCCATTCATGTTATAATAGCACAAATAGCCTAATGCAATGCAACTACATGCATGTGGTACCAAAATCTAGGATAACCCAACTCACCGACCCACCATCGTCAAGGATACGGTAACACCCACTCACTAATTCCACACAATGGGAATTAGCTACCACTGGTCCACCATCGTCAAGGACCAGCCACAAAATGATTATGAATGCATGCATCAACCATAACATGCTCATCACCCACATAAATCGACCAAATGTCATAATCATCAATTACCATAATAAATGGCCACACACAATCATACTATTCCTCAATCATAGTAAAACACATATTTTACACCAACAATATATGTATAGCAAACACCGGTTACAACCACAACATCATACAGGTAAAACATTCATTAGTGTACCTATAAGCATAAACCACCACAACCAAATAAAATCGAGTATTTTAAATAATTTCGAGTCACAACTCAAAAACATCATTTTATTATGTAAATTATCTGATTAGCTTCACCATGCTCGAAACGGCACCAAAATCCGGTTTACGGTTTAAAAATTACACATTTTTAAACTTTCAAAATGGCCTGTCACCAACAACACGCGGCGCCAACCTTGGTTCGCGACGCGAACTGAGCGAGTCAAAAATTCCTAACATTCTGCCAAGCACTGCGCGGCGCAAACATTTGTTTGCGGCGCAAAATGCGAAAAGAAGTACGCCTTCGCGGCGCGGCCATATGCTCGCGGCGCGTACTGAACACAACAAAACTTCCTGGCTTTCTGCCAAGCAGTTCGCGGCGCCAACTCCTGGACGCGGCGCCAACTGGCGATTTCCAGAACTCCGAATCGCAGAAAACAGCCTACGATTTCGCCCTTCCTTCACCATGTTATCACCAAACCAATCCCATTCCAACCAGATTTCGCATACGGTGAAAAAAACACAGATTATAACACATCATAATACATTTAAATCATCTAGTTAACACCATACATGATCAACACAATCATTACCAATCAATTCTCCCAAAACCTAACATTCCTACAACCTAAGCATAACTCAATTGGTACGATAAACATGATCAATTCTATCATACTACCTATAACCCCATAATAGAAGATAAACGGAAGAGTCCCCCCTTACCTGAAGGTTGATTCTTCGCTCTTCCTCTTGTCGCACTTCTCCGCTCCTCTTCTCTTTTCACGTTCAGACTCTTTTCCAAAATGCTGTAACCCTCTCTATTCCACAACTCCTTCTATTTTATAAAAAAAAATAAAATTATTTTAATTAGAGGTTTTTTGCCATACCTCTCGTGGAGAGATACGCGAAATGACTCTTTTTTGTTTCTGCTTTTGTATTTTTGAAAATCAGAGAGTCGCCACCGACCTTTTATTTTATCCAATTAAGGAAAGGTTTATAAAAGAAAATAAAAAAAGACCTTTAAGAAATTCTGGGTAAGGGGGTAGGTTATACAAAGGGAAGGTGTTAGCACCCTTTGTATCCATGGTTATCCATGGGCTCTTTAATTTGCTTAGCTCACTTGTTTTCAATTACTTTTTGATTGCCTTGAAATGCTCGTATGTGGTTCCAAATACCTTTGTAAATCGACTTTGTAATGATCCTTGTGGGGATGTATACAAAGTGTTTTTATCTTTCAAAAGATGTTTTTGAAAAAAGAACGTTAACTTCGTAATGATCCTTCTTTGGATATATACAAAGTATTGTCTTTTTGAAAGTTTTATTTTGAAAAACAATGATATATGAGAGATTTGTTTGTTTTGATTTGAGCAAGCAAATTAGGAGGTCTACCCTGAGTTATAAGGTCTTTATCCTATTTCCTTTAAAAATCTATCCTTTCACCGGATATAAACAAAAGTTCGATTTTGCGTTTGAAATAATAGAATTTGATTTTGATTTTGAAAAGAATGAGAAAAGGATTACCCTAAGAGGTGAAAGTGTGATTGTGTTTGGATTCAGATATTTTATCTTTGAAGTTAGTGATCTAACGATTCAATTTTATCTTTGGCATACACGCAGTTTATATGTGCTGGAATTTAAAATGCGGAAATGTAAAATGCGGAAAGTAAATCAACGCTATTACATCGATTGTGCAGGAAATGTAAACTACGCTATTTACATGAATTTGACAACCTATACATTTATCTAGGAATTTAAATTGTAAGAAAATAAAAGAAATGTTTTTGGATTTTTTATGATTGATTTTAATTATAATTAATGCATGATTAATTAAATTAAAATGAGGAAAAAAGATGAAAATAAATTTCAAACCTAAAAATTAAGTTCAAAATATGTTCAAAATGCTTGTTAATTAATTTTAAAACAAAACTAATTTTTTTTGGGATTTTTGAAATTGATTTGAAATTTATTAAGTTAATTAACACATAATTATATAAATAACTAGTGTCTATACCCGTGCGAGGCACGGGTTAAAAATTGGTTAACTAAATAAATTATATTAAAACTATTTATAAATTACAAATAAAGTTATAATAATATAAAAATCAATTGTAAAATGTTTATGTTATTAATAGTATTCATAAAATATTTTTTTCAAATAATAAATTATTTATTGTTAATAGATATATTTGTAAGAGAATGATATTCATACACGGATAATGTAAAGTTTTTTTTATACATTCAACAAATTGAAAATCAACAATCTCCCATGTCATTAAATTAAAATAAAAGTGGGGTATAATTGAATACATATTGTGATTGATTGACAGTGTAAAAATATTTTACACTATTAATGCATCACATGTTTTCTCTATTTGTAATACTTAAAGATTGAATATATCACTTTTTTAAGAAATGTTTAATCCGTGTAACTATAAAAAAAAATTAATTTCAAAATTACGATTTTAATATATATTTATGTAAGTTATTTAAAAATTCATCTATACTTTAAATAAATAATACCAAAAATTAATGTCCAACAAATTGAAACAATAGAAATAAGGAAGAGAGAGGGGATGGAAGAAGAAGAGAAGACGAAAGAGATAGAGGATGAGAGAAGAAGAGTGTTAAATATGCTTGGATCTCAACCTCAAAAGCTAGCTCAAGAGGTGAGATTGTCCTCACATATTTATACACCCAACAATCCGGAAACCTAAGCAATGTGGGACTTCAAACAAACTCATAAATACCAACTTCAACACCCACCCTCACGCCTAGCGTGGGCATGGGCCAAACGCTCACATTGCAGTCCTTAACCCGGCTCTGATACCATGTTAAATATGCTTGGATCTCAACCTCAAAAGCTAGCTCAAGAGATGAGGTTTCCCTCACATATTTATACACCCAACAGTCCGGGAACCTTAGCAATGTGGGACTTCAAACAAACTCTAACAAACACAAATACCAACTTCAACACCCACCCTCACGCCTAGCGTGTAGGCCTGGGTCAAATGCCCAATTGCAGTCCTTAACCCGGCTCTGATACCAATTTATGAGTTTGTTTGAAGTCCCACATTGCTTAGGTTTCCGGATTGTTGGGTGTATAAATATGTGAGGACAATCTCACCTCTTGAGCTAGCTTTTGAGGTTGAGATCCAAGCATATTTAACATGGTATCAAAGAGCTCGGTTTGATTTCAGATCTGCAGTAAAGGGGCCACATATATTTTACGGTGTTGATTAATTGAAGTGTTGACGGTACTGTTTAGAATTGATCTTACAATTGTGGGTTTACGGTGTTGATTATGCTGATGGTACTGTTTGGAATAAATTTTACGACGGTTGGCTTTCCGGTGTTGGGCCAATTTAACTAGTGATTTGGTAATGTTTCTTTGCTTTCTTATACTGTTCCTTTGCAATATGCTTGACGTCATGAAATATCCATGTTGTTTCTTTAGTTATGGCATAAAGGCATGATTGAATAAAAAAAAAAAAGAAATTGATAATTTGGAGAAGATCATCCTTGGATATATTGACGTGGCAGTGTTTTTTAAGACCAATTTTAGTTGATAATTTTTTTTATTGTGGTGTTTTTGGTTATTTCATAATTATTTACAATGAGTAATGATAAAGATGATTCTCTTCAGTCTGTCAGTGTCCAACTCAATGGAGAAAATTATTCTTATTGGAGTTACGTAATGAAAAATTTTTTGAAAGGAAAAAGAATGTGGAGGTATGTTGATGGAACCTCCGTTAAACCTACAGATAAAAAGGATGAAGCAAAATATGTAAAAGAGTTGGAAACATGGGATGTTAGTAATTCTAAGATCCTTACTTGGATCAATAATTCTGTTTCTCAGTCAATAGGTGTGCAACTGGCAAAGTATGATACTGCTAAGGAGGTTTGGGACCATTTGAAACGTTTGTATGCTCAATCTAATTTTGCAAAACGGTACCAGCTGGAGAGTGACATTAGAGCTCTGAAACAGAATAATATGACTATTCAGGAATTTTATTCTGCTATGAATAATTTGTGGGATCAATTGGCTCTTATGGAATCAACAGAATTGAAAGTTGTCAAAGCGTACACTAATCAAAGAGAAGAGCAACGTTTGGTTCAATTTTTGATGGCGCTTAGGGATGATTTTGAGGGACTACGTGGGCGTATTTTGCATCGTAACCCTCTTCCTAATGTAGATTCAGTTTTTAATGAATTGTTGGCAGAAGAAATTAGACTCAAGTCCCACTCCAGTTTGATTCCAAATAAAGGAGTTCTCCCTACTCCTCCGTCTGTTTTTGCTGCTCCAGTTCACAAGGGAAAATCTCAAGGTAGGGTTGGTTTAGGTAGTGATGAATGTGCTTTTTGTAAGGAGAAAGGTCATTGGAAAGCACAATGCCCCAGATTGTTGAAAGGAAATAAGAAAAATTTCAAGAGTTCATCATCCAATGTGGCTGCTGCTGCTCCTACTACCATTGGTTCTAGTTTTGATCATGTATATCCATCTGAGACTACTTCTCAAATATCTGATATTGCAGAGCAGCTCCAAAAGCTTCTTGCTACTCAGTCACGTGCCATGTCTGCTTCCTTTAATAAAGGTTTGAACTTTTCTTGTTTGTCAGGTATATCTTCTCCCATATGGATACTTGACTCTGGAGCATCGCATCATATGTCATATGATGCAAAATCATTTGTGTCCTTGAATACTACATCATCTATGTCAGTTATGACTGCTGATGGCACTAATATGCCATTAGCAGGCATTGGTTCTGTCTCCACACCTAATTTTTCATTTTCTGATGTTTATTATATTCCTAGCCTCACTTTGAGTCTTGCTTCTGTTAGTCAATTGTGTGATTCTGGTTACTCAGTTATGTTTTCTTCCACTTCTTGTTGTGTGCAGGATCTTCATTCCGGGAGGCTGATTGGGACAGGCCGTAGACAAGGGGGACTTTATGTTTTGGATGAGTTGAGAGTCTCAGATACTGCAGCCTCAACCTCTACTTCCACAACTGATTTATTATCCTCTTTTCGTTTGAATTCTTCGTCTTCTAGTTTTTATTTATGGCATTACCGTCTTGGACATGTCTCTGCTTCTAGATTAAAGTATTTGGCTTCTACTGGAGCTTTAGGAACGTTACAAACCAGTGATATCTCAGATTGTTGTGGTTGTAAACTTGCTAAATTTTCAGCTTTACCATTTAGTAAAAGTGTTTCCATTTCATATGCACCGTTTGACTTAATTCACTCTGATGTATGGGGTCCATCACCGCTTGTTACTAAGGGTGGATCTAGATATTATGTTTCATTTATTGATGACTATACTCGTTATTGTTGGGTTTACCTTATGAAAAATCGTTCTGAATTTTTTGACATTTATTGTATGTTTTGTGCTATGGTTAAGACTCAGCATAATGTTGTTATAAAGTGCTTCCGTTGTGATTTAGGTGGTGAATATACCTCTAATAAATTCTCTGAATTGCTTGCTTTTGATGGTACAATTCATCAAACATCTTGTACTGATACACCTCAACAGAATGGAGTTGCTGAAAGGAAACACCGACACATTATTGAGACTGCTCGTTCTCTTTTGTTGTCTGCTTCGGTTCCTAGTGAATTTTGGGGTGAAGCTGTTCTTACTGCTGTTCATGTTATTAATAGAATTCCATCGTCTGTCACATCAGGTTTGTCTCCCTTTGAAAAATTATATAACTCCATCCCTGATTATTCCTCTTTGAAAGTGTTTGGTTCTACTTGTTTTGTTCTTCGCCCACAAGTAGAACGTAGTAAGTTGTCTTCTCGTTCTGCTATATGTGTTTTTCTTGGTTATGGAGATGGCCAAAAGGGTTATCGTTGTTATGATCCTAGTGCAAAGAAATTGTATGTTTCTCGTCATGTTGTTTTCCTTGAACATATTCCTTTTTACTCTCTTTCTTCTGATTCTTATATTACTAGCAGTTCAAAACTTACTCACATCGATCCTTTTGGTCATAATGATAATGTTTCTAGTGATTGTAATTTTGAGAATTGCAGGACTGATACTACTGCTACTCCAGATACTAACTTCCCTCTTGTCCCCACTGCTACCCAAGAACCTCCTGCGATTGTTGATCCTCCAAATCCCCGTTATCCCTCTCGTGATTGTAAGTCTACTCAATTGCCTGATTTTGTCTATTCTACTTACTCTGCTTCGTTTGCTTCTTTTCTAACATCTATCCACAGTTTGTCTGAGCCATCTTCCTATAAAGAGGCTATTCTTGACCCTCTTTGGCAGCAGGCTATGACAGAAGAACTTTCTGCTTTGCACAAAACAGATACTTGGGAATTAGTACCTCTTCCATCTGGAAAACGTGCTATTGGGTCTCGTTGGATATATAAGATCAAAACTAAGTCTGATGGGTCAGTTGAGCGCTACAAAGCAAGACTTGTTGCTAAGGGATTCTCTCAACAATATGGTATGGATTATGAAGAAACTTTTGCTCCTGTCGCTAAGATGACTACTATTCGCACTCTAATTGCAGTAGCATCTGTTCGTCAATGGCATATTTCTCAAATGGATGTTAAAAATGCATTTTTAAATGGTGATCTTCAAGAAGAAGTTTATATGGTACCCCCACAAGGTGTTTCTCATAATCAAGGGGAAGTGTGTAAATTGAAGAAGGCATTATATGGTCTGAAACAAGCTCCACGGGCATGGTTTGAGAAGTTTACCACTGTGATTACATCTATTGGCTTTCACTCTAGTGATCATGATTCTGCTTTGCTTGTCAAGACTACTAATCATGGTCGTATTTTACTCTCACTATATGTTGATGATATGATTATTACAGGTGATGATATGGATGGAATTAATGATTTGAAATTAGAGTTAGCAAAACAGTTTGAGATGAAGGACTTAGGTACTCTGCGCTATTTCTTGGGCATTGAAGTTGCCTACTCTCCTAGAGGATATCTTCTCTCCCAATCCAAGTATATTGCCAACATTCTTGAACAGACTCGTCTTTCTGATACTAGAATAGCAGATAGTCCTCTTGAGTTGAATGTGAAATATGCTCCATCTGATGGTATTCCTCTGCCAGATCCCACCTTATATCGTACTTTGGTTGGCAGCCTGGTGTACCTTACGATTACTAGACCAGACATTGCATATGCTGTTCATGTTGTTAGTCAGTTTGTTGTATCTCCTACTACAGTGCATTGGGCAGCTGTTCTTCGCATATGTCGTTATCTTCGGGGAACCCAGTTTCAAAGCCTTCTCTTTCCCTCATCATCCTCATTGGAACTTCGTGCTTATTCTGATGCAGATTGGGCTGGTGACCCCACAGATCGTAAGTCTACCACGGGGTTTTGTGTCTTTCTTGGAGATTCTCTTATTTCTTGGAAGAGTAAGAAACAAGATATTGTCTCTCGTTCTTCTACAGAAGCTGAGTATCGTGCTATGGCATCCACTACTACAGAAATAGTTTGGTTACGATGGTTACTTTCTGATATGGGCGTCACTCTTTCTGAACCAACTCCTATGTATTGTGATAACAAAAGTGCAACTCAAATTGCCCACAACTCGGTCTTTCATGAACGTACCAAACACATCGAGATTGATTGTCACTTCACTCGTCACCATCTTCAGCATGGGACAATTACTCTACCGTTTGTCTCCTCTGTTTTGCAAATTGCTGATTTGTTTACGAAGACGCATTCCGTTAAACGTTTTCGATTTTTGATTGACAAACTCTCGATGCTCTCTGCTAATACATCTTGAGTTTGAGGGGAGATGTTAGTTATTATTATTATTATCAATATTATTATTATAATATTTTATTGTATCTTTGTAAGGGTAGTTTAGTCTTTTCTAGCTTTTAGTATTTATACTCTTGTGTAACCCTTACTCTTTAGTTTTGCTCATTCTATTGTAACCCTAAATGATAAGGTCCTTCTTATTCTCTATGTTTGTATATTTTTATTATTGTTAACATGGTATCAGAGCTAACATGGTATTTATGAGTTTGTTTGAAGTCCCACATTGCTTAGGTTCCCGGACTGTTGGGTGTATAAATATGTGAGGACAACCTCACCTCTTGAGCTAGCTTTTGAGATTGAGATCCAAGCATATTTAACATGGTATCAGAGCCGGGTTAAGGACTGCAATGTGGGCGTTTGGCCCATGCCCACGCTAGGCGTGAGGGTGGGTGTTGAAGTTGGTATTTGTGAGTTTGTTTGAAGTCCCACATTGCTTAGGTTCCCGGACTGTTGGGTGTATAAATATGTGAGGACAACCTCACCTCTTGAGCTAGCTTTTGAGATTGAGATCCAAGCATATTTAACAAAGAGAAGACGGAAGAGAGAGGGGATGGAAGAAAAAGAAAAGACAAAAGAGATAAAGGGAGGCGTTTGCATTCCCTAATTAATATCGTTTCTTTCCCAATTATACCAAAAAATAACTTTACCTCTTTCAATTTGAAATAATTAATTGAATTATTATTAAATATAATTTTTAATATAAAGATAAATTTAGTAACATTTCTATTAATAGCATATTTATAAATAGCTAAGACTCTAAAATTGCGACAAATGACAAACTTGCTAAAGAACTCATTTTGCTTTATTATATTCTATGATATTTCTTGATGTTAAACATAATTAATTATAATTAATTAAGATAATATTATAATGGTAAGTAACAGAAAAATTACACATTTTCAAGTATTTTTTAATTTATTTTAATTGAGAATTTATGAGTTTTTTAAAATAACAAATTTTTATTATTTTTTATAAAATTTATTTATGTTAAATTAAAAATAAATTTATATTTTTTTGTCCTCAATATGTTATAAGTAGAATAAATAAGGAAAATGAAATTATTTTTTAAAATTTTAATACTATTTTAAAAGTAAGTTAAAAATCATCTAAAATAATCATTTTAAAGTTTAACTTTTTACTGAAATTGAATTGTAATAATGATCATAAATAAATGAACTAATTTTTTTAAAAAAAATATAAATGAGATAATTAAAAGAGTTTATTTTATTTATCATTATTTTTATTTCAATATCATTAATTATGTAATAATATGTTACAGTATTTATAATTATAAATTATAAATAATATATTGAAATTTAAAAATAAGAAATGAAATATATTGTAGATATTATAAAAGTTATACATTTATTGTTGTTAATAATAAAATATAAAGGCTTAATTGCAATTTTGGTCCCTCTATTTTGTCTTTTTTTCGATTTTAGTCCCCCTATTTTTAAAATCACGATTTTGGTCTCCCTTTTGAATTTTCCGTTGAAAAAAAGACAAAAATAGAGACTAATTTTGCAGAAAAAAAGCAAAATAGGAGGACGAAAATTGTACAAAAAACTTAAAAATAAGACTAAAATAGTAGTTTTTAAAATAGAGAAATCAAAATAAAAAAAAAAGAAAAATAGGGGGACTAAAGTTACAATTAAGCCAAATAAAAATCAAAATTTGACGTTGAAATGCAATTGGTTTGTTGGTATATAATTAAATGTCTTTAATTCTAGTTTATTTTTTAAGAATGTAAACCGTCAATATTATTGAACAAAGTGATAAATGTGTTTAAAATAGTATCCTAATAAAGTATGAGTATTAATTGTATGTTGTATTTTCATAATACTTGAACAACTATGAATAAAAATATTTGATTATTCTTTTATGTACTATTAATAATAACACAAATAAAAAAGGTCAATTAAAACTTTTTTCAATGATTGTTATTTTTTAAAATATTCTATTGTTCAATTACTTTTTACTTAATTAAATTTTAACATTATTGTAATAAAAAAATAAATCTAATAATAAAAAATTTTGAAAATAAAGTTAAGAAAGATGTTAGAGATATACTTTACCCATGACCTCAATGTAACGTTGAGCAAAATCCAATGACGATAAAAATAAAAAGAAAAGAAAAGAAAAAAAGACAATAAACAAAAGGGTAGAAATATACTTTTCACATAACCTCCATGTTAATTCAGAAGATTCAATATATAAAACATCAAATCAATGTAAATTTTGAAAATGAAAAAAACAGAATAAAAACACTAATACTCGTAAGACTAAACTGTCTTAAAACACAATAATGCACACAAATAAATTATTAGTGGAAGCTGCAACTTCTTTGAAATGTTTGAGCAACTTCTCAATACTCATAACTCATAACGCTGTGATATATATTCACTTGGCACTAACCTGGAACAATGAAACAAATTTTAAATTCCTGTTCAAATGTTAAATTTGAAACTAATTTATTTATCAATTAGAGGAGAGATAGGAAGAACTTGTTTGCTGTTAGCATCACCTTCTCCAACAACTAAAATGAAGTTGCTATTATCAATAGACAATTTACAGGAGCCTATCCAAAAGTAATTTAATGTATTGCATCAAAGTTTACTTCCCCCTCTTAGCATTTACAGGAACCTGTCCAAAAATAATTTACTGAAATCAAAGTTTACTTCCCCTCTTAGCATTTACCCGAACCAGTTTAAAAATAATTAAATGTATTGAATGAAAGCTTACTCCCCCCTCTTAGCATTTGTTTTCTTTTACCATAGTGATCACAGTAAAGTTTTCCTAATATGAGATTGTATATTGATGTTGTAACATGAAAGGAAGGTCCATTTCGATTTACTTGTTTAAAACCAAACCAGGGTATGACAGCCGCTACAATAGTTAAAACATACCTTACTCCAATGGAAAACCTCCCCATCATCAAATTCTAAAATCAAAATACCAAAAGGGTCGGCCCCAAAATTTTCTTTTTAAGTTGCTATCCCCTAAAATTTCCATCGGTACAGTGACATGCAACTATCATAGGGTGATGGTAGACTTGAGAGGAAGTAAAAATGTTAAAATTTTCATATAGAGAATATGTACTGAATAAAGAAAAATCGCATCTCCAAATTAAATACAAATTATCATGTCAATAAGGTTGTATAAATCAATGGTCTCAATTACATCACTTATTAATGAAAATCTTGTTTTGACCTCAAATGATAAAAGAAAATACATGCATTCACACAATAGTGGATCTACAGAAGATATCAGGAACCCAGCCCCAGGAAATCATAAAGAAAATTTGAAGACAAAAGAAAATACACGCATTCACACAATAGAGGGATTGATTTCCTTAACAAAATCATTTCTTACAGCAGCCATTGCAACAACCTGATACAGAATCGAGAATTCAAAAGAGGAAAATATGCAGAGATGAGCGTATCAGAAGGAGAATGATTGAGATTCAACGAAATTGCTCCTATTTATATGCGTTCAAGCAAAGGAAATTGATAGTGAATACTTGGAAAATTGTAGCAACGATTCCATTTTACAAAATGAATTGGGAGAAAAAATTTATGATGACATTATTAGGTACATGAAAAGAGAAATTGGTTTGGGAATAGAGTTAGGGTTTAGGAAGAGTTTATCAGGGAAGCGGCGCCGAATTGTTGTATTAAATGAGCTTGTTATTTTCTCATGACTTTTGGAATTCCAAGATGTAACAAATTTAAAAATTTAAAAATAACAAATTTATTATTTTCTGATAAGCACTGAATTGATTATTTGTATTTATCATTAATTATTGTATTAATTATTGAGAGATTAAGAATTAGCAATTAAAAAATAAAAAAATATAGAAAGATAATTTTAGCAAGTTTACTATTAATAGAAAAGATAAAAATAGGAAGGCTTCTAAGAACATGACAAGTGGCAAACTTGCCCAAATTCTCATCTAGCTTTATTATATTCTATGATTACACAAATAATTAAAACTTAAAGAGAAAATTATTCTAAATATGTACAAAATTAGCCTATGATATATAAACAATATTTAATATAAAGAACAATTTTTTTAATGATTTTTGATTGGTTGAAAATAATTAAAAGATAAATATATGCATATTATCTAATTAATTATACAAAATATTTAAATTATGAAGAAAAATAAAATATTTTTATATCAGAAAATAAAATATTATTTTAGAAACTTAAAAATATTTTTTGTGTATTTTTTGGATTTTTAAAACTATTTTTAATTAATTTTGCAAGGAAATTAAAATAAAAATAGAAAAATAGAAAGTAAAATAATCAGGTGTGTGATGCTGATGAGTCCATGGTATGGACCACTTGTCTGGTGCGTTGGATGAAAAGTTGAGATGATCCAAGGGCTCAGATCGTGAGGGAACATGATATGATGGTGGGGGACATGCGCTGAATTCAAGGAGAATTCAAACTTTCTGACTGGGACCCACAAGTGCACGCGTGGATGGAAGACTAGTTGACCTGCCAATGATGAGGAGCCACGCGAGCGGAGGGAAGAGTCAGCTTTGACTGACGAACCACGCTTGGACGCGTGGTCGTCTTCAACCTCCGTCACCTTCATTTTTTAACATAGATAGCGGCGGTTTTAAACCCCCTCTATTTTTACGATAAAAAACACCATTTTTGGTAGCTTCACAAACCTGCAAGAACAAACGTTAGGAAGAGTAACAAATGACCTTGATCCCCTAATTAGGATGCTCTGAGTCCAAATATGGTATTAGTTTCACTGTTTGAGCGCTGTAGCCATGGGTTCGATGGAGTTGAAGTTTGAACATGCATGAGCACTTGTTATTGGCATGGGATGATTCTCACGTAGGAGCTAACATGTTAGGGCCCAGATCTACCTTATGGGACCTCATGAACTCATTAGAATGATTAGACTACATTGATATTGATTAAATGTATGAAAACGAAAAATAATTATGTATGAAAGTGAAGACTACTATACACGTGTTATAACTCTTATAGGACCATATTATGAGTTCATTCTTACTCTATGCCACCTTAGGAGAAGATTGAAAGTGATAGTTTGTATTGATAATGATTGGAATATGGAAATTGAAAATTACAAAGTTATGGAATTTTGAGAGAATTTTGGTGAGTTTTCTTGCTATGCCTTGGCTCTAATTTCGTGTGTGTTGTTGTTGAAGTATTCAGCTTCATTTATAGGCCAAGAGGTGCTTAGAAACTAAGCCAAGAAGCATTGATTGCCTTTGTTGAATTCTTGATTTTTAAATATTAAAAATCTTTGAATTGTTGACCAAGTCTTGCTCCTCTTCACTTCTCTTGCCTTGTACTTCAATCTTCTACAGAAAATTAAAGATTCTTTGATGACTCATGCTTAGAAACTAAGCTATGCATTATCCTTCCATTTTCCATTTTCATTTAATCTTAAAATAGGATAAAATTAAACCAAAAATGAATAAAAATGGTGTGGGCTTTGTCTTGGTCGTGGGAGGCCCATTATATCATGGTAAACATGTTTGAACTATGAAAACTTGGCCCCATTTGGAAAAAATACATTTTTGAGCAATGTTGGTTTTATGCATTTTCCCAAAATTTAGCCAACTTCAACAAGGCTTAAATCCCTCAATTTTTGTCATATGAAGGAGATCTTTCACTTTTTGGAAACCTAAAAGAGTCCTCTAACCAATGTCTTTGGTCTCATGTCAAAATGATTTTTGATGCTCCTTGTGTATCCTTTTGAAAAAAGTGTCTTTTTGTTGACTTTGAAAATGACCTGTAATGTCTTGGTTCATATTTTTCAAATGGTGAACCTAATGACCATGGGACCAATTGCATTTGAAATATAATTGAATTTCCTTCAAAATGAGCTTTGGTTTGAATTTTTTGGATGAAGGATGAGAGAGTTATGACCAGTCAAAGTTCAGTTGACTTTTTAGGAGAAAACCCTAATTTTGAATCTTAGGCTTTTGTTGATTTTTGATCTTTCCTTGATGAATTATGATCATCCAATGATCAAATGATGAATCCTTTGACAAAATATGGATGTTGACAAAAAAATTCATTTTTGACTGTCTGTTGACTTTTTTGGTCAAACGGGTCGTCTGTTGACTATTTGAGCTGCTGACGGTGTGTCTGAGTGAATTGAAGTTTGAAAATTTGTATGATGGTACTTTGATATGTATGGAGGTCCATGAAATCCATTTGAGGTCTAAAAAACTTGTTTCTTCTGAAAAAACAATAAACCCTAATCAGGGACTGTTTGTGTAGGAGACAGTTAAGCGTACCTGATTTTTGTGCAGTGCTGAGTCTCTGCTAATCATGTGATATTCAGAAGACTTCTAGGACAAAAATCTTGGAATTTTGAAATGCAAAAGTTTGATTTGATTGATTGTACAAAACACGGAGAATTGTACTGTCAGCAGTTTGACTGTCAACTGACTATTCAAGCATGTAATATTTAGAGTGAAAAATCAACAGTCAAAGTTAATTTTCTTTTTGTTGTTTTTGTTTTATGTGAAAGATGAAAGTTTATTTACATGACTTGTTAAAAAAACACAGACATAATAAATAATTAATATTTACTGTACGCGAGCAAAATTACCGATAATAACCCTGAAAATCATTTAATGCACAGAAAAATAAATATTTGACTGGCAGAAAACACACAAAATATTATCTGAATAATTAAGCAACAGTATGACAAATAGTACAACATTTAATACTGACAGTACAAACATTACATACTATAATGAACAGTACGACGAATAAACGGTACATTTAAGAAAATAAGAGATACGACAAACTTTAAGAATGACGATTAATAACCCATGCTATGACCAACAGAAAATAGATGATCGGGAGTGTAACCATCGCAGGTCCACATTTTTCAGGACTATGTAGACAGAAGAAGGACATGATCACCGTAGCAATGGTGATGACCATAAGAAAACACGTTTCCATCCGCTTCGCCATTTTGCCGGGGAGGAAGAGAGAATGAATATGAAGTAGAAATTTGAGAAATGATTTAGAATTTGATGTGAGATTTTATGAAAAAAATGAGAGGTATTTATAGAATGAAAAGAGGGATAGAGACGTTGGGGAATGAAGTGATTCTGTACAAAAGGAAAATTTGAGTGGAAGTAAGATTTGAAAGAAAGTGTATGATAGTGTTGGAAAAAAGAGAGATGTGTAGAATAAAGTTAAGATTTGATTTTTGAAAAAGAGATTTGAAAAGAGATTTTTGAAAATAATGGAATATAGTACAAAAGTTAGTGGGAAACAAAAATTAATAATAATTTACTTGCTACCAGTACAGTCTGAATCCCGGACTCTGCGTCTGCAGAAGGTTTAACACTGTACCAATTGTGTCAGTACTATTTATCTGTAAATAAATATCTAATAAATAGCGTGTGTGAAGTAATAAACAGTAACTGGCGTTTGCGTAAGAATAAATTCAACAGCAAGCCAAAATACTGTATAAGAAAAAATTCTAAAAATCAAGTATTCATAAATCAGGATGTGAAAATCCAAGATTATATGAAACTCTTAATTTTTAGATTGAAGTTTTCTTGAAAAAAGATGCGGGCAAATTTTGGGGTATAACACATACCTTAGGCAAATAACTCTGGATAGGAATCCTTCATCTGACTTTCCAGTTCCCACGTCACATTCCCACCTGCTGGTCCTCCCCAAGCTACTTCGACTAGTGCTATCTCTTTGCCACGCATTTGTTTCAGCCTTCGATCTTCAATCCTCATAGGCAAAGCTTCAACTGTCATGTTATCCTTCACCTGTACATCATCGACTTGGATCACATGAGATGGATCAGCAATGTATTTCCTCAACTGCGACACATGGAATACATCATACAGATTCGCAAGTGTCGGTGGCAACGCAATACGATACGCCACTTCTCTAACCCTCTCCATAATCTGAAACGGACCAATGAAACGCGGATTCAACTTCCTTGACTTCAGTGCTCTACCAACACCAGTTGTAGGAGTCACCCTCAAGAACACATGATCCCCTTCTTGAAATTCAAGTGTCCTTCTCCTTTTATCATGATAACTCTTCTGACGACTCTGAGAAGTCTTCATCTTCTCCTGAATCATCTTGATCCTTTCTGTTGTCTCCTGAACAATTTCCGGCCCAATCACAGCACTTTCGCCAGATTCGTACCAACATAAAGGCGTTCTACACCTCCGACCATACAAAGCTTCAAACGGAGCCATACCAATACTCGAGTGAAAACTATTATTGTAAGTAAATTCGATCAAGGGTAGATAACTATCCCAAGCACCGCCCTTTTTCAACACACAAGCACGCAACAAATCTTCTAGTGATTGAATAGTTCTTTCCGTCTGTCCATCCGTCTGCGGATGATAAGCAGAACTCAATCTCAGCTTAGTACCCAAGGCCTTCTGCAAACCTTCCCAGAATCTGGATGTAAACCTTGGATCTCTATCTGATACGATACTTGAAGGAATACCATGTAAACTCACTATCCTCTCAATATATAATTGAGCCAGCTTCTCCATTGGGTAATCCATTCTCATTGGTATAAAGTGAGCAGACTTTGTCAACCTGTCCACAATAACCCAAATAGCTTCACAATTCTTCACCGTCCTCGGCAAACCTGAAACAAAATCCATAGACATACTATCCCACTTCCATTCCGGAATAAATAACGGTTGCATAGCTCCATACGGTTTCTGATGCTCAATCTTCGACTTCTGGCAAGTCAAACAAGCATAGACAAATTCAGCTATCTCCTTTTTCATTCCAGGCCACCAAAACAGCTTCTTTAAGTCATGATACATCTTGGTAGCACCAGGGTGAATAGTCAATCCGCTACGATGTCCCTCCTCAAGAATGCTTCTCCTCAATTCGGTAACATCAGGAACACAAACACGATTACCAAACCTCATTATACCATTCTCGTCGATTCTGAATTCACCTCCTTTATCTTGGTTAATCAGAGTCAACTTATCAACCAACTCTACATCAGTCTTCTGACCCTCTCGGATTTCCTCAAGAATACCACTAGTCAGCTTCAGCATACCCAATTTAACACTGGTAGGAGTGTCTTCACATACTAAACTCAAATCTCGGAATTGCTCAATTAAATCCAATTCTCTCACCATAAGCATAGACATATGCAGGGACTTCCTACTCAATGCATCGGCAACAACATTTGCTTTACCCGGATGATAATTCAGTTCAAAATCATAATCCTTGAGAAACTCTAACCATCTTCTTTGTCTCATATTCAGCTATTTTTGGTCAAAGAGATACTTCAAACTCTTGTGATCACTAAATACTTCAAACCTTGAACCATATAGATAATGCCTCCACAATTTCAACACAAATACCACTGCTGCCAACTCTAAGTCATGAGTCGGATAGTTTCTCTCATGCACTCTGAGTTGTCTCGACGCATAAGCGACTACCTGTTGATTCTGCATTAGTACACCTCCTAATCCCAACAACGAAGCATCACAATATACAACAAAAGATTCCGCCAGATTCGGCAAAATCAAGATCGGCGCACTAGTCAACCTCTTCTTCAACTCTTGGAATCCTTCTTCACATTTCGAATCCCAGACGAAAGCTTGACCCTTCCTAGTCAACTTAGTTAACGGCAACGCTAACTTTGAAAAACCTTCAATGAACTTTCTATAGTAACCCGCAAGACCAAGGAAACTACGAATTTCAGAAACTGACTTCGGAGCTTCCCACTGAGACACTGCTTCTACTTTCCTTGGGTCAACGGCAATACCATCCTTAGAAATTACATGCCCAAGAAAGCTCACTTCATTCAACCAGAACTCACACTTTGACATTTTTGCATAAAGTTTCTTTTCCTTCAATAGTTCCAATACCACTCTAAGATGATCTGCATGCTCTTCTTCATTCTTAGAATATATTAAAATATCATCGATAAATACTACTACAAACTGGTCGAGATAGGGATGAAAAATCCTATTCATATATTCCATAAAAACACCAGGTGCATTAGTAACTCCAAATGGCATCACAGTATATTCGTAATGGCCATACCTTGTTCTAAATGCCGTTTTCTGAATATCGTCCGTCTTCACCCGAATCTGATGATATCCCGACCTCAAGTCAATTTTGCTGAACACGCTCGCACCAACCAGTTGATCCATTAAATCATCAATCCTCGGCAATGGGTACCGATTCTTGATAGTAACTTTATTCAGTTGCCTATAATCCACACACAGCCTCATTGAGCCTTCTTTCTTCTTCACTAGTAGCACCGGTGCACCCCACGGTGAAACACTAGGACGAATAAATTTCTTCTCAAGTAACTCTTCCAACTGACTCTTTAACTCAGTCAATTCCGATGCCGACATACGATAAGGTGCCATCGACACAGGACTAGTTCCAGGAATTAATTCAATAGCAAAATCTACGTCCCTCTCTGGCGGTAATTCTCTTACATCTTCTGGGAAAACTTCCGGAAATTCACATACTACCGGTAAGTCACTACTCACCGCTTTCTTCTTCACTTCCATGGATGTTATCAACATAAACACGGCAGCCCCGTCCTTCATTGCTTCATCCACTTGTCTAGCCGTCATCGCTAAATCCTCAACACTGACATCTTCAGGAAAAATAACCGTCTTCGTGAAACAGTTGATATGAACCCGATTAAATTGCAACCAATTCATGCCCAGGATAACATCAAGTTGTTCCAACGGAAGGCACACTAAGTCCATTCCGAACTCTCTACCAAAAATATCAATTGGACAGTTCAAACAAGCAAACGAAGTAGTCACTGAACCCGACGCAGGAGTGTCAATGATCATACATCCATTAATATCAGATATTTCCAAATTCAGGCGTTTAGCACAATCCAATGAAATAAACGAGTGAGTTGCTCCAGTATCTATTATTGCAATTAAAGGAGTGCCATGGATAAAACACGTACCTTTAATCAACCGATCCTCTGGAGTAGTCTCTGAACCAGATAAGGCGAACATCTTACCACCAGCTTGATTCTTCCTCGGCTTAGGACACTTAGAACTAATATGACCTTCTTCCCCGCAGTTGAAACAAGTTACAGTGTTCCCTTTGCACTCAATAGCAATGTGACCTGCCTTTCCACACCTATAGCACTTCTTTTCCTCACTTTTGCACTCGTGAATGCGATGTCCACGTTTTCCATACTTGAAGCACTTAATAGGGGCACTATAGTCTCCCCCACTAGGTTTCTTCTAGCCTCCAGCTTTCTGGTTACCCTTACCATATGGCTTACCACGATCCATATGCTTTTTCCCTTTCCTATCGACTAACTCGCGAGAGTGTGACGACTTCAGCTTAATATTGTCCTCTTCAAAGATTCGGCTGCAGTCAACCAAATCGACAAACCTGCGAATCCTCTGGTATTTGATACCCTGTTTAATCTCATTACGGAGACCATTTTCGAACTTAACACACTTCGAGAACTCGCTAGCCTCATCATTATTGTAGTGGACATAATACTTTGCCAGTTCAACAAACTTGGACGCATACTCTGGCACGGTCATGTTACCTTGTGTCAGCTCCAAAAATTCAATCTCTTTCCTGCCTATAACATCCTCAGGAAAGTACCTCCGCAAGAATTCTCTCTTGAACACAGCCCAAGTGATTGCAACACCTGCAGCTTGCAGTTCGTCCCTACTAGCCATCCACCAATCATCAGCTTCTTCAGACAGCATGTGAGTACCATATCTCACCTTCAAATTTTCGTCACAATCAATCACCCGGAAGATCCTTTCAATTTCCTTTAGCCACTTCTGGGAGCCTTCGGGATCGTGAGTGCCTTTGAACAATGGAGGATTGTTCCTCTGAAAACTGTTCAGCTGCCTGTCAGCACCAATACTAGCTCCATAGGCATTCCCTCCTAACACACCAGCAATCATACCGAGAGCCTCAGCAATCACGTCGTCGTTTCTTCCTCCTCTTCTGGCCATTGTTCTGCTAAGTATAAAACAATATTTATTAGAACAAGAAGTATCGACAGTGTCAGTCTTACACTAATCGCATACGAGGGATTAACCGACACTAAGACTCTGACTCAAACGACCGACTATGCTCTAATACCACTATTGTAACACCCTTCTAATACCCCGCATAATATTAAACAATAATCAGAGTAAAACATGAAAAGGGCATTACAACTTCCATATAATCAAAATAATACTCATGTCATGCCATAAAAAGGAACGTTAAACTCAAATATCATTCAGATCGTCATGTCAACACAGCGGAAATATATTTAACATCTGAACAATGCAACATCCAAGTCATAGGCTTAAAACACCACCATAATAAAATATTGAAGTAAAAAGAGTTCCACAAATAACTCTAAACAACGTCCCCAGTGTTACACGACCAGAGCATGACACAGACCCAACTGACTCTAACGAACTACTTGACGAGCTAATCCTCATCAAGTACAAGAGCTACTCCTCAATCTGAAAAATAACAACAGTAAGAGTGAGTCTCATTCACATTTAACTAATGTTATAAGATATAGATAATAAAGTATCATTTCACATGCCATTCACCCTATCGCAGTTACGATCAGATTCAAACCATACAATCAGTAAGCAAACAACCAATCACACATATTATAACATTGGACAATCTTCCATTCATGTTATAATAGCACAAACAGCCTAATGCAATGCAACTACATGCATGTGGTACCAAAATCTGGGATAACCCAACTCACCGACCCACCATCGTCAAGGATACGGTAACACCCACTCACTAATTCCACACAATGGGAATTAGCTACCACTGATCCACCACAAAATGATTATGAATGCATGCATCAACCATAACATGCTCATCACCCACATAAATCGACCAAATGTCATAATCATCAATTACCATAATAAATGGCCACACACAATTATACTATTCCTCAATCATAGTAAAACACATATTTTACACCAACAATATATGTATAGCAAACACCGGTTACAACCACAACATCATACAGGTAAAACATTCATTAGTGTACCTATAAGCATAAACCACCACAACCAAATAAAATCGAGTATTTTAAATAATTTCGAGTCACAACTCAAAAACATCATTTTATTATGTAAATTATCTGATTAGCTTCACCATGCTCGAAACGGCACCAAAATCCGGTTTACGGTTTAAAAATTACACATTTTTAAACTTTCAAAATGGCCTGTCACAAACAGCACGCGGCGCCAACCTTGGTTCGCGACGCGAACTGAGCGAGTCAAAAATTCCCAACATTCTGCCAAGCACTTCGCGGCGCAAACATGTGTTCGCGGCGCGAAATGCGAAAAGAAGTACGCCTTCGCGGCGCGGCCATATGCTCGCGGCGCGTACTGAACACAACAAAACATCTTGGCTTTCTGCCAAGCAGTTCGCGGCGCCAACTCCTGGACGCGGCGCGAACTGGCGATTTCCAGAACTCCGAATCGCAGAAAACAGCCTACGATTTCGCCTTTCCTTCACCAAGTTATCACCAAACCAATCCCATTCCAACCAGATTTCGCATACGGTTAAACAAACACAGATTATAACACATCATAATACATTTAAATCATCTAGTTAACACCATACATGATCAACACAATCATTACCAATCAATTCTCCCAAAACCTAACATTCCTACAACCTAAGCATAACTCAATTGGTACGATAAACATGATCAATTCTATCATACTACCTATAACCCCATAATAGAAGATAAACGGAAGAGTCCCCCCTTACCTGAAGGTTGATTCTTCGCTCTTCCTCTTGTCGCACTTCTCCGCTCCTCTTCTCTTTTCACGTTCAGACTCTTTTCCAAAATGCTGTAACCCACTCTATTCCACAACTCCTTCTATTTTATTAAAAAAAATAAAATTATTTTAATTAGTAATAGGGCCTACCAATGCACCCCCTTCCTTACTAACCACAACTCAAGCCCATTTGCTTAATTCCTCATAATCTTCCATAATTCCAAATAATTCCCCATAATTCAATTAACTTAATTAAATTAAATTATGAAAATAAATGGAGTGTTACACATTAGCCAATGGACCTTCGGATCACCTAAGTTAAACGAAATACATACTGATATCCGTCTATTATTATATTTCTTAGAATTCAGAATCACTTTCCCTTAGAAACAATCAAAAATATTAGTATCCTTAGCTTTACATAGTAACCTTAGATAACGGTAGATCAATTCATAGTCCCTGTGGATTCGATATCTTTTAAAACTACACGACACGACTGTGCACTTACAGTCATCAGATTTATAGACACGTAAAGTCGCGATCATTACTCTCATATATCTGATAATCTTCTAGCTGACTCTTCATCCAGAGCATCTGTGTACTACATCCAGCAGCAGCAACATATTCTGCTTCTGTCATAGAGAGGGCAATTATAGCTTGCTTCTTGCTGTACCAGGAGATCAGGTGACTTCCAAGAAATTGACAACTTCTAGAAGTAATCAGCATCATAAAATCCTACTAAGTTATATTCTTCAGATCTTCTGTAGACTAAACCAACATTAGTAGTACCTTTCAGATACCTCAGAATTCTCTTAACAGCTGTTAAGTGAGATTCTCTAGGATATGATTGGAATCTTGCACACAGTCAAACACTGAATAAAATATCAGGTCTAGAAGTAGTAAGATATAGAAGAGATCCAATCATACCTCTGTAGAGCTTCTGATCTACCTTCTTACTTACCTCATCCTTACCTAGGACACACGATGGATGCATCGGAGTTTTTGCTTCTTTGCTTTATGAAAGATTAAACTTCTTCAGAAGATATTTCACATACTTGGTTTGATGAACATAGGTTCCATCAGAAGTTTGATGGATCTGGATCCCAAGGAAATACTTGAGTTCTCCCATCATGCTCATTTCAAACTCAACCTGCATAGACTTAGCAAACTCCTTTTCAAGTGTAGCATTAGAGGTTCCAAAGATAATATTATCAATATAAATTTGGCAAATTAAAATATCCTTTTTAAAGGTTTTATAAAAGAGAGTAGTATCCACTTTTCCTCTAGTGAAACCATTATCCAGAAGGAAAGAACTTAATCTTTCATACCAAGCTCTAGGAGCTTGCTTCAATCCGTATAATGACTTCTTTAGTTTAAAAACATGTTCTGGAGACTTAGAGTCTTCAAAACCAGGAGGTTGGTGGACATAGACTTCCTCATCTATAAAACCATTTAAGAAGGCACTCTTAACATCCATATGATACAGAGTGATGTTATGTTGAGTGGGAAAAGAAATCAATAAGCGAATAGATTCTAACATGGCCACTGGTGCAAAGGTTTTTGTATAGTCAATACCATCTTGCTGACTATAGCCCTGAGCAACCAGTTTGGCTTTGTTTCTTACAACTCCTCCTTTTTCGCTTAGCTTGTTTATGAAGACCCACTTAGTTCCAATGATGTTAAATCCTTTTGGTATTGGAACAAGATCCCAGACATCATTCCTTGTAAACTGATTTAGTTCTTCTTGCATGGAAATTATCCAGTCAGCATCCTCCAGAGCTTGATACACAGAAGTTGGCTCAATAAGAGATACAAGACCAAATTGACATTCTGCATTGTTCTTAAGGAATGCTCTTGTTCTGATAGGATCTTCTTTCTTCCCAATGATAACATCTTCTGAGTGAGCAGAGTTGAGTCTAGAAGATCTTCTGATAGTTGGCTCTTTCAGAAATTCTGAGATTCTCTAGTGAAGCAGCAACTTGATCTTCTGACACTTTGCTTCTCAGTTCTTCAGCTTCTGAGTTAGAGATTTCAATATCTGCAAAATTCTCAAACTGCTTTGGCTTTTCAAGACCAAGCTTATTATCCAATCTGATATTGATTGATTCTTCAAAACCAATGTTTCAGTATTGTATACTCTGTAGCCTTTTGAGCGTTCAGAATATCCAAGAAGGAAACACTTCTGAGCCTTAGAATCAAACATACTCAGATGATCTTTAGTGTTCAGAATATAACTTATACATCCAAATGGATGGAAATAAGAAATGTTGGGCTTTCTGTTCTTCCATAATTAATAAGGAGTCTTATTGAGAATAGGTCTGATAGAGATTCTATTCTGAATATAACTTGCAGTATTTATTGCTTCTGCCCAGAAATGCTTAGCCATATCGGTTTCATTGATCATGGTTCTAGCCATTTCTTGTAGAGTCCTATTCTTTCTCTCTACAACTCCATTTTGTTGTGGAGTTCTAGGATAAGAGAAATCATGGGCAATACCATTTTCTTTGAAATAAATCTCAAATAATCTGTTCTCAAATTTTCCTCCATGATCACTTCTGACCTTTATGATTTTACATTCTTTCTCAGATTGAATATGAGTGCAAAAGTCAAAGAACACTGTATGAGACTCATCCTTGTGTTTCAAGAACTTTACCCATGTCCATCGGCTATAATCATCTACGATGACTAATCCATATTTCTTCCCTCTGACAGATGCTGTTTTGACTAGGCCAAACAGATCAATATGCAGAAGTTCTAGCGGCCTAGAGGAAGAGACAACATTCTTAGACTTGAATGCAGGTTTGGAAAACTTCCCTTTCTGACATGCTTCGCAAAGAGCATCTGATTTATATTTCAGATTAGGGTGTCCTCTGACCAGATTTAGTTTGTTAATCTGAGAAATCTTTCTCAAACTAGCATGGCCTACTCTTCTGTGCCAGACCCATTGCTCTTCGCTAACAGACATAAGACAAGTTACCTTCTGATTCTTAAGATCTTGAAGATCAATCTTATAAATGTTGTTCTTTCTCTTGCCTGTAAAAAGGATTGAGCCATCTTTCTGACTTACAGCTTTGCAAGACTTTTGATTGAAGATTATGACATAACCATTGTCACTTAATTGACTTATGGACAATAAGTTATGAGCTAATCCATCTACAAGAAGTACATCAGTTATGGAAGGAGAGTTACCAATACTTATTGTTCTTGAGCCAATGATTTTGCCCTTATGATCTCCTCAAAACTTGACTTCTCCAGCAGACTTAAGCACCAGGTCTTGGAACATAGACCTTTTTCCCGTCATGTGTCTCGAGCACCCAGAGTCCAGGTACCGTGACATGTTTTGCTTTTTCTTCTCTGCTGCCAAGGATATCTGCAACAGAAATTATCTTCTCCTTAGGTACCCACATTTTCTGGGGTCCTTTCTTGTTAGTTCTCCTCAAGTTTTGATTGAACTTGGGTTTAGCATGATAAATAACAGGAGGTACATCATGATATTCCTTTGTTTGAGCAACATGATACTTTCTATTTTATGTCACATGCTTCTTGGTGTGTGTAATGTGAAAGCTTTTGGCATGTGATGTGAGCCCAATATCATGGGAGTGGCCATAATTGAACGGATCGTACAAGGGCTTGTATGTTATTTTCATATCATCTACAGGTTCAAGTTTGTACGGGGTATCACCCTCATAGCCTATGCCAACTCTCTTGTTTCCGCCAACAACATATATCATAGAGGCAAGTTGACTTCTTCCAATACCTCTAGATAAGAACTTCCTAAAACTAAAGTCATATTCTTTAAGAATAATGTTCAAGCTAGGAGTGGACTTTTCTGAACTAGAAGATGATTCAACATCTTTGGATAATTTTAAAACTTTTTCCTTTAGTTTAGAATTTTCTACTTCAAGCTTCTTAGTTTCAGATTCAAATAGCTTCTTCAGCTTTTTGTATTTGATACTAAGTTGAGCCTTGAGTTCCAGAATTTCAGTTAGACTGGAAACTAGCTCATCTCTAGATAGTTCAGAAAATACCTCTTCAGAGTCTGGGTCTGATTCTGATGTAGATTCTGATCCATCATCAATAGTGGCCATGAATGAATGTTTGCCTGCTCATCTTTAGAGTCTGATTCTGATTCTGATGAATCTGAATCGTCCCAAGTTGCCATAAGGCCTTTCTTCTTTTGAAACTTCTCCTTGGGCTTCTCCCTCTGAAGCTTTGGACACTCATTCTTGTAGTGACCTGACTCCTTGCATTCAAAGCACGTGACCTTCTTTTTGTCAGATCTTCTGATACCAAAAGATTCTCCTCTTTCAGGCTTTTTGGAACTCCTGAAGTTCTTGAACTTCCTTTGCTTGCTCTTCCAGAGTTGGTTTACCCTTCTGGAGATCATGGACAGTTCATCTTCTTCTTCTTCTTCTTCTGATTCTGACTCTTTAGAATCTTCTTCTTCAGCCTCAAAAAGCGTTAGTGCATTTTTTATTTAAAGATTTTAATGCAATAGACTTACCTTTCTTCTGAGGTTCATTTGCATCCAGCTCTATTTCATGACTCCTCAAAGCGCTGATCAACTCTTCCAAAGAAACTTCATTCAGATTCTTTGCTATCTTGAATGCAGTCACCATTGGGCCCCATCTTCTGGGCAAGCTTCTGATGATCTTCTTGACGTGATCAGCCTTTGTATATCCCTTTTCAAGTACTCTTATTCCAGCAGTTAGAGTTTGAAATCTTGAGAACATTGTTTCAATGTTTTCATCTTCCTCCATCTTGAAGGCTTCATATTCTGGATTAGTGCAAGAGCTTTAGTCTCCTTGACTTGGGCATTTCCTTCGTGAGTCATCTTCAAGGATTCAAAGATGTCATGGGCAGTTTCTCTGTTTGATATCTTCTCATATTCAGCATGAGAAATAGCATTAAGCAGAATAGTCCTAGACTTGTGATGATTTTTGAATTGTTTATTTTGATCATCACTCATTTCTTGTCTTGACATCTTTACTCTTCTAGCATTTAGAGGATGTCTGTAACCATCCACAAGAAGATCCCATAAGTCACCATCTAGACCAAGGAAGTAACTTTCCAATCTATCTTTCTAGTATTCAAAGTTTTCACCATCAAATACTTGTGGTCTAGAATATCCATTTCCATTGTTGTGTTGAACATTTGAATTAGATGTAGAAGTGGATGTAACAATATCAGCCATAGCATTTTTCACTTCCTGAATCTTTTTCTAACACGGTTAAGTGCTTGCACCTAGAACCGGCGCTCTGATGCCAATTGAAGAATAGAAAAACACTTAGAAAGGGGGGGGGGGGGTTTGAATAAGTATGACTTTAAAAACTCTTAAGATAAAAACAATGAACACAATATTTTTATCCAGTCCACCCCCTTAGAGTGATTTACCTCAACTGAGGATTTAATCCACTAATCAATCTTGATTACAATGGTTATCCACTTAGAAACACTTTAATTCTTCTAGAGTATACTGATCACACCATGATCACTCTAGGAAAACACCACTTAGAACCTTCTAAGTCTTCTAGAGTCTACTGATCTCACTGATCACTCTAGGAACCTTTTACAAATCAATGTAAAATAAATGTTTACAAGAGTATTCAAATGCTTCTTAGAAAGCTATAATCACAACTGTGATATTTCTCTTAAGTTCTAAGCTTAATTCTCACTAAGATATTACAAGTGAAGTGAGGTTGAAGATGAAGTTCGTAAGTAATGAATTCACCAGCGTTTCAGTATATTGTAAGAGTTGTTCGTTATGTGCTTCTGATCAGAACTTCATATTTATAGGCGTTTTGAGAAGATGATCGTTGGGAGCATTTAATGCATTGCGTGTTCCGTACAACTCTGCATTTAATGTTTCACTCTTTTGTCAACTACCTCGAGCCTTGCTTTTGCTGCTTCTACTGACTTTGCCATTTGTAGCTTATAACGTTCCTTTTGTCAGTCAGCGTAGCCTGTCATCTTGTACTTGCTTCTGATTTGATGTTTGTAGATACAACGTTTGAATAATCAGAGTCAAACAGCTTGGTGCGGGCATCTTCTTGTCTTTTGACTTTGAAGTGCTTGAGCGTGATACCATAAGAACTTCAGTGCTTCTGCTTTTGATCTCATGTTCTTCTGATGCTTCATAGACCATGTCCTGATTCTGCTTGACCATCTTCTGATGTCTTGCGAGAACATGTTCTGATGTTGCATTCTTGAACCTTCTAAGTCAGTGCTTCGAGCGCTGAATTGTGCGTACTCCTTATATAATTCCTTAAATGGAAAATGTAAAGGATTAGAGTACCACATTATCTTGTACAAAATTCATATACATTGTTATCATCAAAATAAGAATATTGATCAAAACAAATCTTGTTCTAACAGAGATGAATAGTAATGTTCGAGTATATTAGTGATTATGAAGTTTGAAAGTACTGAACAAGTGTGTGATGCTAAGTGACTATGAAGCGGATTGCGTAAAATGTTTGGACGTTGGTGTCTCACTGTCATACCCCAAAATTTGCCCATTACATTTTCATACTCAAGCTCATTTGAATATGAAAGTCTCAATACTCGACTGAGTATACACTCTCCTAAACAACAACCTTCCAACTAGGGTTTTCTCTTTCTCAAAGAAAAGTCAGGTTCTGAATGCCTCCAATGGACTCCATGGCCTCCCATATGATTCAAATGATCCTCATGTCAAGTGTCAAGCTCTGATTCAAAAGATTGCTCACTCAATGGTCCGAACGATCAGTAATCGACTAGTTGACCTAAAAGTCAAACTATGGTCAAACCACAGTCAAAACTTCCGATTTTTGGTCAACATCCTCATTATGAAGTACCATTCATCATTTGATCAAGGATTGATCATGATTCATCAAGAAAAGATCAGAAATCAACAATTCAAAAGTTTCTAAATTAGGGTTTCATAGGAGAAAGTCAACTGAACTTTGACCGGCCATAACTTCTACATGGAACATCAGAAATTTCCCATCCAAAGCTCAATTTGAAGGAAATTGAATTCTCTACAATTTTGTCTCTCACATGCCAAGGCCAAAAATGCTTCATTTGAGAGACATGAGCCAATACATTACAGGTCCCTCTAAAGGATCGCGAAAAAGTCATTTTTCTCAAAGCTCATAACTTGGACATGGTAGACTCAATTGAGATGAAACCAAAGGGAGCCTTTAGAGGACCCTTTGAGCTTTCTAAAAAGTCCTATAACATGTTCATGCCACAAAAATTGAAGGAGATATGAGGCTCAGAAGTTGGTTAAATTTCAAGAAGTGCATGAAACCATAATTGAATAATTTTGTGTTTTTGAACTAATGAGCTCAAGTTTTGGACTTCAGACACATATATGACACAAATAAGGACCTATAAAACAATTCTCATATTTTTGGCATTTTACATATATTTATTTGAATTTTATTCATTTAAATGCAAAATAAATTGGGTAAAATATCAAAAATAGTAAAATAAATTATGGGGCTTTGTTTTGGATCACATAAGGGCCCAAGAAATACCTTGAGGGCCAGGGAATTTCGTTCAAGCATGTTTTGAATTTTTATTTTATTTATTTTTGATTTTTACTCAATTTAAATCAAGAAAAATAAAATAAAGATCAAATTGATATATGATCAAATCTTCTTCATTCAAATATTATTCTTAGGACTCAATTAAATATTTGATTTGGGAAGAAATTGATTGAATGAAAATAGAAAGGTTTCATACAAAATAAATCAAATTTTTTCCAATATTCTCAAGTCATCAATCACACAAATTCTTTCCAAAACAATTGACCTAATCTCTCCCTCTATATATACCTAACTTATTCAGAAACAAAGGGGACGGATTGGAGGCCAAAGAACTAGGGTTTTCAAAGACACAAAAAATCAAAGAAAGATGTGGAACTAAGAGTCATCGTTGCAGCCACTTGCCAGGCCTCATACTCATTCAATCCCCTTTCTAAGGTAACATAGAACAGGTATGAGTGATTACTAAGCATCCATGACATCTACAATGTGTATACCAAGTCTCACATATTCATACATATTTGTGTTTTTCGTATCCTGCAAATTACCATGCTTTAATATGATTTGATGGTTCTTTTGAGTTTATAAAGTGTTTTAGGAGAGAATAGGACCGTTGTTCACGAGGTATGACACCAGAACCATGAGGTGCCATGGCTAGGGCATAGAGAAGAAGAGCTTTCGTTTTACGTGTCACAGGGTGATTCAAGCCAAAACGATGCTTCCATCGTGTTCGTGGCATGTTGTTTGTACGATCTGGGCAGTTGTGCGTTCTCCCTAACATCGTTTCGTGGAGTTTTAATTTGTTGCAGGAATCGAAGGTTTATTCGCAGCTGAATCTCCAGGAGAAGGCGCGGGTAAATCCGCAGGAAAAAGGGACCAGGAATGTGAAGAAGATGATGATCCGTACTGGGGTCCACAAGCCACGCGTGTGTGATTATGAGTAGCCGGTCAAAGTCAGCATCTCCTCCCTCCATTGTGATTGGTTCGTCAAACGTGCAAGAGGGGCCCGGTCTGACTTTTTCCATTTAACTAGTAATTTTGTATTTATTATCTTCTTGCTAATCCACTAAAAGTTCATAGCGCTTAGTACAGTGGTTGGAGAGATGGATCTATGATCAAGGGGACGCTGGATCGGTCCCCATTGTCCAACAATTTATTTTTCCTTTTGCTTATTTGTACTTGTCTATATATCCAGCGCGTATAGTCAATGCAGGTTCATGGTGCACCTGCGCTTATCAGCCATAAGATCTCTATCCACGCAAATCCAAGGGTCCTGGAGACGCTGCGTCACCATACACCCTCATAGACCAGCAACACAAAATCCCAGCTAAGTAGTGCCTATTTTTATTATTCTATTATTGTTAATTTTAATTACAAACAATTTTATTTAAGTTCTTTTCCCTTTTTTTATTTATTATTATTATAACTCTTTATTCATATTTTTTATTTCAATAAGTTAATTTTTGCATTAAAATTTTAATCATTAATATTTAATCGAAATTCCGATTTTGTTTATATAATATTAAAAATAATTGTCTTTTTGCTAATAATGTCTTAGGGTAACTATTTAGCGTTTTGAACTAATTAAAATTATTTTATGTCTTAAATCTTGATTTCATCATGAACACTAATCATTGTTAGGTAGGTGTCATCCATCACATTAGTGTCTTTTCTCCTAAAAACTTCATTCCCTAAAAAAATCAGGGTTTCCCTGAATCTTTTCAAAAAACCTCGTGTTTTTCTTATTTTATTTATTTTTAAACTATTTTATTCAGGGTTGACCTTTAAATACACTAACATCCTTTTTCTTTATGCCCAACTTTTCAGGGTTACCTCAAGATTCTCCGACTACGCGCCATGCCAATAAAGCTAAGTCTTGATTCTACACTCATTTAAATATTTTATATTTTGCCCTTTTATTTATTTTAGGGTTCGCCTTCAAAATAGAATGAACTCTGCATACACTCATCCTTTTCTGTTCGCCTTTCAATTTTCAGAGTTATCAAGGGTTCGAGGGTTGATCCAAGGTTCGAGGCAGATCAGAACATTCAAGATTTTCTAATTAATTATTGTCCTTTCATATTCTTTGCCTTTTAATTCCCCCGTCCCCGCAGGTGTTTATTGTAATAGCGTAGGTTTTAATTCCTGCCTTTAATTTCTGTCATCTTACAAACTGCGTGGTTAGTAATCTTAGGGAGTGCAAGCCTTGAAAATAAATTAGATCACTAATTATAAGATAAAATTATCTGAATATTAATCACGTGCTTGTTGCACACACTCACCTTTAGGGTACCTCTCTTATGTTGCCTGTTGCCTTTCAATTCAAACATAATAGTCAAGTCCCTTCGAATATAGGGATACCTTAGCCTGCTGCCTTCGATTCAAAATCACCACGTCCCTCTGATAAAAGATCATAGTCCCTTCGAGTTGCCTACGATAAATATGATCTCGTCCCTCGATAAGATGGTGATAGTCCCTTCGAATGCTAAGGTATCTTTATTGTTGCCTCAATGACTATTTTATCCTTCCCTAAAGACTACTCACCTCTTCATGGTGAGGACAGTTTGTGGCGAATGATATTCTCTCGATGACCCGCACATCCAATTGAAAGACTTCCTACCTTCTCATGGTATGGATAGACCCTTTCAAACGAAAGACTTAAAGAACACGAAAGACAATGTAGGGTAGGTAGCTATTAATTGCTCGCTCGCATTCAAACAAATTCAAAATACTTTTCACACATCCTTTTCAAAACAATTTCAAAACAAGGCTACGCTTATTTACAAGCTAAAGTCCTTAAACGAAATCTTTTACTATTCACACACGACACTTCAAACTTTTCAAACAAACAAGTGAGCTAAGCAATTAAGAGCCCATGGATGACCATGGATGCAAAGGGTGCCTTACACCTTCCCTTTGTATAACTTACCCCCCGAACTCAAAATCTTTCAAAGGTCTTTCCTGTTCTTTTTGCCTTTCCAATTGGATAAAATAAAAGTCGGTGGCGACTCTTGCTCACCGCAACATTGTTGCGTATTAAAATAATAAAAGTCAGTTCACCGTGTTACAGAACTGGCGACTCTGCTGGGGATGCTTTCGAATAAAAGAGGGGTTACCTTATAGCTTAGGATCACTTTAATAATTGTTTGTTTGCTTGCTTTATTCTTCAAGGTTGTTTTGGGTATTGAATGGAAGATGAATCCTATACCCGGATTCGAGTGCACCTTAAGATAGGAGTGGCATAGTCATGGCGACCTCCCTTGTGCATGCTTGGGATTGGTCAATATGAGAGTTCACGCTTAAGTTAGGCCTCTATGGATGTTTGCATGCCTCTTTTGCATGAGAGAGGTTCGTGTGAATATCTGTAGGTGAGTCGGAGCTTAAGGACCTTTAGTCACCTTTAACCCATCTTGGCCTTTAGGAACGTAGTGGGGGGACTACTCTTGATGCATGTTAAGGGCATAGTCGCTACCCGATACTACAACTCAGATAGGTTCTCTCTCAAAGTATCATTGCGTGGTATGCATGTACCATGTTCGAGGGTGCTTTGGAGGGGCTGACAATTCTGAGTAACTTGGTAGAACCCGTTGCTGATATCATCCTTATCCTTAGAAGTACCTTTGGGGAAGGGTAGTTACCTGGTCATACTTCATGCAAACCTTTAAACTTAAGGACTCTTGTGTGACTTGATTGTTATCTAACCTTTCTATTTTCTTGCAGGATTTGCTTGTAGGACAATTCGTCCTCACTACCTTATGCTTTAACCTTTCATTTCCTTGCAGGATTTTCTTGTAGGACAATTCGTCCTCACTACCTTATGCTTTAACCTTTCATTTCCTTGCAGGATTTTCTTGTAGGACAATTCGTCCTCATTACCTTATGCTCTAACCTTTTATTTCCTTGCAGGATTTGCTTGTAGGACAATTTGACCTTATGCTTTACTTAATGCATTGCATCTGCATGACATCATAACATCATAACTAACCCTTTCAAGGATCTTAGGAGTTTAGGGCGCACAATTTCATGTGTTCTTATCAAGGACAAAATTCCTATCTAAGGGCAGGAGGATTTACTTTCCTTTGGCCTTATGCCTTCCAATTCAAAGGCTCAGTACCTATCAAGGGGCAAGAGGATTTATTTTCCTCTAGCCAAGTACCTTCAAATTTAGAGATATCTTGAATCAGAGGCGATGACCCACTCGATATGGTGAGCTTGATTCTCAAAGAAGGACATCCCAAGACAAAGACCAAGATTCTTCAGACGAAGCGGTGACCAATCATTTCCTAATATCGCAAACTAAATTTCCTAACGATCCTTGAACATTGCATCTACATTCATAAACATCGCATAAAACTAACTTTTCCTTTCAGGTCGACCAACTAGTCAGACAAATACCATCAACAAATCAATCCTAATCAGATGAACATTCTGGAAGCTTGACCCCCAGACTTCTGAAACATTCCAATCAGATATACATTCCGGAAGCTCGAACCCCGGACATTCTGAAAGTTCCAATCAGATGAACATTCTGGAAGCTTGACCCCCAGACTTCTGAAACATTCCAATCAGATATACATTCCGGAAGCTCGAACCCCGGACATTCTGAAAGTTCCAATCAGATGAACATTCTGGAAGCTTGACCCCCAGACTTCTGAAACATCCCAATCAGATATACATTCCGGAAACTCGAACCCAGACTTCTGAAACATTCCAATCAGATATACATTCCGGAAGCTCGAACCCCGGACATTCTGAAACATTTTTATCAGATACACATTCTGGAAACTCGAACCCCGGATACTCTGAATCTCTACACCAGTTCCACAACAACGACGCAAGCCAGATGCACCTAAGCGTCAATTCACCAAAATCAATATGTCGTCGGCTCAAACATTACAACATCTGTTGAAGATCAGATTGATTACTCTGAGGGATGCTCCTAAGAATTCTAACACCTCCACTCCTGGCTATAAACTCAATGCGAGGTGCGCATTCCTGGACATTACACAAACAATTGCTGAACATTGAAAAATAAGATTCAAGATTTGATCGATGACGGGGAAATCAAATTCAACCCTCCTGAAAACTCCTATGGTGATCACCGCTCATATGCCTAGTCATGACAAGACTAATTGACGTCCAGACGGACGAACTTTTGGATCATTAGATCTACTTTCATTTGCATGTTTCTTTTCTGTTTGTTTAAACATTCGACTTATGATAGACATTATCTGTCTTAATAATCATCATCAGTGCATTGCATATGTTTGTCTTGAACAAATTATTTCGCTATCACTCATTTTTAATTGCATCTTTACTTTGCATATGTTTTATGATACTCAACTCCTGCTAAAGTTGTACACCTTTTGAGGGAGGATGACGAAAGCGATACCGCAACCTCATACAGTATGCTTTCGAACGGACTATGCTGACGATGTACAGGCATTGTTTCAATTCCTAAACAGTGGAGATATAAGGATGTTAATCCCTCGTCAACCCCTTTGAGCCTAAGGAGTAGAAGTTTCTTTCTTGTACTAATTAAAACCCTTGATCATAACCTGGGGTAGGGTAGTTCTCAGTTAATTTGGCTGTGCATTCTATTTTAAGAGAATCACTCGGTACACCTTTCAACAAAGGTTTCAACCACAAGCGTTCATCCGCACACATCAAAGAAGTGTTAGAGATGTCAATCAAAAGCCAATGATGGTTCATCAATCATTAAGCGAGGCAGTCAATATCTTTCAAAAAAGAAAAAAAAATGAAAAAACATATATACAAAGAAAAGCCTGCTAAGTCAAAAATCAAAAGATGACTTAGGCAAAATCAAGGCATCCCGCTGACTGTAAGCTCAAAATAGACAGTTCAGGCAAAAGTTAGGGATATCAAAAAATGAAAAAAAGAGAAGTCAATAAATTCCTGAACAACACAATGTTGTGACTACCAAGAGGAAGAAGTGACTGCCATCTCAAAAGTTCTCTTTGCTTGTGAACCATCATCATTATCAAAGGTGCAAATCCAAAAGTCTCTCGGAACCTGAATGCATAAGTTGAATTAACTGAGCTTAGGACTGAAGAACATCACGAAGAGGGGTGGGTACAAATAAATTCTGAGCCTTTATCTTTTGTTTCTTAAACCGTGAACCAAGCCACGCTACAACCCTTGAAAGTCCTAACTGAAGCATGGTTAGTTCGAAAGCATATTGTCACAACAAGGGTATCCCGACTCCTTAAGGTTTACTACAAATGTTGAGTTGACATCTTGTTTTTACAAACATCACATTGTTACAAATATCATGTTTTACAAATACCACGCTTTTACATCTCTTGTTTTAAATATTTCAATAAAAACTCAAGACAAACGTATGCATTGCATCTCATGAATTCATTATTAAACAAATTCTGCTACATAATTTCAAACGTTAGCAACAGAAAGAACTTGCACATGGAACAACTAATGACTGAAAGTTATCCCGACAGACAATATTACTCCAAGAAGCCATGTCTCTTACGTATACAAGGGGCATGACACGTTTTGCTCAATCAACATGGGGCAATCCAGTCAAGATTCCGAGAATCTCTCAAATGCCATACAGTCAAAGGCATACATCTCAAGTGGGTTTCAAAATATTTCCCGATCAATCTGGGGAAATCAAGCCAAGATTCCGAGAATCTCTCAAAGATGCCAAAAGCAAATCTTAAGCTATTTCCAATCAACATGGGACATTGTCCTGGACCAATGATTACTAGGGGCATGTCGCCCATAGTTCATATTTCGTAAAGTCCTCGCGAGGCGAATCTTTCCACAGTTTCTACTAACTGGGGCAAATCTATGCAAGTACAGTTTGACATCTTGATCAACACTCAGTGGTGTGTCCTAAATCAAATGGTAGTTACTATAAATACTGGGGGCAACTTTCAAGACACCCACATCTCCCCACAGAGTCGGGTTCACAAAATCACATCCCCTCGGAGCAATCACTAAGAAGACGTCTTCCAACAACAAAGGCATGGCTCCCCAACACGGTTTACATCCCTATTTTCTCTTTATCCCCAATCAGGAAATATCAAGCTACTGATCATCCCAAAGCAGAAATCATAAATCCCCAGCTGAGCATCTTCAAATAAGATCAAACATCAAAATCACGAAGACATAGAGATTTATTTTCTCAATCAAGACAACATAAATCATATTCACATATCATATGTCATAAACATATTCATACATTGCATGCATTACCTCATAAAAATTCATACATAACATGCAAAGCTTCTCATTTATTTTGAGAGACTCATTATGTAACCCATGCATCATGACATTGCATAAATTTAATCTTACCTTTTGCAGAATACAGGTACAGACAAACGAACGAAAACTCCAACTTTCCAAGGTCTAATTCATCTACCACGAACGGTAATGACACGATCATTTTCAAGATCTAATTCAGCTACCACGAACGGTACTGACACGGTCAATGCTCCAAGGTCTAATTCATCTACCACGAACGGTAATGACACGATCATTTTCAAGATCTAATTCAGCTACTACGAACGGTACTGACACGGTCAATGCTCGAAGATCTAATTCGGTTACCACGAACGGTACTGACACGATCAAGCGATCAGAGGTCTAATTCTATCATCACGAACGGTGTGGACACGATCACTGGCCTTCCCAGTCTAATTCAGTCACTACGAACGGTGCTGACACGACAAGAGAATCTAATTCTATCATCACGAACGATGAAGACACGATTATCTCTTCAGATCTAATTCTATCATCACAAATGGTGTAGACACGATCATCTTTCCAAGATCTAATTCAAGTATCACGAACGATACTAACACGATCAATTCCCAAGGATCTAATTCATTTACTACGAACGGTAATGACACGATCAACGCGCAAACAACATCTTCTCAAAATTCAACTACCAGATGGCATCCACAAGCCCATCTCCGACAAAAGTCCCTACTTCAAATAGGGCAAATTTCTTGGTATTCTTATGTTCAATCATCTTCCACCTTCAGATACCGACTGGCGCGCAGACCACTCTACATCTTCAGGTTTAAGATAATTGAACAGGGGCAGCTGTCATACCCCAAAATTTGCCCATTACATTTTCATACTCAAGCTCATTTGAATATGAAAGTCTCAATACTCGACTGAGTATACACTCTCCTAAACAACAACCTTCCAACTAGGGTTTTCTCTTTCTCAAAGAAAAGTCAGGTTCTGAATGCCTCCAATGGACTCCATGGCCTCCCATATGATTCAAATGATCCTCATGTCAAGTGTCAAGCTCTGATTCAAAAGATTGCTCACTCAATGGTCCGAACGATCAGTAATCGACTAGTTGACCTAAAAGTCAAACTATGGTCAAACCACAGTCAAAACTTCCGATTTTTGGTCAACATCCTCATTATGAAGTACCATTCATCATTTGATCAAGGATTGATCATGATTCATCAAGAAAAGATCAGAAATCAACAATTCAAAAGTTTCTAAATTAGGGTTTCATAGGAGAAAGTCAACTGAACTTTGACCGGCCATAACTTCTACATGGAACATCAGAAATTTCCCATCCAAAGCTCAATTTGAAGGAAATTGAATTCTCTACAATTTTGTCTCTCACATGCCAAGGCCAAAAATGCTTCATTTGAGAGACATGAGCCAATACATTACAGGTCCCTCTAAAGGATCGCGAAAAAGTCATTTTTCTCAAAGCTCATAACTTGGACATGGTAGACTCAATTGAGATGAAACCAAAGGGAGCCTTTAGAGGACCCTTTGAGCTTTCTAAAAAGTCCTATAACATGTTCATGCCACAAAAATTGAAGGAGATATGAGGCTCAGAAGTTGGTTAAATTTCAAGAAGTGCATGAAACCATAATTGAATAATTTTGTGTTTTTGAACTAATGAGCTCAAGTTTTGGACTTCAGACACATATATGACACAAATAAGGACCTATAAAACAATTCTCATATTTTTGGCATTTTACATATATTTATTTGAATTTTATTCATTTAAATGCAAAATAAATTGGGTAAAATATCAAAAATAGTAAAATAAATTATGGGGCTTTGTTTTGGATCACATAAGGGCCCAAGAAATACCTTGAGGGCCAGGGAATTTCGTTCAAGCATGTTTTGAATTTTTATTTTATTTATTTTTGATTTTTACTCAATTTAAATCAAGAAAAATAAAATAAAGATCAAATTGATATATGATCAAATCTTCTTCATTCAAATATTATTCTTAGGACTCAATTAAATATTTGATTTGGGAAGAAATTGATTGAATGAAAATAGAAAGGTTTCATACAAAATAAATCAAATTTTTTCCAATATTCTCAAGTCATCAATCACACAAATTCTTTCCAAAACAATTGACCTAATCTCTCCCTCTATATATACCTAACTTATTCAGAAACAAAGGGGACGGATTGGAGGCCAAAGAACTAGGGTTTTCAAAGACACAAAAAATCAAAGAAAGATGTGGAACTAAGAGTCATCGTTGCAGCCACTTGCCAGGCCTCATACTCATTCAATCCCCTTTCTAAGGTAACATAGAACAGGTATGAGTGATTACTAAGCATCCATGACATCTACAATGTGTATACCAAGTCTCACATATTCATACATATTTGTGTTTTTCGTATCCTGCAAATTACCATGCTTTAATATGATTTGATGGTTCTTTTGAGTTTATAAAGTGTTTTAGGAGAGAATAGGACCGTTGTTCACGAGGTATGACACCAGAACCATGAGGTGCCATGGCTAGGGCATAGAGAAGAAGAGCTTTCGTTTTACGTGTCACAGGGTGATTCAAGCCAAAACGATGCTTCCATCGTGTTCGTGGCATGTTGTTTGTACGATCTGGGCAGTTGTGCGTTCTCCCTAACATCGTTTCGTGGAGTTTTAATTTGTTGCAGGAATCGAAGGTTTATTCGCAGCTGAATCTCCAGGAGAAGGCGCGGGTAAATCCGCAGGAAAAAGGGACCAGGAATGTGAAGAAGATGATGATCCGTACTGGGGTCCACAAGCCACGCGTGTGTGATTATGAGTAGCCGGTCAAAGTCAGCATCTCCTCCCTCCATTGTGATTGGTTCGTCAAACGTGCAAGAGGGGCCCGGTCTGACTTTTTCCATTTAACTAGTAATTTTGTATTTATTATCTTCTTGCTAATCCACTAAAAGTTCATAGCGCTTAGTACAGTGGTTGGAGAGATGGATCTATGATCAAGGGGACGCTGGATCGATCCCCATTGTCCAACAATTTATTTTTCCTTTTGCTTATTTGTACTTGTCTATATATCCAGCGCGTATAGTCAATGCAGGTTCATGGTGCACCTGCGCTTATCAGCCATAAGATCTCTATCCACGCAAATCCAAGGGTCCTGGATACGCTGCGTCACCATACACCCTCATAGACCAGCAACACAAAATCCCAGCTAAGTAGTGCCTATTTTTATTATTCTATTATTGTTAATTTTAATTACAAACAATTTTATTTAAGTTCTTTTCCCTTTTTTTATTTATTATTATTATAACTCTTTATTCATATTTTTTATTTCAATAAGTTAATTTTTGCATTAAAATTTTAATCATTAATATTTAATCGAAATTCCGATTTTGTTTATATAATATTAAAAATAATTGTCTTTTTGCTAATAATGTCTTAGGGTAACTATTTAGCGTTTTGAACTAATTAAAATTATTTTATGTCTTAAATCTTGATTTCATCATGAACACTAATCATTGTTAGGTAGGTGTCATCCATCACATTAGTGTCTTTTCTCCTAAAAACTTCATTCCCTAAAAAAATCAGGGTTTCCCTGAATCTTTTCAAAAAACCTCGTGTTTTTCTTATTTTATTTATTTTTAAACTATTTTATTCAGGGTTGACCTTTAAATACACTAACATCCTTTTTCTTTATGCCCAACTTTTCAGGGTTACCTCAAGATTCTCCGACTACGCGCCATGCCAATAAAGCTAAGTCTTGATTCTACACTCATTTAAATATTTTATATTTTGCCCTTTTATTTATTTTAGGGTTCGCCTTCAAAATAGAATGAACTCTGCATACACTCATCCTTTTCTGTTCGCCTTTCAATTTTCAGAGTTATCAAGGGTTCGAGGGTTGATCCAAGGTTCGAGGCAGATCAGAACATTCAAGATTTTCTAATTAATTATTGTCCTTTCATATTCTTTGCCTTTTAATTCCCCCGTCCCCGCAGGTGTTTATTGTAATAGCGTAGGTTTTAATTCCTGCCTTTAATTTCTGTCATCTTACAAACTGCGTGGTTAGTAATCTTAGGGAGTGCAAGCCTTGAAAATAAATTAGATCACTAATTATAAGATAAAATTATCTGAATATTAATCACGTGCTTGTTGCACACACTCACCTTTAGGGTACCTCTCTTATGTTGCCTGTTGCCTTTCAATTCAAACATAATAGTCAAGTCCCTTCGAATATAGGGATACCTTAGCCTGCTGCCTTCGATTCAAAATCACCACGTCCCTCTGATAAAAGATCATAGTCCCTTCGAGTTGCCTACGATAAATATGATCTCGTCCCTCGATAAGATGGTGATAGTCCCTTCGAATGCTAAGGTATCTTTATTGTTGCCTCAATGACTATTTTATCCTTCCCTAAAGACTACTCACCTCTTCATGGTGAGGACAGTTTGTGGCGAATGATATTCTCTCGATGACCCGCACATCCAATTGAAAGACTTCCTACCTTCTCATGGTATGGATAGACCCTTTCAAACGAAAGACTTAAAGAACACGAAAGACAATGTAGGGTAGGTAGCTATTAATTGCTCGCTCGCATTCAAACAAATTCAAAATACTTTTCACACATCCTTTTCAAAACAATTTCAAAACAAGGCTACGCTTATTTACAAGCTAAAGTCCTTAAACGAAATCTTTTACTATTCACACACGACACTTCAAACTTTTCAAACAAACAAGTGAGCTAAGCAATTAAGAGCCCATGGATGACCATGGATGCAAAGGGTGCCTTACACCTTCCCTTTGTATAACTTACCCCCCGAACTCAAAATCTTTCAAAGGTCTTTCCTGTTCTTTTTGCCTTTCCAATTGGATAAAATAAAAGTCGGTGGCGACTCTTGCTCACCGCAACATTGTTGCGTATTAAAATAATAAAAGTCAGTTCACCGTGTTACACTCACCGACAAGATCCAATGAGAAGGAAGTGTGCGAGTTGTAAAGACTCAAAGTGAATTGTTGGATTATGATGATATTAATGAGTTTGAGTGCAAACTCATGAAGGACACTATTATGTAGTAACGACAGTTTATGCTTAAATATGGTTGTCGGCTAACTATTGACAAATTGAGGACTTGGTCGCCCTTAATCTCTTGTTGATAGTAGACGGAATCATATAAATGGGATGAGCTTGTTTTGTTACCTTAATGGTATAAGATGTGATGAATACTAAGCCGTGAGAATAATCACTCATCGTGTTGTGTGAACTTATGAAGAGATAAATATGAAGGAGTGCAACATAATTGACGGTGACTTAAGACGAGTAATCCGAGTCGCACATCGAAAGTGTGATGTGGAGTAATGTTATGAGTACTACTCGGGGGCAGTGAGGAAGTAATATGTCGGAAGCCTACGTAGAGAATATGTATTGATACTATATGATGCTATAATAGTTTTGTGTTGTTGTAAGGAGTTATTATAGATTCTCAGATATAATGAGGAATTATACTCTATGAAGGACGAAGTTGATTTAATTTTTAGAGAAGAGTGGACTCGGTTGAACTATTTTATAAGCAATGGTATATTGAGGCTGATGAGTGTGATTATAACTACTTGTGTGTACTCATTCTGATGGTTAAAATGTTTAAATAGAGGGAGTAAATCCGGACTTTGTTTTTGAGTGCGAGTAAGTATTGCTAAGTGGTATATTGGTACCATGTATGGTAAAGAATGATTCTTGAACGAATGAGTAAAGAGAGCCAGAATCGGGTAAAACTCGGAAATCTAATTGGTGATGATGGTTGTAATGAAATGTTTCATCCTGGAATGTTTTAGAACATACTAGACAAAAAAAAGAATCAAGAATATATCTGAGTATTCTTAATGAATAGCATGTATTAGAGCATTCTTGATAGATTCTTAATAAGTAGCATGTATTAGAGCAAACTTTGATAGATTCTTAAAAAGAATATGTATCAGAGCATTTGAGAGAAGAAAATGTATCAGATTATATTCTGCCACGAGAATATCAGAACATTGTTCTTGCTTCTGATCTTGAAGCTTCACAGCACTAAGCTTGCTTCAATTTTCCAAGAACATGCTTCTTTATAGAATTACTTTTCCTCATGTATTTGCTTCTTATTTTGAGCTTTTTCAGAATATATTCAATCCTGCAAAAAAAATCTCAAAGACATAGAACTTGCAAATAATGTTAGGAATGTCGAGACTTAATCCCAGCAACTGATATAATAAACTAAATCAAATATCATGTTTCTCCCCCTTTTTGTCATAACATCAAAAAGCATTTAAAAAGATTCAGATGATAAAACAACATAAAGTGAAGAAGATAATATTTCATTGATCAACAAAATATATCAGAGGTACAAAAGGGATAGAAGCAGATGCAAGAAACAAATGCAAGAAACAAGAAAACATCTAAGACTAAGACACACTACGACTAGCCTAGCTTGGAAGCTATCTTGGCCAGAAGGTTTTGAATCTCAGCAGTGCTTTTTGTGTGCGTCTTCATAAATGATCTGAACTCATTGTGAGTTTCCTCATGCTTGTCCAGACGAGAAGCAGGATCAGCTTGATTCTGTTGAAGAGCCTTCATGGTGTTCATCAGAACAGAAGGTCCAACAGAAGAAGCATCAACGTTATTGTCTAGAAAAGGAGTCTCAGCAGCAACATCGACCATGAGAACATCAGCTTGATTTTCCTTAGGAGGAGATAGCATAGTGGGATGATTCTCAGCATCTTGAGTTTTATAATCTTGTTTCTCAGCATCAGCTTCTGATTCAGAAGCATCTTCGGCAAACACAAGCGAAGGGATTTCAGCTTCTGAAGTCTCTAAAGCCTGAAGAATTTCAGCTAAATTCTTTGGAGGTGTAGGAGCAGAAGGTTCTGAAAGGTATTCAACTTTTGGATATACCATATCTGGTGCCCTAGAAGAGGGATTCTCCCTTAACCAGTTGAATATCCACTGAAAGTCTCCAGTCAGAACGCTGTAATGAGGCTTCTACACAACTATAGCAAGTGGTTGCACTTCCTCGAGCTCCTCAACAAATTTATTCTCCTCAAGAGGTTTCCAGCTTCTGATGGGGAAAAAATAGTTGTCTTCAAAGTCCCTTAGAAATCCACAAAGGCCACGAGCTTCAGCTTCACACTTCTTTTGAAGCTTCAGAAGGTCAGAATTTGTCTCCCTTCTGAAAGATCTCCAAAGACCTCTTGTAGCAGCAGAATCCGTCCTGGCATTATGTGCAATCTTCAAGGCTTATAGTCCTGTCTGTACCTTTAGCTTAAGAAATTCAAAACTTACACCAACAGAAAGTTCAGGGTTGGGGGTTTTGAAACTGATGGAAGAAGAATTTGGGTTCAGAATGAAGTAGGGTTTAGGTTCTCTATCAAGAGAAAGCAATGATTCTGCTTCATCCTCAGATTTTAGGTTAACAAAGGCAGGGCCAGGACGAGGTTTGGGAGTCAAGTTACAAGCACGGAATAAGTCTTTTAATGAATCAGAATTTGGAGATTCTGATGCAGTGGGGTTGATGGGAACAGGTGAGGAAACGGGTGAATAATTTGCATGAGGAGGAGGTTGAGAAGTGGAGATATTTGTGTGAGGGGGAAAAAGGAGTTTGAAGGGGTACAACATCAAGAATAGGTTCATCAATGGGATGTCAGAAGCAGGATTGGTTTTGGGTGAAGAAGGAGGGGTGAGAATTTTGGTGGCTGAAGGTGATTTGGTGGAGGCTTTTTCTGGTTGAGAGGTAAGAGGAACTTCTGTTGGTACAGATTTTGAAGTTACAAGCGGAATAGAACCAGGTTCAGAAATAGACACACCTTTAGATTTCTTGTGAGATTTTTCAGAATCAGCTTCAAGTCTCTTTCGCTTCTTCTTCTCATACACAGCCTTCAGTTTGCCTAGAGCAATTGCTCTCTTCTTCTCAGCTCCCTTCTTCTCTTCTTCTGCCTGATTTACTTATTCATTCTTCTCCTTTGCTTCTTCAACAACCTTCTTTTTCTTCTTCTTCTTATCTTTCTTTTTCTTATTCTCTACGTCCTTCTCATCATTATTCGTATCATCCTCTTTTTCATTTTTCCAAGAGGGATAATATTCTTCTTGAGATTTGGATTATTCTGACGTTCTTCATCTCTTGATTCTTCAATATTAGTCTTCAGATGATGAAAAACAATGTGAGGTAGATTAACTCTCATGCCTTTTTCAATACAAAATAATATATACTTCTGATCCTGATTGACAAAGATCGCAGCGCTTGATGATTTTCTTTGATAGAGAGATCCCAAAATGATCTCAGCCCATACTCTGTAGGAAGGCTTCAAGGCAGTGTTGAATGGAGATGCAATACCAGAAGAAAACAACTCTCGATCAACTTTGTCCCAATCAGTTCTTCCATGAAGAGCACCAGTGACTCCATCTAAACAATCAAGACCATACAATAACCTTATTAACTTATCAGTCACAACAACTTCATGCCCTAGCACGAAAGAGATGATGGCAGTTGAAGTAACCGTAGCATGTGTCCAGAAATCCTTAACCAACAAAGGATAAACTGGTCCAATCAACCTGTCAAAGTAGTTAGACCATTCTTGTACCAATATTGCAGTTTTGGTTTTGAAATCATGTGCCATAAGACTTTAAAAATCCACCATGGTTTCGCAGAGAACCTCCATTTCGTTAAAAGGAATCAAACAAGACTTCAAAGGAGTAAATGCAGATCCCTTTTGTTGAACTTGATGTTACGATGATACCTTGCGTTGAGTATTCGAAGATGAAGCTATGGATTCACACTGAGATTCGGTTTAGAACTAGGTTTATGCAAAAACAAGAGAAAGATGAACACAAAATGGCAACGAACAAAGAGAGAGAATGTAAAGAGATGAAATGTTATGGGAATGAGTTTATATAGGCCCGGATTTGAAATGATTATCCGTGGCATTGTGTTCGACTACGAAGATGATTCCCAAAGATATCGACGAAGGTTTATACATGCGTGGGGCAGTGTCTACAAAATAGAAAGCAAGACTTTAGGACAATGGAACTCTATTTCCATGGAGCCTTACCTCAAATGGGTGCGGGCTCGTGCTCAGAAGCTCATCATGCCATATCCCGCTATTCTACCTGTGACTATTGAGCCAGAAATCGAAGGGGACGAACCTCGAGTTATTCTACATCCGGACATGCCGACTGACCTGGAAGAGCTGTAGAAATCTTGGGTTCAACTAAGAGAAGAAAGAGACACCTTCAAAGCACACTGTCAAGACTATGAGAGGAAAGTGTTGGAGCTCACCAGACAACTCCAGGAAGAACAGCAGATCAACACATTCCTGGGTGCAAAGAGAAAGCGTCCATGGGAGGCTTGAGGAATCCTTTATTTTCTTTATTTTGTAAGCCCGAAAGAGGCAAAGAAAAAGAAATAAAAAGAAAAGAAAAAAAATGAAATAAATTGTTTGACTAATAAATGTTTGTTTCTGTTTTAAAACAAATCTAAATTCTAAGATCCTTGAAAACATTGCATATACATTTCATTCATAAACATTGCATAACAGGTTCACATAACAGGTGTCTCATCTCCTCGCTGTTTATTTCAGTTAGAAGGGATGGATTCGAAACAAGCGTCAAGAATCTCGAAGCACAGAACGCCCAAGTTCAGATAGCAATTCTGGAGCTAGAAAAGGGGCAACAAGAACTGAAAGCCCTGATAATCAAAAAGAAAAAGAAGCCCAAAGGATCTGTAGGATTAAGTCACCTTGCAAGGAAGGTCAAAATCCCAATCAAGAGGTCCAAAAAGGCGCTGATCCCTGAAATAGTCGGTGAAGGTTATCGAGAAGACAACCACAGCAACCAGGGTTCTGCCAAACCCTCTCTTTCTTCTAACGAAGAAGATTATCATTCCGAAGACGAGCAGGGTGATGACAAATACCAGCAGTTGGAAGAACGCATGAAAGCTATGGAGATACAAAAAATACCTGGTCTAGACTTCAATGATCTTGGGCTAGTCTCAGATATTGTTATCCCTCCAAAATTCAAAGTTCCTGTCTTTGAAAAGTATGATGGAGTTTCTTGCCCAAAACTACATCTAAGGTCCTATGTGAGGAAGATACTACCTCATACGACATATAACAAATTGTGGATTCATTTCTTCCAGGAAAGTCTGTCGGGTACACAACTCGAGTGGTACTACCAACTGGAAAGTGCAAAAGTTCATACCTGGGAAGATTTGGCTGCTGCTTTCTACAAACAGTATCAGTACAACGCTGACCTTGCACCAACCCGTACTCAACTACGGGGCATGTCTATGGCACCAAAAGAAAGTTTCAAAGGGTATGCACAAAAGTGGAGAGATCTAGCTGGAAGGGTTCAACCACCCTTATCTGATCGCGAGCTGGTCGACATGTTCATGGGCACTTTAACTGGCCCTTTCTACAGTCATTTGCTGGGAAGCTCATCATCAGGTTTCACTGACCTGATATTAACTGGAAAGCATGTTGAAAGCGGTATTCAAAGTGGAAAAATTCAAATAGGCTCCTCCTCTGGTACTACAAAGAGGCCCATCAGTGGGAGAAATGAAGTCAATACAATGCATAGTCAAAAAAGTCGCAAAAGTGAGCATCACCAATCTGTAGGGGCTGTTCTAATCTCCGCATCTGCACCTCAAAAAGATCATCCGCCGAAGTATACGCTTCGACCAGATGCACCAAGAAGAAACTTCACCAGAATCAATATGCCAATCTCTCAAGCATTGCAGCATTTGTTAAAAGCAAATCTGATTACATTGAAAGATCCTCCAAAGAATGTCAACACTTCCTCTCCGAGTTATCGCCCCGATGCAACATGTGCAATCCATTCTAACTGACCAGGACATGACGCAGATCACTGTTGGGCCCTGAAAAATAAAATACAAGACATGATAGATGCTGGGGAAATTGAATTCGATCCTCTAGAGACTCCAAATGTCATCACCGCACCTATGCCAAAGCACGACAAGACCGTTAATGCTATCATAGACACTGTTTACATCTATGATGTGAGAGAATTGTCAACTCCGCTCCTTGAAGTCAAAAGAAAGCTAATGCGAGCTGGTTTCTTTCCAGGTTGTGACCCTGATTGCTTTTATTGTGCACACCTACCCAATGGTTGTGAGAATCTGAAAATAGGAATTCAAAAGTGGATGGATCGCCGTATCATTATGTTTGAAAGGCTCCCTTCTATGGACGATTTATGCGAAGTTTTTGCAAATGGGATGAGAATAGAGGACGTCTCAGTGGTTTCTAACATACAATTGAAAATCCCTACCAAAACTCCTTTCAAAATTTCTGCTGCACCCAAAGTGACATCTGTAATCATCACCAGTCTGGCCCCATTTCCATACTCCTCAGACAAAGTTGTCCCGTGGAGTTATGACACTAATGTTTATGTCCATGGAGTTAAGCAAGACACCTTGTGTTGCTCCCCAAAATTTGCCCTCTTTATCCGTGCTATAAGTTATCAACGACGTTTATTTCTTCGTTCAAAAATTAAGGAAAAATAATAAAGAGTTTCTTATACACGGTGTCTACAATCGTTAATTCAATTGAGCTTCATTGGATTTCATGTGGAGGAGTTCTTATGTGCTTCTATTTTTATCTTCTTCAAGAACTCCTCAAAGCTTTATTGTTATGTCGGATTGAAATACCAATGCAGAGTCATGGCATGAGAGATGAACTTGTGGATTCATTGTGATCAAAGAAGTTTTTGTTCTCATCATTATTACTCGTTATTTGCAATATAAGTGACTTGGATTTAAACGTGTTAAGGTTGAAAAGAAGATTCATGTCGATTGCTGAAATGCAAGATTAATCGGAATTTAAGATGTACACAATCATTTTTCAAGTTCATTCGAATTCGTATCATGATCCATACAAAATCCTACCATGAGCCAAGAGTTTCGTAAATCATTCATTCAAAACCAAATTCATCACAAAAAGACTATATCCATTACAAAATCCAAACATTCAAGGTCTCTTTACAAAAGAAGTCCAAATCATATTACAAATTTATTACAAGAAATGTTAAAAAGAAACTAGTGACTTTGATAAGCCCATTTCAAGAAGTCTCCATGCCACTCCCTGCACCTCGTTAAACCGAGCCCTCCATCCAGTAACAAAGCTGAGCCTGCCATCCATGTGAAAACCTGCATAAAACTGGTTCAAAAGAAAACCGACGGCATAAAAACTCCTTGGTCACAGTCAAACCAAAAGGGACTTGCAACTATTATCCAGAAAAAAAACCATAACAGAATCAACAAACTCTCTCTATTTTTATCATCTTCAATTTCTCTCTCACGGTGTAACAGAAAAATTCAGAAAACCTCATCTCCAATCCCTGAACCGTGCTTAACCATAACCAATCTTCTTCATCACCAATCCTTGAATTCACAAAAAAAAAACTCAGAAACAGAAGAAGAAAATCGTAAATGAATTCACAAAGAAAAATCATAAAGGAAGAGTTCAGAGAATAATCTTCAGGTTCTCCTTCAATTCACCTTCTTCACATCTGAGAAAATTACACAGAATCTTCTCCCTTCACGCTTCAATCTTCATCACTCTTCATCACGAACCTCAATCTTCAAGAAATTTCAATCTAAAATAATTTTCAACTCGTCACGTTCTTCATCATAGATAACCTGCAAAAAAAAAATCAGAGAATATTCACAAATAATCATCAGTAATCTTCATCTGCAAATTCAAGATCTTCATCCTCTTCATCTTCGAACATATCTCAATCTTCATCGCATCATTCTCCAACCTTCTTCATCAAGAAGGTGAAAAACGGATCTCCAATCATCATCATCGTCCTCACCATTAATGCTTAGCAACGCATCAGAAGAAATCAGATCCAGATCCTTCATCGAATATTCATCTCCGCACGACACTGCAACGCATAGAAAATTAAACGAAGAGGATCGTAGGAGATGAACGTAAAAGTGAAAGAGGATTGAAGTGAAGATACCTGAAAATATTAACGATTGATGAGAGGAGATCGGTGAGAGCGTTTCGTTCTTGTTCGTGGTGGTGTGCCGAAAGTTGATCGGAGAAGAAGATCTCCGCCATCGCGTCTGAGTTGGTAATCGGAGAGTTTGGAGAATGAAATCGAAACGGAGAGGTGAGAGTTGAATCGGAGAAGTATGTGTGAGTGAGGAAGAGAGGTAAGATGATGGTGTTGTCCTTTGATTCACGACGGAGATTCTTGTCGGAGAGGAGCTCTCCGGCTGCCGCCGCTGCGAGTTCACCTGAGGAGGGAGACGAGTTTGGTTTGAAGAGGAGCTGATGCGTCACTTAAGATAACCCTAATCCCTCTTTTAATATTTCTTTTGATTACTGATCTTAATTAGGCATTAATTGATTGATAAACATGAATAGTTGTATTGTTAATTGAATAAAAAAATCTGAAAATTGATTAACAAAACAAATCTGAAACAACATTGGGCTTAGACCGAATTAATGTTCATACACCCCCAGGCCCTGCAGCATCCCTTTTGTTGGCAGAAAAATGCTCCTTGGGCCATTGATTGGGCCCTGCGCCCCTGTTACTCTTCATGCCATCTGATTTCACAATAAACCCCCTGGATCCATCTTGTTTTCATGTTAGAGCTAGGTTTTCACATATATTTTTTGTCTATTTCTATTTAAGTGATAAATGCATGTAATAAATCATTTGTGTGTTCATTTTTAGATAGAAAATGCTATGAAAAATATTATATTTTGTTAGCTTCTTAACATGATAAAAAAATGTATAAAAACAATATATTTTTGTTAGACTTTTCCATGATAAAAAAGAATAAAAAATATGTAATATCTCTTGCTTGTTAGAATTTATGTGTTTTGTACATAGTTTTGTTCTATTATTTTTAGATAAAATGACATGAAAACAATTTGCTCTTGTTAGATTTTGTTTTAGAATTTACTTAGAATTTAATTACTAGTATTTTCTATGGCGGGTGCATGCCTTCTTGTTACTCCTAATTCGGTTGTTGAGATGTGCGAGGTACTTCGAGAGAGCCTTCGATTGAGATTTGACTTGCTCCATGTTCCACTTTATTTGTGGGACACGAATTCACTTTGAGTGCGATTTGACTTGCTTCGTGTTCCACTTTATTTGTGGGACACGAGCCTATTTCCGATGCCAGTCACCTGATCTCTCATTCATTGAGATGTATACTCTTACACTGTTTGGCTTGTGCTCTCTTGCAGGTTTCTTATGTGGTTATGCTCGACGTGTATCACATGTCGCTCGTGATTTACTTTCACGACGACACTTTCTGACTAGCTTTGCTTGATGATGGCTTATGCGAAGTACTTCGGACTTCTCTGCTTACGCGTGCTAGCTCATTGCGGATTTGCTATCCGTTTGGTATCGTTCCCTATTCCCTTTTACTTCTTTTTGTACTTTATCGCTTTTCCGCATCATCCTTTAACATGAGAAGTAGGACTTAGACATTCATCTGGCCAAGCCCTCGAAAGAGGCTCTGTTTTTGTTGGTGTGTTTATATTTGTGCTTTGCGGCAGGGAGTCACGGTGTAATAAGTCCTATATGGCACTCCGTTAAGTCCTCATGGAAGGCATGCGAAAAGGGTTAGCAATCAACCCCCGCCCAGTCTCATCGAGTCCGTTCAGTATGCGCACGTTACACGTTGCTCGCTTCTGAACCAGCACAAGATTTTGTTATCGAGTATGTCAGGAAAAGGGTTCAGGTAGCCGGACCCCCGCCTTTCCTATAGCTCGCGTCGCTCGATGTTGATGCTCGGTGTACGCACGCACCGTTTTCCTTTACGATCCGTGACGGCTTGGTTGCTGAGAAGGGTCCGCCCTCTTGTCTATAGCCCGATCATTTTCGCGAGGTCTAATGCTTGGTTGACTTGGGTTGAGCTGCTCCCCTTGGCTATGGCGGGACCGCTTTTCTACCATTCGGTCAGTACCGTTGGTTTGTTTGCTTTACGAGCGGATGCTCGTTTGTGTGATATCATTGTTTGCTTCCCTTTTCCCTCGTAGGTTGATAGTTTAGTTAGATTTGCACCCTTTGTATGATAACATTAGGTAGCAAGCTTTCCCCCCTTAGCTTAGGTTTTCCTGATGCATTCTTTAAAGCACAAACCACACTCTTTGATTTTCTTTTCTTAAGAACTTGTTATTTCCGCTCCATTCCCAAGCATAAGTCTCCAAAGGTCGAGCAGCGGAGTGTGAATGTAACTCGTTCACCTAAAAAACAAAAAACAAACAAAAGTTAGTTAGCCGAGCTACGGTAGCTCTGATTCTGCAAAACAGATACGTAGGCAGCGGGGTAGGGCCCGTGCGAGCACAATCCTTTCTTTTCCCTACATTCTGCATTCATTTTAGTCTAGATTAGAGTAGTTTGTTTACACACCCATAGGTTTAGACACAGGCGTGGATACCATCGAGTACGATGGGCGCGAGGGGTGCTAGCACCTTCCCCTCGCGTAACCGACTCCCTTACCCTTTTTCTCTGGTCGCGAGATCGTTGTTTTGTTTTTGTGGTTTGCTGGCATTCCCTTCCTTTTCAGGATAAATATGTTAGTGGCGACTCTGTTAATTTTCGCGGTAGCGACAGCTGGCGACTCTGCTGGGGACGTCTCGACCTATTGCAGGTCCGGACTTAGCGAGTCGATCCTAGCGCTTGTGTGTTTATCTTTGGGTGTTTTACTGCTTTGCATATTTACCTGTTTGCATTGCATTCTATGTGCGCTTTTACTTTTCTGCATCATATTTTGGACTGTCTGGATCTCTGTCTGTTGGGTGGGTGTTTCAAGAGGTAAAAGGCCCAATACCCAGGCTATGTGTGAACCATAGGAACCCTAGGATAGAGTGGGAGCATGGTTTGTCTCGAGGTGTACGTCTCGGGATGGATTATGTGACCACGAGCAGAGTAGTGGTTTCAAACGGAGGTATTATCGTCATCCGCTTCCGCGCTGTGATGATGCTTACCTTCGGGCGGACCGTATACTGCGTTTCATGACCTTACCTTGGCCTAGACTTTACCCGTGAGTGGGGCGGAAAGGTGACCGCTGTTCTTGTTCGTGGGTTACCTTTGTTCTCGTTCGTGGGTTACCGCTGTTCTCGTTCGAGTGCTTGGTTCCTATTCGTGGGGTACTATGGTTCTTGTTCGAGTAGTAATCTGTGTTCTATTCCAGTGTGTTGGTGACTATATGTTCTAGTTCCAATGGTAAATTGTTCTGTTGGTGACTTGTGGTTTGTGTGGTGGTCCGAAACTATGCCGAACCTTTGAACTTATGCCGTGTGATTTCTCGGCATCCCAGATATATCCAGTATTGTGGTTCCCACCATGTTGCATCATTGCATATTTACTTTTGAAAAAAAATGATGTACAAAAAATAACTAGCATACATGTTCCTTCCATTTCCAAGGAATCATATCTTTAAGCCTCGTGTCGAGCTCTTCCATCTTTTGCTAGCTAAAAAATCAAAGCACGAGGATTCCTTGGAAATCGAAAGAACATGGCATTGCACGCATATCATGCATCTCATACATTTCATGCATAACAGGTGTTCAGGGTCGAGGATCTCTTATTCAGATTTGATACTCTCACCAGACTCAAAGACTTGACTTGTTCTTATTGTGTGCTCAAAGATCAGTCACGAGACAACTTTGTGGGGTGATCACGAGGAAAGCTCAGTTGAGGTTCTTTTTGAAGACTTGTCTTATGCTCATTTGCTTCCATGCTTGCTTTATTTGCAACTGGTTAAGCTCCTGTGTGGATATCTACAGATTCTTTGCTTGATGACGATGACACTAGGTGTGAGTTCTATTGTGGGGTACCTGGTCATGATGTTAACATCTTCAAGTCTTTGAAGTTGCATGGGGCTCCTGCACGAGGGATAAGCAAGACCTTGTCTATCTTGAGCATTGTGTCATTTGCATTGCTCGAATCCCTAAAGCACTTAAAAATTCCGTGTGACTTCGTCGGAATCTTCTGCCAGATAGTAATCAAGAGTGATCTACAGAGACGCCTCTCATTCTCAAGGTTCTGCTTCATATTCCGAGTCATCTCCTCATCCTGGAGTTTCCTTGTTAGTAGCTTTCGCTTGTCAACAGAGATGGAAAGAGTATAAGTAGCAAGCTGATGTGATCCTAGTGCCATTATGTTCAGTTTCTTCTGTGCTTGATGGAATTTCAGTTAAGATTCTTGCTTTGGATCTTTCTCACCACAGATAGCTCTCCTGATTTTGAAGACAATACTCAGTGTTTTCCATTCTCGAGGCACCTGATCATAATGTCAAACCTTACAAGGTGTTGAGGTACAAAGAGTCCAAGACTTGCTCGATGCAGAGATGTTTGAGTTTATTCATAATGGTTTCTACTGGTCAATCCATTTTCATCTGCTGCAAGTAGAATGTTTGATCCTCCTCGAGGAAGTAACTCATGAGAATCACTTGCAATTGGTACTGCCAGAAGTTTCTTTCTCTAGCTATTGTATGTTCCAAGTAACGACTTTCTTGGCTAAACGTCAGAGGTTATTGTTGTTTGTCGATGATAATACAAAGTTTCCTCCATTCATGATGGTGTTCTCTGTTTCAGCAGCTATATTTGGGGCTCCCGACCGAGGGATAAGCAAGACTCCGTGTTCTTGAGTTCGCATCATTGGCAGCTCAAATCCCTAAAACATTCACAAACTCCAGTCGCTACATTTGGGGCTCCCGACCGAGGGATAAGCAAGACGCCTGGTATCTTGAGTTTGTGCACCACTGGCACGACTCAAATCCCTAAAAGCTGGACACTTGCAACTTTTGTATGACTTTGTCGGAATTTTCTTCTAGGAAGTAATCTAAAGTGTTCTACAGGAACATATGCTGTTGTTGGGTGTGCTTTCCATTCTAGGGGCACTTGGTTATCTGATTGAAGGCTGACATCCATTCATAGACAAGGTTCAAGACCTGATTGACTCAAAAGCTATCATTCACGCCTGAAGGCCAGAATTGAAGTTCTCCTCCGACTCAGCGGATCTTTTGAAGCAATAAGTCCATACGGAGAGGATCTCCTCAACATTGGCAATTCCTAATTCATCATGCATGTTCATGTTTAAGCTTTCTTGCTTTGATCAATACTGTTTGCATGCAAGACTTGTTTGTTTTTGAACTATAATAATAATGCATTGGATATGTTTGTCTTGAAAAAAAATCCATTCGCTTTTTGCTCTTATATGTTTTTCTACGCTTTTTGTGATACTCAACTCTTGTTAACAAAGCATGATAACTCCGAAGGGAGAATGATGAACATAATACCAATAACCTCAAATGGTATGCTTTTGAGTAAAACTCTGTTGATGATGTACAGGCATTGTTTCAAATTCCCAAACACTGGAGATATAAGGGAGTGAAACCTTCGTTAACCCCTCTGAGCCTTCGAAGTAGGAGTTTTCTTTTCTATACGAAAAACCCCTCACATTTAACCCAGGGGCGGGTAGTGTTCAGTTAACCTGGTTGAGCATTCAAAATTCATCAAGAGCACACATCTAAGGATACAATAATGGCTATCTTTCAAATTGAGGAAAGTCAAATCTACAACGGTTATCCCTCACCTCAGGAGGTCGAGACATCAAATTTATCTCTCACATCAGGAGGTCGAGACCAACATCAAAACCGCAATGGTTTATCCCTCACATCAGGAGGTCAAAGGATGATAAAATCACAATGGTAATTCTTCATCAATCAAGGACTCAGGCCGTCAAAATCACTTCAAACAAATTACAGATTTAGGATCACACAACTTGTTCAAAAAAAAGAAAGAATGAATAAAAAGAAGAAAGCCCGCTAAGTCAACAGCTTGAAAATATGTGACTTAGGCAAAAATTAGGGCATCCCGCTGGACATCCAAATCAAAATTCAAAAGAATTTGTCCAGGAAAAAGTTAGGGAAACAAAAAAAAAAAAGAAAAGCGAAAAAACAAGGATTACAAAATAAAGATCCTCATCAGAAGAACAAAGTCGTGTGATCAGACACCAAAAATGAAAGGTAAAGTGACTGCCATATCCAGAAGACCTCTTTGATTCCTCAATCATCTCAAATTCCTGTTGGAAGATGAATGCTCGTGTCAAGTTAACTGAACTTAGGATTGGAGAACATCATGAAGGGGGTGGGCACCAAATAATTTGAGCTTAAAAATCCTTTTTTCTAAAAAAACCGTGAACCTGACCACGTTACAACCCTGAAAAGTCCTAATTGAAGCAGGGTTAATTCGAAAGCAAACTATACACGAGAATACGGTAAGCTGACTCCTAGGAGATCCGCTAAACGCTTGAGTTGGTATCACACCGTCTTTCTTTCTTAAAAACTCGATGTTACGACATCCTTTCAAAAAGTTTCTTTTAACTTCGAGACAAACATACTCTTTGCATTAGAATTATATTTCTCATAATAAACATTCTTTGCATATGAAAAAATGCTTAACATAAGGAAAGTTTCTATGATGAACTTCAGATAAAAAGTTTTATCCTCCCGAAGGACAGGTTGTCTCCAGAACTCTGTTGAGCAGAGGCAGCAATATTTCAAAGCTTGATCGCCCTCAGGGGCACAAAAGCGTTTGAATACTTTGTCGAGAAAATTTCCAGACAATCTGAGGCAATCAAGTCAAGATTCAAAACGGATCTCTCAAAGTGCTAAGCAATCAAGGGCATTCACCCAAGCATAGTTGAAGCTACTTCTAAAACAGGTCAGGCAGGGGCATGGTTCCGGAGTTCATGATACTGGGGCAGGTTGGCTATGTTAACATGAACCTCAAAAAGTCCTTACGAGATGAATTTCCGCAAAGTCCTTACAGGCTGGGGCAAGACACTATGCATTGGCATTCTATCCTCATCAGGAGGTGTTCAGTTTAAAGTTCAGGTGTGAGCTAAACAACTTATGAACTTGAGAACCGTCAGAGTCGTCATCCTCAACAGTCAGAAGCTGAAAGTCCAATACTTGTTGGCATTCTTACAATCAAGGCGAATATTCGGAACACTGTGAAAGCCAATGCCTGTTTGGTCCCTTTGAAGTCAACACTTGCGTGACCCCTTAAGTCCACTTCCTGGTGGCACTCTCTCGGAAAATCAATGTCTGTTTGATACTCTGACCGATACTTGTTTGGTATTCTAATCACTGCTTGCCTATCAACTCATTGAATCCATTGCCTGTATGGAAAGTTTCAAAGCCAAGATGTCTGACAATCTGTTTGCTCTTGCATTTGCCCATTGTGGGTGAGCATCACTATCCTCTGCCATGTGAGGAAATTCCGTGGATGTCATGCTCCATCCTGAGGCATTTTCATCTGTTTACCTCGCAAGTACATCCTTTCGAGTACACCATATCAGCGCATGGGCGGACCTAGCCATGAGAGATTCTCACTTCCCAGCCGAGTGCATCCTGATGAGAGATTCTCATTCCCCAACTGAGCGCATTCAGATGAGACTTTCTTTGTTCCAAGATTCTCATATCCTCAGCAAGGCACATCTCAATGCATTCTCCATGCTCCAGAAGCCTTATTCCCCGACAGAATGCCTTCTCCCCGGTTGAGTCATGATTGGATGATATCTGATTCCCCAGCAAGCTCTTAATGAGATTCTTTGTCTGAATTCCTCATTTCCCCAGTAGAGTGATTCTCTCCCCAACAGATCGACCTGTTTTCCCCAGGAGAGTCATCTTATTCCCCAGTGGAGTTGCCTTAACAAGAGGTTCTTATGCCGAGTTCCTTATCCCCAGCGGATTTCTTATCTTCTCAGTGGACCATTATGCAGAAGTATTCATCTTTCCCACTGAATCTTTCCTCAGCAGAGGTTCACATGTATCCTCAGCATAATCTGTTCCGGTCAAGGATATCCCCAGCGGAATGCGTTCTACGCAAACAAGTCGGTTACTCCCCATCAGAGTTATTTCCATGACTTGATCTTATCTCCACATCCCCAGGGTGTTGAGAATTTGCTTCTCCTATGAAGTTGCTAGGGTATTCCCCAAACAGTCAATCGAATGTTCATATCCCCAAGCAGGATTTATTCCCCAATCAGAACTCGCGTCTAGATTTGATCGTCTCCAGCAGATTTCTGATCCATCTTTGCCAGCTCGTAGTTGTGACTTCTGGTCACTCGTCTTGTCCTCCCCGTAGAGTTCCATACTCTCTCCAGGACTACTTCAGCAATTCATAGCTCATCCGTTGCTTCCTACGCAGCGTCCCAATCATGCATCATTCGCATTACATTCTCTAAGCATGTAGTGTCTTCCTTCTCGGGAGCGTTATTCCAACATTCATACATGCATCATGCATAAATCATATCATATCTGTTTCTTTCTACAGGAAAGTTATCAAGATACAAATGCCTCCCAAAGAGCAACTCGCCTAATCATTACAGGCGCTTATCCTGATGTCTAAATCAGAAGAAGTTTGTCTCCTTATCTTGACACCGTCAGATTACGTGAAGACATTCCTAATCCCGATGCCCTCAAATCGGTTGAAGATATTTGTTCCTATCCTGATTCCAGTTCAGTTGAAGGAACCGCCTCCGGATCTCCCAGGATCTTCCTAAGGAGCAAGCCTGCTGATGCATCAGATCAGTTGGAAATATCTACGTCCTGACGATTTATTTTCGTTCAGAAGAAGAACTCGTCTGCCCAGTCCTGATGCTTACTATCAGTTGAAGATGTTTTCTTTTCCCGGCGTACACAGTTCGGAAGAGATATCCGTTCCTATTCCTGATAAACCAGACTTTCAGTTGAGGGAACCGCCTCCGGATCTCGTCGATCTTACGAAGGAGCAAGCCACTGATGCCCAGATCAGATGGAGATATCTGCCTGATTGACTTTGTCATTCAGAAGAGGATTGTTCTACTTATTTTCTAGCATCGAGCCTAGATCAGTTTAAAGACTTCCTTTCCCGGCGTACACAGTTCGGAAGAGATATCCGTTCCTATTCCTCATTAATCAGACTTTCAGTTGAGGGAACCGCCTCCGGATCTCGTCGATCTTACGAAGGAGCAAGCCACTGATACCCCGATCAGATGGAGATATCTGCCTGATTGACTTTGTCATTCAGAAGAGGATTGTTCTACTTATTTTCTAGCATCGAGCCTAGATCAGTTTAAAGACTTCCTTTCCCGGCGTACACAGTTCGGAAGAGATATTGTTCCTATTCCTGATAAACCAGACTTTCAGTTGAGGGAACCGCCTCCGGATCTCGTCGATCTTATGAAGGAGCAAGCCGCTGATACCCAGATCAGTTGGAATATCTGCCTGATGATTTAATTGCATCAGATGGAGATGTCGCCTTGGTACCCAGACCAGAGATACTTACTACCCGTTGATGCCCAGATCAACCGGAATATCTCATTTTGATGCCCAGATCGACTTAGACATCTATCCCCGATTCCTTTTCGGAAGACATCTACTACGTCTGATACCCAGATCAGTCGAAGATGTTCCTTCTCTTGATATCCAGATCAATTGAAGTTTTTTCCCCCTGCCTGTGGGGTTGCCCGTTCCTTCTTATCGCAAGTTGGAGCTTATTTAATTATCCAGATCAATTGAAGTTTTTTCTCCCTGCTTGCGGGGTGGTACATTCCTTCTTATTGCAAGATGGAATCTTCTATTGATCAAGAGCGCAAATTTTCGAGTTCATTATGGTATTCAATCTCCTTCCACCTCAACAGTTCAAAACCGTCGTTTCTCACTAGTCAGGTTTAAGAAGATTGAATAGGGGCAGCTGTTGCACCCCAAAATTTGCCCTCTTTATCCGTGCTATAAGTTATCAACGACGTTTATTTCTTCGTTCAAAAATCAAGGAAAAATAATAAAGAGTTTCTTATACACGGTGTCTACAATCGTTAATTCAATTGAGCTTCATTGGATTTCATGTGGAGGAGTTCTTATGTGCTTCTATTTTTATCTTCTTCAAGAACTCCTCAAAGCTTTATTGTTATGTCGGATTGAAATACCAATGCAGAGTCATGGCATGAGAGATGAACTTGTGGATTCATTGTGATCAAAGAAGTTTTTGTTCTCATCATTATTACTCGTTATTTGCAATATAAGTGACTTGGATTTAAACGTGTTAAGGTTGAAAAGAAGATTCATGTCGATTGCTGAAATGCAAGATTAATCGGAATTTAAGATGTACACAATCATTTTTCAAGTTCATTCGAATTCGTATCATGATCCATACAAAATCCTACCATGAGCCAAGAGTTTCGTAAATCATTCATTCAAAACCAAATTCATCACAAAAAGACTATATCCATTACAAAATCCAAACATTCAAGGTCTCTTTACAAAAGAAGTCCAAATCATATTACAAATTTATTACAAGAAATGTTAAAAAGAAACTAGTGACTTTGATAAGCCCATTTCAAGAAGTCTCCATGCCACTCCCTGCACCTCGTTAAACCGAGCCCTCCATCCAGTAACAAAGCTGAGCCTGCCATCCATGTGAAAACCTGCATAAAACTGGTTCAAAAGAAAACCGACGGCATAAAAACTCCTTGGTCACAGTCAAACCAAAAGGGACTTGCAACTATTATCCAGAAAAAAAACCATAACAGAATCAACAAACTCTCTCTATTTTTATCATCTTCAATTTCTCTCTCACGGTGTAACAGAAAAATTCAGAAAACCTCATCTCCAATCCCTGAACCGTGCTTAACCATAACCAATCTTCTTCATCACCAATCCTTGAATTCACAAAAAAAAAACTCAGAAACAGAAGAAGAAAATCGTAACTGAATTCACAGAGAAAAATCATAAAGGAAGAGTTCAGAGAATAATCTTCAGGTTCTCCTTCAATTCACCTTCTTCACATCTGAGAAAATTACACAGAATCTTCTCCCTTCACGCTTCAATCTTCATCACTCTTCATCACGAACCTCAATCTTCAAGAAATCTCAATCTAAAATAATCTTCGACTTGTCACGTTCTTCATCATAGATAACCTGCAAAAAAAAATCAGAGAATATTCACAAATAATCATCAGTAATCTTCATCTGCAAATTCAAGATCTTCATCCTCTTCATCTTCGAACATATCTCAATCTTCATCGCATCATTCTCCAACTTTCTTCATCAAGAAGGTGAAAAACGGATCTCCAATCATCATCATCGTCCTCACCATTAATGCTTAGCAACGCATCAGAAGAAATCAGATCCAGATCCTTCATCGAATATTCATTTCCGCACGACACTGCAACGCATAGAAAATTAAACGAAGAGGATCGTAGGAGATGAACGTAAAAGTGAAAGAGGATTGAAGTGAAGATACCTGAAAATATTAACGATTGATGAGAGGAGATCGGTGAGAGCGTTTCGTTCTTGTTCGTGGTGGTGTGCCGAAAGTTGATCGGAGAAGAAGATCTCCGTCGTCGCGTCTGAGTTGGTAATCGGAGAGTTTGGAGAATGAAATCGAAACGGAGAGGTGAGAGTGAATCGGAGAAGTATGTGTGAGTGAGGCAGAGAGGTAAGATGATGGTGTTGTCCTTTGATTCACGACGGAGATTTCTTGTCGGAGAGGAGCTCTCCGGCTGCCGCCGCTGCGAGTTCACCTGAGGAGGGAGACGAGTTTGGTTTGAAGAGGAGCTGATGCGTCACTTAAGATAACCCTAATCCCTCTTTTAATATTTCTTTTGATTACTGATCTTAATTAGGCATTAATTGATTGATAAACATGAATAGTTGTATTGTTAATTGAATAAAAAAATCTGAAAATTGATTAACAAAACAAATCTGAAACAACATTGGGCTTAGACCGAATTACTGTTCATACACCCCCAGGCCCTGCAGCATCCCTTTTGTTGGCAGAAAAATGCTCCTTGGGCCATTGATTGGGCCCTGCGCCCCTGTTACTCTTCATGCCATCTGATTTCACAATAAACCCCCTGGATCCATCTTGTTTTCATGTTAGAGCTAGGTTTTCACATATATTTTTTGTCTATTTCTATTTAAGTGATAAATGCATGTAATAAATCATTTGTGTGTTCATTTTTAGATAGAAAATGCTATGAAAAATATTATATTTTGTTAGCTTCTTAACATGATAAAAAAATGTATAAAAACAATATATTTTTGTTAGACTTTTCCATGATAAAAAAGAATAAAAAATATGTAATATCTCTTGTTTGTTAGAATTTATGTGTTTTGTACATAGTTTTGTTCTATTATTTTTAGATAAAATGACATGAAAACAATTTGCTCTTGTTAGATTTTGTTTTAGAATTTACTTAGAATTTAATTACTAGTATTTTCTATGGCGGGTGCATGCCTCCTTGTTACTCCTGATTCGGTTGTTGAGATGTGCGAGGTACTTCGAGAGAGCCTTCGATTGAGATTTGACTTGCTTCGTGTTCCACTTTATTTGTGGGACACGAATTCACTTTGAGTGCGATTTGACTTGCTTCGTGTTCCACTTTATTTGTGGGACACGAGCCTATTTCCGATGCCAGTCACCTGATCTCTCATTCATTGAGATGTATACTCTTGCACTGTCTGGCTTGTGTTCTCTTGCAGGTTTCTTATGTGGTTATGCTCGACGTGTATCACATGTCGCTCGTGATTTACTTTCACGACGACACTTTCTGACTAGCTTTGCTTGATGATGGCTTACGCGAAGTACTTCGGACTTCTCTGCTTACGCGTGCTAGCTCATTGCGGATTTGCTATCCGTTTGGTATCGTTCCCTATTCCCTTTTACTTCTTTCTGTACTTTATCGCTTTTCCGCATCATCCTTTAACATGAGAAGTAGGACTTAGACATGCATCTGGCCAAGCCCTCGAAAGAGGCTCTGTTTTTGTTGGTGTGTTTATATTTGTGCTTTGCGGCAGGGAGTCACGGTGTAATAAGTCCTATATGGCACTCCGTTAAGACCTCATGGAAGGCATGCGGAAAGGGTTAGCAATCAACACCCGCCCAGTCTCATCGAGTCCGTTCAGTATGCGCACGTCACACGTTGCTCGCTTCTGAACCAGCACAAGATTTTGTTATCGAGTATGTCAGGAAAAGGGTTCAGGTAGCCGGACCCCCGCCTTTCCTATAGCTCGCGTCGCTCGACGTTGATGCTCGGTGTACGCACGCACCGTTTTCCTTTACGATCCGTGACGGCTTGGTTGCTGAGAAGGGTCCGCCCTCTTGTCTATGGCCCGATCATTTTCGCGAGGTCTAATGCTTGGTTGACTTGGGTTGAGCTGCTCCCCTTGGCTATGGCGGGACCGCTTTTCTACCATTCGGTCAGTACCGTTGGTTTGTTTGCTTTACGAGCGGATGCTCGTTTGTGTGATATCATTGTTTGCTTCCCTTTTCCCTCGTAGGTTGATAGTTTAGTTAGATTTGCACCCTTTGTATGATAACATTAGGTAGCAAGCTTTCCCCCCTTAGCTTAGGTTTTCCTCATGCATTCTTTAAAACACAAACCACACTCTTTGATTTTCTTTTCTTAAGAACTTGTTATTTCCGCTCCATTCCCAAGCATAAGTCTCCAAAGGTCGAGCAGCGGAGTGTGAATGTAACTCGTTCACCTAAAAAACAAAAAACAAACAAAATTTAGTTAGCCGAGCTACGGTAGCTCTGATTCTGCAAAACAGATACGTAGGCAGCGGGGTAGGGCCCGTGCGAGCACAATCCTTTCTTTTCCCTACAGTCTGCATTCATTTTAGTCCAGATTAGAGTAGTTTGTTTACACACCCATAGGTTTAGACACAGGCGTGGATACCATCGAGTACGATGGGCGCGAGGGGTGCTAGCACCTTCCCCTCGCGTAACCGACTCCCTTACCCTTTTTCTCTGGTCGCGAGACCGTTGTTTTGTTTTTGTGGTTTGCTGGCATTCCCTTCCTTTTCAGGATAAATATGTTAGTGGCGACTCTGTTAATTTTCGCGGTAGCGACACCTAGACTGAAGAGGCCATGAATTTTACTACTCCAACTGTTGATAATATTGTGGGTACTAGTAAGATTACGAGAAGTGGAAGGATCTTTTCACCAGAAATTTCTCCATATATTGCTACTAATCCAGTCCAGGTCCCAGTTCCTAATCAAGATATCAACGCTCGAGGCAAAGAGCCACTAGTTGAACCAGTTCAAATACCGGTGGAAGTCACTATTGAAGATCCGTCGAGGCAAGAAAGGGCGGAAATATTGAAAATTATCTGCAAAAGTGATTACAATATTGTCGAACAACTGGGGTACACTGCTTCAAAAATTTCAATGCTGTCTTTGCTAAAGTATTCAGAGGCTCATGCCAAGGCCCTGATGAAGTTCCTGAAAGCTGCACATGTACCACAGGAGATTTCAGTCGATCAATTTGAAAATTGTGTTGCCAATCTAACAGTGAATAACGGTCTCGATTACTCTGATGCTGATTTAACCTCTGCTGGGAAAAATCACAATAAAGCCCTGCACATCTCTATTGAATGTAACGGCACCACTCTGTCTCATGTGCTGGTAGACAATGGTTCCTCTTTGAATGTGTTACCAAAAGCAGTACTGGAAAAACTTGACTTCGAAGGGGTTGTGTTACAACCAAACGATGTTGTGGTAAGAGCCTTCGACGGGTCAACAAGAACAGTGTACGGAAAGGTGAAGCTCCCAATCAGAGTGGGCTCTCAGATCTTTGACTCTACCTTTTACGTAATGGAAATTCACCCAGCATATTCCTGTTTACTAGGACGCCCTTGGATACATGGGGCAAATGCTGTAACTTCTACCCTGCATCAGAAGTTAAAGTATCCGGTAAAAGGCAAGGTCGTCACTGTTTATGGCGAAGAAGAATATGTGGTTAGCCACCTGAATAACTCCAAGTATATTGAGATGGATGGAGAATTCATCGAAACTCCCAGCCAATCTTTTGAGGTGGTCCCTCTAGATGTCTCTACTGCCAAACATATTTCTGCTACTCCTGCTACAAAAGTAACTCCAACTATGGCTTCTCTCAAAGATGCCAAAGCTGTGATCGAAGAAGGTGGTTGCATAGTATGGGGACAACTCCTCGATGTACCTTACAAGTTCGATAAGCTAGGTCTGGGCTATGCTGATAGAACTCAAAAGAACGATCAAAGTCCTCATTCTTGAGGATTAATGTCACATTTCATCAGCCAAGGAGTGAACGCTATTGAAGACGATGGAGTGATCTTGAACCATATTATTCAGCAATATCCAAATGAAGTTCCACCTGTTTCCATGGATGTTTGGGATACTTTGGGAGAACCAAGCGGCGGGTATGATTTTCTAGTAAAGTACACTGCACCTCAGAGTTCTTTTATTGCCATTGAAGACATCATCCCAACAGGATGGGGTGATCAGTTTGAAGATTGCAAATGTTTCACAAGTTCCATCACTGAGCAATACGAAAGTCCACCTAGTCCAAAAGAAGTCTGGGATACACTAGGAGAATCAAGTGGTAAGTATGACTTTATGGTGAAGTATTCCGCTCCCCTGAGCTTGCCGATCGCTATTGAAGACATCACCCCAACTGGATGGGACAACCATTTCGAAGACAATATGACATTCACAAGCCCTGTCGCTCCTGAAGAAGTCTGGGAAAGACCAAATAATGAGAATGATTTCCTAATGCAGTACGCTGCTCCCCAAAATGCACAAGTCTCCCTCAAAGACATCATTCCAACTGGATGGGATGATCTTATCGGATATCTCTCTCAGCCTACAGAAGTATCTCAGCCTGGGCTCTCATATCCAGCAGAGTATCTTGCTCACCCTGAAGGATCAACAACTCATTTCACCACCAAAGAAGTCAATGCTGTGAAAGACGAAGAAGACAACTGCAACTGGAGCAGCTGGATATTCCCTACTCATAACAATGGTTTGAACAACTGGGAAGCTGAGGATGTGATCTCCTTTGATCAGGAGTAAATGCAATTTCCTGTTTTCGTTGTTTATATGTTCAAAGATAAAAATGGTTCCTGTACTATCGAACCATGAACTTAAAAGCCAGGTGCCTTGCCCGAAGCACACTGGTCCTTTTTATAAGGGTTTGTCATATCATGATCATGTTCATTCAATAAAATCATGGGACGTTTGCATATTCAAATTTTGGGATCCTTTTTATTTCTTTACTTTATTCATTTTTAAATAGCTATGTGTTCTTACAAACACCCACATAATAAATGCAGATTCACATTCACTCTGGATCCTATTGATAACAATTCTGCTATTGCCAGTCATGACTTTGAAAATCCGATCTACAAAACTGAGAACGAAAGTGAGGAAGATTGTGAAGTACCAAGGGAACTTGCAAGACTATTAGAACAAGAAGAAAAAGCTATACAACCGCATGAAGAACCAATTGAAGTTATCAACTTGGGCAATGACGAAGAAAAGAAAGAAGTCAAGATAGGGGCTGATCTAAAAGACAGTGTCAAGCAAAGACTGATTCAAATATTACAAGACTACCTTGAGATATTCGCTTGGTCCTATGAAGATATGCCTGGCCTTGACACGGATATTGTGGTTCATCGCCTGCCAATCAAAGAAGGTAGCACTCCAGTTAAGCAGAAGCTGCGAAGAAGTGGGCCCGATATGTCCAAAAAAATCAAAGACGAGGTTGAGAAGCAATTCAATGCGGGCTTTCTGAAATTTGTAAGTTATCCTCCATGAATAGCTAATATTGTGCCTGTGCCTAAAAAAGACGGGAAGGTCAGAATGTGTGTAGACTACAGAGATCTGAATCGGGCAAGCCCCAAAGATGATTTCCCTTTACCTCACATCGATGTACTGGTTGACAATACTGCACAATGCAAGGTATTCTCCTTTATGGATGGATTCTCAGGGTACAATCAAATCAAGATGGCGCCCGAAGACATGGAAAAAACAACTTTCACAACACCCTGGGGAACCTTTTGTTACAAAGTAATGCCCTTTGGTTTAAAGAATGCAGGAGCAACATATCAGCGTGCAATGGTAGCTCTGTTCCATGATATGATTCATCAAGAAATAGAGGTTTATGTCGATGATATGATTGCAAAGTCCAACACTGAAGAAGAACATCTGGGTCATCTGCACAAGCTGTTTGATAGACTCAAGAAGTACAGGTTGCGACTGAATCCGAACAAGTGTACCTTTGGAGTTAGATCTGGTAAACTCTTAGGTTTCATTGTCAGCAGCAAAGGTATCGAAGTTGATCCTGCCAAGGTCAAAGCCATTCAAGAAATGCCCATACCCCGTACCGAGAAACAAGTCAGAGGATTCTTGGGACGTCTAAACTACATAACCAGATTTATTGCCCATATGACTACTACTTATGTGCCAATCTTCAAACTGTTGAAGAAAGATCAAGTGGAAAAATGGAACGACAAATGCCAGTTAGCCTTTGATAAGATCAAAGAATATCTTCAAAAAACACCAATCTTGTTACCTCCAGTGGAAGGAAGACCTCTGATAATGTACCTAACAGTGTTAGAAGATTCAATGGGGTGTGTACTGGGGCAACATGACGAGTCTGGCCGAAAAGAGCATGCAATCTACTATCTTAGCAAAAAGTTTACCGATTGTGAAACAAGATACTCACTGCTCGAGAAAACTTGCTGTGCCTTAGCATGGGCGGCTCACCGACTAAGGCAGTATATGCTAAACCATACCACTTTCCTGATCTCCAAAACGGATCCTATCAAGTATGTGTTTAAAAACATGCTCTCTCTGGAAGAATAGCAAGATGGCAAATGATCTTAACAGAGTATGACATCCAGTATACTTCACAAAAGGCGGTCAAAGGAAGTGTGGTAGCTGATCATCTGGCTCATCAAGCTGTGGATGATTATCAAGCGTTGAACTTTGACTTCCCAGATGAAGACATTATGCTAGTTACTGACTACAAACAACCAGGACCAGAGGAAGGACCCGAGCCAGGATCCCGATGGACTATGGTTTTTGATGGAGCTTCTAATGCACTTGGCAATGGCATCGGAGCTGTGATCATTTCTCCTACAGGAGGACATACACCATTCACTGCCAGATTATGCTTCAACTGCACTAACAATATAGCCGAGTATGAAGCATGTATTCTGGGTCTTAAAGCTGCAATCGATCTAAGAATCAAGTTCCTGGAGGTCTACGGAGACTCGGCCCTTGTAATTTATCAAGTCAAAAAGGAATGGGACACGAAGCATAATAAAAGTCGGTGGCGACTCTCTGATTTTCAAAAACTCAAAAACAAAAGAAGAGTCAGTTCGTATCTCTCACGAGAGATATAAAAAACCGAGGGCGACAAGGTGTTCTAGGACTTTTTGGAAAGATCAAGATGTACTCTAAAACCTCCCTTTTGGTTTCATCTCAATTGAGTTTACCAAGTTCAAGTTATGAGCTTTTGAAAAAGATGACTTTTTGTTGACCTTTTGGAGGACCTGTAATGTTTTGGCTCATATCTCCCAAATGGTGCATTTCTGGCCCTGGCTTGTGAGAGACAAAATTGTAGAGAATTCAATTTCCTTCTAGATGAGCTTTGGATGGATAATTTCTGATGTTCCATGTAGGAGTTATGGCTGGTCAAAGTTCAGTTGATTTCTGATCTTTGGATTGATAATTTAGAAACTTTTGAATTTGTTGATTTCTGATCTTTTCTTGATGAACCATGATCAACTCTTGATAAAATGGTGAATGATACTTAATAATAAGGATGTTGACAAAAAATCAGGAGTTTTGACAGTACTTTGACCACAGTTGACTTTTAGGTCAAACCAGTCGACTGTTGACTTTTTGAGCAATTGAGAAACCAAACTTTGAATTGAGACCTGAAATTTGTCATGGAGATAGTTTGAAATATCATAAACCATATGGGATGCCTTAGAGCTTTTGATCCATTGATTTTTTTCTGAACGACAAAAACCCTAGTTTCTTGAAACTTTGTTTAGGATGGATGTTCTTTGAGCTTTGTACCTTTATCTGAGTTTGAATAGGAGAAATAGTATGGGCAAATTTTGGGGTATGACAACTGGGCTCACAAAACTTCAGCTTTTCGACTTTGTCTCCACCAAGTAGATTTTGTTTCCCTAATTCGACCAGACCCCTTTCACTGACATGGCCCAATCTCATGTGCCAGATTTCTGTCTTCGACAACGGTTTCGTGGATGCAACATTTTTCGAACCACTTACAACTTCAGCCTCAAGGGTATACAAGCCTTGTTTCTTCACGCCTCTCAAGACTTCCTTCTACCCCTTCATGACTCTTAGGATACTTTTCTCTCATTGAAAAACATATCCTTTCTTGTCGGATTCACCAAGAGAAAGCAGATTTCTCTTCAAGTCAGGAACATACCTGACTTCAGTCAACAACCTTATTGACTCATCATGGAGCTTGAATCTCATAGATCCAACACCTGCAATCTTGCAAGCCTTGTTGTTTCCCAGCAATACTGATCCACCATCTTGATCACATAATTCCTCGAACAAGTCTTTGTTTGGAGTCATGTGCCAAGTGCAACCTGAATCCATAACCCACTCCTTCTTAGAGTCACTGCTTGAAACCACAAGAACATCAGATGATTCGAAATCATCTTGAACAATGGCAGCATTGCCATTATCCTTACCTCCATGATCTTTGAGGCGTTCAGGGCACACCTTTCTTGTGTGACCCTCCCTCTTATAGTGATAGCATCGAATGCCAAATGCTTCGCCACTGTAAGACTTTGACTGTCTTTTGCCTTTCTTCTTGTCAAACTTACCATCCTTTCGTAAGAGTTTTCCTTTAATGGCCAAACCTTCACCGACAGTCGAAGGTTTATGCTCCTTTCGTTTGTTTAAGTCCTTTGAATACAGGGCTGATTGAACTTCTTCAAAGGACAGGGACTCCCTTCCATAAAGGAGAGTTTCATTGAAGTGAGCATGTGATCGAGGCAAAGTGCACAATAGTAACAGCGCTTGATCTTCATCATCGATCTTTACATCAATATTTTCAAGATCAAGAATCAGCTTGTTGAACATATCCAACTGCTCAGCTAACACTTTGTCTTCAACCATCTTGAATGAATACAAAGCTTGCTTCAGGTAGAGTCGATTTACCAGCGATTTGGTCATATACAAACTTTCAAGTTTCACCCATAACCCTGATGCCGTCGTCTCCTTTGATACCTTCCGGAGAACCTTATTGTAACACCATGGATTTCCGCTTACCCCGCAGGGCTTCCGGCCTACCAAGCATGTCACCAGCTTAATCAATAATCCCCCCTAGGTCCGCTTACCGGCTGCCCAGGAAATATTGTTTTTGCCTCCCGCAGGAATCGAACCACGTACCTAGGGGTTAAGTACGTATTCAGAGCCAGACCTCTCCCAGTACGATATGGTTCGAGGACGAACCATGCGGAAGCTGGTGGGCATGTAACACCCGAGGCCGAAGAAGGAGAGGGGTGGTTACACCGCATGGAACACCTGAGGCCAATGGGGGCTAGGGTGATCGCCACATCGGAATGAGAGGAATCCTAAAGCCGTGCAGGTATGAGACTACATGGTTGAAGGAAGGCTTATAAGAATTGATGGGAACTACCTATACCAATAAGATGCATCTTCTTTTCGGTAGCTCATTCCATAAGAACTCCACAGTTAAGCGTGCTTGACTTGGAGTAGTATTGGGATGGGTGACCTTCTGGGAAGTTTCCCGGAAAGCGTGTGAGTGAGGTCAAAGCATGCTAAAAAGACCCGTGTTGGTTTGTGGGGTCAGTCGATCATCCCGAAAGCAGTCTGGGGCGTTACAAATGATATCAGAGCCAGACCTCTCCCAGTACGATGTGGTTCGAGGACGAACCATGCGGAAGCTGGTGGGCATGTAACACCCGAGGCCGAAGAAGGCGAGGGGTGGTTACACCGCATGGAACACCTGAGGCCAATGGGGGCTAGGGTGATCGCCACATCGGAATGAGAGGAATCCTAAAGCCGTGCAGGTATGAGACTACATGGTTGAAGGAAGGCTTATAAGGATTGATGGGTACTACCTATACCAACAAGATGCATCTTCTTTTCGGTAGCTCATTCCATAAGAACTCCACAGTTAAGCGTGCTTGACTTGGAGTAGTATTGGGATGGGTGACCTTCTGGGAAGTTTCCCGGAAAGCGTGTGAGTGAGGTCAAGGCATGCTAAAAAGACCCGTGTTGGTTTGTGGGGTCAGTCGATCATCTCAAAAGCAGTCTGGGGCGTTACACTTATCACCAAGGCTCAACAAAAGTTGCGCTGTGTGCTTTCTCGATCATATTCGTCTTCTCCGCTGCCGTCAATTCTGCATTCATGGCTGCCTCTCCCTTCAACGCTTCCAAACAACCCTGTTGAACCAGTAGGGCTTTCATCTTCAAGCGCCACAGACCGAAATCATTCACTCTGGTGAATTTTTCAATCTCATACTTTGTTGAAGGCATCTTCTCCACGCTCACCGCACCAATTTGTTGTGAAAAACGATGTCAAGAACAAAGTATAATAGGGAATTAGGGAAGATAAGAAGAACACAAGAATTGGTTATAACTGCTATTCTTTCACTTTCTCTTAAAATAAGATTGCAAGTTTACAAGAATAACAAATAACCTCTCTCACCCTAAATTAGGATTTGCAGCTTAGCAATGATGAGAGACTAGTATGCTATTTATAATAAAACCTAACATACTAACTAATGGGTTTTTTCCACAAGGCCCATTACACAAGTCAACTTAATAAACAAGCTAACTTAACAAATTAGGGTTTAAACACTAAAACCTAATTTAACATGCTAACAACCCTAGCATCTTCGACACCTGCATGCTCGACCCATCTTCGACTACAACATGCACACTTCGACAGCAGCATGTGAGCAACCTTCGACGTCATGCTTAACCCTGTCGAACTGTCGAACCAAGAAGCTACCCTTCGACCATACTAGAGTTCGATCCAATATCTCACAGGAAATGTAGAGAACCTATTGAATGTTAATATATAATGAAAGTATAGACTTACCATCGGCACGAGATAAGTTAGCTTCGCCTAGAGAGGAAAAATTATGTGTCAATCTTAATGATTAAAATGCAGAATGAAAGTTGGTAGTGTTGGTGCAAAGTACTAGTGGATGCCTAATTGTCTTATATAAGAAAAGAAATGAATCTGATACTTAGGAAAAACATTGAGCATACACGAGTTTCACATTTGGAGTGTCCCTAAGTTAGTAATATTTTTATTCCTTTCTTCAACTTTGCAGCTTTTCAAATGTGTAACAAACATATAATATAAGGCTTCTGGTATATTTTACGTTGTACTAAAGTAAAAGCTGCCTTCTTTTTTTACTTTAGCCTAATATAAGACTTCTAATATCTCTTCATGTAGAATCCAATACTATAAATCACAAAACTCGATATAGAGATCAGATGTGGAATAGATACGGACACGTTGATATTTCTAATATTAAATTCAAACTAAATGCTGATGATAAGAAAGTTGTTAACTACCGACCTGATACTTGCACTCCTTAACTAGTTAAAAACTAATGTGTATCTTCAACTTTAATTTTCATTTTTCAAGTCAAATAGTAAAATATTTACTCCCTTTCTTCAACTTTGCTTTTTATCGTTTCAGCTTTTGTAGTGAGCGAGACATATCATATCAATTAAAAATCAAATTCTATACTTTCAAACTTTTTGGACAAAAAGCATATAAAGTACTACAAGTAGCAATATCGTTTAAATACCAAATACAATATTGTTGATGAATAAAATTGTTTATTTTTTTTTTCAATAAGCAATTGATTATAAGAAATGCACTAGGGGTGCAACCCTTACAAAACGACGACCCTAAAAAAACGGATCAAAAGCCAACTAAGAGATTATCAACTTCAACAACAACGAGATTATCAACTTCAACAACAAATTCACAACAGCGCAACGACAACAACAACACACAACAACTTATAATATGCATCAATGGCATCAACTTAGATCAGCACTGGTCATAAGACCTACAACTCAAGCATGTCCATAAATCGAGACAATTCAACTTATTCAACATTGGCCATAGGTCTACCATTTCGTCAACGCATCAACAATAAGTTATAATAACAACAACTCAACAATAACAACATATTTAACTCGCAATACATCATCATCATCATATAAGTATCATCATATTATCATCCTCGACATAACATCAATCATTTGTCATAAAGAGCATACATCATGTTATTTCAAACATAATCATTTCCAACTATACAACACTATTTACTTCATGCTTATCCACACAATACAACCTATCAATTTTCATCATAGGTGTTAGAACAAGATTCGTTCTGATCAATATTCTTAGTTTTGATGATAACAAGGATATGAATTTTGTGTGAGATAATGTGGTACTCTAATACATTGCAATTTCCATTTCAGGAAATATATAAAGAGTATGCACAAATCAGCGCTCAGAAGCTTTGTCTCAGAAGGTTCAGCATGCAACATCAAAACATGGTCTGGCAAGACATCAGAAGATGGTCAAGGCAGAATCAGAACATGGGTCTATGGAAGCATCAGAAGAACTTGAGATCAGAAGCAGAAGCACTGAAGTTCTCATGGTATCACGCTCAGAAGCACTTCAAGGTCAGAAGACAAGAAGATGCTATGCACCAAGCTGTTTGACTCTGATGATATTCAAATATTTTATTCACAAACATCAGATCAGAAGAAAGTACAGGTGGCAGGCTACGCTGACTGACAAAAGGAACGTTGGAAGCTATTAAAGGCAACGTCAGTAGACACAGCGTGAACAAGGCTCGAGGTAGTTGACAAAAGCGTGAAACATTAAATGCAATGCTGTACGGAATACGCAAAGCATTAAATGCGCCCAACGGTCATCTTCTCAAACGCCTATATATACGATGTTCTGATGAGAAGCAAGGTTGACGATTTGCTAACAATTAACTTGCTGAAACGCTGTTCAAACTAAAAGCTCATAAACTTCATCTTCATCAAAGCTCACTACATTGCTGTTGTAATATATTAGTGAGATTAAGCTTAAACGTTAAGAGAAATATCACTGTTGTGATTATAGCTTTTCAGAAGCATTTGTAATACTCTTAATTGATTACATTAATTTGTAAGTAACTAGAGTGATCAAGTGTTGATCAGGATACTCTAGGAAGTCTTAGCTTGTGTCTAAGCAGTTGTAATTAGAGTGATCACGTGGTGGTCAGGATACTCTAAGAAAGTCTTAGCTTGTGTCTAAGCATTTGTTCCTGGAGTGATCAGGTTGTGATCAGGATACTCTAGAAGACTTAGTTGCGGACTAAGTGGAAAACCATTGTAATCTGTTGCGATTAGTGGATTAAATCCTCATGTGAGGTAAATCACTCCGTGGGGGTGGACTGGAGTAGTTTAGTTAACAACGAACCAGGATAAAAATAACTGTGCATATTGTTTTTATCCTTCAAGTTTTTAGACTACACTTATTCAAACCCCCCCTTTCTAAGTGTTTTTCTATCCTTCAATTGGCATCAGAGCGCCGGTTCTAAGGTGCAAGCACTTAACCGTGTTTAGAAAAGATTCAGGAAGAGAAAAACGCTTCAGTAAAAGATGGCTGGTGAAGTTCATACAAATCCAACTGCATCTACATCTGGCTCTGCTGAGCAATACAACGGTAACAATGGTTATACTAGACCACCAGTATTTGATGGTGAAAACTTTGAATACTGGAAAGATAAATTAGAAAGTTACTTTCATGGTCTGGATGCTGATCTATGGGATCTTCTGTTGGATGGTTACAAACATCCTGTTAAAGCTACTGGTGTAAGGCTCACGAGAAGCGAAATGAATGATGATCAAAAGAAAGATTTCAAGAATCATCACAAATGCAGGACTGTTTTTCTGAATGCTATCTCTCATGCTGAGTATGAGAAGATATCTAACAGGGAAACGGCCCATGACATATATGAGTCCTTGAAAATGACTCATGAAGGAAATGCTCAAGTCAAGGAGACCAAAGCTCTTGCACTAATCCAGAAGTATGAAGCCTTCAAGATGGAGGATGATGAAGACATTGAAAAGATGTTTTCAAGATTTCAAACTCTGACTGCTGGATTGAGAGTTCTCGACAAAGGCTACACCAAGGCTGATCATGTAAAGAAGATCATCAGAAGTTTGCCCAGAAGATGGGGCCCAATGGTGACTGCATTCAAGATTGCGAAGAATCTGAATGAAGTTTCTTTGGAAGAGCTGATCAGTGCCCTGAGGAGTCATGAGATTGAACTTGACGCTAATGAACCTCAGAAGAAAGGTAAGTCTATTGCTTTAAAATCTAATGTTAAAAAATGCACTAACGCTTTTCAGGCTAGAGAAGAAGATCCTGAAGAATCAGAATCTGAAGAAGAAGATGAATTGTCCATGATCTCCAGAAGGGTAAACCAACTCTGGAAGAGCAAGCAAAGGAAGTTCAGAGGCTTCAGAAGTTCAAAGAAATTTGAACGAGGAGAATCTTCTGGTGACAGAAGATCTGACAAGAAGAAGGATGTCTGCTATGAGTGCAATGAGCCTGGACATTACAAGAATGAGTGTCCGAAACTTCAGAAGGAGAATCCCAAGAAGAAGTTTCATAAGAAGAAAGGTCTTATGGCAACATGGAATGATTCTGAATCAGAATCAGGATCAGACTCTGAAGGAGAGCAGGCAAACTTTGCGCTGATGGCGACAGAAGATGATGGATCAGAATCTACATCAGAATCATATTCTGAAGAGGTATTTTCTGAACTATCTAGAGAAGAGTTAGTTTCCAGTCTAACAGAGCTTCTTGAATTAAAAGCTCATCTTAGTATCAAATACAAAAAGCTGAAAAAGCAATTTGAATTTGAAACTAAGAAGCTTGAGTTGGAAAATTCTGAATTAAAAGAAAAGGTTTTAAAATTATCCAATAAGGTTGGATTTCCTTCTGATTCAGAAAAATTCACTCCCAGTCTGAATCATATTCTGAAAGAATATGATTTAAGTTTCAGGAAGTTCTTACCTAGAAGTATTGGCAGAAGTCAGCTAGCTTCTATGATATATGCTGTGTCTGGGAACAAGAGATTTGGCATTGGTTATGAGGGTGAAATCCCATACAAGCTTGAATCTGTGGACGATATGAAAATATCATACAAGCCTCTGTATAACCAATTTAAATTTGGCCACTCCCATGATATTAAGCACACATCACATGCACAAAGTTTTCACATAACACACATCAAGAAGCATGTGACACAACCTAAGAAATATCATGGAACTCAGAATAAGAAGTATCATACTGTTCCTCCTGCTAAATATTTTGCTAAACCCAAGTTCAATCAGAACTTGAGGAGAACTAACAAGAAAGGACCCAAGAGGGTGTGGGTACCTAAGGAAAAAATTATTCCTATTGCAGATATCCTTGGCTGCAAAGAAGGAAAATCACAACATGTCATGGTACCTGGACTCTGGATGCTCGCGACACATGACAGGAAGAAGGTCTATGTTCCAAGACCTGGTGCTTAAATCTGCTGGAGAAGTGAAATTCGGATGAGATCAGAAGGGCAAAATTATTGGCTCAGGAACTATAAAGTCTGGTAACTCTCCTTCTATTTCTAATGTTCTTCTAGTAGATGGATTAGCTTATAACTTATTGTCCATAAGTCAATTAAGTGACAATGGTTATGACATAATCTTTAATCAAAAGTCTTGCAAGGCTGTAAGTCAGAAGGATGACTCAATCCTATTTACAGGCAAGAGAAAGAACAACATTTATAAGACAGATCTTCAGGATCTTAAGAATCAGAAGGTGACTTGTCTTATGTCTGTTTCTGAAGAGCAATGGGTCTGGCACAGAAGATTAGGACATGCTAGTTTGAGAAAGATTTCTCAGATTAACAAACTAAATCTGGTCAGAGGACTCCCCAATCTGAAATTCAAATCAGATGCTCTTTGTGAAGCATGTCAGAAGGGCAAGTTCTCCAGACCTGCATTCAAGTCTAAGAATGTTGTTTCTTCCTCAAGGCCGTTAGAACTCTTACACATTGATCTGTTTGGCCCAGTCAAAACAGCATCTGTCAGAGGGAAGAAATATGGATTAGTCATCGTTGATGATTATAGCCGCTGGACGTGGGTAATGTTCTTGAAACACAAGGATGAGTCTCATTCAGTGTTCTTTGAATTCTGCTCTCAGATTCAATCTGAGAAAGAGTGTAAAATCATAAAGGTCAGAAGTGATCATGGTGGCGAATTTGAGAACAGATTCTTTGAGGAGTTCTTCAAAGAAAATGGTATTGCCCATGATTTCTCTTGCCCCAGAACTCCACAGAAAAATGGAGTTGTAGAGCGAAAGAATAGGACTCTACAAGAAATGGCCAGAACCATGATCAATGAAACCAATATGGCTAAGCATTTCTGGGCAGAAGCAATTAACACTGCATGCTATATTCAGAATAGAATCTCTATCAGACCTATTCTAAATAAGACTCCTTATGAATTGTGGAAGAACAGAAAGCCCAACATTTCATATTTCCATCCTTTTGGATGTGTATGTTTTATTCTAAATACTAAAGATCATCTTGGTAAGTTTGATTCCAAAGCACAAAAATGTTTCCTTCTTGGATATTCTGAACGCTCTAAAGGCTACAGAGTATACAATACTGAAACATTGATTGTAGAAGAATCAATCAATATCAGGTTTGATGATAAGCTTGGTCTTGAAAAACCAAAGCAGTTTGAGAATTTTGCAGATTTTGATATTGATATATCAGAAGCAGTAGAACCAAGAAGCAATGCTGCAGAAGCTGGCAGTCTCAGAAGCAATGAATCAGAAGATCAAGTTGCTACATCTCTAGAGAATCTCAGGATTTCTGAAGAGCCAACAATCAGAAGATCACCTAGACTTGCCTCAGCTCATTCAGAAGATGTGATCCTTGGAAAGAAAGATGATCCTATCAGAACAAGATCATTTCTAAAGAATGACAATCAGAAGCAGTGATCAGAATCAGAAGGCGTACAGTCTATTCAAGAAAATTACAGCTGTCATCTATTATCTGATAGTGAACACGTGTATGTACGGTTAGTACAAAGCGTGCAGTTGAAAAGACGCCGACCTAGGTAACTGTGTTAAATCATTTCATTTACTGTGTTCTCTCTCCTAATGTCATTTCTCATTAAATGCATAATGATTTCTTTATTTTCAAATCATTTAAATAACCCGCTTCATCTTCATTCTCTCTTTCTCTCTCTCTCTCTCTCTCTCTCTCTCTCTCTCTCTCTCTCTCTCTCTCTCTCTCTCTCTCTCTCTTTTTGTGCATCCCCTTCGTTGCATTTCTTTTCAAACCCTAGTTTTTGATTTGATCTCAAAGCATAATCATCATGAACTCATCTTCTTGTTCATCAAATTCAAAAGAAAGACTCACTTCTACACAGATCCTTCTACGCAAATATGAGTATGCTCCATTGAAAACTTGCTTAATACCCACGGAAGAACTGGAAGTTCTATGTGAATCTGTTGTGGACATCAACAACCTAAAAGCAAATGGCTTTAAGTGTGATGCAAGAATCTTTGAGCAAGGATGGTCTAAATATCTTGATAGATTGGTTGGTCCAATTTTTCCTGAACTTGTGAAGGATTTCTGGGTACATGCAACGGTTACCCCAACTGCCTCATTTCATTCGTGCTAGGGCATGAAGTGGTTATCACTGAAAAGCTCATCAGGAAGCTGTACAATCTGAATGATGAAGAAGGTTGGTCTGGTTTTCGACATGCATCAGTTGATTGGTCTAAAGTTGAACAACAAATCTCTCAGACTTTTGGAATTGACTTTAATAACACAGGCACCTTAAGGCCGTTTTATAAAGTATGGGCTGAGATTATTCTGGGTTCCCTTCACCATAGAAAGAGGATGATCTCCTCCTCCTACATCAGTCCGGATCATAAGTATACTCTTTTTCTGCATTGGCAAAAAGACTGAGATCAACATCTCTCATATTCTGTTTGAGAATCTGAAGACTTCTATCTTTGAGTCAAGAGAAGATGAAAGGGCGAAGTACCCTCATATTCCAAGAACGACTATTCCTTTTGGAAGAATGATTTCAGACATTCTGATTGAAAGCAAAGTGATGGACTCCATCAGAAAACTCAATGCGTCCCATTTTCTTGGAGTAGTTCAAGGTCCCATTTTCAATGGTGTGGATTTGTTCAGACTGGAACTCATTCAAAATGTACCTTCTGTGTGCACAAGCTTTCCTGACATTCTGTCAAGAAGAGTTGCTGTTGAAGGTTTTGCCTCTGTGTTTCAAAAAGAACTGCATCAGGTTGTCAAGCTTTACCTGGAAGATTGTGTTAGGAAGCAATCAGATATTGATCCTGCTTGGATCCGTGGCAGAGTACTTCCGTCCAAGGCTGATCTTCTGAAGAAGGATCAGAAGGAACTAAAGGCTAGGCTAAAAAGAAAAGCCCGAGAAGATGAGGCTAAGAAAGCCAAGAAGTTGAGAGTCACCTATGATCCTGACAAGGTGGACTCTGAAGAACGAAGGGATAAAAGGATTAGAGATTCCTTTCGCAGAACCAGATCTTCTTCTTCTGTACAAATCTCCAGGCAGGTTTTTACTCCACCTCCTTCTGTCCCTAAACCATCTTTCCAATCACCTCCATCTGAACCAAAAGTAAACTTCACCTTACCAAATCCTTCTCCATCATCCTTCTCCTCTCCCATTCTAAACCCCACACCTCTAAGTATTCTTCCCCCCAACTCCTTCTGATAAATCTCTCTCACCAATTCCCTTTACAAATACTCCATCCTCTTCTCAACCTATCCTTTCTGATATTCCATCCTCATCAATCATTCTCTCAGATATCCCTTCTTCCTCATCCACCACACCTTCACCTTCTATATCCCATCCATTACCTACCAGAAAATCCAAACCCTACTGTATTCTCTACCCTGACTACAAATTCACCTTCAATCCGCCTGAACCTGAACCCTATACCTACCTGGAACTTTTCAGACATGAGGTGATTAGAAGTCTAGATCTTCTGAAGGATGCCTTTCTAAATGGTCTGGATGATGTTTCTACAAGAAATCTCTGGAGAAGATTTCGCAAGGATTTTCAAGTAGAAGCAATGGGAGTACAGAAAAGACTAGTGGCTGCTGCCCCTGGTTACCCTGGTTACCTTCTGGAGGGTGATAATGGTATATACTACCATCCTCTCAGAAATTGTGTTGCTGCTGAGGAGAAGCAGTTTGTGGATGAATTGGAAGTAGCAAGATTGGCTGCTGCATTGGAAGCCAACCCTTGCAGGGAGATTGTGGTCTGGATACCTCAATATCCAGTTCTGCTCGGGGATTTCAAGACCTTAATCGACTTTCTGAGGGAAAACCCTTCTAAGAAAGACCCAAGCTTGGTCATTCCAGAAGTTGTTGACCCACCAGAAGTTGAAGGTCCTTCTGCTCCCAGGAATCTAGCTGCCATTCTTCAGGCACTTGAGAATGGAGATTTTGAGATTCCAGCTGCAGATTATGGAGATGCTTCTATGCAAGAAGCAGATGTAGAAGATCATGTTGATGAAACAATTCCTGTTGAGGAAAATCCTGTAAATGATCTGACTATGGAAGCCGCAGACCAGAATGCCATCCCTGTGGATAGAAGCTGTGAAGCTTCTTCTGATGAACCTTCCCGTCTTGCAAGGACTCTGGAAGTTCTTCAGAAGAACCAGGAAGAGCAAAGCTCAGTCAATGCTGAGTTTAGAGCTTTCATAGAGAAGCAGAATGAGCACAACAATGGGGTTCAAGAGATGCTGGCCAAGATCTTGTCAAGGCTAGGGTCGTCTTAGATTGAGTCTTTGTTGTTTTGTTTTTGCTTTTGCTGCATCTGTTTTATGCATCTTGTCTTCCTTCTCTTTGTGTACTTCTGTACTTGTCTGGTTGAACTTCAATGAAAATCATCCTTTTTCTTCCGTGTGTTTCTTTTTGTTTTTATCTGAATCTTTTATGTTTTTGATGATATGACAAAAGGGGGAGAAATATGTGATAAATGATTTGATTTAATCAGTTGCTTTCCTAACAGAACTTGCAAAGTTCTATGTTTTTAAGTTGTGTTGTTGCAGGAATCGAAGATTCAAGATCAACATAAGAAGCAACAAAATGAATCAAGCTCTTGGATTCTTGAAGCAAGCTGAGTGCTAGGAAGCTTCAGAATCAGAAGCAAGAAGGAAGAATGATCAGAAATAGCTCTTGGATTCTTGAAGCAAGCTGGGTGCTAGGAAGCTTCAGAATCAGAAGCAAGAAGGAAGAATGATCAGAAATTCTGATAATAGAATATGATCCAAATCATTGTCTATTTGCTCTGATACATTGTCTATTGGATCTGATATATTCTATATAGCTTATATGGCCCTGATACATATTTTGTGTTCTGATACACAGTTTATGTTCTAACTCATTCATGCTGACTTTTGTCGTTTAGTTTTGTTCTGTAACATTTCAGGATGTAGAGATGCTCTGATGATGCTCTGGTACATTCAACAATGTTCTGATACAATCTAGCATGAAGTGATGTAAGAAGAAATTCAAAGCTCTGAAGCTATCCGAGGGAAGCAGAAATCAGAAGCTATGAATGTTCTAAAGATCCAGAAAACTCAAGTTCTGAAGCTGTCCTAAATGGAAGCATGAATCAGAAGCTGTGAATGTTCTGAAGATCAAAGAAATTCAAGTTCTGAAGCTGTCCTAAATGGAAGCAGGAATCAGAAGCTGTGAATGTTCTGAAGATCAAAGAAATTCAAGTTCTGAAGCTGTCCTAAATGGAAGCAGGAATCAGAAGCTGTGAGTGTTCTAGGGATCTAAAGAAATTCAAGTTCTGAAGCTGTCCAACGGAAGCAGAAGTCAGAAGCTATGAATTATCAGAAGACAGAAGCTTATGTGATCGTCTCTACCGAAATAATCAGGGAAGTCTTTTATTATTAAAGTTCTTCGATTATTTATTTCAGGGGGAGATTATTCATCTCAGGGGGAGATTGTTAATCTCAGGGGGAGACATATTCACATGCTTATGCTATAGCTGTGTAATTTGTCTTTAGCCGTCTGCTCTTTCTGATCGCAAATTCATATCATTTATATATGTTTTTGTCATCATCAAAAAGGGGGAGATTGTTAGAACAAGATTTGTTCTGATCAATATTCTTAGTTTTGATGATAACAAGGATATGAATTTTGTGTGAGATAATGTGGTACTATAATACATTGCAATTTCCATTTCAGGAAATATATAAAGAGTATGCACAAATCAGCGCTCAGAAGCTTTGTCTCAGAAGGTTCAGCATGCAACATCAGAACATGGTCTGGCAAGACATCAGAAGATGGTCAAGGCAGAATCAGAACATGGGTCTATGGAAGCATCAGAAGAACTTGAGATCAGAAGCAGAAGCACTGAAGTTCTCATGGTATCACGCTCAGAAGCACTTCAAGGTCAGAAGACAAGAAGATGCTATGCACCAAGCTGTTTGACTCTGATGATATTCAAATATTTTATTCACAAACATCAGATCAGAAGAAAGTACAGGTGGCAGGCTACGCTGACTGACAAAAGGAACGTTGGAAGTTATTAAAGGCAACGTCAGTAGACACAGCGTGAACAAGGCTCGAGGTAGTTGACAAAAGCGTGAAACATTAAATGCAATGCTGTACGGAATACGCAAAGCATTAAATGCGCCCAACGGTCATCTTCTCAAACGCCTATATATATGAAGTTCTGATGAGAAGCAAGGTTGACGATTTGCTAACAATTAACTTGCTGAAACGCTGTTCAAACTAAAAGCTCAGAAACTTCATCTTCATCAAAGCTCACTACATTGCTGTTGTAATATATTAGTGAGATTAAGCTTAAACGTTAAGAGAAATATCACTGTTGTGATTATAGCTTTTCAGAAGCATTTGTAATACTCTTAATTGATTACATTAATTTGTAAGTAACTAGAGTGATCAAGTGTTGATCAGGATACTCTAGGAAGTCTTAGCTTGTGTCTAAGCAGTTGTAATTAGAGTGATCACGTGGTGGTGAGGATACTCTAAGAAAGTCTTAGCTTGTGTCTAAGCATTTGTTCCTGGAGTGATCAGGTTGTGATCAGGATACTCTAGAAGACTTAGTCGCGGACTAAGTGGAAAACCATTGTAATCTGTTGCGATTAGTGGATTAAATCCTCAGGTGAGGTAAATCACTCCGTGGGGGTGGACTGGAGTAGTTTAGTTAACAACGAACCAGGATAAAAATAACTATGCATATTGTTTTTATCCTTCAAGTTTTTAGACTACACTTATTCAAACCCCCCCCCCTTTCTAAGTGTTTTTCTATCCTTCAATAGGGTCTACAACAACAACAACAAATTCAATATAATAACAACAAACATAATTACATGTTATCCACAATTCATCAATACATAACGCACACAAACATGATTACATGTTATCAACAATTCATCACATAGCTTGCACAAACATGATTAGAGTCAATTTCATGAGAATCTAACATAAAACCTAACATTTTCAATTCCACAACTAAACTCATTATTTCACTATCAATGGTTTACCCACAACAAAATTATTAACATTATGAGGAGGGAGGAAGAATGGAAATTGTCATACCCCAAATTTGTCCTACCCTTTAACTTCTAACTGGCTTAGGCTTTTACATTCATGTACATACATCACTTAGGTCATAACTCACACTCATGCATTCATATCATTGGTGCTATTCAGAGGCTAGCAAGAAAAGCTTTGTTACAAAGAATTTTGATCAGAGAGTAAGGAGACTGAGGTGTAATCATGTGGTTCTATGTTCAAGGAAGCCCTCCTGGATTGGGGTTTCTCTCTGTCTCAAGTCAAGGCATTGGTTGAAGGATACTAGCTTGCAAATCATCTGGTCCCCCAAATCGGGGTTTTCTTTGACCAAAGTCAACCAGTTGACTTTCTGGCCAACATTTGAGCAGGAATGGTTTCTATGTATGAAAAGCTTCTCATGCTGATTATGTGGATGTGTTTGTTTGACTGGATTTGACTGGGAGAGATTTAATCGGGAATTTTATCAATAGTCGGAAAAATCAGAACAGTTGACTTTTGGGTCAAAATCAGGAGAATTATTCAAATATTGACTTTTGGTGGAAAATTAATCAAGAAAAGTCGAAGAATGGATAAAATCGGGAGTTTGACAAAAAGTTGCCAAAATAGCAAAAAGACAAGTTTCCAACACTTAGAAAATTTTTGGAACTTTAAATCTTGATGAGCAGTCCACTTCAGCACTAGATTACACGTGCCAAATGGCATTTTTTGAAGAAAATTCCAACATCAAAGTTGTTCCTCTCATGGAGAAGAACAACTTTGTAGTTGGACACTTTTTCATTTGAAGCTTGTATGAAGAGGTAAAGTGGTGTGAAGTTTCTGAAAACTCATTCAAACCAAGTCATAATCCAGGTCACAAGTCAGGTCATGACCTGGCATTTTAACAAACACATGGCATGCCAAATCTCAAGCCAATTTTAGAGCTCTACAGAAGTGCCATGAGTTCAAACTTGGTATGCATCTCTTCCTTGCCATCTCCTCTATCCATTGAAACAAGAATTGAGTGAATTGGATGAATATTGAATAAATGGCAAGCCCCCAAAAGTCATGTCCTCACACTGGCCATAAGGCAGCATAAGGCTGGGCATAAAATTCCGGACACGCATGCATATCATCAAGCACATGGTGGGCTAGATTCAGATTCGATTTTCTTCCTCCACAAGTCTCCACATTGAACAAGCATGATCTCAAAGCACTCTTTGCTGTGTCCCCTATCCATTGAATCTAATCTCATCAATTTTGAGCATGTGTGGAGCTAGTAAGGGGCGTCCAAAGTCATGCACTCGAAGAGTATGTATTGGAGCTAGCAACTGGGCAGAAACCGAGTCACGTGCATGCAGCCATCATACATTTGTGTACCACCACATTTCAAGCATCATTGTCATCTGTCTAAGCATTATTTCAAGGGAGTTTCAACACATTAATTCATCACTTCCATCACCTCTTTACAGGGAGCTTGAATTTGAGCCAAATGGAGGTCTAGAATGATAGTTATGTGTGTGTAAAGTCGTGATCATGAGCTGTCTATCCCTGGCATAAAATGCTTTCCATGCAATGCTATATTGCCACATCAAGCCATGCAGCAGTGCTGATTCCAAAAAGCTCACAAAGAACCACACTACAAATAGCCCAAACTTGTGTATTAAGTGTTACCTCAAGTCCCACATCAAAGAAAATGAGAAAGTTGTTGCCAATCACACTCCTAGGCTCCACACTCAAGAAATCATCATCATTCCTCAATCATTGGCTATATATAAGTGAGGCTACAGCATCACTATTCAAGAACAGGCTCATTCTGAAAATTCCCTAACTCCATACTCTCTTCTCTCTCTCTCTCTCACTTTGCACTCAACCTCTCTCCACACTCCCTCTACCCTTCAGTTCACTCTCTCCTCCTCCATCTGAGTTTGTTACGAACTGTAACAAACTCCGGCCACCGCAACCGTCATCTTCATAGCTTCAGCCACCACCGTAACTCATCACCACCACGCAACCTCCAACAAACTTTTAAAAAACTCAGTGGATCTTCATCGCAGCATTCTCACCACTTCACCTTTTCTGAAACGAGTCCAATGCCTCTATCACTGCAAGGATGCTCTAAGTTCAGCTGAAGTCGAGAATCTGGAGCTTAACATCACCATCTCCATCTTGTTCGTGTGGTAGCAAGGATGAAGATTATCTTCCTTCTATCAACTCAAGAACTCCTTCTTCTTTGAAGTTCAAGATTCGCACAAGTAAGATCTTGAACCTCCTTATCATTCTAGCAACATGAACTAAGCATGAATATGTGATGCATTTAGTGGATTCAGTGTATGTTTCTGATTTGCTTAGAAATACATGATTACTGCTTATGTTTGTGGTGCTCTGGTAGTATTAACGATGTGCCTGCTAATAATGAGATGAGTGACGATGTTAACACGCGTTTGTGGTGAAATACATTAAGTTAGGGTTTAGCTATTGTGTTCGGTAGGGATGATAGAGAGAGGTTCAGGAAAATCTAGTTGCAGATCTGGACTCTACGTAAAAAACCGAGCGGAACGGTGTCGGTCTCTTAAAATTCTGGAAAAAGGACGCGTAGCGCCGCCGCGAGGCCGTCGGAGAGGGTGACCGGAGCGAGTTCGGCGCCGGCGTTTTGTTTTGAGGATCACGTTTCAGACAGTGACGTGGCTCTCATGTACTGGTGTTATCCTTTTTGTTATTATCATGCTTTATCCTAATGCAATGATTGGAGACATGGCGTGGTGAATTATGACTGGCTCGTGAGTAATTTTGTCTTTACATGACTTAAATGATTTGCACCAATTGATATCATATTGCTACGTTTTGGTGAAATTTTATAACAAAATAATGGCATGCTGGTAATAAAACAAATGAGATGATAATTGAAATGGTTGGTTTGATGACTGTTTGGGCCGCATACGCGTCTGGGCCTGGAGACTTTTCCAAATCACACCCCTGGCTTGCTAGTGCACCACAATGCATAAGATCTGGGCCTGTACACTTGACGCTATCCCCACCCCCTATTCGAGCCCAGTTTTCTGCTTCAACTATTTTTTTAGTTCATATGAAAAGTACTGATACACCCCCTTTGCTGTTAGTAGAAAACAAATAATAAAGTGATTTTCCTTTGCAATTAATTGAATTTTTCTTAAACAAAAAATGACAAAAATACTTTTTCATCCAATTAGATTTTTTAGAAATTTTGTTTCCTTTTAATTGAATTTTTTAGTTAGTGTTTTCTTTGATTTTTAATTTATTGATGAACTATAAAATGAATAGTTTTTTTGTTAATTCAAATTAGTTTTAATCATGAATAAAAATGAAGTTGCTTGTGAATATATTTTCATAAATAGTTTAGCTTTAATTCTTTTCTTTTTGTGAAATTTTCAATATATTGTGAAATGCTTAGATAAACTTTTCTTCCTTTCTATTAGAATTAGAATAACAATTAGGCTTAGAAATTAGGCTAGTCTCCCCCTTGCATTCTTTTTCTTTTACAACTCATAAAACATCTAACGAATATCAAAATAAAATCCCATTAAAAAATACAAAGAAAACACTAAAAAACATTAATCAAAAAGTGAAAATCATTAAAAAGGGAATGGAAGCTTGAATCTCCCTTGCTTTAGGGAATCATTCGAGTGCTTGGATCTCCCTTGCTTTAGGGAACCATTCGGGCGTAAGTTCCCCATTTCTAAAAGACGCAAACCAAAGAGTAACTCGAGTTTCCCTTGCCTTAGGGATTTCCTCGAAACACTCAAACTCTCTCTTCTCTCCTTTCTTAAGGGCATTGTTATCTCCGCTCTATTGCATCCTAGGTTGTCTCCTTATGCAAGAGCGCGAGTGTTAACTCCGCCCAACTAAAAAACACAAAAACAAACAAAAAATCTTGAGCCGAACTACGGCGCTCTGATTCCTGAAAAGGATACGTAGGCATCAAGTCGCGGGGCTTGAACGAGCACATTTGTAAATAATTCCTTCTTTTCCCCGTATTTCTTTTGCATTCATTTCGCATTTAGACATAGACATAGTTAGACACCCTTTAGATAGAAACAAACATAGGTGGATACCATCGAGTACGATGGGCGCGAGGGGTGCTAGTACCTTCCCCTTGCGTAACCGACTCCCGTACCTTGATTCTCTGGTCGCAAGACCCTGTTCCTTCCTTTGCTAGGTTTTCTGATATTCCTTTCCCTTATGGGATAAATATATTGGTGGCGACTCTGTTCATTTTTTGCGAGCGTGCGACAGCTGGCGACTCTGCTGGGGATACCTAAGCAAGTCGATCCTAGCCTTTGTTTGTTGTTTCTTTTATTGGGTGTTTATTTATTTTTTTATATGTTTACATCTTGTATATATGTTTGCATATCATGTCTATTTTCCTGCTTGCATATCATGTTTACTTTCCACATGCATCTGGACTATATTATGGGTCCCCGTGGGGGCCACATATTTTTCTGCTTTGTTTTGCAGGTGGGGGGTTTTTGTGAGGTAAAAGGCCCACTACCCAGGCCAGTGACACATAGGATTAGCGTGGATGCTCATGTTGACTCCCGTGGCTCTTGCTACAATCGAGCTTGACATGGGGTACCACAATTGGGCGAGGTTCTTTCATGGAACACTGTGTCTGGCACGCTTGTTGCCTCAAACACTTTGTACCCCATGGGAACTGTAGACCCTAGTGACCATTAGGGACCACTTGTCCGTGTCTAGACTTCTGTAGCAACCTGCCTAAAAATTTTAACTTAGAGAGTCGCCACCTATTCTACCAAGGCGAATAGGAAACCTATGCAATTAAGAGATTTAGGGTAAGATACTATATTCAGGTCGAGGGAAGGTGTTAGGCACCCTCAACCCTTTCCTAAAGGTTAACATTGCAAAGATGAAGGTTTGTGGCAAAAGATAAAGAAAGATGACAGACAGTAAATAGAGTTAAAGGCTAATTATTTGAACATGATTAGAGTTTGGAAGAGGGGGACTCGCCTTGTTACCAAGTGCCTACGTACCTCCTTATGGAGGATCAGAGTCTACGTAGTTCGGGCACAAGGTTGTACGCCTTTAGAATTTGATTTGAAAGGTTTGAAGGCTTTTTGAATGGCCTATCGTAGTTGTTGAAATGCGAAGTTCGAAGGTATTTTGAATTACCTTGTCGTAGTTGTGAACATCGCAGTGTTTGAAGGGGTGAATTTCTGTAGTGTCGTGGTTTAGTGTGTTTTGAAGGTTTTGGACGTACAACCCTGATTTGATATGTCACCGTTAGATGCGATGACCAATAGATTTGGTCAGTATAGCTAACGGATTAAGGGGCATTGCTGGTTACTCAGATCGATAGATTGATCGTCGCGGGCAGCAAATTGAGTGTGTTTTAATTTGATAATTTTATCTCTCGTCTAATGCGACTAATAGATTTAGTCGGGTCGAGGAGAGAATTGATTAAGAATTGATTAGATTATTTTATCTCTCGTCTAATGCGACTAATAGATTTAGTCGGGTCGAGGAGAGAATTAAATAAAGGATTAATGTTTTGCCAAATAGGCAATGGGATCGGGCAAACCCTAATGCATATAACTTTTTAGGGTTTTATTGTGATTTTTTTTAGTAATTAAATGATTAAAATCAATTAACTCGAATAATCGAGATAATCAAAATATTCGGGAAAATGTTATAATCCTAATTCTAATTTTCTACTCCTAGTTTTATAAATTAATTAAATTAAATATAAATAACTATCATTTAATCTAATTACAATAATTAAACAAACCAAAAAAAAAAATAATAATAATAATAATACTATAAGAAACCTGGGCGAGATCCCGTGTATTGGCTTCCTGGTGATCCATGGTGGACCTGCATATTAGCATGCGTTGGATCTGATACAGGTTCGATCTGATGGTGGAGATTGGAGGGCGCAGTGTAGGTGTGTATGAAGGAACAACACTGGATCTGTAAACATGTTTTATCAAAGAAAATAGGTAAAATATATGCGGGATGCTGGGATCGAACCCAGGTCCCTTTGATTACAAACCTTACCCAAAGACCAACGCACTGAAGCCAGTTTCCTGTTAGCTTGATGATCCGAATACATGATATGTGAAAACAAACGAATGAATTAAAATTTAAAAAAAAAAGAGAAGCGCGCAAACAGTGCGTCTTCTTCGTTGGGATTTTCTGGGAATCCTTAGGCAACGCTTTTTGTATGTGGCCATAGACATGCCAATGTCAAATTCATCACACGATGCAAATAAATCCCAATTAAATACCCAGATTAACTAAAAGACACCCTCTGAATGCGATGGAACTATTAATTTTGGCCAATTTTGCTTCTATCCGTGGTTCCCAAATTAAAGCTTCACGACCCTAAAAATGGTGAAACCTTATACCTGCAACCAAAATCCAATTAACCTATGCCAAAAGCTTCGTAACATCATTGTAAATCAATATATGCAATCAAATTATCCTAATCACACAAGAATTATGGAAATCGACACATAAGAAAAATTCAACAAAACCGTGAGCCTTATGCCATGATTCCGGACGTTTCGATCGTAGAAGACGGTTGCAATAGAACTAGGGAGCACCAAAGAATCGATTGAGATGTTTAAAAGGCCCTGAAACAAACTCCAACCACCAAAACGATCTTGACTTTTTCCTTTTTTTTTTACGTGTTTACGGTTTTGGAGGCCAGAAAACCCTCTCCTGTATGCAATTCTCCTTTTCTTTTATATGATCCCATTAGGTCAAGAAAATTCAATCCCAATCTTTTGTAATTGAAGAATTAAGATTTTATTTGATATGGATTCTAAACATGCCATTTTTGTTCCTGAACCATATTTCACGTTTCTTTTCTTTGGCCCTTTGGACAACAAATCTTTCCTTTTTTTCTTTTTTTTATTTGTTTATTTATTTTTACAATCTAATAATAATAATAATTCATAATAATAGTAAATAACACTATATATAATTACTAAAATCTAATAAAAATAATAAACCTAATTAATCCTAATACTAATCTTATTAATATTAACAATAATAAAAATTAATAATGTTAAATGCTAATAGTTAGTATGATAAAATAATGATAATCGAAACAAATGTTAGAAAAACCCCAAAATACCCCGACGAATGATAAACCCTTGTAATGATCGGGCCCCGCATTTGGGTCCTGAACATCTGTTAATTATGCCTTTGTTTTAACTCAACCTGATTCATAAGAGAGCGGGTTTGACAATAGAAATGTCAAACCCCATGACTCTTAATTTTGAACCTTGATGGATTAACAGGCGTAGATTTGATCGGGCAAATTTTGGGGTATGATAACTTTATACCCGTGAGATTGGGGTGGGACAGGAATCCTTGACTCCTACATACCATTGCTTCTTCATATTTGAGGTCGGACCTTTATTTGGTCTGTTCTCATGGTGCTTGATATTCTGGTATTCAAAAAGGCGTCGAACCTTTGATCCTGTGACATTTGGCCTGCAAGGAGGTTTTATATCAGTCACTCAGAGGATTGTACATATGGTACTAAGATTATATGGACCTCGATTACGTGCTTTTGCATTGCATAACATCATTGCTTTATCCACTTCATTTATGGGGGATCCTAAAGCATATTTCCAAGAAGAAAAAAAAACAAAAAGAAAGAAGGAAATAGAAAAGCAGAAAAAAAGAAAAGAAAAGATACTCTATACAAAATAAAGCTTAGATTCCAAAAGAAAAAAGGAAAAAAAGAAGAACAAAAGTGTATGAAAAGACTTTAGGATCTCTCATAAATGGAACATGCATTCATACTATCATGCATTTCATGGTTCTTTCAAAGACTTATGGGACCCTTTATATTCAGATTTCAAGATCAACAACAGATTTGACTTCTCACCGCCACGACTCCAAGATCAACTATGGAACAACTCCGTGAGGAAATGGATGAGATGAGGGAACAAATGGGTCATCTTATGTTGGAGATGCGAGACTTGGTCCATAATCAGGGTGCACTAAAAGAGGAAAACAGTCAGTTGAAGACTCAAGTGAGCCTGGTCATAGAAGTTCTGAAAACGGTACTAAGGAAGGAAGATGATATTGTCCCTGCTGCTGCAACAGAAGTTGTTGACTCCTCCTCTCCAATAGGATCTCCTCCAATTCATGGGATGTTTTGTGGAGTCAATCCACCACTTCAAGTGTCGTTACCTCCACGTCAATCTGTTCATGTCCCTAGGATGAATCAAGGAGGCCGAATGTGGGGGCAAAAACCTAAGATGCCTCAAAGGGTTCTTGATCCGATCCCGATGCCTTATGCTCAGTTACTTCCCCGCTTGCTGGAACTTCGGTTGGTTGAGCTACGCGATTTGTCCATGCCTGAAAAGCTTCCCCCCAGTTTTGATGCCAATGCTCGATGCGAGTTCCATTCTGGGGCACCTGGCCATGATATTGAGAATTGTAGGGCGTTGAAGCAGCAAATTCAAGATCTCATTGACTCCAAAGTAATATCATTCACTCCAAATGGCCTGCACATAACACGAAGAGTTCATGCATAAGTGAATGTCCGTATTCCAGAAAGTATCACCAAAAAAAAAAAAATAATAATAAGCCCAAATGGAGTCAAGGCTCCTCAACTATGGCGATCATCATTTCATTTCCGTATTCTCATTTCAGTATTTCCTGTTTTGTAGAAGGCTACTTCCTTGTTTGAACTCATTGGTATAATAATAATGAAAACACCACAAATTCTCGAGCAACTTTGTCAGAATCTATTTTCAAAAAGTAATCAAGAATGTTTTGCAGAAGCATCTCTCATTCTCAAGGTTCTTGTGCTCAGTTGTATCCGTGGAGGTTGGTGTTTCAGTTGGTGTTTGAGCTCTCTTTGCAACAAGGAGCTTCTCTAAGTTTGGTGACCACACAAGGTTCCTCCATGTTTGATGGCAAATACTTCTTCAATGAATATGCTTGGGGCTCCCGCACGAGGGATAAGCAAGACACACTCTTATCTTGAGCATTGCATCATTTGCATTGCTCGAATCCCTAAAGCATTACAAATTCTTGGGTGACTTCGTCAGAATCTTCTTCCGTGTGATAATCAAGAGTGTTCTTCACAACGCTTCTGATTCTCGAGGTTCTCGTGCTCAGTTGTATCCCTGAGGGTTGGTGTTCCAGTTGGTGTTTTGATCTTTCTTCACAACAGATAGCTTTTCTAAGTTGGATGGCAATGCAAGGTTCCTCCATGTTTGATGGTGAATAGTTCTCCAACATCTATGCTTGGGGCTCCCGCACGAGGGATACGCAAGACATACTCTTATCTTGAGCATTGCATCACTCGCATTGCTCGAATCCCTAAAGCAAGGCAAAAGTTTACGACTCATAGGTGACTTCGTTGGAGTTTTCTTTTGAAGTAATCTGAAGTGTTTGGAAGGAACTGCAGAAAGTATTCAAGATCAATAAGTCCAGACGGAGTCAAGTCTCCTCAACAATGGCATTCATTTAGTTTCTTTATTGCATTCTCATTTGTAACATTTCATTGTTTGTTTAAGCATTGCTAGCATGTAAAAACTTGTTAATTTCTGAATGAAAATCATAATACATTGTTTATGTTTGTCTTGAAGCCACCCATTCGTTATCACTCATAAAATGTTTTTGGCATTACGATACCAACTTTACTAATTGCTTGCTTAGGCAAAGATCCGAGGGAGAATGATGAAAGATAAAAACGCAAAAATCTCTAATCATGTGTTTTTGAATAAAAAACCCTACTGAGGATGTACAGGCATTATTTCAAATCCCCAAACACCGGAGATATAAGGGAGATAGACCCTCGTTAACCCTTTTGAGCCTTGAAGTATGAGTTTCTTTTCTAATCATAAAGACCCTTATTTTAACCTTGGGGTAGGGTAGTGTCCATTTAACTTGATCAAGTGTTCAAAACTCGCCAAAAGGGTATGCATCCAAGGATACAACAATGGTTATCCTTCAAAAGGTTGAGGAATGTCAAAACCGCAATGATTATCCTTATTTCATCAAGAGATCAAGAGATGATGATGCCACAATGGTAATCCTTCATCAAATCAAAGGAATGAGGCGGTCGCAATTACCTCCAACGAATCAAAGACAATGCATGGTCACACGACTTGTAAAAAAAAAAGGATATATGGCAAAATAAGAAGAAAAGGATGAAAAGAAAATGGCAAAAGAAGCATAAAAAAAAAGACGATGAAATGGCCAAGCAAGAACAAAGTCATGTGACAATGAATCAGAAGAATAAAAGGTGAGCGACCGCCATGTCCAAAGAACCTCATTGATTCCTCAACTATTTCAAAATTCCTTGTGAGGGATGAACACTCGTGTCGAGTTAACTGAACATAGGATTGGAGAACATCACGAAGGGGGTGGGTACAAATAATTTTGAGCCTAAAAATCCTTTGTTTTCTGAAAACCGTGAACTCGACCAAGTTACAACCCTTAAAAGTCCTAATTGAAGTAGGGTTTATTTTGAAAGCGCACTCCGATGAGATAGCGTTTAACTGACTCCCAATGAAGTGAGACTCATATCCATGTCGGTATCGTATGCTTGCTTTATCTTCCATATGCAAAAATCGAGGTTGTGTCAACTAGTGATTCGGTCACAAGAGGTCGCAACCTCATTTCACAAACAAGTTTTAAAAACTTCAAGACTAACATAGGCTTTGCATTAGAATCATCATTCTTAGAATTAACATTCTTTTGCATACAAAATATGTGCTTAACATCAAGGAAGTTATCATGATGAGAATCAATGAGTAACTTGACTATGTCAAAGTTCAAGAGACTTGAGAACTCCGAGGAGTAAAAGCTAATCATCTCAAATGTTGACCATCAAGGGGCAGATTCTCTAAGAACTCTGTTGGGCATGAACAGTTAATGCCTTCCTTGATTACCTCTGAGGGGAAGAGTTTGAAGACACTGTTGAGCGTGGTAAAGTTGTTTCCACATTTGTTTGACTTCAAAACAAAGAAAGCTGGAGGATTCTAGTAAGATGTACCTAATCTGGGGCAATCAAGTCGAGGAATCTCTCAAATTCAACCAATCTGGGGCAATCAAGTCGAGGAATCTCTCAAATTCAACCAATCAGGGGCAGTTACGTCGAGATTTGACAAATCTCTCCAAGGATCCACTAGGGCAGTTTCCTTCATGGGTCATGGAACTTGGGGCACGATCTTCTGAGTTTTATTGTCCTCTCCCTAATCATAGGAGTTTATTTCTCCTGGAACCTTGATCTCTCCCCAAGTATGGAGTTTATTTCTCCCGAAAGTTTGTTCCATCCCTCAAGCATATGAGTTTATTTCTCCTAGGAGTTGTCCTAATTCCCTAACCAAGGCTCCTCATCTGGATTTCTCATCCCCAACATGGTGGATCGAGGGAATCTCATCAAGTTGAAAATCTTCCAAGCAGTGGCACATGGTGAGAGGTCAGAAGTTATTCTACACTCTACAAGCCAACAACCAGAAGGGGTATCTTGCAAGTCAAAGACCAATATCTATTGGCATCTCTACATGGTCCTTAACACTAAGGGGATTCTCCCTGGTGTTTATATCATTAATGCCTTTATTTGGCATCCTGCATATAGCGTTCACTGCATATAACATTGCATCCTCAAAAGCGTAGCATATCCGTCAAAGCGGATCATTACGCCATAGAAAAATTCAAACATGCATACAAAGCATAAGCCAGATAAGACAAATCAGCACTCAATCAAGACAACGATACTTCCCCACATAAAAAATGTCCCTACAAACTTCGATTGATATCTGCTACTACATTACAAATCTCCTTATGCCACGGTGCCGATACCTGGTATCCTTAATCCCCAAAAGAAGTCTCATTTTCTCTCTCCAACGAGGATCGGATGCAATGTCTTTCTTCGTCAGAATTGTTGTCTCCGAGGTTATTTCCCGTATGCTGCGTACAGATTAGAGCGTGAATGAGGGTGGGCATTCAACCCATCTCATTTTTCAATCGTTTGAATAATCATACTTAGTGTGTGGCAATTCGAACGATTGCCGCTCTTGAAGAGTTACACCCCGCCTTTGGCCTGAGGGACCGATGTAATTCTTATGATTCGCAAGCATCAATATCTCCGTAATTCCCAGTGGTTACTTCATTCTTCTTGTCAAGTCTAGTTGTCACTAGTCTTGTTGTGGTTATTTCCCGTGTGCTGCGTGCAAATTAGAGTGCGAATGAGGGTAGGCATTCAACCCATCTCATTTTTCAATCGTTTGAATAACTATACTTAGTGTGTGGCAATTCGAACGATTGCCGCTCTTGAAGAGTTACACCCCGCCTTTGGCCTGAGGGACCGATGTAATTCTTATGCTTCGCAAGCATCAATATCTCCGTAATTCCCAGTGGTTACTATCATCTTCTTGTCGAGTCTAGTCGTTACTAGTCTTGTCGTGGTTATCTCCCGTATTCTGCATGCAAATTAGAGTGCGAATGAGGGTGGGCATTCAACCCATCTCATTTTTCAATCGTTTGAATAACCATACTTGGTGTGTGGCAATTCGAACGATTGCCACTCTTGAAGAGCTACACCCCGCCTTTGGCCTGAGGGATTAATGTAATTCTTATGCTTTGCAAGCATCAACATCTTCGTGATTATGTCTTTTGATCGAGTCTAGTCGTCACTAGTCTCCGTGTTCCCTTCCCCCGTATGGGAAAACTTTTCAAGTCCAACCCCCGTGTTGCGAACCCTTGGCCTTCCAACCTGGCCAACCTTTTCAAAGCCCAGTTTCCAACCTGGCGAACCCTTTCAAAGCCCAGTTTCTAACCTGGCAAACCTTTTCAAAGCCCAGGTTCCAACCTGGCGAACCCTTTCAAAGCCCAGTTTCCAACCTGGCAAACCTTTTCAAAGCCTAGGTTCCAACCTGGCGAACCCTTTCAAAGCCCAGTTTCCAACCTGGCAAAGCCCAGTTCCAACCTGGCGAACCCTTTCAAAGCCCAGTTTCCAACCTGACAAACCCTTTTAAAGCCCAGTTCCAACCTGGCAAACCCTTTTAAAGCCCACTCCTAACCTGGCAAACCATTTCAAAGCCCAATTTTCAACTTGGGAAACCATTTCAAAACCAAACCCCGATGTTGAGTCGTAGATCGCAAGAGGTCTATTTCATTTCTGTCCTAAAGATCGTACGAGATCCTCTCCTGATGTCGAGTCGATGTTGAGTCGTAGATCGCAAGAGATCTATTTCCTTTCTGTCCTGAAGATCGTACGAGATCCTCTCCTGATGTCGAGTCGATGTTGAGTCGTAGATCGCAAGAGGTCTATTTCCTTTCTGTCCTGAAGATCGTACGAGATCCTCTCCTGATGTCGAGTCGATGTTGAGTCGTAGATCGCAAGAGGTCTATTTCCTTTCTGTCCTGAAGATCGTACGAGATCCTCTCTTGTTGTCGAGTCGATGTTGAGTCATAGATCGCACGAGATCTTTTCCTTTCTGTCCTGAAGATCGTACGAGATCCTCTCCTGTAGTCGAGTCGATGTTGAGTCATAGATCGCACGAGATTTATTCCCCTCCAGTCATTGTTTCATATAACACATCTTTTGAGAACCTTGTATTGGCACCCCAGGCTACGTTACAAGCTATCACCCTTCTTCCAATTACTCACTGTAAATATATCCACCAGCAAAACAAATTCCTCTCTTTCCCCAGCAGATATCAAAACAAAAACGAAGAATAAGGATCATACCATCTTTTCAGGACAAATTTCAGGTCTTGGTATTTAATCTCCTTCTATCTCGAATATTCGAAAGGCTAGCGCCAATCTCATTTTCAAGTATAAGGCGATTAAATAGGGGCAGCTGGCATACCCCAAATTTGTCCTACCCTTTAACTTCTAACTGGCTTAGGCTTTTACATTCATGTACATACATCACTTAGGTCATAACTCACACTCATGCATTCATATCATTGGTGCTATTCAGAGGCTAGCAAGAAAAGCTTTGTTGCAAAGAATTTTGATCAAAGAGTAAGGAGACTGAGGTGTAATCATGTGGTTCTATGTTCAAGGAAGCCCTCCTAGATTGGGGTTTCTCTCTGTCTCAAGTCAAGGCATTGGTTGAAGGATACTAGCTTGCAAATCATCTGGTCCCCCAAATCGGGGTTTTCTTTGACCAAAGTCAACCAGTTGACTTTCTGGCCAACATTTGAGCAGGAATGGTTTCTATGTATGAAAAGCTTCTCATGCTGATTATGTGGATGTGTTTTTTGACTGGATTTGACTGGGAGAGATTTAATCGGGAATTTCATCAATAGTCGGAAAAATCAGAACAATTGACTTTTGGGTCAAAATCAGGAGAATTATTCAAATATTGACTTTTGGTGGAAAATTAATCAAGAAAAGTCGAAGAATGGATAAAATCGGGAGTTTGACAAAAAGTTGCCAAAATAGCAAAAAGACAAGTTTCCAACACTTAGAAAATTTTTGGAACTTTAAATCTTGATGAGCAGTCCACTTCAGCACTAGATTACACATGGCAAATGGCATTTTTTGAAGAAAATTCCAACATCAAAGTTGTTCCTCTCATGGAGAAGAACAACTTTGTAGTTTGACACTTTTTCATTTGAAGCTTGTATGAAGAGGTAAAGTGGTGTGAAGTTTCTGAAAACTCATTCAAACCAAGTCATAATCTAGGTCACAAGTCAGGTCATGACCTGGCATTTTAACAAACACATGGCATGCCAAATCTCAAGCCAATTTTAGAGCTCTACAGAAGTGCCATGAGTTCAAACTTGGTATGCATCTCTTCCTTGCCATCTCCTCTATCCATTGAAACAAGAATTGAGTGAATTGGATGAATATTGAATAAATGGCAAGCCCCCAAAAGTCATGTCCTCACACTGGCCATAAGGCAGCATAAGGCTGGGCATAAAATTCCGGACACGCATGCATATCATCAAGCACATGGTGGGCTAGATTCAGATTCGATTTTCTTCCTCCACAAGTCTCCACATTGAACAAGCATGATCTCAAAGCACTCTTTGTTGTGTCCCCTATCCATTGAATCTAATCTCATCGATTTTGAGCATGTGTGGAGCTAGTAAGGGGCGTCCAAAGTCATGCACTCGAAGAGTATGTATTGGAGCTAGCAACTGGGCAGAAACCGAGTCACGTGCATGCAGCCATCATACATTTGTGTACCACCACATTTCAAGCATCATTGTCATCTGTCTAAGCATTATTTCAAGGGAGTTTCAACACATTAATTCATCACTTCCATCACCTCTTTACAGGGAGCTTGAATTTGAGCCAAATGGAGGTCTAGAATGATAGTTATGTGTGTGTAAAGTCGTGATCATGAGCTGTCTATCCCTGGCATAAAATGCTTTCCATGCAATGCTATATTGCCACATCAAGCCATGCAGCAGTGCTGATTCAAAAAAGCTCACAAAGAACCACACTACAAATAGCCCAAACTTGTGTATTAAGTGTTACCTCAAGTCCCACATCAAAGAAAATGAGAAAGTTGTTGCCAATCACACTCCTAGGCTCCACACTCAAGAAATCATCATCATTCCTCAATCATTGGCTATATATAAGTGAGGCTACAGCATCACTATTCAAGAACAGGCTCATTCTGAAAATTCCCTCACTCCATACTCTCTTCTCTCTCTCTCTCTCATTTTGCACTCAACCTCTCTCCACACTCCCTCTACCCTTCAGTTCACTCTCTCCTCCTCCATCTGAGTTTGTTACGAACTGTAACAAACTCCGGCCACCGCAACCGTCATCTTCATAGCTTCAGCCACCACCGTAACTCATCACCACCACGCAACCTCCAACAAACTTTTAACAAACTCAGTGGATCTTCATCGCAGCATTCTCACCACTTCACCTTTTCTGAAACGAGTCCAATGCCTCTATCACTGCAAGGATGCTCTAAGTTCAGTTGAAGTCAAGAATCTGGAGCTTAACATCACCATCTCCATCTTGTTCGTGTGGTAGCAAGGTTGGAGATTATCTTCCTTCTATCAACTCAAGAACTCCTTCTTCTATGAAGTTCAAGGTTCGCACAAGTAAGATCTTGAACCTCCTTATCATTCTAGCAACATGAACTAAGCATGAATATGTGATGCATTTAGTGGATTCAGTGTATGTTTCTGATTTGCTTAGAAATACATGATTACTGCTTATGTTTGTGGTGCTCTGGTAGTATTAACGATGTGCCTGCTAATAATGAGATGAGTGACGATGTTAACACGCGTTTGTGGTGAAATACATTAAGTTAGGGTTTAGCTATTATGTTCGGTAGGGATGATAGAGAGAGGTTCAGGAAAATCTAGTTGCAGATCTGGACTCTACGTAAAAAACCGAGCGGAACGGTGTCGGTCTCTTAAAATTCTAGAAAAAGGACGCGTAGCGCCGCCGCGAGGCCGTCGGAGAGGGTGACCGGAGCGAGTCCGGCGCCGGCGTTTTGTTTTGAGGATCACGTTTCAGACGGTGACGTGGCTCTCATGTACTGGTGTTTTCCTTTTTGTTATTATCATGCTTTATCCTATTGCAATGATTGGAGACATGGCGTGGTGAATTATGACTGGCTCGTGAGTAATTTTGTCTTTACATGACTTAAATGATTTGCACCAATTGATATCATGTTGCTACGTTTTGGTGAAATTTTATAACAAAATAATGGCATGCTGGTAATAAAACAAATGAGATGATAATTGAAATGGTTGGTTTGATGACTGTTTGGGCCGCATACGCGTCTGGGCCTGGAGACTTTTCCAAATCACACCCCTGGCTTGCTAGTGCACCACAACGCATAAGATCTGGGCCTGTACACTTGACGCTATCCCCACCCCCTGTTCGAGCCCAGTTTTCTGCTTCAACTATTTTTTTAGTTCATATGAAAAGTACTGATACACCCCCTTTGCTGTTAGTAGAAAACAAATAATAAAGTGATTTTCCTTCTATTTTCCTTTGCAATTAATTGAATTTTTCTTAAACAAAAAATGACAAAAATACTTTTTCATCCAATTAGATTTTTTAGAAATTTTGTTTCCTTTTAATTGAATTTTTTAGTTAGTGTTTTCTTTGATTTTTAATTGATTGATGAACTATAAAATGAATAGTTTTTTTGTTAATTCAAATTAGTTTTAATCATGAATAAAAATGAAGTTGCTTGTGAATATATTTTCATAAATAGTTTAGCTTTAATTCTTTTCTTTTTGTGAAATTTTCAATATATTGTGAAATGCTTAGATAAACTTTTCTTCCTTTCTATTAGAATTAGAATAACAATTAGGCTTAGAAATTAGGCTAGTCTCCCCCTTGCATTCTTTTTCTTTTACAACTCATAAAACATCTAACAAATATCAAAATAAAATCCCATTAAAAAATACAAAGAAAACACTAAAAAACATTAATCAAAAAGTGAAAATCATTAAAAAGGGAATGGAAGCTTGAATCTCCCTTGCTTTAGGGAATCATTCGAGTGCTTGGATCTCCCTTGCTTTAGGGAACCATTCGGGCGTAAGTTCCCAATTTCTAAAAGACGCAAACCAAAGAGTAACTCGAGTTTCCCTTGCCTTAGGGATTTCCTCGAAACACTCAAACTCTCTCTTCTCTCCTTTCTTAAGGGCATTGTTATCTCCGCTCTATTGCATCCTAGGTTGTCCCCTTATGCAAGAGCGCGAGTGTTAAGTCCGACCAACTAAAAAACACAAAAACAAACAAAAAATCTTGAGCCGAACTACGACGCTCTGATTCTTGAAAAGGATACGTAGGCATCAAGTCGCGGGGCTTGAATGAGCACATTTGTAAATAATTCCTTCTTTTCCCCGTATTTCTTTTGCATTCATTTCGCATTTAGACATAGACATAGTTAGACACCCTTTAGATAGAAACAAACATAGGTGGATACCATCGAGTACGATGGGCGCGAGGGGTGCTAGTACCTTCCCCTTGCGTAACCGACTCCCGTACCTTGATTCTCTGGTCGCAAGACCCTGTTCCTTCCTTTGCTAGGTTTTCTGATATTCCTTTCCCTTATGGGATAAATATATTGGTGGCGACTCTGTTCATTTTTCGCGAGCGTGCGACATAAATGACGAGGAGGTAACATCATTCTTCATTACAGAGTTTGGTGAAAAGTGGAAAGCTAAAGATTTATTCTTTGAATTGAAGGAGTTTGGTGAGTTAGATTAGGTGGTAATCTCTCCAAAAAGGGATAGAAGAGGACGAAGATATGGCTTCGCTCATTTTTGCAATGTGGTGGACGAGAAAATTGCGGCTATAAAAGTAGATAGTGTAATTCTTGAAGGGAGAAAACTTTTCGCAAACCTGCCAAGGTTTAAGAAAGTTGAGAAGAACAAGAGCAAGAGTTATGGGATGGGGGTAATCAACAGTGAGTCATCTCCAAAAACCACCGGTAAGGAGGCCTATTGAAACACCCCACTTTCCCATACGAATAGATATATATATATATATATATATATATATATATATATATATATATATATATATATAACTATAATATGAAAAATAATCAGAGTAATACAAGTAGGATGTCACATCTTCTAACAAAAATTCCACAAAAACATCGCTTTATTTAACAAGTTTTCATTAAAGTAAATTTAGCACCCCAGCAGAATTTAAAACAGCTTATTAGTTCTCATGGCACTAAGGCCTCGACAATTAATTCATTTCCACTAAACTGGTGGTCCAGCAGTAATGTCAAAATCAAGATACGTAACAATTAACAACTAACTGAAAGGAAATCAAAAACATAACGCATCCCAAAACTCTCGTGTTACGTATCAGAGCGACTCCTAAGGCTCGATCAGGTAACACTCGAAAGTCCAAGCACTACTATGGTACTTGGTTATCTGTACTCCCGAAGAAGCACAGATGCAACAATAGAAAAGGGGTGAGAATTACATTCAATAAATATACGGTGAACTTAGCCAACTCTCCAAACTTAGCAGCTAATAACACGAAAACGTATCGTATATTTAGTTTAATTTACATGTATTATTATCTTATTTTATTTCCATTTTATTACTCTATTTCGTATTATGCTGGTATTTTATATTTGTTTCAGGTATTTATTAAATTTGGGATCGCAAAAGAAATTATCAAATAAAGGAGCCAAAATGAAGAGGAAATTGCTAAAAGGACGCTTGAATTGATGGGGGTGCAAAAAAGAAGAAATGGCCCACAATCAAAGCTCCAGCCGAAGCCCAACACTACAAGAAGGAAGGCACGTGATGAGTGGCGCAAGGAAGGCCATGCCGTCCGTCGCACCTCCCTCCCTTTCGGTCGGCACCCCCTAATTACTTAGTGTGTGACGTGAGTCACACACTCACGCCCAGAAGATACGTTCGTCAAAGCCCAGTTTCTCTCCGCCATTTTCTCCTCCGTAAAGCTTGCTACTGAGACAAAACAAATCCAAAACCAAGAATCTGAAGCAGCTCTATAATACCCATCAAGACCAATTGAAAGGGTTACGAATTTTTACCCTAAGTGCCGTCATTTTACTTTCTACAATTTGATTTTCCAGTTCAGTCTACTTCTTCCAAACCACTTCCTGCAATAGATTTCTACACCGGAAATATACGGCAATTCAGTTTCTTTTTAAGCATCCATTTAGTTTCAGTTTTTAGGATTACATTTAATTCCAGCATTTATTTCAAGTCCCGGATTCAAGAACCAGTGCTGCAAGATTACAATTTTTAGTCTGCAATTTAATTCAGGTTTATTTATTAGCATGAATTATTATCCACTGTTCATGTTAATTTATGAAATTATGTCCGGATTAATTTATATCTGTTATATCTGTTATGGTTCGTCTATCAAAATAACGTCCGACTATTACATACCGATATAATTATCCTTGGATTTAATTTAATTCTACTCTTTTATTTCCCCCGTGTGATCTTAATCAATCAAACGATAGCCTTAGATTTACGTAGTAACGATTAACTAGATTAAGGTTGATTCTTGGTCCTTTGGGTTCGATATCTTTTTAAAACTACGCGATAGACTGTGCACTTGCACTCATAATCACAGACACATCCGCTTTGTCGCGATCAGCAGGATACTCAACAACTGACTTATTCCCTTGTCTCAACTAAAGGAATTCGATTTCCTTCTTGCCACGAACATCCTCAAGAAAGTACTTCTTCAATAACTCCCTACGGAACATAACCCAAGTGACTTCCTCACCATCAGCCTCCAACATCTGACAAGTCTCTAGCCACCAGTCATCTGCCTCGACTGCTAGCATATGAGTCCCATACCGAACTAAGAGGAGCATTATTCCTGGGGAAACTGCTCTTAGACCATTTTGGCTCATCTTCTAAGGTTTAAGCACCAAGCCTTCTCTTCTTCTATTTTCATCGGTTGTTTTTTCAAAACAAACCTCTGGTATTAAGAGGATTATTATTCCCGATGAAACTGCTATTAGACCTTTGGGCCCCTCTTCTGAGGTATAAGCCCCATACTTCAATTCTTCTGTTTTCAAACTTTTCAAACTATTTTCCATTCAATCTCTTTTCAAACAGTTTTCATTCAAAATTCAATTGTTTTCAAAACAACTTCTCATCTGTTTTCAGTTCAAATCTTCTGGGCTTCTCCTTTAGTATAAGTCCTAACCCTTCTTTATCATCTCAGATTCTTAGGCCTCAATTACAGTATAAGACCCAACACCTTTTCTTTTCTTTTCAATAAAACATGCAACTGTTTTTCAATAAAACATTCAATTGTTCAATAAGGTTGTGTACATAAATCAATCTTTAGGCTTCCTCTTCAGACTGTGAGTTTTTATGGCTTTCATTTACTACTTTCAATATTTTTGTCTAATATAAACTGTGAAAATATACTGTTTAGATCTCCATCAGAGAAAAACCTTAAGACATATAAACTGTATATATATTATAGGACTATGACATGGGATTGAAGATTACTTCCCGGTGAAGCCTCTCCTAATTAGAATAACACAGACTCTTGCCACGAGATGAATTATTCCCGATGAAACATCTTGAAACCCTTAGATCAACAATAGGGCACATACACCTAAAGAGGATTAATTCCTAGTGAAACCTCTTACCCTTTTGCTTAGAGCCAAATTAGTCAGGCCAACATAGCTTTCGCTTGTGCTATAATAAGGACCCACGATGAGCCTCGATGAGCCTTGATTAGCCTCCTCTTTGGCTTACAATGCAAGGAATCACCTTTAAGCTAATCTCTCTTACGCTGCCTTTCGATTAAATAGTCAAATCCCTCGGATGTAGGGATATCTTGGTCTGTTGCCTACTAATAAAAATCATCATAAAAAGATCATAGTCCCTTTGATGTTGCCTATGATAAATGATCTTGTCCCTCAATTAAATGATGATAGTCCCTTCCATTGCTAAGGTATCCTTACTTGTTGCCTTTATGACTATTCTCATCAATTCATAGGACTTCCTGCCATCCTCATGGTATGGATAGCCCTATGGCAAAACGATGACCCTTGATTTCCCGAATACATCCAATGAAAGGACTTCCAACTAACTAATGGTGTGGATAGTCTCTTTCCCTTAACGAAAGGAAAAGAACAAGAAAGACATTAAACTTAGGGTAGGTAGTTCTTAATTGTTTGCTTAATTAAAACAAATGCTTTTCATACACTTCTTTTCAAAACAATTTTTAAAGACTATACTTTGTATACATCCGTACGAAGATCATTACAAAGTTAAAGTTCTTTTTTCAAAATCTTTTTCTAAACACACACTACACTTTCAAACATTTCAAACAAACAAAAGTGAGCTAACCTTTGTATAACCTACCCCCGAACTCAAAATCTTTCATAGGTCTTTCCTGTTCTTTTTGCCTTTCCTAATTGGATAAAATAAAAGTGGTGGGGACTCTTGTTATCCGCAACATTTTAAAAAATTCAATTCTCCCACCATATTATAGATAGACTTGGATGTAGAGGAATGGGTGAAGGAGGTGAATGGGTGAAGGAGATGAAGAAGGCGAGTAAAACGTTTTGGCATAATCTCAAGATTAATGAAAATATGATTATCCAATGCTCGAGATTGAAATGGATTAATGACAGTGATGTCAATAATAGGTTCTTCCATTCGATCATGAAAGGTAGACTGAGATGAAACCATATTGGTCCTTTAACAACAACTAGAGAAGTGTTCAAATCGGTGGAGGAGGTAAAAGGGGAGGTTTATTACCACTTTGGGAACAAATTCAAAGAGAATCTTTCGAATAAACAAACGTTAGAAGGGCATTTATTTAAGAGGCTTAGTGAGGAGCAAAGGAGATCTCTTGAAGTAGCTTTTGAAGAGAGGGATATTAAAGAGGCAATTTGGAGTTGTGATGGAGCGAAGAGTCCGGGTCCCGATGGTTTTTCTATTCTTTTCATTAAGAAGTGTTGGAGCTTTATAAAAAAAGATTTTGTGGCTTGCTTCTCGGACTTTTACTCGAGAGATTTCCTTTCTAAATCTATTACGTCTTCTTTCTTGGCTTTAATTCCTAAGAAAAATACGCCCTTGGATCTTGATGACTATAGACCTATAAGCTTGGTAGGATGCATTTACAAGGTGATTTCGAAACTTTTGGAGGCTAGACTCAAGAAAGTGATTGGTAAGATCATTTCCTTAAGTCAAAACACTTTCGTTCCCGGGAGGCAATTGTTAGACTGTCTCCTTGAGGCAAACAAAGTGGTGGATTTCGCTAAGAACGAGAATAAAAGTTGCTTACTCTTTAAAGTTGATTTCGAAAAGGCGTACGGCAAAGTGAGTTGGTCTTTCATCCGTTTTATGTTTGATAAGATGGGGTTTGGGGAGAAATTGTCGAATTGGATGAAAGCGTTGATTTTCAATAACAATATATCGGTATTGGTGAGCGGTAGCCCAACAAGGGAGTTTGAGGGGAAAAGAGGATTAAGGCAAGGAGATCTGATATCCCCTTTCCTTTTCATTATTTTTGGAGGAAGGTTTGAAAGGCTTGATAGACAAGGAGGTTCTTAATTGAGATTATGCGGGTTTTTCAATTAACGGAAAATGCTTTGTAGATGTTCTTCAATTCGTGGATGATACGCTTTTGGTTGGTGACAGGAGTTAGAATCATCTATGGGCCATCAAATCCGTTTTGAGGGGATTCGAACTTATTTCGGGGCTAGGCATTAACTTTCACAAAAGTAAACTCATCGGAATCAATATTAGTAGTAATTTTATGGAGGTGGCAACTTCTTTTCTTGGTTGCAAGAGGGAAAAGGATGAGTTCGTGTTCCTTGGAATACCTATAATATGTAACACATGAATAATATCCATTTGGCGTCCCCTTGTGAATAAAATCCAAAAGAGGTTGAATAGTTGGAAGGGTAGATACTTAAGCATAGGAGATAGACTAACTCTTTTGAAGACGGTTCTCGGGAGTCTTTCCATCTTCACGCTTTCGTTCTACAAAGCTCCGAAGAGTATTGTTAAGGAAATTACTAAAATGCAAAGTAAATTTTTATGGGGTGGGACGGCGGATAGGAGATGTATCCTTTGGGAGAATTGGAAATTAGTTTATTTATCGGTGGAGAAAGGAGGTTTGGGGTTGAGAAGAATCGAGGATTTCAATGAGGCCCTTCTTTGCAAATGGAAATGGAGAATTTTGGTGGGCAACGATGAGAAATGGTATAATGTTTTGAAAGCAATATATGGTGATTTACATTGTAAGATCGTCAATGGTGCTAGTAATCATAAGAGGAAGGGATCTTGTTCTTCGTGGTGGGCGAATTTGGTTTCAATTGAGAATGGTTGTAAATTCGTGGTGGGCAACGGTTTCTCAACTCCTTTTTGGCATTCAGCATGGACAGATTCGGGCATTTTCAAGGACATTCTTCCTTCTTTGTATTCTATTCCTTTGTTACCGGGGGTTTCTTTGCAAACTTTTTTAAAGTTATCGTTGGTCAGAACGCCCCGTACGACCCTATAGATCGTTTTGACAAAGCATTTGCTAAACTTTGGAAGACGGAGGTTCTGATCAAGATAAGAGTTTTCGGGTGGCGGTGTTTCAAAACGTATTACCAACAAAAGATCTTCTTGCTATCAGAGGTATTTCACCTTCTCATAATTCTTTATGTGTTGTATGTGAAAGAAGTGTTGAATCCTCTCTCCACTCCTTCTTGTTGTGTCAGAATGTGTCTTTAGTTTGGAAGGATGTGGCTTTTTGGATCGGTTTCAATTATGGCATAGTTGAATCGTTCAAGGAAGGGTTTTCGAAGTGGCACAAGAATTGTAAGGAAGGGAAAATCAAGAAAGGAGAGGAAGGGGCTATTTGGTTGGCGGTTGTGTGAACCCTTTGATTGACTAGAAACGGTATTATTTTTATAAATATTTGTGGAACATATCAGATGTCGTTTGGGAGATAAAAGCTTTAGTATGGAGATGAACATTCATAGGTAAAATTAACCAACCCAATTGTAATATTTACGAGTTTAACAAAAATACGTTATATTTATTGTAGATTGTAATTGGTGTGTAATTTTTCTTTTAAGGCTCTTACTTGCCTTTTCTTTTGTATCAAGATCTTAGGAGAACTTGGATTCCCTTTTCAATATATCCTTGCTTAAAAAAAAAACAAACTACATAAAAATACATAAAAATATTATATTAAAACAATTTTACCTTTATTTTTATAGCATTTTTGTTTTTAATCTATCTACTTTAAAATAATAAGTTGGTGTTTTAAATCACTTTAGAAGAGATTATATTTTAATTCTATATGAGTACTTTATACAACAAATAATTTAATATTTTTTAGTAAATCATTAATCAAATCATAAGAACGCACAAACATTTTATTAGTATATATAATGGATGGAAAATGAGATGAGAAGTAGTTGAAAATTCATATGATCCTTATCACACCTCACAAGTTCACAAAAAGTTAAATTGTGTCATCCTTATCACACCTTATATTTATACAAATTAGTAAATCACACTACATTCACACCAGTACTCATAACATAAAAAATTACAATATTCAAGTACAAACCAAACTCATAAGTATCAATTCACATAACAAAAAAAAAAAAAGAAAACACCTTTATAGATGAACACCCTTAACACTTGGGGGCGGAATCTTCTTCAAAATAATTGTAAGAAGATCAATGAATAAAGGAACTTGAACAATTGCATAGAATGTGACGGGCAAGCAAATAGAAATATATAAATAGAACAAGATACCCCCCTTTGTATATTTATCTGTAAGCACGAAAAAGTGTCCGGCACAGAAAGAAACAAACATAGCAACAATGGATACAAAGAGAGAACTCAAGCCCAAAAGAAGCTGAACTGGCAAGTTTATGCGAAAGTCTTTGATTTCTTTTCGAGAAGTGAGTATAGCAAGGAACATGATGAGTGCTGTTCCAGAGAAGTAAAGTCCAATTAATGAAGATATAGCGAATCCTTCAAATGCAGGTTGTCCTTCTAATGTTGGTTCTCCTGTCTGTTGATTGCCACCAGGTACACTGCCTGATGTCGCAAAGGAAACACCAGCAATGAGAGCTGCTACAACTGAGCATGACTCTGCTGTATCTTTCAACCATTCAACACTACTCTTTAGAATCTCTTCGTGTGTTGTCTTAAATATTTCACTTGGAGTGTGTCCATCTTTGTTAAGTCTGTTTTGGAAATACTCTGGTGTTATTTCTTTTATGTACTATAACAAAAAAATATATATGTTAATACAACTTAAAAAAACTTAAAAAATGACAAAATAAAAATAGAGTGATAAGTAATAATTAATCTTATAACTCTCTTAAATTTTTGCAAGCTTTGTGTTAGCCACAATTTAATTGTCACAAAACAAGAAGACACCCTATATAACTGCTGTTTAACTATGAAAAATGATATGAGAGAATACTTAGCAACAACTTACTCACAAAAAAATTGGAGCTCTATGTTATAGTCTACTGTACATATATTCAAAGACGATTCTGATTTTAAACTATAAACGTACCTTATACCACTTAATATCCCACATCATTTGCATGGCAACACCAGATATCTTCCAAGTATTTTTTCTCTGTTCTGATGTATATGCTGCCAAGTGTAACATGGTATTTTCACTTTTATCAATTTGTTGACTTAGGTGAACAAATACTCCTTTAAGTAAAATGTTCCGAAAATGTTGAATAACATCTGGTTGCCTATTCTTTACTGCCAAAAGCAATGCATTTTCATTGTTAGAGTTAGTCTCATCGATCACGCTTTCAATATTTAATTCAAGCACAACCATCATGCCAACTATTCCATGACTTGCTGCAATCAAATATTCTGTGTCCTTTTCATCACTTTTCACTTTCTTATCATATTTAATATCTACTGCAATGCCACTTTTTACTACTTTCGAAAATGTTGTATCTTTTCCATCATTATTTTTTGAATTCTCCAATTTTTTATTTTCTGGTGTCTCTTGCATTGTGGTATCTGCAAATATTGAAATGCTTATTATTTCATTATTTACATTTTAATCATAAAGTTATCTTCATTAATTTTTTGTACTTAGTATTATTTACCTCCTTTCCCTTTTTTCTCTATTATCTCTTGGTATTCTTGAAACACAGGGCGATCAAAATCTGTGTTAGCTGGTGGCCGATCATCCCCACCACCCATGTATGAATCAATAGGTTCTTTCATAAATTTTTCCAACAGCTGATAACCATATATTTGTTTCTTCTTAATAGTCTTTATTTCCTTAAAGCCTGCAAAAACAAGTAAGCAAAAGAGCACTTATTGATCAAGTTATGGAAACAAACATATATATACAACATCTATATCAAAGTGTATTATAAATGTCGACTGAAATAAAAGCATGTAAAATTAGAGTTAGAAGCGCTGAATATACATACCCAATAGTGACACGATTGAGCGTTGAATATACATGCCCAATAATGACAGGATTGACCATGCAAAAAAAGACTCTTCAGAATTTGGTATTTTGTATTCTTTTTCTAAGTCTTTAACAGTGTAAAGAGGCATATTTAAACAACAATGCCTTTCTCCCTCTGCACTAAATACAATTCTTTTGTTATTTTAGTTGAATAAAATTCTCATAAAAATGAAGAGAAAATGAAAATGAAAAATAGCTTATACTTAATGAATTTGACTTAGCTCTAACTAAAACAAGTGATTACAATTTACAACTAATTATAACTGATCCTACAACAAACTTGTTGTAACAGAAAATAAAACTGTAAAATAACTACGAAAATATTGTCATAAATAATTGGTGTCAACAATATTTGCAAAGGAAACGAGAGTACTATTAACCTGACAGGGTTGGCCCAGCGGGAGGGAGCTCGGGTCCCAAGGGTTTGCTCCCCTTGGGGTCTCTAGTTCGATGGTGCCCGAGACCAAAAGAAAATCCCAAACCCTCAAGGGCTACGCGGGGTGAAAACCTTCTATATGGATTAGTCGATCCGACTAGTTGGATACCACATATATTAAAAAAAATATATATGTAATTACAATTAATAGTTAATAGTGGAAAAGTGATCATAAGAGCTATTCAACGGAAACATACCATTTTTTGCGTTTTCTTTAGCTTCATCCTTGCATGAAAACAATTTCATCGTAGTTGCTACATCGTCGCGGCTTGTAGTAAAACCTTTGACACCAAATTTTTTTAAACAATATTATTATATTTTTCATGACATTTGACATAAAAGTAAAAATAATTCAAGATAATGACATTTGGACTTCCAAGCTATCTCACGTACAGTAAAACAAAATATTCTTCCACCAAGATAGCTTATATCTATCCGGGAAGGCTGATGTCCTAGAAGCAAGAATTTCAAGAGGAATGGTTCCATAACTGTCCTTCGTAGAGATAAGTCCTTTGTAGAAATACATTATTATAATTGCCAAATCTGTTAGCACAAGAAACTTATATTATTATTATTAACAAGATATAATGTTCGATATTGTTTTTAATTTACCCAGATTTAAGTTATTATTTTCATTAAAAACTTGAATGTTTTAAAAAGATAAAATTGCAATGACAGATGTTCAAAGTTATAGTATAATTAAAAATTGATTACCTCAAAATTAAAATTTTGTTATATATATAATAGTTCCTTTCGTTACTTTATAAAGACAGTTAAAAGAAAATCTAATAATATGGAAAAATAGAAAGAAAAGATGAATAAATAAATAAAGAGATAAAAAGAAAATTACCAAACATTTCTCTCTGAATGGCAACATGAAGGATGCTAGTTTTATTTTTATTGATAACAATATTGAGATCAAGTGGATGAAACTGTTGTAGGTAAACAAACACTAATTTTTTATGTCCAAGGACAGCCCAAAATAGTGGAGTTTCTCCATCATCATTTTCCTCTTTAATCAAATATTTCCTTTCACCTTCTTTTCCAATTATAACTTCACATAAATCAGTGAACCCTCTATATGCTGCAAGGTGAAGAGGAGTGGCACCTCTTTCATTCGGTATTTTCAAACTTCTTTCATTACGTAGATCTGTTATTGCTTTTACAAGAATTTTCACCACCTTTTTGTTTTCCTTGTTTACTGCCATGTGTAATGCTGTTCCTCTTCCGATAATATTTATCTTGTGATAGTTAATATCTTTTTCGTATTTCTCAATTACATCTTTCCATTTGTGTTGCATTACTAGATTTCGAAACTCCTTAACTACATAATTTCATTTTGCAACTTGCGTTAATTAAAGACAAAATATGGAGAAGCAATTGAGTATCAATATATAAGGAAAGTTTAGACATACCTTCGTCATCGTTCAATTCTGGCGGACTTAACTCCACACCTACATATATTCATTTTGCAACATGCGTTAATTAATCACAAAATGTGGAAAAGCTATTGAATGTCAATATATAAGGAAAGTGTAGACTTACGTTCTTCAGCAGGAGAAAATTGAGCTTCGCTTAGAGAGGGCATATTATGTGCCATTCTTAAAGATTGAAATGCAGAATGAAAGTAGGTAGTGTTGCTGCAATGTACTAATGGATGCCTAATTGTCTTATATAAGAAAAGAAATGAATCTGATACTTTGGAAAAACATTGAGCATACACGAGTTTCACATTTGGAGTGTCCCTAAGTTAGTAATATTTTTATTCCTTTCTTCAACTTTGCAGCTTTTCAAGTGTGTAAGAAACATATAATATAAGGCTTCTAGTATATTTACGTTGGTCTAAAGTAAAAGCTGCCTTCTTTTTTTACTTTAGCCTAATATAAGGCTTCTAATATCTGAAATGGAATACATACGGACTCGTTGCTATTTCTAATATTAAATTCAAACTAAATGCGGCATGTTTTTTCGTTTTTTACTTTTTCAAATTAAGCTACCAACCTGATACTTCCGCACCATAATTAGTTAAAAACAAATGTGTATGTTCAACTTTAATTTTCATTTTTCAAGGCATATAGTAAAATTTACTTCCTCTCTTCAATTTTGCTTCTTATCGCAGCTTATGCATGAGTGAGACATTTCATATTCTGTTAAATATGTTTTTAGTCCCCGTAAATATTTCAAATTTGATTTTTAATCTCTATAAAAAAAATTCATATTTTAATTCTTATAAAATTATTTTTGCAAGACGTTTAGTCATTCTACAAGAACTAAAAATTAAATTTAGTAATTTAGTAGATACAAAAACATATCTTTAATACCAATTAAAAATCAAATTCTATAGTTTCAAACTTTATGGAAAAAAAGTATACAAATTATTACAGGTAGCAATATCGTTTAAATACCAAATGCAAGTCGATGAATATCTCTAATTTTCTTGTTTATTAATACTGTATTGAATACCAAAAGCAACATTGTTGATAAATATTTATAATTTCCTTGTTCATTAATATACATAAAAAAAACTAATATGTATGTTCCACTTTAATTTCCACTGTTCAAGTCAATTGGTAATATTTTATTCCTTTCTTTAATTTTGCTGTTTATCATTGCAGCTTTTGAAATGAGTGAGACATATCATATCTAAGAAAAGCAAAGTGCAATATGTTCACAAATTGTTCACTTCTAAGTGAGACTCAAGCTTAAGCAAAAGCTACTTAACTTCTTTTATATGTTTTTTTCTTTAGTCTAATATAAGGCTTCTAATATCTCTCCATGAGTGGAATCCTACATATGAAGTACAAAACAGAAATCTTATACACTACAGACATGAAAATCGATATTTCTCGTATATTTTAGCTGAGCAAATTTATTGAAGCAAGCCCAAGAATACTTACTATAAATTTATTACAAAAATCCGAATGCCCTACACATTAAATACAAGCTAGACCGTTTATAAATAAACTAATAAAAGACTCGTGCGGATAAATTTATTAGAAGGATATTTACTACAAATTCATTACAAAAATCCGAATGCCCTACACATTAAATACAAACTAGAGGATTCATAAATAAACTAGTAGAAGACTCGTGCGTCCGCCAAAAAAAAGTTCATGCATATTTTCAATCATTTTATAAAAATGTTGTTATAAATAAATGATATACACATATTAATTTAAGACTAAAAAAAAGTTAATTGAGAGATATGTTTAGGATTTAAGTAAAATTATGAATTATGTGAGTATTTTCCTTCACATGAAAAAGTCACCTTTAATAGGAAAATTTCATTACTGTCATAACTTATATATTATTCATCTTATAAATTGTAAATCCAATGATTTTGTATATTTGGACATGAGATTAGCAGCAAGTTTTAAATTTCTCATATATATTTCGTGTGTATTAAAATAATAGCATTTTCTACATACATATATTAGCTCATCAAAATTAGATTTGAAAAATGTTTATATATATATATATATATATATATATATATATATATATATATATATATATATATATATATATATATATATATATATATATATATATATATATTGTTATGAAATTAATCAAAACAATATAGAGATGAAGGAGAGATGAATGAGAGAAAAAGTAATATTGTATTATCATCTTCTTTCAAGTTACCTTAACATTGTAACATGATCCATATTTATAGTACATGACCAATAAAAACCTTTAACTCAAGGAATACACAAAAGTTAGGAACTTAATTTATAAGAGTTAAGGAATATAGAAAGATTGGGGAAAATGAACATCCACATCTATTTACTATTATTCATAACACTCCCCTTGGATGTTCATTGAGGATATGCCTCGTTAAAACCTTACTAGAGAAAACCCAATGGGAAAAATTCTAGTGAAGGAAAAAGAGTACAATATCCTTTAAATGTGAATTGCCTCGTTAAAAACCTTACCAAGAAAACCCAGTGGGACAGAACCACGATGAAGGGAAAAAGAGTGCAAAACATATGTATTTCTCCCCCTCATGCCAACATTTATATGTGTGACGATATTCTTTGTAGTCGTTGCTTAAAATGTCTTCTTCGAAGTGACTTTATGTAGTGCTAATAGTTATGCAGGATTTGATGAAGTTGTTACCATGAGTTGTTTCATAGATCTCCATGAAATGGTTAACCATCACATGTAAACAAATAACCTGTTTCTGATATACTATTGTGAGAATCTGACAAGTAACCAGCATCTCTAAGATAACGAAGTATATGTTTGACTCCATTCAAATGTCTTCATGTAGGCGAATAATTGTATCTTGGTAATAGATTGACCACAAACGATATATCGAGACGTGTATAATTAGAATGGTACATTAGTGCTCCAATTGCACTAAGATATGGTACTTCAGGACTAAACAATTTTTGTAATCATTTTCTTGAGGCCTGAAAAGATCTTTCTCTACATCTAATGATATAACAATCATTAGAGTAGATAATGGATGATATTTGTCCGTATAGAAGTATTTCAACACTTTTTATATAACCTTCACGATGTACAAATATTCCATTGTCCAAATTCTCAATTTGTAAGCCTAGACATAATTTTTGTTTTTCCTAGGTCCTTCATCTCAAACTCTTTCTTTAAGGAATTTATAGATTTTGGAAGCTCTTCAGGAGTTCCAATAATATGTATGTCATTCCCATAGATAACTAGTATTACAAATTCTTTTCCACATCATTTTATGAAAATACAAGTACAAATTGAATTATTTGTATAATCATCATTTAGTAAATATTCACTGAGGCGATTATACCACATGCATCCAGATTCTTTCAGCTCATACAGAGACTTGTTCAATTTGATGTAGTAGTTTTCTCGAGATCCATAATTACGTGCCTCTAGTATATTGAACCCTTCATGGAGTTTCATGTAAATGTCACTATTAAGTGAACCATATGAATAAGATTTCATTACAACCATCATGTTCAAATTAAGCCTTTCATGTGTTACAAGGCAAATTAATTATCAAAAATCGATTGAATCCACTACAGGTGAGTATGTTTTTATCAAAATAAATCTTAGGTCTTTGTGAAAATCCTTAAGCAATAAATCAAACTTTATATCATTCTTATTTTTCTCTTTTACAAAAACTCATTTATATCACATTAGTTTCACACCTTGAGGTGTTCGGACTACAGGTCCAAAAGTGAGTTACTTGTAAAGTAAGTTTAATTCTTCAATTGAATTTATTTATTTTGGCCAATTCTTACTTAGTCTATAATCTTTAATAGACTTTGACTCATGATCCTCTTTATCTTTGATCACTTTTAGCGCTATATTGTATACAACGATATTGTCAATATTGACTTTATTTGGTTATCTCAATTTCGGTTCCATTCCATTTCATCCATGACATAATTTATCGAGATCTCTTTATTTCATATCACTACGCCAAAATTAAGCTACTAAAGCGCTTTTGGGAAAAGCGCTGCTATAGGTTGCGCAAAAAACAAAAATAAAAAACAAGGGAAAAAAGCGCTGGCAAGGGGGGGGGGGGGGTACGAGAGCGCTTTCTAGAAAGCGCTGGTAAAGGGGGGGGCTACGAGAGCGCTTTATAGAAAGCGCTGGTAAAGGGGGGGGGGTACCAGAGCGCTTTCTAAAAAGCGCTGGTAAAGGGTGGATACGAGAGCGCTTTCCAAAAGCGCTGGTATAGGGAAAATTAGGTATATGGTACGAAAGCGCTTTTAGAGAAAAAGCGCCTGTATAGGTATACCTATGAAAGCGCTTTTGAAAAGCGCTCTAGTAGCTCATTTTAAAATTAAATTTTTTAAAACAAATTAAAACAAACGCGCGTTCTGTATTTCATTCTTCATTGTTTCTTCATTGTTTCTTCACTGTTTCTCTTCACAAAGACAGTACCGTCGCCGCCAACCTCCACACAGCCGTCATCGTTCTTCTTGCCAACCGCCGCCACCGTCGCCGTTCGTTCTTCTGCTTCGTTCACAGCCGGCATCGTTCTTCTGATTCGTTCACAGCCGTTCGTTCTCAACATCTCCTCTCAGCAACAACAACTCTGAATTCGTTTGCAGGTAAATCTTCTATCATCTTTCACTATTTTGTTGTTTCTTGAAACCCTAATTCTGGAAATGTGAGGTTGAAGATGAAAGTGAGGTAGCAAGGATGAGAGTGTGAGGTTTCAAACCCGGCCCTGTTTTGCTTTGTTTGTATATTAGGGTATGTGGTATATGTGAGTGAGGATTGAGCGGATTTAATGGGATTCCAAGGGTGGAAATTGTGTGCACCATGTGAGATGCTTAGTAATTCTTTATGGCCATGTACATACATATTGAATATGAATGTTAATGAATTCATTTGTTTTTTCAATTCAAATTTGTTTTATCTTGCTTTCAATTGTGATATAAAACTATGCAAATTGTGTGGATGCTAATGCCATGGATGGATATGTAGTAGTGATCATGTAATGGTGAATCATAAATGAATAAAGTTACATGTGTTTGGTGTGAATCAAATTCTGCATTTTATTATCTTGTTTTATGTATGGAAATGTATGCATGTGATTTCATTATGCCATTCCCAAATGCTAGTTCACTTATGTCATGTGAATAAGTAAAAATAAATGAGCTATTAGAGTTAGTTAAAAGTGGTTCTGATAAATAGAGTTTGTTAGTATGAAAATATATTGTGTTAGTAGTGGTGTATTTAATTAACTGCATCGTGTGTGTTTAATTTTACAGTTACTTTGAAGTGTACTTTATAGTTACTTTGAAGTCTATGGTTTCTACTTCTAAAATCATAGTAGTTTGTGCTACAGATTGCATATAGTTCCTTCACTTTTATGATATTTGTATTTAACTGCATCGTGCGTGTGTGTTTAATTTTACAGTTACTTTGAAGTCTCTGGTTTCTACTTGTACAACGCCGATTCAAACCTACCCATCTCCCACATCAAGTCTAACTCAGGTTACTATCCCTTTCTTCTTGCTTATAGTTTGTTATTTTCTGCTTATAGTTTATTGTTTATGGTTCTATTTAATATCAATTTAGTGTCTCTCAACCAATTTTTTGGTTTGTGGACTTATATTACCTTGAAATATGGTAATGTCTTCTTTAAGAAATCGGGTATTCTGATTAGGTATTCTGATTAGGTATTCTATTATGATGATAGCTATTTATTATCTTGACAGAATTCCTTAGTACCTGATAGAGAAACCAAGAAGCATTTGTTTAGCTTAATTAAGACATGGATAAGACATGGATGAATTCAAACCGATTGTCGAAACAGTACGAGAAAGGGGTATGGGAATTCGTTGAGTTTGCGGTTGCGCACTCCGAAGACCCGCTTCGAATGCCGTGTCCTTGCTTGGGTTGCTGTTATGGGGGTAAGGTTGACGGGAAACAGTTGGGATCCCATTTACTACGGTTTGGAATTGATAGAAGTTATACATGTTGGACAATGCATGGTGAGAAAAGTAACGGGAATGCTGAGTCGAGGTGTAATAGGAAGTATGCTTCAAACGACGATTGCACAGACACATACGATTGCGATCGAGTCGAAGAGATTGCAGAAGCGCTTGAAGAAGATCTTGCGGATTGTCCCAAAATGTTTGAGAGGTTGGTAAGCGATGCAGAGAAACCGTTGTATGATGGTTGTTCAAAATTCACAAGATTGTCTGCGGTGTTAAAGTTGTACAACTTAAAGGCGGACAATGGATGGTCGGATAAAAGTTTCACAGAGTTATTAGCCCTTATGAAAGATATGCTACCAGAGGATAATGTTCTTCCCAATCGAACGTATGAAGCCAAAAAGATGTTGTCCTCTATTGGCATGAGCTATGATAAGATACATGCATGTCCAAACGATTGCGTTTTGTTTCGAAACGAGTATGCAGCGTTGAATGAGTGTCCTAAATGTGGTGCCCCTCGATATAAGAAAAAGTTGTCTCCTGCTAAAATCTTATGGTATTTTCCTATAATTCCGAGATTTAGACGCATGTATCGTAGTGAGACCGATTCAAGACACTTGACTTGGCATGCAGATGAAAGAATTATTGATGGAAAGTTGCGACATCCGGCAGACTCACCACAATGGATGAAAGTTGATACTGATTATCCTGAATTTGGAAAAGAAGCAAGAAACCTTCGGTTTTCATTGTCTACTGATGGAATGAACCCGCATGGTATTCAAAGTATCTCGCATAGCACATGGCCTGTGATTCTTATGATCTATAACCTACCTCCGTGGCTATGTATGAAGCGTAAGTACATGATGTTATCTATGCTAATTTCTGGGCCTAAACAACCAGGGAATGACATAGACGTATACTTGGCACCGTTAATCGAAGATTTAAAGTTTTTGTGGGACAACGGTGTGGAGGTTTACGATGGATATAGGAAGGAAAGTTTCAACTTGAGGGCGATGTTGTTTGGAACAATTAATGATTTTCCAGCATACGGAAATCTATCCGGATACAGCAATAAAGGTCAAAAGGCGTGTCCCGTTTGTGAAGATGAAACCGATACGACACGATTGGAGCTTTGTCAGAAGAATGTCTTTCTCGGCCATCGTAGATTCTTAAATTCTAATCATCACTACCGTGGGTGGAGAAAAGCATTCAACGGAAAGGCCGAACATGGTACAGCCCCGCCTTTTTTGTCAGGTGATCAAATTTTTGAAAAGGTGAAAGATGTGAGCACTCAGTTTGGCAAGCCTTTTGCACATTCACTTGTCAAGGGTGGGTGGAAGAAGAAGTCCATTTTTTTTGAACTTCCATATTGAAAGTCGTTGTACGTAAGACATTTCCTGGATGTTATGCATATTGAAAAAAAAGTATTTGACAGCATCATAGGTACGTTACTCAATATACAAGGAAAGTCTAAGGATGGCCTTAACATAAGGAAGGACATGGTAAACATGGGGATGAGAACTGAATTGGGACCCGTGACGAAAGGAAGACGAACATATCTGCCACCTGCTGTTTACACTCCATCTAGAAAGGAGAAGAAAACATTGTGTAAGTTCCTCAGTGAAGTTAAAGTTCCAGAAGGCTACTCTTCAGATATTAGAAGACTTGTGTCCATGAAAGACCTCAAGTTAAAGAGTTTGAAGACGCATGATTGTCATGTTATAATGGAACATTTTTTACCAATAGGTATACGTTCTATTCTGCCAGAAAAAGTAAGAAGCGCAATAACTAAGCTGTGTTTCTTCTTCAGGTCAATTTGCAGTAAGGTGGTCGATCCCGCGATCTTACCAACATTGCAAAAAGAGATAGTTGTTACTTTATGTGATCTTGAAATGTATTTTCCTCCCTCGTTTTTTGACATAATGGTTCATCTAATCGTTCATCTTGTGAAAGAGACACAATTGTGCGGACCAGCTTATATGAGATGGATGTACCCTGCTGAACGTTATATGAAAATATTAAAAGGGTACGTGAAAAACAGAAGTCGACCGGAGGGTTGTATTGCCGAACAATACGTTGTTGAAGAAGTGGTTGAGTTTTGTACTGAATATCTGTCAAATGTTCAATCAATTGGACTCCCCAAATCTCATATTGTCGAAAATAAAGAAGGAAAGAGGCTAATTGGAAATAAAGTTGTGACAGTATCAATGGTCGAACGGGATCAAGTGCACTAGTATGTTCTGCACAATGAGATTGAGGTTGAGCCGTATGTTGAAATGCACAAGGTTGTTCTCCGAGATTTAAATCCAAATAGAAATGAGAACTGGATAGTACGAGAGCACAATCGAAGTTTCATACCGTGGTTTAGGGATCATATTTATTCAAAGTATCGTTCAGATCCTGCTTCAGTAACAGAAAGGTTGAGATGTTTAGACTATGGTCCAACTGTAATTGTGCTTTCTTATAGCGCATACGCTATTAATGGATACACATTTTATACCAAAGAACAGGATGATAAAAGTACTATGCAAAATAGTGGTGTTACCTTGGTAGCTGAAGCAATGCACATATCAAGTGCGAATGACTTAAATCCAAAATTTGCAAATTTGTCATATTTTGGGGTTATCGAGCGCATTTTGGTGTTTGATTACGCGAAGTTTCAGATTCCTGTATTTGGTTGCAAGTGGGTTGAAAATAATAGTGGCATACGAATGGATAAGTCAGGATTTTTGCAAGTGGATCTCAATAGGGTAGGGTACAAAGATGAGCCTTTCATTCTAGCCTCTCAAGCTAAACAAGTGTTCTATGTCAATGATCCGACAAGTACGAAATGGTCTATAGTGCTTTTATCTAACAAAATAGTTGATGAAAACATTGAAGATCAAGGTGATATTGGTGTTGGCATTGAATCTTGTACAAGAAACGATCAAAATGAGAATGAATCTTGTACTAGAAATGATCATAATGAGGGTATTTGGATCAATCCAACCGTCCGCGTTGTTAAGAGACGCGTAGAACACAATCCTACCAAGAAAAGAAAGAGACGTTAGTGATAAAGGTAATAGTATACATATTCCAACTAATTTGTTTTATTCAATTTGTACCGATTGTTTTAATCAATAGTATAGTACTTATTCAATTTTGGTGCATATTCTCGTTTTGTACATAACTTTTGAACCATGTATCCGTTTGTCGACTTCTTTACATGTAACTATACTATTTTGACGATTCTGGAGCTGCTCATGCACTTATCTTTACATTTCGGGACTGTTTTTTTATCGGTTTTGCTTCTGCCCGTAATCAAAAGTCGGGCTTAGGGTCTGAATTTCGGAAAACCGACTTTATTTTTGAGTCCGTGGGGACGTTTTACCATAGCCATGTAAATTTCGTTCAATTCCGACAACTTTCTTTTTTGACGCTTATTTTGATTTGTACCGATTTCGTTTCCGATACACTTGTACATGCATGGTTTGACTTCCATTTTACTTGTATAGATTGTTAGCTTATTAATAGTGTACTAATGTGCTTTAGTTTGTTTGATACAGGTTAAATGGCTCCGGATAGAGATGCTCCACCTGAAAACTCACAAGAAAACTCACAAGAAAGAGATGCTCAAGAAAGAGATGCCACGGATACAAATGCTCCACCTGATACTGAAGCAAAAGAAGTTGCACGAGGCATCACTATTATGAAGGGAATCGTTCGACATAGAGACCAAGGATTAGTATACCGTTTGGATTGGAATTCTGATAAACAAGCAATTGGTCCTAATTTTGCAAAGTTGACAAGCTATATTGGTACACTTGTTCGTATGCATATTCCGGTCTCCACAGCTAAATGGAATCTGAAAAGCGAAGAGTTGGATGCGAAAAAAAAAGAGATTTGGGACGAGCTTCAGGTATATATCATATATGGTTAATTGTTGTTATTATCTTGACGATAAATTGTTTAAATTACTTATACTAACACACTATGCGTATGTTTTTTTGCAGAGGACTTTTGAGATACCAGATGATCGTAAACGCTACATACTTAGTTTGGCCGGCAAAAGATATAGAGGGTGGAAAGCCTTTTTGACAAACACCTATCTTAAGGATAAAGATGGAAACTTTCTTGAAGAGGCACCGGGACGGCCAAAAAAGTATGAGATCTTCATTGGTGAAAAAGATTGGGCTGAGTTTGTAAATCAAAGAGATGAAGATTTTCGGAAAAGGAGTGCCACGAATAGTGCGAGAGCATCCAAACCCGCGTATCCATACAAAAAAGGGCGTATGGGATATGCACGCTTAGAGGATAAACTTGTAAGTAAATAGAAATGCATTTTAATTAATTGTCTAAATATGTTTTATTTGACGATTTTATCATTTGTGTCAATGCATAGTTAGAGGAGTCTAAAAGTGAGGAAACCTCACTTCCTGTACATGTGTTGTGGAGGGAAGCTCGTGTGGGCAAGAGTCAAGCTGTCGATCCCGAAGTTCAGAGAGTTTTTCTGAATGTGTAAGTATAATACTGTGTCTTTAATTAAATCAAATGTTTTTTAATATATAAATGATTTTTTAATGTAAATGAATTACAGGAGACCTTGTCGCAATCGGCATCCACCGGTGAGGGGAGCGTACTTAGTAGAGCACTAGATGCTCCTGAGTATCCCGGTTGGGTGAGGGGTAAGGGTCATGGTGTGACTCCAACCTCTTTTTACAAGAGTCCTAGGAGAAGAAATCCTTCAAATGAAGAAGTGTTGCAAAAGTTGGCGGAATTGCAAGCACAAGTCTCTGAATTGCAAAGAGATAAAGAAGTGTATATGAGAGAAAAGTGCAACACTTCATCGGTGAAAGAAACTAGTGATAAGGCTAGTATCAACTATCAAAGGAAATTTCCCGAGGTAATTATAATTTTTTTTCCTTTTAAATTGTTCTATTTTATTAATGATAATGACTTTATATTTACTATTGGTTTAGGGCATTTCATCTTGCCAACTATACTTATCGGAACCGAATTATCGACTAGTTGGCAAGGGAAAAGTGCACAACACTTTGGGAGATTTACTTCACCATAGACCGCTCCCGGATGGACACCTGAAAGTATCGGTGGATGTTGTAGTAGATCATGATGCGATGCTACCGGTACCTGACATGGTCTCAGAGACGACATTGCTGCGAGATGCAATAGGATCATTTGTTGCATGGCCCTCGGAGCTCATTACCATTAGTGATGAGGTATATTGAAAACGATTATGAATCATTTAGTTTTCGAATGTCAATTCTAAACCGTTTATTAATTATTTTTTACATTTTAATTTTAGACTGCTCCTATAAAACCCACAGTTAAGGGTAAAGGGATTTTACAGGAGGAGGAGTCCGTTGCATCACTAAAAGAGGTACATTTAAAGTGTTCATAATTAATCTGAATCTAAATCTGCATGATTTTATATTTTACCTAATACTTATATGATTTTTAGGCATCCGCTCGAGAGTCACAACAAGTGACGCAGCAAGTTCGTACCGTACCACCCACTGGTCCTCCGAAGCCAGCGGGAAAAAAAGGCGGTGCTTTTGTGCCTCGATACCGGTCGACGCTCGCAACAATGGTTGATATGTCCGATTTGACATTTGATGACTTGGAGGAGATTTTTAGGCATGATCAACTAGGCGTCACTAACATGCACTCATACATCCGGTAATATTCACTCATCCGATATATTATTTAATTAGTCCCACAATATAATTTATTTACACATTTCAATGAAAATAATCTAATGTTTATTATGTTTTTATTTAAGGTTGTTGTATGACAGAGTGTTGCGCGGGAATCCATTGTCTAACAGATTCCGTTTCGTGTCTTCCGCCCATTGCAGCGGAATGGCAATTGCTTCGGAACCGGAATCAGTTAGACAGCACTTAGTCGATAGATTCATGTCCACCGGCAATACAGAAAGTCTGCATCTTTTGGCGTATAATACCCGACCAGTAGGGTTAGTTTCTCATTCTTTGTTCATCTAATCTCTGTTTCTTTTGTGTATAGCAAAAGTTTCATATAACCTATTGTTTTAATTTATAGAGCACACTGGTTGCTGCTTGCTATCAACCCTATAAGGGAAGTCGTGTATTATCTGAATTTGGTAAATGGTGAATGGACCAATTATCCGGCCATGAAGGACATCATTGATTTGTAAGTGGGATCGTTCTAAATATATATTCGTGTATATTTATATATTTACTTATTTGTGGGATTGATCTAAACATATGCTTTTATATATTTGTTAATTAGATCAATACAAGTGTTCCGAAGTCAACGGGACGCACAGGTATCCCGAACTAAATCTAACAACATTACTTGGATCCAAGTGCAGGTACATTATTTTTCACAATGTTGCTTATAATATATTTATGCTACTTGATAAAACAAGACAACTATAGAATCTTATTTGTTTTTCTATGTAGTGTCCGCAACAGCGAAACAGTTACGATTGCGGATACGTTGTTTTGAGGTATATGAAAGAAATCCTTCAGGCGAATCAATTAGAGATTCCGCTCACGGTATGAATTTATAACTTAAGATAATTTCATATAATTTATTACATTTAACTAAATATATCATTCATATTATGTTTTTGTTTTGTAGTACCTTGACGAATTCCGTGCTGCTGCGTACCCGAAGCTTAAGTTGGAAGAAATCAAAGAAGATTTGTGTCAATTTTATATTAAGCGCTTTTTCATGTAGGATTTGTGTCGATTTGAACTATAATATTATTGATGTTGTAATGATGTATATATATAATTTTGGATATTATAATGGTATTATATTAGTATATATATATTGTCTTACTGATGGCTGAAATAATATCGTCGAAAATAAATTACAGGTCGAAAATATTACAGGTTGAAAACATATTACAGGTCGAAAATATTACAGGTCGACTGGGAGGATTAAATTACAGGCTGCACATTAAAATACCTCATTTAGCAACGAAAGCGCTTTTGAAAAGCGCTCTTAAAGGCCCACCTACTAAAGCGCTTCTTTGTAAAAGCGCTGCCAAAGATTAATAAAAAAGCAAAAAAAATAAAAAAAAAAGCAACATACTAAAGCGCTTGTGGAAAAGCGCTCTTATAGGGGGGGCTATCAGAGCGCTTTTTCCAGAAAAAGCGCTCTTAAAGCCCACCCTATAAGAGCGCTTTTCCAAAAGCGCTTTAGTATGTTGCATTTTTTTTTTTATTTTTTACTCTCACAGGGGGGCCTATCACAGCGCTTTTCTGGAAAAAGCGCACTTAAACGGGGGCCTACAAGAGCGCTTTTTCCAGAAAAGCGCTCTTAAAGGGGGGCCTACAAGAGCGCTTTTTCCAGAAAAGCGCTCTTATAGGGGGGGCCTACCAGAGCGCTTTCTTAAGCGCTTTTGTTACCTTTGCCAGCGCTGCCTTTCACAGCGCTTTTAAAGCCCAGAAAAAGCGCTTTTAAAGCCCTTCCGTGTTGTAGTGTATTTCAAGTACTTGATTTTTTCTTCTGGAATTGAAAATTAAATTAGGTCAAAGTGCTCTTAGAATTTTCATATCCTCACTTGGGTCATCTTTAGTTTCTTTTCTTAGTAGAGGACTTTTAACATTGGAACCGACTTTCATACCACGCTTCAGGCGCCGCAACATCTCAATTGCAATATTATATTATCCAATAGGAGATTCCACTTTGAGTGGAGTATTATCAGCTGATAATTTATTTCATAAACTTTGCAAATGAATAATATTTTGAACTGGGTGCAGTTACCGTGCATAGATAAAAATCTATGCACCATGCATAGATTATTATGGACCCTTGGATCATTGGATCAAATTCTAGACATCAATTGTTATTACTCAATACTCAATACTCACCACTCAATACTCAATACTCAATATTCAATACTGGATTAAAAACATGATCCAATGGCTTATGTAGGCTTATGCATGGTGCATGAGTAAAATCCTTATGCATATTAGCCAAAGCCTTTTGAACTTTTGGTTCATATTTATTTGTACGAGGATCAAGACAACAATGTATTTTAAATTGTTCATTTGAACTTCTTGTTAATGATTTCATCTGTTCATTTGAACTTCTTGTTCATGATTTCATCTGTTCATTTGAACTTCTTGTTCATGATTTCAGCTGCTTATTCCCTCCCCCTAATATTGGGAAAATTAATTTATCAAGTGATAATCAACCTACTGGGCTGCAATCAAGTATTTGATTATTTTCTCAAATTATATCCTCAAAATTGAGAGTAATTATATTTTTCCAATATTCTTTCACGACTCATCTTAATGTATTATATTGGAGCAATTGGAATATACACAACACATCCAAATGTTCACAAATATGAGAAGTATTAGAATATATTAGGGAGGACTAAGATATAGTATCTTGTTGGCTTAATGCGAATAAATATCTTAATATCATACTTTGGGTGTTTCAAATATTTTTTTTTCAATAAGCTATTGATTGAAAGGAAACATCGCACTAGGGGTGCAACCCTTACAAAAAGGAAAGAAAAAACAAAAGGCTAGAACACTATATATATGTGTGTGTGTGTGTGTGTGTGTGTGTGTGTGTGTGTGATTGTCTACATGCAGCTTCTTAGTTTTATTACCGAGGAGCTGTTTTATCTTATTTTGTGGTACTCTTAGTGGTGGCTTGCATTTGTTGCTAAGGATAGGATTACATGTAATTTTTGTGAGTGGTTTAAAAACCCTTTTGCATGCATTTGATTGTTTGTTGGCTAGTTTTTTCCTTTGTCTGTTTTCTCTTGTAAGAGTTTGAGTACTCCTTGTACTCAACTTATATTACATGAGTTTTGCTTATGAAAAAAATGTGTCACACAGTCTTTTTTGTTACCTCTAAGTGTTGCTCAAAACTATGTCACATAGTCTGAAAGGGTTGCCAACTACAGTCGCTTAGAGGTGATTTATGGTGCTTTAGTGTTGCAACTTATGCTCCTGCTACTTGTAATGAATTATCAAAATATTCTATTGAGAAAGCATTTTCTGGAAATAAAAAGGGTTGAATTCTATTGTCTTATCACCCAAACAATTTATTTTTTCAACCACTTACAAAAATGTTACATTGAGTGCATTAATGAGAGATACTACAATAACATGATTACCATAATGAATATTATGCTATAAATTTAATTATGGATTATTTAATATATTATTTGTTAACATTCAGTTTTACCTAAGTAACAAAGTTATCCCAATGATAGAGACATAGATATAGATAGATCAATAGTATCTAAAATACATACCAAATGATAGGCATAAACACATGTGTTAAGTGATCCATTATAGATATACAATTCAATAAATTTAAAGAAATCAACTTCAGGCTAAATATTAAATTAATAATATGTTTTTGAGCAAGTGAATTTTGGATATGAGGTGAGAAAAAGCAATAGTAAGAAAAAATTCAAAACTGTATCAAAATAATAGTTCATACAATGCCAGGATTAAAAATTTGTGTCTAAAAACATTTTTCCATAATAATAATAATGGATTATATGTCTGAAGTTTTTGTTACACATTTTAAAACTTTATATACTTGAAGTTAATAATGGATTATATATCTGAAGTTTTTGTTACACATTTTAAAACATTATATACCTGAAGTTTAGCATGTATATATAACTTAAAATATATAACTTGAGAGCAATATATAACTATAACTTGAAGAAGATTGAGTCAATGAGAGAAAGATGAAGGTTCTGAGGCGAGTTCCAACTTTGTTTTCTGTTACGATTCTATTTTCTGATATTTTCTGTTAGACCCTCCTATTAGAATTATGTTGCTGATTTTCTGTTAAAATCTTTTCATATGTGAACTTCTACTATTCCTCCTTTTTCTTTTAATGTTACGTCCTCCTTTTCAATATCAGTGGGAATTTCCTGTTATACTAATTGAGTTCTCAATTGAACAGGGTTCGATTCGGTTTTTATGCTGCAGTCTGTGAAGCACGGGTACTTCGTATTAGGTAAATTACCGGTATCGGGTACGTACCGGGTACCGGTGCGCGTATGGTACGCGTACGGTACGCACCGAAGCTGTACCGATTTTACTTTTATTTTTTTTGCTTTGGTACACCAACTAGTACACGCACCCAAAATTTTTTATTTTTTTCGGTTTTAAATTTTTTTGGATAACATAATTTAGGCTTAAGTAGAAATTAGGTTATTTATGTATTTTATTTATAAAGAAAACATAAAGAAAAATTAAGAAATAGGCTCATTGAGTGGATCACATATGGATTCATTCACTAAATGAAAAGGAATAGGCTCAATCCAGAAAGAGCTGAGAATTTGGTTTTTACTCATACAAATCTTCGTCTTCTTTTAAGAAAGAGTAAGATTTATAATGAAGGAGTAACAAAAATGTGGGATATTGGTCGAGATGAATTGGATCTATTTGATGGAACTGGTATTCTTGAAGTTGCTACTCTTTCTTCCGATGAACCTGAACTAGAAGCTACATTCATTGGAGAAGAAAATATTGATATTCAACCATGATTTTATGATTTATTAATACTTTTAAGTGTGATTTATTTAAGCAAACTATTTTTTAATTTTTTAATTTTATCTTTATTTAAATAATATAATGGTTTAGTTATTTTTATAATTATATTTTTAAAGCATTATACTAACGTACTCATACCTTAGTTTTTCTAAAAATGTCGTACCCTGTACCAGTACCCGTACCGGGTATGTACCGGTACTTATGCAACGCAGGCTGCAGTTCGATTTTATGAAGGAATTTATTGGATTTTTATGGGTTGGTTTGTTTGCTGCCGGTTTAATTGTTATGCAGGTTGCGGATTAGCTCTCACTTGTATTACAGGGTGATTCGGCTCGCCATGTGCACAGGGAGTTCTGATTATGTGAGATTAGTAACTAATTTTCCACCAAAACATGATAACTTACAAATGGGTAGTTCAAGAAACGAGATATTGCAGAACCATGGTTCTCTCTGTCTTCCAATAAGTCCTTAATAACATATAGTGAGCATTAATCCCATGAGCGCGCAGTGCTTCTGTAAATGCCTGGCCCTCCGTAGGAGAAGCTTCTAGTGCATAGGTCTTGTGTAAATTTTAGTGTAATAAATGTGATCCTTTTGTAATGTATGAATCGGTAAATGTGATTTGAACATAGACTTGGACTTTGATTTATACTTTGTAACATCTCTCTTTTATGTAATCTTGGACAAATTATGAATGATACTTGAATGATTTATGAAACTTCTCGAGCTATTTTGAAATGGAGGTCTAATGTCTCTTGTAACTTGCGCTCCCAACAATTCTCATGAAGTGTGTTTAAAAATTTTGATCCCATCAACCAATCTTTGGCATTTTGAATTTACCACATCAAATAATCACTTGAATAAACACTGCACCATAATCTTCGATTCCTAATGAAAACCAACTCACATTCTTAATGACAACTCCGACTTCAATATTCAAACATCCGGCGACTTGCATTACCAACATCAAGTATTTAAAAGAGTAAAAATGCGTTGATCACAAATGAATCTCCAAATCATATCTTGTATCCTGGCCAATATCTCAACTTGATGTCAGATGATCTCGATAGACAAGTAATTCCTCTTAAGAAAGTTTGTTGGTGATGAAACTTGAAGACATAATGCCTTAGTCTCATCCTTAACCGGTGTCACTCAACAAACTCAAGCAACGGACAATTAAACCAAACCCTAATCTTTTCAAAATCCTCGAACCCATGTCAGATTATTGATTAAATGAATGCATGAGTATTAGATGACCCAATGGAGAGATGCATATGAATGATAAGCTTAAGCCAGTTAGAGATAAATGAGGAGGGAAAATTTTGGGGTGCAACAGCTGCCCCTATTTAATCATCTTAAACTTGATAGCCAGATTGGCGCGAGCCTTTGAGCGTTCAGGTTAAAGAGGATTAAATACTAAAGAACCAGAAAGTTTGCACTCCAAATGAAGCAAGTGGTGTACATCTCTGAAATTCTCTGACAGGTATTGGATTCGAAGAGTTAACAATCAAGTGATGATTGAAATGCCAAACAGGAATCGGCCGAATTACCAAACAAGTATCATTTCTCCGAGAAAATGCCACCAAGACGTGGGCTTACATGGTCAAACAAGTATTGATTTCTGGGGATGCCAACAAGAAATGGATTAACGACTAGAGGGTCGAAAAACAAGCAAGAGAGGGATTTCTAGAAACGATCACCACGTTAAGGTGTATTTGAGAAGGGTGTCCACATGACAGGACTTAAGGAATACCAAAAAAACCATTGGATCTGAAGGGGTATGCTAGTAAACATTGGGCTTGAAAAAGAAAGGCTAGTAAACAATAAATCTAACTAAGGGATTCCCATAATCACGGGACTTGAAAGAGGTGCCAATAATCATTGGACTTGACTGAAGAAGACAAGTATCAACTAAACTTAGCTCACGGGTGCTAGTGAACACTGGGTTTTCAAGGAAATAAGGATGCTCGTGAAGCAAAAAGAATTACATAAATCCCACAAGCCAAAAGGTGGGGGTAATTCTTCAAGAGTGGCAATTATCAGAAACACCACACACAAAGTATGAATATTCCGATAATTGAGAAACAAGACAGGTTGTACGCCTACTCTCATTCTCACTCTAACTGCAAACAGCGAACACGGGTAAATAACCAAGGAGACATCGAGGCTCCTCTAAGGAGAAAAACTACCACCAGACTGTACTGGGGAAAGCATCATTGGGGAATTAATCAGGAGGATATATCAGTGATTTGAACTTTTAAACAATCTTAACTGGCCTATGCTTCGATGCATGATTTATTTTTTTTAGCGCAATGCTCCCTATGGACGAGAATTCTACGTGTTTTGGAGGATGTAATACAAATGCAAATGATTACTGTAACACCCCAAATCTACCCAACAATTATATTAAAATCAGAGTGCGGAAAATTTTAAACATCAAACCTGAGGCATTACAATTTCAACTTAAAAGCCACAAACAACCTGTATTTCATTTATCCTTGATACATAGCATTCGATATCTACAATTTTCAAATTATAATTCATACACAAGTTTATTCAACTAGATCAAATTTCATCTTATAATTATTCGTCAACTTTTATCCGACCAAAAACATCTTAAAACAACAAAAATTACTCCTTATTATTCAACAGTAATAATACAACAACAAAACAACAACTACAATTATAATCCCATCCCGAGTGCTACGTATCAGAGCAAGACACCAACTCGAAGCAACTAAAGACTTCATAAAATCACTTCAAAACTTCCACCGCTATCTTGAGTACCTGTCTGTTTCCCACGGTAAGGGAAACATCATTCAGAAGGGGTGAGATATCGAAAAATATCAACAAAAGTATGATAATTAATATGTTAGAATTAAATCATACAAAATTATTACTTTACAACTTTTAGACGACAGCTATAATAACAATTTAAAACTGTACATTTATAATAACAAAATCAACAACAACATAATAATAGTTATAACAACTATTTTTCATCTTCCAGGCGGTACCTGTCATAACAAGTCATTAGCATAACAACTTATAATTACAACTTCACATTATCACAATTCACTTCACATCGTCATATTCAACAACAACTCAAGTCACATCACGTCACAATTAAATCACACTCATGCCACATATAATGAGACTCTACAATTACACATGCATGTGGTACCTAGGGCTTCAGCCCCCATCACCAATTGCCAGTTAACAGAGGCATCAAGGCATAAACCTTCGTCACTAATTTGCCAATCCCGGCCGTCACCAAAAATGCATATGTATATGAATGCAACAAACACACAACACAAACAACATCATCGTCACAAAGGCATAAGCCTATATCGTTGCTATACCAATAAATAGAGGTATACATTGTCACTGAGACATCCTGCAACTTCGCATAACAACAACAATTATCACCACAACAACAACTAATTTCAATGAATCAACATGACAGAATCACAAAAATAATCCATGGAAAAATTCATACACCATAATCCCACATACAATCATCATATACCCGGTTATATAATTCGAACCCCACACATACTTTGGTAAATATGGACTCTTTCACCATAGCTCTATGCTTTTCTCCAAAAGAAATCCTTTCTAACATCAACTGGAGACACGCCTCTATGAGTCAGGAACGTTGTGTCAAAGTACCATAACGATCCAACGGTTGGATTGAGAGATATGCCCGATTTGCCAAGGTGACACTATGCGGAAACTTGCTGCGAAAATTAAGGCTTCCTCCATAATTTTCTTCTTCTCTCAAGTGCTCCTCCCTTGTTTCTCTTCTCTCTCCTATGTTTCCTTTCTCCCCTAAAATGAGTTATGAGACTCCAACTCTAAAACCCTAATTTTTTACTCTTACTATCTCTTTTCTCTTAATGGGCTTAACCCATAATCCATCTATTATGTTTCTACTACTAAGGCCCAATTAACTATATCTCTCATACAACTTAATCAACCCAAATAACACAAACACACATACATTTAAATATTTCCAATAATTATTATATCACATAATAACTAAATAAATAAATAATTATTAAAAATACCAAATAGTATAATTACTAATATAATTAATAAAAATATTAATAAAATCGGGATGTTACAATTACTACATGATAGGTGCAACGTCGAGTTGGAAAGCCGGGATGATCTTAAAGATAGGATCCTCACTCCTGCTGGGGAATACTTTGATTGGAGAACACGCCCACCTTGTTGGGAAATACGCATAATGTCATACCCTAATTTTTGACTCTAAGATCATGCATCTCAATCATCAATCAAGAGCTTCATCTTAAAGCTTTGTTCTGGTGCGATGCCCACTTCATCTCTGAGGCAACCATCAAGCATCAATGTTTATTTAGCTTGTATATAAGCTATACTAACCAAAATACTAAAAATATTGCTTTGTTCCTTTTGTAGGTTTGCGTTTTGTAGGTACCAAGCCAAGGCATCTATTAAACAAGGCATTTTCAACACCTCTGTTTGGTGAAATCGATTTCCCTCTTAGGTAAATCGATTTCCATTCTGCAATTTTCACAAAGATCACATTCGGAACAGGGTGAAATCGATTTCCATAAGGTTTTTTGCGTCAGATTCTCCTTTTTTACACTAAGGAAATTGATTTCCCTCCTGGGTAAATCAATTTCATGCAGCAAGATGGGCAAAAATGAAGAAATCTCAAGCTTCTGATTCACAAGACCTTCTCTTGGGGTGAGATTAGCATTTGTACGTGTGTTATACAGTGGGAGATTTTTTTTGTTTTGTTTTTTGCGAAACATGTTGTGGTTAGCAAGAGTCGCCACCAACTTTTATTTTATCCAACAAGGAAAGGAAAAAAGAATAGGAAAGACCTTTTTTAAAGATTTTGAGTTCGGGGGGTAGGTTATACAAAGAGAAGATATTAGCACCCTTTTTATCCATGGTTATCCATAGGCTCTTAATTGCTTAGCTCACTTTTGTTTAACTTATTTGATTTGCTTGAAATGTGGTGTGTGTTTAAAAAACATTTTTTTAAATGAATTAACTTTGTAATAGTTCTAGTATGAACATATGTCATACCCTAATTTTTGAACCCCCCTGAGAAGTCACATCTCAATTTGTTCTTTCAACTCAAAACAGATACCTAGAGTAGTCACTTGTTCACCGGGTACTCAAATAAGGGTTTTCAAGGATAGGGAGTTCAGGCTAAGGGTCAATCAATTAGTGCAATGATCCTCAATACAATAATAGGGCTCAATATGTTTCATCCAATCACCTATGATCTTCAATCTCTAGGCATCAGGCCTAAGACCCAACAAGGTCACCAGACTATGGTTTTGAGCCTATCAAGGACTAAAATCAGGGCTCACATTTGGGAAACCTTACCAAGCTTCAAAGCATGATCCAAAAGGCCCAATTATCTCCAAATGATTCTTATTTCAATATTCAATGGAAGATGTACTTCAATTCAAGATCCACAATCATCAATTTCATCTGGTCCACGATTAGGGTTTTTGACCTAATTCACCTGAATAGTTGACTTTTGACCATGACAAGATCCCATGGCTCAAATCATAGCTCAAGATCCTCGAATAATTCAATATGATCCATTCATATCATTCATTTAAGGAGGAGAGCTTGATTCATATGAAATCTCCAAAAAAGTCAGTTCAATAGGAAAAGTCAACTGTACAAGATCACCTTTGACTTTTTGGATTTTCGGTCAACCACGGACTTTTGAGGATCAAAATCATCAATATATGATTATTAAAGTCATTTGACCATGAAAAATCAAGAAAATCAATAAGGGATCAAAAAGTCAAAGTTTGACTTATTCATACTTAGCAATTTTTCCAATGTTTTAAGGATTTTCTTCAAACTTTAAAGAGGAATAACTCAAAATTTCAAATACAAACTGAAGAAAACTTCCAACAAGAAAGTTATAGATTTTGGTCTAATAAACAACTTTGTAACTTACGTAATTTTTTCAAAAGATCAACCATTTGAGAGATATGGGAATCCATTTTAATAGTTATTTCAATAAAATACTAATATCTATAAGATACAATTTAAGGATTCATGACTAAAATATAATATTTAAAGTTAAAATAAAATTAAATATTAGTAAAATATTAATATAGGAGAGAAAATAGCGTTGCACCCTTAAAGGTGCTCTAAGTGAGCAAGCCCTACATGCAGTTCAATACCCTAAACACCTTAGATAGTGTGTCAAACACATGCCTAATCCTAGTGTACTTATTTTAGCACATATACATAACATGCCTAGCTATCAACTATCTTTCTACAAAATTCCTAGGAGTGTTATGAAAGATATTACAGCTATACAAAGAAGATTCTTATGGAACAGTGCTGGTGACAATAACTTTATTTCTTGGATAAGTTCGAATGACATTTGTAAATCAAAGGAGGAAGGAGGAATGGGAATTAAGCATGTGGGGAAGTTTAACAAAGCTTTATTGTCTAAATGGCCATGGAGGATTCTAAGTGATGAAGATGCAATTTGGAAGGGAATCTTGAGAGGAAGATATGGAGATGTTATCAAATGTATGCGGGGGTGCAATCCTAAATTGGCAAAAGCAAAGGAATCCCTCTGATGGAGGGATCTAATGGATTTATGTGGTGAGGATAATAGTGTGGTTAAGAAGATCACGACAAAATTAGGAGAGGGGTCAAAAATCTTGTTTTGGAAGAATAAGTGGCATGGTTTAGAAGCTTTGGATAATCTTTTTCCAAACCTCTTCAATGAGGTGATGCAAAAAGACTTATTTATAGCTAATGCTGGAAGGTGGGAACGAGATATATGGGATTGGGCACACATTAAAGGAGAGGAGGTTCTTGGTAGATAGGCTACGAAGGAGTTTGACGACCTAAAGATTTGTTTGACTGGTTTTCGTTCGGTCATTTCCAGTGGGGACAGACTCGTGTCGCCGTATGATGGTTCTTGTTGCTTCACAGTTAGGTCATGGTATGACATGCTCAAAGCTACGTAGCCTTTGGTGTTACTGCCTATAGTCCATCAAAGTCTTGATTTAGTCTGGAAGGCTGCTGTTCCATCAAAGATCGAAAACTTTGGGTGGAGGTTGTTAAGAGATAGGATCTCAAATAAGTGCCAACTCTTGAAACGAAACATTAACATTAGTCTTCAGCAGTCAAGGTGTGTTTTTGTGACTTGCAGGTAGAGGACTTGCAGCATCTACTTTTGTTTTGTCCTACTTTGGTTTCTGTGAAGAATCGCGTGTTTACTTGGATTGATTTTCAACAATCCGTTGGTGTAGACTGTTGCTTTTTTTTGCTACTTTGGAATGATTATTTTTAGGGACAGATGAAGAGCAAGATTTCTACAGCAAGATGGCTTTCCTTTTGTTGGTGTATTTGGAAGGTGCGCAATGACATAGTTTTCAATAACGCAATGTTGGACACCGAAGAACTCTTTTATATGATTTTGTGGTTCTCTTGGTGGTGGAATGTCTCCTCTTTAACCATTAAATGCAATTTTTATGAGGGGTATAAAAACCCTCTAGTTTGTCTTTGATGTTATTGTAAGGATTTCTTTACTTCGTCTTTGATGTTATTGTGAGGATTTCTTTTCTTTGCCAGTATGAGTTGATGTACCCCTAGTACATTTAATCTTAATACAAGAAGTGGTTATGAAAAAAAAAATCAATGCAACTTTTAGTCATTCATACTTTTATTGATATAATTAACTATCAATAACTAATTTAAACTATTAAAATAATTTATTTTCCACCCATTATGTCACATCGTTTGTTTAACGGTGAAAAAATTAAGAAAATTTCTACAATTAAATAGAGTCCTCTTAAATACTCTTACTACCATATTCGTACCTACTCGTCACTTCCTCATTGAAGTTTAGTTTAACATAATGAAAAAAACAACGGAAGAATTTCACTATTTCGTTAAATATAATAGTTTCTTTTGTTACTTTAAAATAGAGTTAATAGAAAATCGAATATTAAAAACTAAAAAGAATAAATGAATAAATAAGGAAATAAATAAATAGTGTCAGATAAAAAAAACTAACCATATCCTTCTGTGTCAATGGCAACATGAAGGATGGTAGTAACATTGTTATCGATAGTAATCTTGAGATCAAGAGGATAAAACTGTTGGAGATATGGAAACACTGACATTTGACGGGCATTCACAACCCAAAAAAGTGGTGTTTCCCGTCAAAAAATTTCACTTGAATCAAATATTTCCTTTGATCTTCTTTTCTAATTATAAGTTTACACACATCTAGGAATCCTGCATATGCTGTAACATGAAGAGGAGTAGCACCTATTTCATTCATCATTTTCAAACTACTTTCATCACCAAGCTTTTCTATTGCTTCTACAAGACTTTTCACTACTTCGTCGCGTCGTCCCATGCTTACTGCCACGTGTAATGCTGTTCCTCTTCCCTTGATATCTATCTTGTGAAAATTACTGTCTTCATTGTATTTTTTAATTACTTCATCCCAATCGTCTCCCAATACTAGGTCCCAGAACTCCTTAGCTACATTTTTTCATATTGCAACATGTGTTAATTAATATTATCTCGATTTTATTATAAATTGTTTTGGACTTTTCACACATATTAAAAAAAATAATAGTTAGGTGAATTCTTATTTACCCACTTCAAAAAGGTGGGTAATGTTACCTTTAGTGTAAAATGCATTGAAAACATCAAACAAATGTTCTATATGATAATTAATTAAATACATAAAAACTAAATGATATCATCTAATTGGTGGAATGTACACTACCCATCTTTTTGTGAAGGGTTTTCTAAAACTGTGTTTCATTAATGATATGTAAAAGATAAATTTAGATAATTGAGAAAGGTGAGAATAATAAATATTTAAAAGTATAATTAAAAAATTATTATTAATTTTTCATTTGAATTCTAGAACGATTTATATTAAAATACAAATTTTTTTTCCAAAACGACTTATAATAAAAAACTGAGGGAGTAGCAAAATGTGGAGAAGTGTTAATATATAAGGAAAAGTTTAGACTTACGTTTGTCATCTTCCATTTCTAGCTGACAGCTGATTTCCGAAACTACATATATTTATTTTGCAACATGTCTTAATTAAAAACAAAATATGGAGAATCTATCGAGTGTTAAAATATAAGGAAAAGTTTAGACTTACGCTGGTCATCTTCCTTTTCTTGCTCCGAAACTACATATATTCATTTTTCAACATGTGTTAATTAAAAACAAAATGTGGAGAATCTATTCAGAGTTAATATATAAGGAAAATTTAGACTTACTTTTGTCATCTTCCATTGTTATTCCACTGATTTCCATAACTACATATATTCATTTTGCAACATGTGTTAATTAAAAACAAAATGTGGAGGATCTATTGAGTGTTAATATTGTTGTAATTATTAAATGGTATAATGATTACAAGTGTGTTCTAAAATGACAAATGGTGAAAATGAGTAAATGCTAATAAATGCATGTAATAAAGTCCCACATTGGAAGATTCACTCATTTTCAAAGTCCTTATAAAAGAATTAATGACATTAACTCAACAAAAGGACAAAAGAGGATAAAGTGCCACATTGACAAATGTGGTGGTCCCAAGCATTATTGCCACTTGTCCCAATCCTACAACCACTCGCCGGTGTCGACACCGGCTCCGGCTCCGACTCCGGGTCCGGGGGCGTAGAGGCGCTAGTGGCGGCTTGTAGACGGCACTTGAGCACTTAGGCACGTCGCATTGCTCAGTGTACGTGATTTGAATTTTGAATCGTAAAGGAGGCAACTGTTCACGAAACCATGCAAATAGTGCATGAATCTGTCTATGTGCAACAGTCATAACTTTTGAAAATATATTGTTTAATTAAGGGTCGCAACCTTTGAAACTAACATTTTCGTGGCCTATATAAAGATGATTCCGCATTCAGAAATCACATCACAAATTCCGAAAATCCTCTGAATAATTCCAGATCGTTCTTCGCTGCATTCGAGTTTTCGCCGGTCTTGCGCAAACTCGATAAGGCTGAATTATCCTGGGTATTCCTGCATCAAAACTCTAAGACATTTCGGGAGTGCTTGAAATACTTTAAGGAAAGTGATTCCGTTCACGATTCCAGCCTCGGTCCTCTCGATTGAAACATATATTTCTAACAATCTTAAAGTATTATCAAACCATGGCTACCGAAGCTTCTGTTTCAAGCATCAAACTCATGAACCAGGATCTTGTGAAACTAGATCAATTTGATGGAACAAACTATACTCGTTGGCAAGACAAAATGACTTTTCTCCTGACTACTCTGAAAATTCAATATGTCTTGGATCCTGACTTGGAGGAAATTCCAGAACCAACTGCGGATGACACCGATGAAATAAAAAAGGAGAGAAAGAAACGAAAGGAAGATGAATTGCTATGCCGTGGACACATTCTGAACACATTATCCGATCGTCTCTATGATCTCTACACTGATACCGCATCTGCAAAGGAAATCTGGAAGGCACTTGAATTCAAATTTAAAGCCGAAGAAGAAGGTACGAAAAAGTTCTTAATATCTAAATACTTTGACTTTAAAATGTTGGATTCCAATCCTATTCTTGCACAAGTACACGAGTTACAGGTTCTCGTGAATAAGATAAAGGCCGTAAAAATTGATGTTCCTGAAGCTTTCCAAGTCGGTGCAATCATAGCAAAATTGCCACCTTCATGGAAAGGATACCGAAAGAAATTGCTGCATAGTTCTGAGGATCTCTCGTTGGAGAAACTTCAGAAACACCTTCGAATCGAGGAAGAAACAAAGGATCGTGAAAAGTCCGAGACCGCTGGATTTGCAAAGGCAAATACTGTTGCTGCAAAGGGAAAGAAAAAGTATGATGGCACAAAAAATCATCTTGGTCCAAAGAAAGATTATAACAGGTTCAAAAACTCTGGCGGACAAAAAGGTACTAAAAGTGGATGCTATGCATGTGGCAAACCCGGACATTATGCTCGAGATTGCAGGCACAACAGACCCAAAACTGAGGTTAATGCTGTTCATGTCAATGACGACATAATCGCTACTGTGAGCGAAATTATGGCCATCAAAGGAAAAGTCCAAGGATGGTGGTATGACACATGTGCAACTGTACATGTTTCCTATGATAAAGCGGCATTCAAAACCTACACTGAAGTCAATGATGGACAGGAAGTCCAAATGGGCAATGAAGTGCGATCAAGAGTCGTTGGAACAGGATCCGTCGAACTCAACTTCACCTCTGGAAAGAAAGTCACTCTTGTCAATGTTCTTCATGTTCCCGACATGAATAGGAACCTTGTTAGTGGGGACTTGTTGGGAAAACCGGGCATTAAATCTGTGTATGAATCGGGCAAGTTAATATTGACCCGTAATGGTATATTTGTAGGAAAAGGATATTCCGCTGAAGGAATGATCAAACTTTGTACTACCGACAATATTATTAATGAAATTTCTAATTCTGCTTATATGCTTGAATCTATTTCATTATGGCACTCTAGATTAGCACATATTGGTATTAGTATTATGAATAGACTAATTAAATCTGGATTGATATCATGTAACATTCATGATTTCCGAAAATGCGAAATATGTGTTAAGTCTAAAATGATTAAGAAACCTTTCAAAAGTGTTGAAAGAAAAACAAATGTTCTTGATCTCGTACACTCTGACTTGTGTGAATTCAATGGAATGTTAACCCGTGGGGGAAATCGTTATTTTATAACATTTATCGATGATTGTTCTAGGTTCACACATGTATACCTTTTAAAGCATAAAGATGATGCCTTTAATGCTTTTAAAACGTATAAAGCGGAAGTCGAAAATCAATTAAGTACTACCATAAAAGTACTTAGAAGTGATAGAGGCGGTGAATACTTCTCGGCAGAATTTGATGCATATTGTGAAGAATATGGCATAATACACGAATGTTCTACGCCTCGCACACCGCAACAAAATGGCATGGCCGAAAGAAAAAATAGAACATATCAAGAAATTATTAATGCTATGTTAATGCATTCAGAATTGCCATTTAATTTGTGGGGTGAAGCATTGTTATCCGCATGTCACATAATGAACAGAATTCCATTAAAAACAACTGGAATTTCTCCATATGAAAAATGGAAAGGAAGATCACCAAATATTGATTATTTTAGAGTGTGGGGGTGTGTGGCATATTACAAAAATATGGACCCCAAAAGAACAAAATTAGGTCCTCGAGGGATCAGATGTGCCTTCATTGGATATGCACCAAATAGTAAAGCATATAGACTTTTAAATTTAGAGTCTAATGTAATTGTCGAATCTAGAGATGTGGAATTCTTTGAAAATCTTATTACCAAGAATAAAGAACCAGAGAATCCCACGATCAAAGAGTCTTGTAACAATGATTCGACTCGGATGGTTGAAACACAACCCGAACCAAGAAGAAGTAAAAGGGCACGAAAAAATAAAGGTCTAGGACCGGATGAAATCGATTCTCAACTTATTTTCGTTTTTCTAATTGAAGGAAATAACAAGAATGATGTTCATAAAATTCCTATTATTCTTCAAATCGAAGATGATCCTAAAACATATAAAGAAGCAATGACTTCTAGAGATGCTTCTTTTTGGAAGGATGCTATCCAAGATGAAATGGATTCAATTATGTCGAACCATACTTGGGAACTAGTTGATCTTCCGAAGGGATCAAGACCCATCGGATGCAAATGGGTGTTTAGGAAGAAGTATCACAGTAATGGTACATTAAACACCTACAAGGCCAGACTAGTTGCAAAAGGATTTAGACAAAAGGAAGGTATCGATTATTTTGATACATATGCACCAGTAGCAAAAACTACAACGATTAGAATCTTGTTTGCACTAGCCTCCTTGAACAACCTTATTGTACATCAAATGGATGTTAAAACAGCATTCCTAAATGGCGATCTTGACGAGGAAATCTATATGGAACAACCAGAAGGCTACACACTTCATGGAAATGAACAAAAGGTATGTAAACTTGTAAAATCTTTATATGGTTTAAAACAGGCACCAAAACAATGGCACCAAAAATTTGACACTGCCATACTTTCAAATGGTTTCATTCCAAACTCTTGTGAAAAATGTTTGTACACAAAGGTGTGTGGAAATGCTATTATCTTTCTATGTCTATATGTTGATGACATGTTGATTATTAGCAATGAAATGAGTGGAATCTTAGAAACAAAAGGTTTTCTAACTTCCACATTCAAGATGAAAGATCTTGGATTAGTTGACACTATACTAGGGATCAAAGTAAGACGAAATAGTGGGGGTTATGAACTCAATCAAACACATTATATTGAAAAAATGTTGGAAAAGTTCAAACACCTTAACTTCAAGGAAGTAACCACTCCGTTTGATCCTAGTGTCAAACTTCAAAAGAACAATGGAAGATCCGTGGCACAATTGGAATATGCAAGTGCCATTGGATGTCTAATGTACTTAATGCAATGTACTAGACCAGACATAGCATTTGCTGTTAGTAAAATGAGTAGATTTACTAGCAATCCAAATGATGAACATTGGAAGGCAATAACAAGGATTTTTGGATATTTGTCAAAGACTAAAAACCTTGGTCTTCATTATGGTAAATTTCCTGCCATACTAGAAGGATATACTGACGCAAGTTGGATATCAAGTGTTGGAGATTATAAATCTACAACTGGGTGGATATTCACATTAGCTGGAGGTGCGATTTCTTGGAAAAGCAAGAAACAAACATGCATTACTCTTTCAACCATGGAATCAAAGTTTGTGGCTCTGGCGTCTGCTGGACAAGAAGCAGAATGGTTGAGGGATCTCTTATTAGAGGTTCCATTAGCTAAAGATAATGTTTCAAAGGTGTTGATACATTGTGATAGTCAAGCCACCCTGGCTAGAGCATTCAGTGAAGTATACAATGGAAAGTCTAGACACATAGGTCTTAGACATTCTCTCGTGAAAAAAATGATAAAGGATGGGATCATTTCACTGACATATATACAAACGAGCTATAATTTGGCTGATCCTTTTACTAAACCACTGGCCAGAGATTTAGTAAAGTCTACCTCGAAAGGTATGGGATTAAAACTCCTTGAATAAGGGTTCCGACAATGATAGCAACCCAATCTGAAGTTAATACATCTTAACCTAAGATTCAATGGGTAACAACAAGTCGTTGATTTGGAAGTTGGTGCAACATTTCGTGATAATGTTGACTATTACATAATTGAGGGTTGAGTTTTAAGGAAACTCTTAATGAAGTACTATATCGAGGATATAGAGATAAAACTTCACCTATGTGAATTTCGAGATGGTGCCGTCTCAAAGTGAGAGTTGGAGTTTCTCTCATGAAAAATTCATGAAAACAGGAAAAGCACATGGCCATAAATAGTGCTAGGCGAGATATGTAGGCGAAGAAAACCTTAAAAGTGTGTGTATAGCAATGCCGGTCTGATCATACGGGATAATGGTTCAAAGAATAGCTACCTAACGTTCCGATTAGACTTTGTGTTGTCTTTACTAAGGTTAAGTTCAAATCGAAAGATACCTAACTGTATTAACACTTTTATCTTCTATATTCTGGAATTGAAATTTTCATTATTAGAACAAGTGGGGGATTATTGTAATTATTAAATGGTATAATGATTACAAGTGTGTTCTAAAATGACAAATGGTGAAAATGAGTAAATGCTAATAAATGCATGTAATAAAGTCCCACATTGGAAGATTCACTCATTTTCAAAGTCCTTATAAAAGAATTAATGACATTAACTCAACAAAAGGACAAAAGAGGATAAAGTGCCACATTGACAAATGTGGTGGTCCCAAGCATTATTGCCACTTGTCCCAATCCTACAACCACTCGCCGGTGTCGCCACCGGCGACACCGGCTCCGGCTCCGACTCCGACTCCGGGTCCGGGTCCGGGGGCGTGGGCGTAGAGGCGCTAGTGGCGGCTTGTAGACGGCACTTGAGCACTTAGGCACGTCGCATCGGAGCGATCGGGCTATTCGCGGCGTTAATGAGGCGGGGGCGACGGCCGGGTGCTCCGGGTGCTATATTTTGCTCAGTGTACGTGATTTGAATTTTGAATCGTAAAGGAGGCAACTGTTCACAAAACCATGCAGAATTGAAACCATGCAAATAGTGCATGAATCTGTCTATGTGCAACAGTCATAACTTTTGAAAATATATTGTTTCATTAAGGGTCGCAACCTTTGAAACTAACATTTTCGTGGCCTATATAAAGATGATTCCGCATTCAGAAATCACATCACAAATTCCGAAAATCCTCTGAATAATTCCAGATCGTTCTTCGCTGCATTCGAGTTTTCGCCGGTCTTGCGCAAACTCGATAAGGCTGAATTATCCTGGGTATTCCTGCATCAAAACTCTAAGACATTTCGGGAGTGCTTGAAATACTTTATGGAAAGTGATTCCGTTCACGATTCCAGCCTCGGTCCTCTCGATTGAAACATATATTTCTAACAAATATATAAAGAAACTTGAGACATACGAGAATATATTGCCATTCCTCAAGATTGAAATGCAGAATGAAAGTAGGTAGTGTTGGTCCAAGGTACTAAGCAGATAGTGCAAGCGTAATTGTCTTATATTATATAAGAAAAGAAATGAATCTGATACTTTAGAAAAACATTGAGCATACTCTCTTCCAAACACGAGTGTCACTTACAAATATTTTTATTCCTTTCTTCAACTTTGCAGCTTTTCAAGTGTGTAACAAACATATCATATGATGAGAAAAGCAAAGTGCAATATGTTTGTTGCTGAGTGAAACTCAAGCTTAAGTAAAACTTTCTTTAATATTCGACACAGAGAAAAGAAAAGTGCAATATGGAATCGTTGGACATGCACGTCGATAATTTTAATTAAAAACATCTTACCATTGTTAACAACGCTAAATGATAAGAAAGTCATTAACTACCAACCTGATACTTTTACTCCTGACCTATCTATAATATAAGAAAATCCATTGTTCTGAAAATCTCATTTTTGCCCTCCTTTGCAATATTCCATGACACGTGGATGCTCTCTTGAACTTCCTTCCAATGCTACACTTTTTGCTTCATTTTGTTTGCTTCTTCTACTTCCTTTATGTCTTCACGTGCACCATTTTGTTTCCTTTACTCAACATGTCTAATCATTTCATTACCTAAAATCTCAAACAACTCTTTATGTGTCTAATCAAACCACAGAGCTTGGTTCTACAATCCAAGCCTTCTCCCTACTCTTTCTCTTTCATTTCTTCACACTATTCCTTCTTACTTCTTTATCTCTCTCTTTCTTCTTTCAACTTCTTCTTTGAACCCAAATCTTACTCTCATCTCTTTACCAAACAAAAATCAAAAGCATGGTTCAAATTGAAATCAATAAGGAGCAAAGGGGTACCAATCGAAATAGGGGAGACAACAAAGACTACGACATTTCCAGCGGTGTTCAGTTTCACTATGGTAGATCTGTGATGGAGGCAACGCTTTTTCGGCAACGATTTGGGTGATGGTCGGATTCAAAATGGTGGATGTGACTTTTTTTAGTTTTTGTGCAAGCTTCTGTTTTATGACTTTTTTGTAGGTTTTTTCTTATATTTTACATCAATGATTTTATAACTTTGGAATTTTTATGTTTTTATGAAGTTTTGATCTTGATGGATGAAGATGAGGACTTCATTGCAAAGCTTTCAGATTTTTGACAGTTGGTGTTCTATAAAGAGAGTTATTTTATTTTAATAATAACCATTATTGATGTATTTATATTTATTTACAGATCTCTCATTTTGAGAACAACAACTATGGTGTTTCCGGCGGTTTTACGGCGGTGTACAGTTTCACAATGGTATATCTTCTTCCTTCTCTACCTCTTTCGCTATCTCTTTTGTTATTTCGGTATCACACCGAAACAAGATGGTGTTCGAATCGGTTTACGTTTGTCGTTGTTTTCAATGTCTTTACTTCATTCCTGATTTATGTGATGTTCCAGACAAGTTGTAACTTATCTCTTATTTGTGTTTTTGGAGGATTCATGAGATTAAGTCTGGATCGAGTTTTATCGCTATGGTGAAGCTAACAAGGTATGACTTTATGTGACTTTGTTGATGTAATTTCAGAATTTTTTTTAAATAAAAGGATGAACAATAATTCAATGGTGTTTATCTTTTTCTTGTCTCAAATTTTTCAGACACCACAGAAGGCTTGAGCTTAGAAGTTATTGAATCCAAAATCTTGAAGTGACCGCAGAAACTACCTTTTTATGTGAGTGCATTATAGTTTATCACCTTTTCTATATTTGATGTGTGTAATTTGATGTCCTAATATGCAGTTTGAACTCTAATATCTTAAAACTGAATTGGAGTGCATCCTTTCATATTCATAAACCATATGCGTTGTTATTAACTTTGGTTCAGACGATCACAAAATTATGATATTTAGTCGCCTTTGCATTTCACTTAACGGAAGAGAAATGGGCATTTTGTTATTTCATATTCAGGTTCTCGAGCGTCTGTTCCCTACCAATGACTTTAATCAAGTCGCGATTGCTGAGTGGATTTTGCCTATTGATCTGCATGAAATTTACATCTGAATCACATGTGATGTGTTAGCCTGGAATCTTAAATTTCAAAAAACCCAATGTATAGTACAAAAGAAGTTGGTGCTCACTAAGTTACTGTATCATTGGTTTTCCTGCAGATTTTTTTTCCATGAATGCAGTTAGACAATGGTGATATCATATGCTTTCATAAAGCTTCTGCAATGGGTAACGGGAGGAATTAAATATACTGTTAAAGCTTCATTGGTTAGAGGATTGGTCAAAACTTTCTCGATGTTTGCATAGGTTCAAGTGATGGAATTGTTTTTGTATGAGAGGTTTTCAGATTAGTCATAATTTGGCTTGGGGAACAAAGACATAAGCCCAGCAGAGAAAATGATCTCTTTATCTGATGTTGTGAAGGAGCATTGGACAACCTATGGTATAAATTTAAATGCTTAGGCTATTGTTGGTCTGGGTTGAAAGTTAAATGATATTCTGATACTGGAAACTGTTTTTACAGCACTCATTTATAGCTTATTTCGAAAATGGTGTTTGAGAGCTATGCCTTGAAGCAACTTGTGGTGGGCAGCTTGAAAGTGAGATGGAAGATCAATAAAACCATCATACATTATGTAAATATAACTTATTAAAAAAGAATTCATTTTAGTTTTTTGGTACTATAAGAATTGAATGTTATAATGTATCTACAAAGGAAATAACATATTTTTATAATATGCCAATTTATTTGGCCAATTTATATTCTCTTAGTGTAGTTATTTTTATAATATGTCAATTTATTTGGGATTTCTATTCTCTTAGTGTAGGACCAATCAATTTATTTGGACAATTTTATTTTCTTAGTGTAGTCAACAAAGACCAATCAATATATTTGATCTATTTTATTATTATTTTATTTCTTATCATTAAATATCATAAGAGTCTTTTAATTCATTGAATTGAAATCTTTTAATTTCTCTTTAATATATTGTTTTTGATTTGATAATAATATGTTATTTTTTAGATTCAATATTATAATAATCATCCAACTTTTTTACTCTTCAACGATCACTTTGCCATTTCAATTACCATCTTCAAATTTTTTCAAATGAAACAAGATAAAGGTTAACATCTAATTTCAATTAATATTAGAAAATATAAAAATTATATTCATTGTTTTTTTGTTAAAAACAATTAATGTCAGATGACTCGCTTTTTAATTTTTGTCTATTTAAACTATTAATGGAGTTATTATGTCTATTTAAAGTATTAATGGAGTGTTATTATGTTAATTAAATAATTGTTAATGTAAAATCGTCAACATATTATTTAAAGTTTGTATGTTTTTTTATAATAACTCAAAATATAAACTATCTAAAATAAATATATATGTAATATATAATACAAGTATTTTCATCGTTAACCTATGTCATATATATTTAATGTCATTAAATAAGAAACACAAGACACGTAATATCTTAAAGAAAAGGATTTATTAAAGGTATTTAAATACCATCTTTTGAGTTAATTAAAAGTTGATCAAAATAAAAAATTTTTGACTTTTAAAAATATATTCACAAAGTATGACCATAAATAGGGAGTGTGCAAAAAATCAATTTAAAATAAGTTGATTTGGTATTTTAAATAAATTCTCAAAGTTATGAAGTAGAACAAATAAAACAAGTGGTAAAAGTTATGTTTTCACCTTGGAGAGTGTTGAACCTTCTACCTCATAGTTTAAAATAATAACCACTGGGCCAACAAGCTTGGTACGTTAGAAACATGGGCTTGGTTCAATAAATAAATCATTCATCCAAAAATGTGTAAAAACCAAAATAAATCACAAAATGGAAAAAGGTGGGGATCAAACCCACAACCTAGACATGGGAGAGTCTTAAAGGCAAGTGCGTTACCACTTGGGTGGTCATACTTCCAATAAATTGTTATAACAAGATTTGTTCTGATCAATATTCTATGTTTTGATTATAACATTATATATGATTTTTGTATAAGACAATGTGGTACTCTAATCCTTTGCATTTTCCATTTCAGGAAATATATAAAGAGTATCCACAAATCAGCGCTCAGAAGCACTGACTCAGAAGGTTCTGGATGTGTGGTGTCGTTTTTTTTACCTCCCCGTTTCACTTGGGAGGACGGCACGCTAGACCTTCACACGAAATTTGGAAGGAGAATGCGCCCGGGATGGGATGAATTTTGTTTCAGTTCTTCCTACGATATCACACGAACTTTCTTATTGTCTTACGAGTAGGAAAGGGGAAAAAAGATCTCAACTAAACCCTAGGAGTTTGCTAAGTGTGGGGATTTCACCTAGACTAGAAATTCTGGAGTTCGGGGGGTCGGTTATACATAGGGAAGAGTTTAAGCACCCTACATATCCGTAGTACTCTATGGGAACCTTCTCTGTGTCATTGTGATTGTGTTTATTGCTAATGATTGGGAAAGTTTCTCCTTTGTGTTAGGAGAGAGAATTGAATTGAATAAGAAAAAGACAGACAGACAGACAAACTGACTATTTTTGGTATTTTATTAGCTCGCTGAGATTCCTTGTGAACCTCATGCCTACATATCCTTAATGGAAGTCAGAGGTTAATGTAGTTCGGGTAACTAACTAGGGAAATTAATTATTTTTTGGTGCCTTGCTTGAAGCTCAAGGTTGAAGCTTTGAATTAAATCTCTGTTTACAGTAAAGAGACATGAAGTCATCTTTATAGAGAAGTATTTCTACTATTCCACCACAAACATTAAAAGAGTGACAGAATAACTGAATTCATTTCATTCAAGAGAGGGAGCCTACTTGGTTGATCAAGTATGACAGCCAACATGCCTCTTGAGTGAAAGAAGGATGCTCATCCAAATTAGGGAAAGTTAATCACATGTCTGGTTTCACTGCCAGCTCATGCCTTTCAAAATCCTAAGTGGGAGACTTAATTAAAATTAAAAATGAAATGTAATGTTTGTTTGTATGAATGTGGTAGAGTAGTAAAAATATCTCTCTATAGAGATAAGCTATGTCTATCTACTATATAAAAGATTTGACTTTAGCTGGCTTGCATGAGGCCCAAGCTTGAGGCTTTTTGATTGTTTTTATTGACTTTGGGAGATAACTCTACTGGAGGTTAATTAAAGGGAATTTGTGTTCTGTACAAAGCCTAGAATTGAGGCTGACTCTAGTTGGAGAGTGTTTAATTGATGGATTTTATTTGGTGTTCTGTACAAAGCCCAGAATTGTGGCTGACTCTATTTAGGGAGACTCTATTTGTGTGTGCCTTGTACAAAGCCCAAGGTTGTGGCTAACTGCTGAGGATAACTGAGTTTTTTTTTTAAGACTATGAATGACTCTATTTTGTGTGTGCCTTGTACAAAGCCCAAGGTTGTGGCTGACTCTTAGATGTGGAAGTTTATTTAATTTGTGCCTTGTATGAAGCCCAAGGTTGTGGCTACTCTAGCTAGGGGAAAGATTATTTTCTGCCTTGTACAAAGCCCAAGGTTGTGGCGGACTCTTAAAGAAACTGATTATGGAAGACTCTATGGGGGAAAAGATCCTTGAGATTAGGAATCTTTGACACAGGGAAATATGGTTTATCTACCTTGTACAAAGCCCAAGGTTGTGGCTACTAAAAAATGAAAGACTCACTGGGGGAGTTTTATTTTGCTAGAGGTTTTAACAAACTAATTTATTTTTATGTTTTTTTGGAAGCTAACCCTTTCCAGGGATTTTGACTCGGCTGGAGAAATTGTCTATTAAAAGACTGGACTTTTGGAGGCTAACCCTTTCCAGGGGTTTTGATTCTTTTGGGGACTTTATCTTTTAAAAGAGTGAATCTTTGGATTTGAAGGAGTGATTTTGGAGGCTGACCCTTTCCAGGGGTTTTTGTTAAAATTAAGGAATGTGTGGAGGCTAACCCTTTCCAGGGGTTTTTGTTAAAAATGGCAAAAAGATTATCTAGTGGAGACTTCTTGTTTTAAAGCCCAAAGATTAAGGCTGACACTGACTGAGAATAAGCAAATAAAGATCCTAGACTCTGCTAAGGAAGATTGATGAAGATGAGGGTGACAGAGACTGTCCATGTCTCTCATTCCAAAAAGTGTTCTCAATATGAAATTGAGACAATCTTAGCTTGTTTAAAGTCTGGTTTAAAGTGGAAGAAACTCACCAGGATAGGCTAAAAGGTAACTAAAGACCTGTTCCTATGTTTATAAGAAACCTGATGGGTCCTTGTATACAAGCTCAAGAGGAAGCTGGAAATGCTTTTAAGAAGCCTGTGGGTCCTTGTACAAAGCCCAAGAGGAGGCTAATCGAGGGTCCTTGTTATAGCACAAGAGAAAGCTATGTGGTTTTGAACTTATTTTGGCTCTAAGAAAATGGGTAAGAGGTTTCACCGGGAATAATTCCTCTTTGGGTGGATGTGTCCTAGTTTGTTCTAAGGCTTTTACCAAGATGTTTCACCGGGAATAATTCATCTTGGGGGTTTGAACTACAGATCTCTAATTAGGAAAGAGCCTTCACCGGGAATACATTCTCAATCCTAGGTCATATTCCTATAATATATATATAGTTTAACTGTCCTAGGGTTTACACTCAAACGTAGTTCTAAACAATATATAAACAGTTCTATATTTGACAGTAATTTAAATAAAGACTGTAAATTGAAAGCTTGTAAAGCCTAACCTAGATGGAGTGGAGGCCTTTGAAGAAGTATGTACAAAGCCTTAACAACAATTTTGTTGTTTTATTGACAACAGTTGAATATTTATTATAAACAGTTAATGGTTTTGAAAACAGAAGAAGTGAAGATGGACAAAGGTCACATAGGTATCTGAAGAGTTTCACCGGGAATAATGCCCTTCAAATACCAGAAGAATGTTTTGAAAACAGAAAGGAGATTTTGTAAATACAGTTTTTGAAAACAAACTATGAAAAGAAAAAAAGGTGCTGGGTCTTACACTCTAATAGAGGCCCAAATGAAAATGATTCACTGTTTATGAGAAACAATTGAAAAGATACGAGGTTCTGTTGTTTGAAAACCTCGATCGTCTGTTTACTTCGGAATTTGAAAATAGTTTGAATTTTGACAAAAGTCACCTTAATTAAAGTAAAGACAAAATCTATACCTAATTAAGACCTAAGTGGTTAGGATTTTTTCCACTAAAATATTTATGAAATATTAGGTTTTGAAATCTTAATGAAAACATATATATATTCTTTAATAATTAAAATAACACTATTTTCTACCTAATAAAAATACATAAAAGAAATAATATTTTTGTGATTTTTTTGGTTATTCATAAAATATATATATGAATCAACAAGTGTTTTAAAAAATGAAGTCAAAATGAATTAATTTGATAAGTTAAATAATTGGTTAAAGTTTTGAAGGAATTAAGTGAGAAAAGTGATAAAAAAACTAGGTTTTGGTCCTAGCAAGGCTTGAACTCACGCCCTTATAGTCACACACTCAAAACAACACCACTGGGCCAAACGCCAGTTCGTGACTACAACACGCGCGCATTTGGTTTTGTTTTAAAACAAGTTAGAAAATCTGAAAAAAAATAAAAGGATCAAAAAGTCTGGGGCGAGGGGGATTCGAACCCCAGACTATGGGCATGAAGAGACTAAGAGAGCATGTGAGGCCACTAGGGCAAACGATGAATTCGTTTGTAAAACGGATACCACTCAAAATAAATTAAACCCTGCCCTTGGATTTAAATTTTGCGCGCCACAGCCATGGTCGTCTTCTTCCTCAAGCTTGAAGATTTTGAAATTGCTAACTTGCTCAATTCTCAACCAAACAGGGTGACATAAACATGGATTTCGCTCTAAATTTCCTCACGAACTCAAATATATAACTAACACAGATTTATATTAACTACATCTAACTAATTTACTAGAAAACGTGAAGAACCCTAAATTTTGAAAATCAAATTAAATGGCTATACTGAAAGATAAATGAATGATGATAGAGGGTTTTCAATCCTCTTATGATGCTGACCAAGATAGTATCGAGCTATATGAGAAAGAATACTCAAATAAGTGGGTTGGAGTTTGAAAAAAATACCTCTGAAAATGGAGGTCGTGAGGATGATGAGGAACACCTGGGCTTGTGTGAGTGATCCTAAAAGCTTCCTTGGGACTCAGTGATGCTAACTGAATGCTTATTGTGGCTTCAATCCTTCTGAATTACTCTACTCGACACCTTCGATTTGAGCTTCAAGTGGACATGGAGGAGGATGAATTTTCAGTTACAGATGAGCTGCAGCCATCTGAACAGCTTCACTATGCCCTAAGGAACGTGTCTGGATGCTTGGCTTTGCTTGAAACCTTCTGAATTGCTCTATGGACCTCCAACTGCAACAGCTCCAAAGTGATTGCAACAATGGTGTTCCTCCACCTACAGAAGTGATCCAGTTGCTTGGATCACCTCAAATGAGCCCCCTTGAGATGTTAGAATGCTTACTTTCCAAAGAGAAGCTCTGGTTTGAAGAAAATGATTCTTCTTGCCAGAGAACTTTGAAAAACCATAAGCATGAGAAGAGAAAGAGAAAGAAAGGAATAGGGTTGCTTTGGTGTGAATTGTATGATGGATATCACTTGTATTTATAGGCAAATGGTTCAGTATAGTTGCAGAGGAGTGAGCTTGCTTAGTGAAGTCATTTTGGTTTCTTAAGCATGAAGAAAGTTTGAAAATATCCAAGTGTGATCATTGCATTTTCGAGCTAGCTCCCTATCCATTGATTCCATCTGATCTTAGGGGACATTTCTAATGCAGAATGAGCTCTAATTGGTTGGTGGGAAGATTCCTTTGATGATTCATCAATTTGCCATAAATTCCTAAATGTAATCATTACATAATCACATGTTCTTGTTTTGGGAATCTTCTTCAATCTTCATGCTATGGTGAAAGTGAATGCATGGCATGTTTGCAGATGTGTTATGGGTCGTGTAGCATCCATAAGTGAGGCCATATACACAAAGTTGCAAAGTTCCAAAATGATGCATGACCTATAATTTTATTTCATGAGGCCAACTTTGAACATGCATAACTCCTACCTCAAAATGAATTTGGAGAAGGTTGAGCACAATTTGGAAAGCCCTAAACATCTACTTCAAATAATTAGTTTAGGGTTTCTTCAGAATCATTTGGGAAAATTGTGAAAAATGAGCCCAAAGTTGGATGAAAACTAGGTTAAAAACACTTAGAAAAATTTCTAAGTTTTTATAACCTAAAGCTTGAAAATTCCAAATCTCTTAAATGATTGATTTCTTGAAAAAATTTGCATTGTAAGATGTTGTTTTATTTTGCAAGATCTACAACTTTCATGTTGGAAGTTTTTTGAGTTGTGTAGGTGAAATTTTGAGTTCCCACAATGCCCTCAAAAAACCCTAATTCCTGACTTTTTGCTCCTTGATGAATCTCTTTGAATTTCTTTGGTCAAATGACTTTAATGACCATATATTGATGATATTGATCTTTAAAAGTCATGGTTTGACCAAAAATCTTAAAAGTCAAAGGTGATCTTTATACAGTTGACTTTTTCCTGACAAAGTGAGATTTTGGACTTTTGTGTGGAATCAAGATCTTCTCCTCAAATGAGTGATGTAAATGGATTATATTGAGGTAGTAGAAGTCCTTGAACCATGTCTTGAGTTTTGGATCCATGTCCTGATTAAAAGTCAACTTTCTTGGTGAATTCGGTCAAAAACCCTAATTGTCGACCAGATGAAATTGATGACTGTGGATCTTGGATTGGAGTGTAATGCCCAATGGATATTGTCATATGAGTTATTTGAGATTGATTGAAGTTTTTGAGTGATACCTTTGAGTTTTCTAGGGTTTCCCAAATGTGATCCCTGATTTTAGTCCTTGATGGGCTCAAAACCCTAGACTGGTGAGGTAAGCAATACTGAGTCTAGGTGATGGGGTATCTAATCAATCATAGGTGGATAGAATGAAGCTTTTGAGTCCCATAGTTGTGTTAGAGACCATTCCTTTTTCTTATTGATCCTTTGCCTGAGTTCTTTTGTTCCTGAACACCCTCGACTAAGTATCAGATGAATAAATGACTACTCTGAGTATCTATTTTGCCTTTGATGAAAAGTTTAAAAGATATGACATCTCGGGGGGGGTCAAAATTAGGGTATGACAGGATGGCTACATCAGAGGATGCTCTGGCAAGACATCAGAAGATGGTCAAGCAGAATTAGAACATGAACTATGAAGCATCAGAAGGACATGAAGTCAGAAGCAGAAGCACTGAAGTTCTGAATGGTATCACGCTCAAGCTCTTCAAAGTTAGAAGACAAGAAGATGCTCTGCACCAAGCTGTTGACTCTGAAAATCAAACGTTGTTATCTACAAATCTGAGTTCAGAAGCAAGTACAAGATGACAGGCTATTAAGTCTAATCTCTGACTGACAAAAGGAACGTTAGAAGCTACAAAAGACAAAGTCAGTAAAAGCAGCAAAAGCATGGCTCGAGGTAGTTGACAAAAGTGTGAAACATTAAATGCAGCGTTGTACTATTCACGCAAAGCATTAAATGCAACCCAATGGTCATCTTCTCTCAACGCTTATATATAGAAGTTCTTATTAGAAGCAGCTATAGAGAAATCTTGCGCAATATACCAAAACACTGTCAAAATCAAAGCTCACGAACTTCATCTTCAACCTCACAAACTCTTGTAATATTTAGTGAGTGTAAAGCTTAGAACTTAAGAGAAATATCACTGTTGTGATTATAGCTTTATAAGAAGCAATCTTACTCTTGTAAACATTATTTTACATTGTTTGTAAAAGGTTCCTAGAGTGATCAAGTTGTGATCAGTAGACTCTAGAAGACTTAGAAGTTTTCTAAGTGGTGAATTCCTAGAGTGATCAAGTTGTTATCTGTAGACTCTAGAAGACTTAGAAGTTTTCTAAGTGGATAACCATTGTAATCAGTTGGATTAGTGGATTAAATCCTCAATTGAGGTAAATCACTCTAAGGGGGTGGACTGGAATAGTTTCGTTAACAACGAACCAGGATAAAAATAATTGTGTTCATTGTTTTTATCTTATAAGTTTTTAAAGTCACACTTATTGTAACGCCCCGAATTTAATTAATTAGTTAATTAAATTATTTAAGAATTTAATCACTGGATTTAATCGAAGTTTGTGGATCAATCGGAATTGTCGGTATTATTTTAGGAAGCGTATTTAGATTATATAGTTAAAGTCGGATTTTATTCGGTTAGTCACAGAATTAATAAAGTTGATTTCGTTGAAGAAATAATAGTAGAAATAATATTATTATTAATATTGGACTATTTGTATTTAATTCGATTTTTATCAACGAAGTCGGAATTATTTTATTAAGTTGGCATGGTAATTAATCGGATTAATTTGGTAAAATAAAGTGGAAGTGTTATTTTATTAATGAGCTTAAAAATAACTTTGGGTCTAATTTAAGTTGTTGTGAAATAAGGAGGGGGTATGTCACTTAGGCCCAATTAAGTTATTTAAGTGATTAAATAAAATAACCTTACTATGTTGGATTTAGAATTGGAAGAAGGAAGAGCTATCATAACACAGAGAGGAATAAGGTTTGGAGGAGAGGTGAAGAAGAGAGCCATGGCGGAAGAGAAAAGTTAGAGGAAGTCCAATTTTCGCAGCAAGTTTCTGCAGTGAGACACCTTAGTAAAACGGAAGTTTCTCCCAATCCAACCGTTGGATCGTCGCGGTTCTTGGACACAGACTCGTAGATGTAACTTCTGTCCGGAGCGATTTTCATTTTGATGATTTTAAGTCCGTCTGACAAAGCGATTTCCGAACAGGTTTTTGGGGCGTCTCTGCACGTTGTTAGAAAAGATTTTCGGAGAAAAGTTGGAAGCGGCGGCATAAGCTATGGCAACCGGGAGAGTAGAGAAATCTCATATCCAAGATAAGGGTGGGGTTCTAGCTCTATAAACGACATAAACTATGGCAACCGGGAGAGTAGAGAAATCTATTCAGTGTTACTATATAAGGAAACTTGAGACATACTCTGATGATGTGGAGAATATATTGCCATTCCTCAAGCTTGAAATGCATAATGAAAGTAGGTAGTGTTGGTGCAAGGTAGTAAGCAGATAGTGCAAGCGAAATTGTCTTATATAAGAAATGAAATGAATCGGATACTTTGGAAAAACCCTGAGCATACTCTCTTCCAAACACGAGTGTCACTTAGTAATATTTTTATTCCTTTCTTCAACTTTGCAGCTTTTCAAGTGTGTAACAAACATATCCTATGATGAGAAAATTAAGCAAAGTGCAATATGTTTGTTGCTGAGTGAAACTCAAGCTTAAGTAAAACTTTCTTATATATTCGACACAGAGAAAAGCAAAGTGCAATATGAAATCGTTGGACATTTAAATAAAAAACATCTTACCATTGTTAACAACGCTAAGTGATAAGAAAGTCATTAACTACCAACCTGATATTTCCACTCCTAACCAATTAAAAATCAAATTCCATACTTTCAAACAACTTTTCATTAAATATAATATTATTACATTCTAAATAAATGTGTGTGTGTTCAACTTTAATTTTTAATTGTTCAAGTTAATTAAAAATATTTTATTCCTTTCTTCAATTTTGCTTTTTATCGTTGCAGCTTTTGAAGTGAGTGAGACATATCACATCATGAGAAAAGCAAAGTGCAATATATTCACAAAATGTTCACTGCCGAAGAAGCAAAAGCTACTAACTTTTTCAATGGGTGTGTTTCGGTTAAATATGTTAGTGGTCCCTATAAATATGACACTTTTCACTTATAGTTCTTACAAAAACTTTCATCGAATTTTGATCCTCACAAAACTTTCTTTAATATTCGACACAGAGAAAAGAAAAGTGCACGTCGATAATTATAATTAAAAACATCTTACCATTGTTAACAACACTAACCGTGTGTTTGGTGGTAAGAAGAAAATGTAAAGAGAGAAATAGATGAGAAAGAGTATGAAAAGAGAGAAATAGATGAGAAATAGAGTAGATTTGATGTATTGTTTGATAGGAGAGAAAGAGAAGAGAAATATAAGAGAAAGAAGTGTTTTAAAATTTAAAAAGACTAAAGTATCCCTATATTAAAAAATACTATTAAATGTTTTTTTATGTAACATTAATATATTATAGGGATAACATTGAGAATAACATAAAATCATATCACATTTTCTTATTTCTTCGCAACAGAGGAGAGAAACAATTATTATGTGGGGGCCACTCAATTTTATTCTCTCTATTCAACTTCTTTGCAAACCAAGCAGGTTTGATAAGACATTTCTCTCTATACTCTCTCGTCTCAACCTCTCTCTTCTCTAGTTCTCTTGAAACAAGCAGACCCTAAGTGATAAGAAAGTCATTAACTACCAACCTGATACTTTCACTCCTAACCAATTAAAAATCAAATTCCATACTTTCAAACAACTTTTCATTAAATAAAATATTATTACATTCTAATTTCTAATTAAATAACAAGTGTGTGTGTGTGTTCAACTTTAATTCTCATTTTTCAAGTTAATTAGAAATATTTTATTCCTTTCTTCAACTTTGTTTTTCATCGTTGCAGCTTTTGAAGTGGGTGAGACATATCATATCATAAGTAAAGCAAAGTGCAATATATGTTCACAAAATGTTCACTACAGAGTGAGACTCAAGCTTAAGCAAAAGCTACTTACCTTGTTTCACGTGTTTTTTTCCGTGTAGCCTAAGAGTATGTTTGGGTGAAATAGTTTAGTAAGGGAAAATAATTTTTTTTGAGAGAATTTAAAATGACTTGATCAAAATTTATTGATTGGTTAACAAATATGGAGAATTGTTAAAATGATTAAATTTATAAAGTATTTTATTCAAGTTATATTTAAGAAATTTCAAATGATAAAAAAATAAAAAAAATTTCAAATTTTACAAGATGGTCCTCTAATTTATAAAAATTACAAATTTATTGCAAAAATCTCAAAAAATTGGAAATTAGTCCCTAATAATTTTCAATTTTTACAAATTGGTCCTTTGAAATTTGCAAAAATTGCAAATTTGGTCCATATTTTTTATTTTTTAAATTTGGCTCAAATATTTTAAAATTTATGAAAATGACCCCAAAAATTTAGCAATTAAATATTTTAATACTCTATCCAAACAAAAGAATTTAAAATTGTATTATTTGTAATTGAATTATTTAAATTGCTTATTAGAATTTTGAATTCCTTAAAAATTCTTAATTACCTCATTCGAAAACTTTCTAATATAATTCTTCTAATAACTTCCACTACAAAATAGTTGAGTAACTGTTGTGGATATTTTCCAAATAATGACGGTTTTGACACCCATACTTTACAGTGATTTCTTTCTTCCTCAAACCTAAGGCTACCAACAGATTCATCTTCACCAAACTTATTTTATTGAACAAGAAGTTTGAATTATTCCTTAAGATTGATCTTGTGCATGAATAAGTTAGAATTATTCCCTTCAAATCACTTAGACTCCAACCAAGTGCTTCTTTATTATCTTGCAATACTCTACAAAAGCTTTTCTTCCTCCAAAATAGACAGTCAAATAATGATAATAGTTGGTTTCAATGACTTCTAACTCAAGAAAACATATTTCAAGTCAAGAGGGGTGAATCATCTACTATCATATGCTTATCTAATGGTCAGAATATAGATAGTAATAAGTCAAAAGGGGTGAATAGATCTCCCAATATAAAAATTCCTTTTAAAATATTTTGAGAAGCTTCTATTCTTTTATTGTTTGTTGAATTTAATTTTGTTTAACTATGTAGTTTGTTGAATTTAATTTTGTTTTGTTTAATAAAATATATTGGCCATTCCAGAACATAAATCCTAGGTAAATATAATTGATTTTTCACTTCATGAATTGTATTTGGTAACTTATAGCATTCATGAACCAGGCAATCCCTAGGATGATAATATGAGTCTTCTTCTTTATTGTTTATTTTGATCTTTGTGGTGACATTGTACCTGATATTCCGTTTTTTTATTATAATCTTTATAAGATATCAATATATGGAATTTTTTTTTATACCAATATTAATTTTTATAATTTTCTTTTTACTCTTAATTTTACTATGGTTTATCCTTTAATATTTTCCCCAAATTTAAATTATATTGAGATTATAAACTATTAACATGTTGATAATTTTATATAAGAACTGCAATCAATAAAAAAAATCATATTATTATTTTTATTTACTCTCTATTTTACTATGTTTTAACTCTTTTAACATTTTCACTCGTTTAAAAATTATATTATGGATATAACTATTAAATTCTTGTTAATTTTTTATAAGAAATGCAATCAATATAAATCAAATTCATCTTATTATTTTTTTATGTTTTGGTAATAATCTTATTATTTTATTTACTCTCACATTTACTATGTTTTACCCTTGATTATTTTCTCTCATTTTAAAATTATATTTAAAATATGAACTAATAAATGATTGTTACTTTTGTATAAGAAATGTAATCAATATAAAACAAAATCATATTATTTTCTTTATTCTCATTTTTTTATATGTTTTATCCTTTAATATTTTCTCCCATTTTAAAATTATATTAAAAATATAAACTACTAAATTGTTGATCCTACAAGAAAATTGACAGATTGTGACGATTATTTTAGCAGATTACGACCACTACAAAAAAAAAAAAAGCTCATTAGTGACGTGAAAATCACACCACAAAGTGAAAAAACACATCACAAATTAAAATTTGCGACGTGAAAGATTACGCCAAAGGAGGCAAGGTGGCAATTCAGTAGTGACGTGATTTTCCCTTCACTATTTAGTGAAGTGAAAATTACGTCGGTTACGACGTGTTTTAGATGTCACTAATTAGTGACATGTAATTCACGTCACTAATAATTGCAATTATTAAAAAAAATTCTAATGGATATTTAATGGTTGTGACGTGATTTCCATGTCACTATTTAGTGACATGTAAATCACGTCACTAATTTTTTTTTATAATTTTAATCAAATTAATATATATATATATATATATATTAAATTAATAAATTTAATATATTAAAATTGATAAATTAAATTAATAAACTAAATATAATAAAATATAAAAATTAATAAACTAAAATTATAAATCAAATATTACTAGATATAATTATAAATTAATTAATATTTTACACAAATTCAAAATCAAAAGTAACAATAAAATAAAAACTAAATTAAATCAACAATTAGTCCGGGTCAGGAAACTCATCATCTGTTCCGTCCTCCTGATCAGTCGGCGCATAACCATCCACATTTTGATTTTCACCAAACGATTGCATAAATTACCGCATTTGGACCTCCATATCAGATTGTCTCTTCGCCATGACCTCTATTTGCCGCTGATGCTCACTCTGCATTGCCTCCATTTGGGCCTTCAAAGCCGCTTCACGTTTCCTGCTTCGCGTCTCGCCTCATTTATCGCCAATTGTCTTACGGTTTCTCGCTGTTCTGGTGTCAAAGTTATGGGACGTGAACCTCCTTCCCCGTCAATAAATCTGAGATATAGAGTTCTATCATCTGGTCTCAATGTGCCTACCAAATTTCCACCATCTAAAAAACACCCATTAGGCCCCTTGCCGTCGATGACTTCACTCCAAAGATAAAAATCCACATCCGGATGAAGCGGCTCTCCCGGTCTTGGAGTATATTGAGGATAAATATTCAGAAATTGTACAAGCAAAAAAAAATCAAGTTCAATATAATTTAAATTAAATTAAATTGACTTAAATAATATGAAAAAAAGCCACATGATTTTCACGCCGCAAATTTAGTTGCCACATGATTTTCACGCCACAACTTCTCACATGCCGCATGAAAATCACGACACAAAAGTTACCAATAAATTAAAAAAATATGAACAACTAAATTAAATAACTTACCATAGCTTTTTGTGTACGCTCGTCAACAAAACCTCATGTTTTCTTTGTCCGAGTCCTTGCAATCAACTCGGTCATCAGAGGTGGTCTATTCAATTCCTTAGCCTAAATAATAAAATTAACTATAATTAATAATATCTATTATTAAATGAAATTATAACTTCAAAAAGTGGTAATACTTATTACCAAGCGTCAAAGATGCTCAGCAGTGCTTATACTTCCTACAGTAATAAGGAAACCCCCTTTTTCAGATGCTCTCATCTTCTTTGCATTTTCAGATTTAGCCAGAAACTCATCACTCTCCCAATATTTAAGAAGTTCCTGAAAGACTTCTTCTCCTATCCAACTGGGACGGATGCCATGAAGTTCCCAACACTCTCTAACACATCGTAGTATGTCAGAAAGTCCTCTTGCAGTTTTGCCATAATAATTTTTTTTAATCCGCCTATCTTTCATTGGTTCCCACACATATTTTTCCTGCAATGTTGTATGACATTAAAATAAAAGTTAGATAACTGTAATGAAAAAGTCATTTAAATAACAATAACTTAAACAATAAATTAAGAATACCTGAAATTGCTTAAACCAATGTTCTCTATCTTCGCCCTTAACATCTTTAAAAGTCTTTACAAATGTTTTATAATTCTGCTGAATTATATAACTTATAACTTTGGCAGCAGTCCGGCTCGACGCGAACCTAAACAACATTAATTGAATTAGCATTAATTATAAAGTTATTAAAAATGGTAACGTAAACTGAAATACAAATTGATAAATAAAAAACTTACGAGCTTCCTTCTGGCTAAATAAAAAATCTCCCCTCAATGATATGAATCTAAATCGGATCATCATCCCCTCGAAGATCGCTCCCATCCAACTCATCATCCCCATCCTCATTCTCTTCCTGATCATCATCCTGTGTGGGCGGTGGAAAACTAGATTCTCCGGTCTCCTAGAATGATGGGGGCACATGTGGGGGATGTGGGGTACGACCATTCTGTGTGGGAGGTGGAAAACTATATCCTCCGGTCTGCTGGAATGATGGGGGCACATGAGGGGGAGGTGGGGTGCGACTAGTCTGTATCGGCGGTGGAAAAATAGATCCTCCGGTCTGCCGGAAGGGTGGGGGCACATGTGTCTACTGAAAGGATGGGGGCATATGTGTCTGTTGGAAGGATGAGGGCTTCTGTGTCTGCTGGTATGATGGGGGCATCTGTGTCTGCAGGAATGGATAACCAGGTGGTGGTGGGCTAATAAAAGACAGACTGTCAGATGGAAACAGAGAGGAGAGTAGTGGCATAAAAGCCTGAGTACTGGACATGGACAAAGGATACACCTGACTCTGCGGAGGAGTACACATGGCCGACTGAGGTGACTGACATACTACTACTCGTGGATGTTGGGACTTCTTCTTACCACTATCACTCACACCCTTACCTTTTTTAAGTCGGGGTGGCATTTTACCTATTTATAGAAAATACACAATTAATATATAATATATTCAATAGATGGTTCATTAAGTAAAATTACAAAATTACGTTCTCAACAACACGTATTCATTAATTTAAGTAAATTACATGTTCATTATTCTAAATTACATGTTCATTAAGTAAATTACAAAATATTTATTAACACATTATTCTAAATCTTCATGCTCGTCATCCATATCATTCTCATCAATTGATGTGATATTGTCCTCAGATCCAAAATCTCCATGCTCTTTATCCACATTATTATCAACCGACAATATAGACGAATCAACTAGATTCCCCTCAACCATTGTATCAGACAAACTTGTAGTTTGTTCATCTGCAATCACATCATTAATTTGTTCCACTTCATCAACTTGGTAAGCAAGATCTTCCACTAGATCGTCAGTTTCAATATGACCTGTTGGTTTTGATTTTATTACAACACACCACCCTCGTTTACGTGGCACAAATGAAGGATAAGGAACATAATAAACTTTCCGAACAATATGTGACATTATGAAAGGGTCAAACTCTTTGTACCTCTGGTCCATTTGAATCTCAACAATACCATATGTTATCTATTTTTGTGCCTCTAGTTGGATCATACCATTCACAATAAAACAAGACAACTTTATTTTTCGAGTCTAAGTAATTGTACACCAACCCGTAGATATGTTTAACATAACCATAGAAGTCATCTTCACCACCATCTGTAACTCCTTTCACAAAAACACCACTATTTATGGTCTTTTTCCCTTCAGTCCATGTATGAGTATGAAATTTATATCCATTCACGAAGTATGTGTGCCATTCATTTGCGCTTTGAATAGGGCCTTGAGACAAGTTTCTCAAATGGAGTATTTCTAAAGTCAATGCAACAATGCTAGACAATCTCTCCTTAGACCATGCTGGAAATTGAGCATGAATGACCCCAGATGTTGATTGTACATCGGTACTATGAAAATAGGCGTTGTTGAATTCCCTAAAAAGAAACACACTATAAGTTTCAAGGTAATGAGTTTTTTTACTGTAAAGAAAATTAAAAGTTATAGTATACTTACTCAAGATATGGTTTAACTTCAACACAGTTGATCAATACATGAACATGGGCATATTGCATTTCTTGTTGGGTCAACCAATGCACACCCTTCTTTCTAGATGGACGGCCTGGAAGCCCGAAGACCGATAAAGTGAATTGACTTCTTTCACTAACATTTACAGGATTTTGTATGACTCTTGGAGTTAACATCAAGTGGTTGAAATAGTGGCAGCAAAAATGTGATGTTTCTCTATGCAAGTAATGTGCACATATAGATCCTTCAACTCTAGCTTTATTTTTCACTGATCGCTTTGAATCACCCATTAACCTTTCAAACGGATACATCCACCTATATTGAACAGGTCCTCCAAGATAAGCTTCATAGGCAAGATGTACAGGTAGATGTTCCATGGAGTAAAAAAAACCAGCCGGAAACACTTGTTCCAACTTACATAGAATGACTGGAATATTTCTATCCAACTTAATGATGTCATCCACTCTTAAAGCTGACACACAAATATCTCTGAAAAATTGACTAATTTCAGTTAATGGATTGAACACATGTTTGGGTAGAGAACCAAACACAATTGGTAGCAATTGTTCCATAAAAACATGGCAATCATGACTTTTCATACCATGCAACTTCCCATTGTTAATGTCAGCACACCTTGCTAAATTTGAAGAATAACCGTCGGGAATTCTCAATTCTTTTAATCATCGACAAACCGCTTTAGCTTCTTGGGAGGTCAGACTGAAACAGGCCTCCGGTTTCAATAACTTTCCATTCGGTTGAGGCTTTAACTCCAACTCTTTTTGATTGCACCAAAATTTCATGTCTTGTCTAGCCTTCTCATTATCCATCACGGTGTTAAATACATTATCAAAAAAATTCTTCTCAATATGCATAACATCCAAATTATGGCGCAACAAATTATCTTCCCAATACGGGAGGTCCCAAAATATACTTCTTTTTGTCCAATTGTGTTTGACCCCATATCCTTCAATCCTACATGCCTCTCCAGTATCTGTAATTTTTTGTAGTTCGAAAACTAGGTCCCATACAACACCCGGTGACAATCGAGGCGAAGGCGAGTTTGTTATCTGTGCGTCTTTTTTGAAATTTGTCTTGTGTTTTCTATACGGATGATTTTTTGGTAGGAATCTACGGTGGCAGTCAAACCACGAGCTTTTCCCCCTTTATCCAACGTAAACGCCTTGGTGTATCCCATACAATGCGGACAATCCATTTTGCCATGTGTACCCCAACCAGACAACATGCCATATGCTGGAAAGTCGTTGATGGTCCACATCAAGGAAGCTCGCATAGTAAAGTTTTGTTTTTGTGATATATCATAAGTCCATTCTCCAATCCACAATCTCTTCAAATCATCAATTAAAGGTTGTAAATACACATCACTTCCGGCTTTTGGATTTGACTGTCCTGGAATGACGCACGTCAAAAACATGTATGGTTTTGTCATGCACATCTCAGGAGGGAGGTTGTAAGGGGTTACAATAACTGGCCAACTAGAATACATACTTCCCGAAGCTTGAACATAAGGAGTAAAACCATCTGAGCATAATCCAAGCCTGACATTTCTAGGTTCTGCAGCAAAATCAGGATGTATTCGATCAAAGTGCTTCCATGCCTCGCCATCAGATGGATGCCGTATAGTGCCTGAACTTGTTTTATTTGTTTGATGCCATGTCATTTGACTTGCATTGTGCATTGAAGCAAACATTCTTTTAACCTTGGTATTATCGGAAGATAAAACATGGACTTTACTGCTACACGGTCTTGATTAGTGTTAATGGCTCTACTGCGAACTTTATATCTCAAACTCATACAAAACTTACATTCCTCCAACAATCCATTTTGAGTACCAAACTCATTGTCATAAAATAACATACAACCATTAATGCAACAATCAATCTTTCTTACTCTTAAGCCCAACTTCGAAACCAACTTCTTTGCTTCATAAAATGTTATAGGCAAGTTATCTTTCATTGCAGTTGAGTCCAACATCATTTTTACGAAAAATTCTAAACACTGATCAGGAACATTCTAATTTGGCTTGGCGGCCAATAATCTCACACACATTGATAACTTTGAGTCAGACGACCCATCAAACAACAGCGTATTTATCTCATTTAACAACTGATAAAATCTCCGCGCTTCCTCATTCGGCAACTCTTCCCCACCAAAATCTTCTGGTTGATCATAGGTCATGTTTACGCCAAAAGCATCCTCAACCATGTCACCTATCAGATTAAAGTTTTCCTCATATTCCACAAGCGGTCTTTCCTCATATTCCATAGGCGGACGACTACTTGAAGCATGCGTATTGCTAGTCTCAGGTAGGTTATTCGGCAGTTTTTCACCATTAAACGTCCAAACCCAATAATTTTCTATGAAACCCCTTCTATGAAAATGCACGACCACTTCCTCCGGGTCAATAATTATAGGTCTACATCCACATTTAAGTTAAGGACACCTAACTCCTCCTTCGCTTCGGCAACATTCTTGAGCAAACGCCCACGTGATAAAACCATTAACTCCTACTATAAAATTGGTTAAAGTGCACATCTTCCTTGTTCCATTCTATCGTACATCCAACTACGATAATACAAATAATATTCCATATTGCACACCGTAAACAAGTTTTCGAAGCAAAAGACCAACAAACATGAATCAAATCATCTCGAAAGACAACTATTTGACTATGTCCTAAGATCAATCTAGTCGATCTAGCGGTTGTTTATCGGAAATCACCGTAAACAACATGTGCCTTATAATAGCACTTTTATGAAAAAGCGCTATCAAACATGTGCCTTATAATAGCACTCTATTTGAAAGTGCTATCAAAATCAAAGCACAATAAGCATTATAAAATGCAAAATGCCTACTTCTGTAGCGCTTTTGAAAAAATGCTATTAAATACTGGTATTACAATAGCGCTTTTGAAAAAAATGCTATTAATTACCAGTACTATAATAGCTCTTTTAAAGTGCTATTAAACGAAAATATTTACAATAGCACCGTGGTTAATAGCGCTTTTAAGCGCTATCAAAAACAAAAAAAAAATGCTATTAAATAGCTTTTTTGTAGTAGTGTCAGATAGGGTACCACCGATGAGCTTCAAGGCTGCTACAACTCAAGCTAGAACAACAGATGCAGTCCCCTAAGAAAAATGCATTAATTAATATTTAAAGACACTTAAAAAAGAAAAGAATACAATTGGTTCAAAAACAACATAAACTAAGCTTGAAATATCTTACAAAATGAACGAGAAAAATCCACTCCCTCTAACTAACAACACTGAAAGTTTATCAATACTGTCATCAAAAATAATTTTATTAAACCAAAGAGATAGTGATTGACTTACCATCTCAAAATCAATTGTTAACATCTCATGAAAAGGAGATCCAAGAGGAGCATCTTTCAGTCAAGAACATGGATCCATAACAATACTAATTTCACTTATTTCAGAATAAAATAAAATAAAATAAAAACTCTTGATTAAAAGTTGAAAGAAGAATGAATAGGTACCTTGATGGGATCAATTTGACCAGGTACGATACCCTCAGGGCCAACTACTTCAAATATAGTCTGAACTGTTTGATAAACTGGAATTTGACATTATAAGAAAATAGAGAGTAGCAACCCGCCTAAATTTTTTTGAAGTATATATACCTTGACACTAAACACTGTATTTTAATACATTAGAAAACTTTGATGTTGTATTATTTACTCACACATTTAGTCTATTTGTAATTGTTAGGGTGTTCAATGGATTAATCAATACCAACACAATCAAATTCTTTTTTTAATTGAAAATTTCCTGAAACACTTATACCCAAACACAATAATGTGTCCAGACAGAACTAGAAGATTACAAATCACTGCACTAGCTGGAAGTAGCTCTAAACATAAAAGAAGATTATAAATGATACTCTTAACTTGTCCATACATAAGAGAAAAACACAACTTGACCATGCATAAGGAAAAAAAACATCTTGGCCACACATGTTAAAAAAGCAACATATAAAATAAAACATTGGTACTAGAATGCTTTAGAAATGGATGATATGTTCTTCTGTAGGATGTTTACCATAACATGGCTTTGTCACGTGCAAATGTGACTTCTTGTGGGGATAAGAGCAGCAAGGAACAACACTAGCGAGGACATGAAAAAGGAAGCCATTTTTAGTGATTTTAGTTAGTGTGCATAAGATATAGGGAAAAACAAGGTTTTATACTAGTAAGGATCCTCAACGGAAGTGGAATGTCTCAATTGAAATAATATATTACTGCATCTCAATAATCGGTCCACTAACTAAAGAAAAATGTTCAGAATATTTTTCAACTATGTAGCAACATTCTTAAATCTTAAAAAATTAAAATAATATCTATTATGTTTAATTGTGACTGGTTAAATTCTATATCCTTTAAGAAGGAATAAAAATTATTTAAAAGATACAACTGATAAGACAAAATAAAAACCATTATAAGACAAAATAATCCATCCTTTGTTTGTAGCAATGATAACACAGATGCAAATATAGTGATTCCTGATTTGATTAACACAAAAGCATGCAGACTAACATAAATACTCAGTTTCCTTTGCAAAATTAAAGAACAATTTAAGAGAAACATATCCAAAACCATTTGTCTTTCAAAAATCATATTAATCTCAATATATAAAATCTGATAAGAGTTAGAATCAAATGGTTATAATATTAATCAAGTGGTAAAATGAAAATAAACAATCTTGAAAACACTAGCTCTACAACTCAAATTAAATTTCCTCTTTCAAACGTTCCAAATTAGATATATCAACAATCCCAACCCTCCCATTCTCCAGCAAAATCGACTAATTCAGACTCTGCGCAGGACGGATCCACCGAAAATCATCCATATTGACCTAATTTCCTATCTCCGCATCAAGATCAACACCGTAAAGAACTTCTTCAATCCCTCAATAACTCAAACAACACGTTGCAAATCTCACACCATTACAATCCTCAACTTTTGGCATGCTCCTAACCCTAAGGTATAAATCAATTCTCATAGCACTATGAATCCAAATTTGATGTAACGCAATAGCGAAAACGTATCCCTCATGTTTTTAAATCAGAATCAAATTTATGGTTGTATTATATGTAAAAAACTTTTCTAATGAGAACAAGTTAGTTTTCTTTAATAATATTTTAATAGTGCAACATTAGTTAACCATGTACAATTAATCAAGTCAAGAACAAAAAAGGATCAAACCAGATCAAAATTATTCACAAATCAGAAAGAAAAAGGAACAATTAATTGAAAAAAAAATATGGTATAGCAAACTCCTAGTTTTTCATTACTTACCAAATCAATTATCCTATAAATTGTAATTAGAGAATTATTTGCAGTAGAAAACATAACTGCTGAGAACTTCTATCTTAGAATGTTGTCGGCAAGAAGTGAGAACACTAGAGCTATATCAGAGGATACAAAAGCTACAAATTATATCCATGAATTATGTATTGTAAAGAGTGACACATATTAGAGTAACAAAAATTGTAAAGAAAGGATGAGAATAGTTTTGAAATTAGGGATTAGGGTTTACCAACAACGATTAAGAACAGTCTTGACAACATCAAGGTACTTTGCAGATTTGAGGATTCATCTCGATAAGGGTTTTAGAGAACTACAACAATTCACAACGCAAAAGATGTGTTTTCATCAGTATCATTTCATTAGAAAACCCTAATTCATAGAAACATAAATAGAAGAGGATATGAAAACTCACAAAAAGAGAACTTGATGTGAGTTTCGAAGTGGACTTGATGCCCTAATTTTCGCAACCATACACAAACTCACCAAACCTATTGAAACTCAGAATCTTATTGATGTCGCTCAACCCCACTCAAACCTACTGAAGTCTATGTGAAAGTGAAATAGCGCTCTTATATAAAATCTCAGTAAAAGAGCGCGGGTGGATAATTTTAAGGGAGGCAACGGTAAGTTTACTATCGTAACCTTTGATAATTTTTCAGCAATCAGGGGTGGCGGTAAATTCACCGTCGTGACTATGATAAGATTAGAGGTGCGAAAATGAGAATTAATTTACAGAAAGGATTTGCAGAAATAAGGTAGCACAAAATTTAGCTATCTATTAAAAGAGTTTATTTTTAAATTTTGAAAATGTTTTTGTGCCACTAACTTTAGTTTTAGAAAGAGGTTGTTATAGTTATCTCAATGATTTTTTTTATTCAACTAATTTATTAGTATTTTTAATTTATTAGTATTGAAGTTAAAAAAATTGTTATGAACTAATTATTAAAAATTAAATAATTTTTAATTATAAATAGTATTCAAGGATTCTTTAAATTAAAAAATAATTGCAATCATATTTTAAAACTAAAAGATCAATTCTTACCGTATTATACAATATTTTTAACATGTGGTGGTTAGAAAACACACGTGGGAGAAAGACAACACATGCGCGACAGGTGTTTTACCATCGCAAAAGGAGTTTTAAGGCAGTTAATGTTACCGTCGTGATATAGCTTTTGCTAATGATGAAAGATTAAAGAGGGCGATGGGTGTTTTATTGTCCTGAAATAAGTTTTAGGGCGGTTAATTTTACCGTCGTGACATAGTTTTTGGTGAGAAATCCATGTGATGAAAGGTTACGGGGGGGGGGGGGGGGGGGGGGGGGGGGGCGACGGTTGTTTTACCGTCATGACAACAATATTAGGACGTCTAATTTTACTGTCGTGATATGAATTTTAAGGACGGCTGGTGTCAATCGTCGTAACCACTGTCTCTATATTACGACAATTATCAAGTAACTGTCGCAATTTTTGTGGCGTAAAACTCTAATTTTCTCGTAGTGATATAATTTTGTATAAAATAGTAAAATAATATAAAACAAAAAATTATATAATACTAAAATTTTAAAATTTTAATATTTAACAATAAAAAACTAATAATCTTATTTGTGTATAACACGAGTAAACGTCTAGTTAAAGTTATTAGTAATTAGTTGTTAAATTTGATAATTCTCTGATTACATGATTGACATTAATTTTAGTAAAATAAATTAGGCGGTAACATGTTAAACAGGATGTTGTAACTTAGAGAAAATTTATGTTGAACAAAATGTTCAATCAACTGCAACTGCAGAAACATGTCGAATAAGATGTCCTATGCATGAATCATATGACATCGCGTTTGAGGACACCTGGGCTGGGCTTTTTGGATCTTTGTGTTACTGATGCAAAATATTTTAAGAATATTATGCAATCCAATATGACACATAATTCAAGGATAAAAGATTCTATCTGGTTTAAATATGTATTCTTAGTTTCTAAGTATGGAAAATATTTAGGAAACTAAAGATTGAAGACCTAATTTTATGTAGAAGATTTAGCATATTTTTAGCAGTCTCCTTGTTGGGTTTTGAAGCCCAAATCCATACCAGACGTGTGCTTTAAATAGAAGACAAGAAACCTAATTGAAGAGTAGAACTTACCGAAGAATAGGTTAGGGTTTGTGTAAATTTTAAGCCTCTCTAATATCATTCTTGATAGAATAGTATGATTGTTTTTTGAGCTGTACGTTCTGTCATGCATTCATAAGCTATTAAGTATTAAATGTATGTATGTCACTTAGGTATAATTGAGACATGAATCTAATGGTGTGTTGCCTGTGTCTCAAGCTATTGTTCTTGATCAAAGTTTTTAAGAAAGATCCAGTATTCTTGTTAATTAAGAGGTTCTTAATATAGTGTCGCTTGTAATTGAAGATTAAGGTAAAGTCACAACCTAAAAGGTGCATTTACCTACAAGGCATTGATACAATGGTTAGATACATATTGCCTAAAAGGCACTGATATCATGTCTTGGCAGGCCACGCAAAGCTGCTCTTGGATAGTAAAGAAGATTATACAAATAAGAGACATTATGTGTGGAATAACATACTGGAGGAAAGCTGTTCAATAGGGTAGGTACAAAACTGAAGATATGTACAAGGAGCTGCGTGGTGTGGAAACTCAGGTGGCACGGAAAAAGATATTGTGGGATAACTATGCACGTCCCCATGCGGTGTTCACACTATGGATGACCTTGATGGAAAGATTGCCTACTAGAGATAGATTGATCAAATATGGTTTGACTATAGACAAACAATGCTTTTTTTTGTCCTAAAGAGGAGAGTATCAAGCATCTTTTTTTTAGTGCCAAAATACACAAAAAGTCTAGCAGAAGGTCTTAAAGTGGATTGGGCTTAATAGACAACCCACCGATTAGATGCGGGAAACCAGTTGGTTGATTATGGAAACGAAGAAGAAAGCTTTGAAGAGGCAAGTCCTACAGATAGCAATTGCGGAGACAACTTATGAGCTTTGGCATGGTAGGAATGACATGAGCTTTTCACATAAGCATATGAGTCCTAATGTAGCAGAGGTGATTATCCATAAAATCAAACTTAGATGTGGCATGTATAGAAAGCTAAGTACACACATTATGAATTATGCTTGGCTTAGTTTATTATTGAACTCCTAGATCCAAGCGATCGGTTGTAACTATACGTTTTTTGGATAATGAGAAATTATACTTTGACTCCAAAAAAAAGAAGATTGAGGTAAAGGGTCGTAAATATTAGTAATTGGGATTGTTATTGTGAGACATCATTGCAGTGATTGGAAGTGAGAGGGGTTTCTCATATCTAGGAGGTTTCTAGGTAGAAGTTGCATTGGGTGGGGATAAAGTGAGAAGTTGTAAACCGGAGGTTGTTTAGCTTCGAATTGATACCACTAATAGTGGATGTCCTTTCTTACTTGGTAGCCCCCAGAGTAGGTGTTGTTGTACACCGAACTGGGTTAACAATTTTTGTGTGTTGAGTTACTTTCCAACCATGTTTCTAAATCATGTTTACCTTGCCATTGTATGTTGTTTAGTGATCAATATCTCAACATCTCTTAGGACATATGAGATTTGCAGGCTAGAATTTCAAAATTAATATATTTTTTTTGTAGTTATTGGGTGTGGAACCCATGATCTCTGATAGAGAATAAAATTTTTCAAATATGAACACGGGCTTTAAGAGGTGCCGCATTGGAATGAAGATGGATTTTTAGAGGTGTCACATGGAAATATATTTAACTTGGTAAAATTTATTGAACGCGACATAACTTAGATAACATAGATAAAAGTTGTGGCTCTGATTTAACATATATAAATAGACTTTAATGAATTTCGATATTGTCTACTTTAATATAATATAATAATAAGTTGATTTTTTAATTCACTTTAGGAGAAATTATCAACATTATTCTTTAATTCTATAATGCTTTATACAACATATAATTTCATATTTGTATTATATAAACTAAATAGCATAGAATACACAAACATATAATAGCATGTATAGTGTATGGGAAGTGGGATGGGAAAAAGTCAAAACTTCATATCATCCATATCACACCTTATAATTATGTAAAAGAGTCAAATCACACTACATTCACACCAATACTCGAAATTAAAAAAAATAAAATTATTCAAATACAAACCAAAGTCATTAGTTTCAATTCACATAGAAATACAACAAAACATACACCTTGTTGCACCCCAATTTTTGACCTCTGAGATCCCATCATTTTCTAAGTGTTATGATCATTATTGTTATACCCCAAAATTCGTCCGCGTTCTTTTTTTCAAAAAAAGAAGTCAACAGACTTCTGTCTAAAAATTTGGATTTTTATACAATCTTGGATTTTTATTTCATAAATATCCTGATTTTATGAATACTCAATTTTTAGAATTTTTTATACAGTATTTTGGTTCGCTGTTAAATTTATCCTTTCATAAACGCCAAATACTGTTTATCACTTCATACACTATTTATTTGAGATTTATTTTCAGATAAATAATGCTGACGCAGTTCGTGCAGAATTAAAATTTGCAGGCGCGGAGTCCGGGTTTCAGATTATACTGGTAACAATTAAATTATTATTGGTTTTATTTCCCACTAATTTTTATTTTTATACTATATTATTTTTTTCAAAATCTCTTTCTTTCTTTTCAAATCTTTTTTTTTTTTTCAAAATCAAATCCTAGCTTTATTCTATACCCTTTTTCTTTTCAAAACCTACCATACTTTTTTTTCAAATCCTACTACTATTCAAACGGTACACTCCACTCCCAACGTCTCTATCTCTCTCTTTTCACTCTATAAATATTCCTCATTTTTTCCATAAATTCTCACATCAAATTTCACTCATCTCCCAAATTTCTCAAACTTCTATCTCATAATTATTTTCTCTTCTTCCTCGGCAAAAATGGCAAAGTGGATGGATACACTTTTTCTTATAGTCATCACTATTTTTACGGTGATCATGTCCTTCTTCTGTCTGCATAGTCCTGAAAAATGCGGACCTGCGATGGTTACACTTCCGATCATCTATTTTCTGTTGTTCATAGCATGGATTATTAATCGTCATTTTTAAAGTTTGTTGTATCTGTCGCTTTCAAATAGTGTACCGTCTATTTTATTTGTCGTACTGTTCATTATATTATGTAATATTTGTACTGTTAGTATTAAATGTTGTACTATCTGTCGTACGGTAGTTTAATTATCAAGATAATATTATGTGTGTTAAATATTTATTTTTCTGTGCATTAAATATTTATTTTCAAGGTTATTATCGGTATTTTCGTTCGCGTACAGTATATTTTATTTATTTATTATGTTTGTGTTTTTCTAATAGCTCAGGTAAATAAATTTTTCACCATTAACACAACAAAAACAAAAAAAGAAAAAAATTAACTTTAAACTGCTGAATTTTCACTTTAACTGTTACGTTAATACCCGGACAGCTAGTTACCAGTCAAACCCGCTATCAGCGCAATTCTCCGTGTTTGTACCATCAGTCAAATCAATTTTTCGCACTTCAAATTTCCAAGATTTTGTTCTAGAAGTCTTCTGATAATCACGTGGTCAACAGAGACTCAACACTGCACAAAAATCAGGTACGCCTAACTGTCTCCTACACAAACAGTCCCTAACTAGGGTTTTTGTTTTTTTTTTCAGGAGAACGAGTTTTTGAGACCTCAAATGGATTTCATGGATCTCCATATGTCTCAAAATACCACCAGACAAATTTTCAAACTTCGATTCGCTCAGACGCACAGTCAACAGCTCAAACAGTCAACAGACGACCAGTTTGACCAAAACAGACAGTCAAAAATGCAATTTTTTGTCAACATCCATATTTTGTCAAAAGATTCATCATGTGATCAATGGTTGATCATAATTCATCAAGAAAAGTTCAGAAATCGACAAAACTCAAAATTGCAAAATTAGAGTTTTTTAGCTAAAAGTCAACTGAACTTTGACCGACCATAACTCTCTCATAATTTATCAGAAAAATTCCAACCAAAGCTCATTCTCAAGGAAATTCAATTCTCTACAACTTTGATGTTGGGACCAAGGTCAAGAAATGCTTCCGCCTAAGAGATATAAGCCAAAACATTACGGGTCATTTTGAAAGTCAACAAAAAGCAGTTTTTTGTCAAAGCCCATATCATCAAAATAACTTCTCCAAATGCAAAAACGCTTCCAAAGTGGCTTGTAGAGGACATCTTGGGCTTTCCAAAAAGTTAAAGAACACTTTCATAGGATCAAAATTGAGGGAGATATGCCTTGATGAAGTTGACCTTTTTTGAAAAAATGCATGAAACAAGTAATGACCAAAATTTGATTTTTTTTCAAAAAGGCCAATTCTTTTGTGATTCAATCTTGATTCTCATATGTTTAAAGGGGATCCACGACCCATCCATGATTCATGACATTTTTATTTCATTTTAATTAAATTTTATTCATTTAAAGTTTAATTAAAGTGAGATAATTCAAAGATATTATCAAAGATGCTTATGGTTGCCAATCAAGACCAATTCAAGATGCTTAAATATATTATTGCAAGGTTGAAGAGAATAATACTTGAGTGTTTTAACCATGGTTAAGAAATACACTCATTGAAAATATTCCATTATCATATTTTTTCCACAAAATCAATCATGACAATTTCCACTTGCAAGGCTTCCAAGATCAAACTCTTTGCCTATAAATAGAACTTCATTTTCTTCATTCAAGGGGGGGGGGGGGGGGGGGGGGGGGGGGGGGGAAGGGAGAAACAAGAGGAGAGCACAACAACAAACACCAAAGCCATAGCATAGATTTTATATTTTCCAAAAATTTCAATAAACTTGTAAAAATCAAGGCTCATTCAAATAGCCACTTTCAATCAATTTCAATCACTCTTTTCCACTCTTGGAACATCATAGAGTAAGTACAATGTAATTTTTAATATGTAGTAGTGTTAGGAGTTCATGAATTAAAAACTCCATATTTATGCATATTTTCAATTTCTCAAAAAAAAAATGTTTTAATTTTAGTTTTAAGTTGATAAAATGTTTATTTAATTTTTAACATAAAAATATTTTATTTCTTTTCATAATTAATTTATATTGCTTAATTAATTAGTAATTATGTAAATATTGCTTTTTAATTATTTTTAACCAATCAAAAAACTCCAAAAATATTTTCCTTTTAGATTTAGGTTTATATTTTTTTATAATCTAATTTTTGACATATAAAATAATTTTTTTCTTGTTAAGTTTAATAATTTGTATAATTATTTGTTTAATTAGCTTGTTAATTAACTTAAAATCAAATTCCCAAAAAATCACAAAAAGAATGAATTAAGTTTAATTTGTTTTATATTTATTTTTGTATATTATTTGATATTGTTTCTTATCTTTTTCCTTTGTCCCGAATCAGAATAAAAGATCAAATATGGCAGAGATTGTATGCAGTTGTTTTAAGACTTTTGGAATTTTATCGTGTAGTCGCTATGATTCTATCAAGCTTCTGATAAATTTTCATTAATTTTAAATCCGAGATCATCATTCACTCACCATCGATCTTCATTAACATCGTGAATATACTTGACTAGCTTCAAGATGATTCACGTGCTAACATACTAACAATTGACTTTAAATTCCGCATTTTATTATATTGTTCTTTATATTTCTTGCTTTATGCTTTATTTTATTATTTATTATTTATATTTCTGTTATTTTTTCTTTGTCCACTTGGACATATTATTTATATTTTTGTTATTTTTTCTTTGTCTATTTGGACATAATATTTATGTTTCTTGGACATATTATTTATGTTTCCGCTATTTTCTCTTTGTCCATTTGGACCTATTATTTATGTTTCCGCTATTTTTTCTTTGTCCATTTGGACATATTATTTATGTTTCCGCTATTTTCTCTTTGTCCATTTGGACATATTATTTATGTTTCCGCTATTTTTTCTATGTCCATTTGGACATATTATTTATGTTTTCCGCTATTTTTTCTTTGTCCATTTGGACATATTATTTATGTTTCTGTTATTTTTTCTTTGTCCATTTGGACATATTATTTATGTTTATGCTATTTTTTCTTTGTCCATTTGGACATATTATTTATGCTTCTGTTATTTTCTCTTTGTCCATTTGGACGTATTATTTATGTTTATGCTATTTTTTCTTTGTCCAATTGGACGTATTATTTATGTTTCTGTTATTTTCTCTTTGTCCATTTGGACATATTATTTATGTTTCTGCTATTTTCTATTTGTCTATTTTGCTAACGTACAGGAAAGATCTTATAAATTAAGAGTAAGTAACTCCTAATTGCTTGCTCAAACACTTCCATTTTCAAGCAACGTATTTTCAAAACTTCTCATCTATTTTCAAAACTTTCATCTGGTATTTGAAGGGCATTATTCCCGGTGAAACTCTTCAGAGACCTATGTGACCTATTGTCCATCTTCACTTCTTCTATTTTCAAATCAACAAAGCATTTAAAAAAGTGAGCTAAGCAATTAAGAGCCCATGGATAACCATGGATACAAAGGGTGCTTAAAACCTTCCCTTTGTATAACCAACCCCCCGAACCCAAAATCTGTCAAAAGGTCTTTCCTGTTCTTTTATGCCTTTCCTTTTTTGGATAAAATAAAAGTCGGTGGCGACTCTTGCAATAATAAAAAAAATCAAAAAAAAAGAGAGAGAGCAAGGAGTCAGTTCGCCTCAAAAAAATCGAGTTACACACCTCTATAGAAGAACACCCCTAATACTTGGTGGTGGAACCTTCTTCCAAACAACTTTAACAAGATCAATGAATAACGGAAACTGCGCAGCGGCATAGAATGCGACAGGAAAACAAATGGAAATATATAAATAGAACAAGATACCTCCCATCGTATATTTATCTGCGAGCACAAAGAAATGTCCAGCACAAAAAGAAACCAACATAGCAACGATGGATACGAAGAGGGAGCTCAAACCAAAAAGAAGCTTCATTGGCATGTTTTGATGAAACTCTTCGACTTCTTTTCGAGAAGTGAGTATAGAAAGGAACATGACAAGTGAAGTGACAGAGAAGTAAAGTCCAATTAATGAAGATATAGCGAATACTTCAAATGCAGGTTGTCCTTTTAATGCCGGTACTCCTGTTTGTTGATTGCCACCAGGTACGCTACCTGATGTCGCAAAGGAGACACCAGCAATGAGAGCTGCTACGACTGAGCATGATTCTGACGTGTCTTTCAACCATTCAACACTATCTTGTAGAAGTTCTTTGTGTTGCTCCTTAAAAATATCACTAGGGGTTTTTTCTTCATTGTTGAATTTATTATTGAAATGCTCCGGCACTAATTCTTTTATGTACTATACAAAAATATATATGTTAGTGCTACTTAAAAAATTTGATGTATAATATTATTGTGATAAGTAATAATTAAACTATGATTCTCTTAAGCTTTTGCAATTTCCTAGTATGTTAGACACGGTCAACAATAAAAAATAAAGAGAGATCCTACTTAATCATGATTTCACTATGACAAATTATATGAGACCCTTTTTAGTCGTATTTAGCCTTGGCAAATTAGAAGGTCACTATTGTAGTATGTCTTATACACTCCAAAGACGATTCATATGTACTAATAAATGTACCTTATACCACTTGATGTCCCACGTCAATTGCATGGCAGCGCCGGATATCCTCCAAGTATTTTCTCTCTCATATGATGTATATGCTGCCAAGTGTAACATGGTATTCTTATCTTTATTAACTCGTAGATATAGGTTTTGAAAGACTCCTTCATCTAAATCCTTCTTCAACCGCTGAATTACATGTGGTTGTCTATTCTTTACTGCCAAAAGCAATACATTTTCATTATTAAAGTTAGTCTCACTAACCACACTTTTTGTCTTTGATTCAAGCTCTGACATAATCTCAACTATTCCATGACTTGCTGCAGTCAAATATGCTGTGGTTTTTGCTTTACTTTTCACTTTTGTTTCAGTAAGAATCTTCGCTGCAAGTAATAAACATTTCTTATCAGAAATAATTAGACTTTATAATTAAGCATCAATTTTTTTATTTTCTATTGTTCTTGGATTGAGGCATCGCCTAGAAATATAGAGATAATGATGATTTCATACTCTCCATTCCAGAATCAAATCCTAAGTCATCTTTTTGATTGATCACACCACCACCCAATAATGAATAAATAGGTATTTTCATCATTTCTTTCAAGAGCAGACCACCATATATGTGCTTCATCTTAATAGTAATTATTGCCTTTAAGCCTGTAAAATTAATTAAGCAAAAGAGAAATTATTGATCTAGTTGTGAAAACACACTTATATCTACAACATTTATCTCATTTGTGAATTATAAATATAAACTCAAATAAAAGCATATAAAATTAAAGTTAGAAGCATTCAATATACATACCTAGTAGTTACACGATTAGCCTCATGAATACCAACATTTTGCTCATAATTTTAGCAAGAGAATGTGGCTTCTTTTGTGCCATTTCTAAGAAGTCATATATAGGGATTTGTACTTCACTATATTCATCTTTTTCTGCAATGTTTACATGTCTTTAGTAAATAATAGTGAGCGCCATTGAATAAATGAAGAGCAAACTTTGTTATATCCATTGATTAAAATTCTCATAAAAAAGGAAGAGAAAATGAAATTGAAAAAAAGACTATACTTAATGAACTTAGCTTTGAACGAATAAACAAGTGATTACAACCAACTGTAATTGATCATATAGCTAACTAAAAGTTGTTATAACAGAAAACAACTAGAAAATAACTCTAACAAAAATTTCATAAATAATTCGTGTCAATATATTTGCTAAATAAAGATCCACACTATTACTAGTTCAGGATTTTCAAGAAACTAAATAACAATGAAAAAATTATAATAAGCGTTAGTTGAACAGAAACATACCGTTCTTTACTTTTGCTTTAAAAATAGTCCTCCGCTTTAAAGATTTCAATACTTCTTTTGCATCATGGTTGCGTAAAGGAAGACCTTTGACACCAAAATTTTGCAAACAACATTAAACAAATTTTAATGAAATTTGACATAATAGTTCAAATAAAACAGGAAAATGTCATTTGGATTTCCAAACTATTTGGTTTACCCATTGGAATACGGTATGGTGTTTTTTTTTTTTTTTGTGTAAGCAAGATATATTAAAACGGAGAACTAAGGGTTCTCCAATCTGATAACACAGAGAAACGGGATAACCCGACAACAATTTAAATAACATTTTATAATATTCATAAGTATATGTCACTTACAGTAGTACATAATTCGTTGCCGCCATGATAGTGTATTTCTACTTATGAAAGCTGATGTCTTAGTAGCAAGAATTTCAAGAGGAGTGATGTCATCCTTATTTTTCAGAATGGTAAGAACTTTGTAGTAATGCATTATTATAATTGCCATATCTGTTGCACAAAATACTTATGTTATTATGATTGACAAGATATAATGCTCAATATTATATTTTTACCAATGCGAGTTAACTGATTATTTTAATTAAAAACTTAAATGTTTAAAGAGGATTTTAGACTGTAAAGACACATTTTCAATGAATGATAAAGTTAAAAAATATTTACCCAAATTCATGTTTCTTTTAATAGGAAGAAGATGTATCTCCAATTTTCCCGGGAAAGAGAACACAAAAATTCTCTGCACTCTAAGTGAGCTAGCCCTACGTGCAGATAGTGTTGCAAACACATGCCAATCCTATTGTATTTATTTTAGCATATACATAATTCATTAATGCAACTTTATCATTCATACTTTTATTGATTTAATTATCTATCAATAACTTACTTAAACTATTTAAATAATTTATTTTCCACCTATTGTGTCACATCATAGTTTGTTTAACGGGAAAATGGATCCTCTGCCAATGTCTACATTTATCCTTGTCCTCCTTGATTTAATAGTCCAGAATTAATACACATCAAATAAATAAAATGAAATTGATTTTAAGAGAGAGAGAAAAAATAACAAATAACTTAAATAAAAGTAGGATGGGCAATAGCAATAGCAGGGAGCACAGGAGAGGATCCAAATCCGTTTAATGGTGAAAAAATTAAGAAACATTCTATCATTAAATAGAATCCTCTTAAATATTCTTACTACCATACTCATAGTTACTCATCACTTCCTTATTGATGTTTTGTTTTTCATAATGAAAAAACAATGGAAGAATTTCACTTTTTCTTTAAATATAATAGGTTCTTTTGATACTTTAAAACAGTGTTAATAGAAAATCGAATATTAAAAAAAAATAAATAAATGAATAAATAAGTAAATATATAGTGTAAGATAAAAAAAACTAACCATATCTTTCTATGTCAATGGCAACATGAAGGATGCTAGTAACATCTACTTTTAATATAATAAAGTAGAATACATACTAAATTCTTTTATTAACTCTCTAATCACCAATTTGAGAGTGATTAACGGGGACATAAAGGTAATTGCATCCCCCTAAATATTTTAATTATTAAATAGTCTTTCAATTCTACCCTATTTTTACTCCCATCATTACTAAGGTGCAAAATCTCCTTGAAACTGTGAAAAGTTCCTTGGAATTGTGCAAAACGATCTCCATTATTCTCTTCTTAGATTTTGGAGAAACCCTTCAAATTACTCTCATTAATCTATATACTATGGCTTCTGATTTTGTCCAAAATCCAGATTTGAGCGAACAAACCCTAAACTACGGTACTGTTGTTGTTCCTTTTCCTTGACATCCATCGATTTTACTTTCTTCTTTACCCATTTGAAATCCTAAATAATGAACAACAACCTTATCTATTTAACCTTCTTCAACCTTTTATCAAGCAGCCTTTTATCAAGCAGGGGCTTAATCAAAGGAGAACTTTCAGAGAGAGACATTGAAGGCAATGATGAGCTCCAAAAGCTCCTAAACATAGCTACAAAGGGAGTCTGAAAAATAGTGAGTTTTGATTTTCAATTTTAGATTTATTCTAACTTTTTATTTTAGGATTTGTCATTTTCTATTGAGTTGTAAAATTAGTCTATAAAATTGAGAACATTTGATTCATTCATTGTTTGTTAATATAATATTTGATATAGGTTTTTTTTTCCTGCAAGGAGTAAGAAGGATAATTACAAGACCTTCAAATCTCCATTATCATCTTCAAGGTTTGTACATTCCTTTTTTTAATTCATTTAATAATTTGTCAACATAGTTATGAGATTCTAAACCATCTAAATGCTACTTTAAAGGACTTTTTGACAATGTTTCCATTCTGTTTAAATCACAAAAAACAAACAAATCATTATTGATTTTGATTTTTTGGTGTGCTTGCAGTGTTAGTGTGGATATTCACGGTTGTTTAGTGTTTGTGTGGAATGTTGTTATGGCGGAAAGGAGATTTAAGACAATAAGAACATAGTGGTGTTGGTGTTCTTCCCGCCGTTTTTGTGAGGAAGGTGGTTGACGCTCAGATCTGGGGGTGGTTAGAAACATGATGGGAATTTATTTTTTTGATGCTTATGGTGGTAATGTCTTGGTTAAAGTAGTGACACCATCAAGAGGTAGAAGATGATACACACACCATTAGTTGTTCAGCCATCCTTCAATAACTCTAAAAAAGGTACAACATTTTGCATAACTTTAGTATTCATCTGTCTTTTTCTGTATTTTTCATATTCTATTTCAATGTTTGTTGTATGTAATTAGCAAATGTTAATTTCATAAGAAAACTTAGATCCATAGATTTCTACAATGCTTTGTTTGTGATGGGTTATTTTTCAATTTTCATACTTTGCATTTGAGTCTTTGTTTCTGTTGTCAAAATTGAAACTTTTTGTGCTTTCAAAATAGGTGTTTCGGTTTCAGATAGAATTTCTTTTACATATTCTTCTTCAATAGTAAGTGGTGGTGCTTTTGATTGTGGTTGTGTTTGTTGAACTCTGCATTTTGCTTCTTTGGTTGCATATTCTTTTGATGTTACACAGTTGTTGTTGGCATCAACCTTTTAAACTGTCATATACTTAAAAATGATACTTATACTTAACTGTGTTTTAATGTCAATATTTATTCTTTTTTCTCATATTACAGGTCAGTCTGCGAAGGAGAAAAAACAAGTCCAATATTCAAGTTTCAAAAATTCAAAATCAGATTCAAAATAATTTCCCTTTTTCTTTCACATACATTCCTTCTTATCTTCTCCAGTTTTTTAATTTTGAATTATTTTCTTTACTAGCAGGAACCAAAGATTCAAAGATATGACAGGGAAAGGATGTTGATACAGATTTGAGTTTGAAGCCTTCTCAAATATTTCAAGATCCTTTGTGCAAAATGGTTTAACCTTTAGATTTTTTTTTACTATTACACAATTTAATTTTAGATGAATTTTATTTTGAGGAGTTGGATACTTTAGTTATGATGTTTTTTTTTCTTTATGCTTTTTAGCAATTTATCAAATTGACAAACAATTTAGATGTCAACGTATATAAAATATAATTGTTCTTAATTTTTGTATAATTATGTTGTGTATTGTGTTACTGTTACTATAATATCATTAGCATGCCTGATGATAATTTTTATATTCTAAAATCTTGAAAATCCATCTATTAAAATGGTTTAAAAATATATTAAATGTGATACCAAAACTATATTTTTTTGCATTTTTCCAAAACCAACCTATTGATGAATTGACCTTAGGACCCACACGAATACAAAACGCCACTAACCCTAAACCCAATTGTATTTTTATCTTTTTTTGAAATTAGATGGCTCATCATTAATGATTTTTTGAAAATACAATTATCAATTAATGTTTTCCAACTATTATGATTAACGTCAATATTAAAAATAAATGCATATTTAATTATAATTATACTATTATCATGTTATACTATTTGAATGGTTAAGAATTAAATCGTCATTTGGAGGGTTATATTCAACATTTCAAATCATTATAAACTATTAAATTAATTTGGCATACAAAATTGTATAGCTATTACTTTACATTCGACATTAATGCAATCGTTGAAGTTGTAATTTACAGTTTTAATTATTTTGACATTATTAATAATTATTTGGTTTAAACCTTTGTTGTTTTTTAAATTTATAATTTGTGTAGTTATAAAAAAAATTATTTTTTTAAATGATTAAATTAAATAATTATATGATACATAAACACACATGTTCTCATATCAGAATAAATGTCCCCATAAAGGATATCACTTCTGATTTTAAAATTTAAATTTTAAGATTGTTTAATTGTAATCAATTAGAAAATACAAATTTAAAATTATAATTAATACAAATGTTAACCAGATTGATTGCAGATTTTATGCCAATTATAATTAATATTATAGTGATTCTTATATAATAAAATTAAGAATGGTAATTATGTAAAAAGAAAAAAGAAATAATAAAAAATCATCTTAAAAAATATCATAAGTATAGTTCAATTAAAAAAATGTACTTGACTCTTTTTTTTGGTTTAGATGACTCTCTTTGTAAAAATATTAAAAAATAATTTAAACTTTTAATTTTATTATCAATTTTTTAATATTAAATTATATTAACAATTTTGTTTAACTATTAGGACTTTTGAATTTTTTAGTAAAGTCAATATAAATCATCAACTATTTTTTCTTTAAAAAATAATTAAATATCTATACCATTTTTATTTCAAAAAGTTATAAATTCATTTTTATGCAATTAAATTGGCATGAGAATCTAAAGGGTTTTATCAATTTCAATAACTTTATTCTAATTATTATGACAGGTGCCGTTTTTAATTTCTCAAAGAATAAAAATTGCAACAATTATTGTAGCTTTTAAATCACCAATTACAGTTGGGGGTTGCTTTTAAGAACATCAATTTACAAAATATAATTGTCATTATTGTGAATAATCAATTTACAAGATATGTTTATGTAAATAACTAATATTAAAAAAAATAGAAAAAAAGGATCTACCCAAATATATATATATATATATATATATATATATATATATATATATATATATATATATATATATATATATATATATATATATAAAAGGGTAATTTTTTAATATGTACAAAAGAAGTGTATTTTTAAAAATTAAGTCTTTTTTTTTTGCATTATTATATTTTATTATCATAATATTTACAAATTTTTTTTGCATGTTTCTTAATCATAATCATATATTTTTGAATCAAATTTTTTATCATTTTCAACAAATAAATTTATCATTTTATACTTTGTAACATAAATATAAAATATATAAAGTGTACTTTCTCATCATTAATTCTTTTAAAAAATACCTTTATTATATTTTTTATTCGATATAACTTCCGTTTAATTTTAACTATCTCTATATCAAACACGTTTTTAATCAATTTGTCCTAAAATTGATATTCTTTTTTGCTATTATGTTTCAGTATTTTTTTTTTTAAATCAGGAACAAAAATAATATTTATTTTTATTATTCTTTGACATATAATTATGCTGTTAATTTAAATTTTGAAATTTACTTTAAAAATTAAATTTTATTCTTATCTTTTAATTTTTATGAAAAGACGCTAAAAAATAGTACTTAATAATTTCATAGTTATATAATTTACATATACTAAAAAAATAAAAAATAAATTTCCCAAAGTCATGGCTGTTGACTTCTCCAATGCAAATAATACTCATCATTTTTTCGGATTTTATTTAATTATAATTGAACCATTGGTTTTTTCCCTACAATGATTCAAACATGAATCAAAATATTTTGTCACTTCATTAGTTCCAATGCTTCCTTCTCATTATCATTTGCCTAGGAAAATGTAAGGTCTCTACAATTCAATTTATTATACTACTCATCACATTAAACTTATTCTATCATAAAAACTCTATTAAATTTATATAATTGACATTAAGAATCAAAATATTTTGTCACTTCATTACTTCCAATGCTTCCTTCTCATTATCATTTGCCTAAAAAGGTGTAAGGTCTCACAATGATTCAATTTATTACTGCTCATCACATTAAATATATTCTGGCATAAAAATTCCATTAAATTTATATGATCAATATTAGTAAAAACTTATATTAAAGGATGCAAAATAATTAATAAGTTTGAATCATTAAATTAGATTAGTCAATATAATGGAAATGTAATGCGTTATAATCCATATTTTTTTAAAATTAATACAAGTTATTTGATTATTGATATTATAAATAAATTTGATTTCGGGTGAATAATGAAAATTAATGTCAATTATGATTTAATTAATGATATAAATATTTGGTTTTTTACCAATTATTCATTCATACCAATTATAACACGTACCGATTACATGTGCTCATTAGGAATGAGTCAAATAGCATCCTTATATACAAGACGAATTAATGTGGATGGATAATAAAGATGAATACTATAGTTTAAAAAATGGTTATTAAATTAAAAAATCCATAATATTCTCGAGAAAACTGTGTTTTCCATGCATCATAATTTCATTAGTTGGAAAATTATGATGTATGAAAAATACAATTTTTTTATGAAAAACTCAAATTTGTTATTTTTTTATTTAATTTATATTATTATTATTATTTAATATTTATAAAAAAGAAAGATAAATTCATACTATATTTTTGCATATGTAAATTCATAATATATGAATTTTATATTCATATGATACTTTTTACAATTTTCTTATCACATTTCTTAAAGATCATATACTATAGCGTATAATTTCTAAATTACTACACAAATTAAACAAACATAATATTGTTCAATTCATTAAATCTAATCAAATTATTAAAGCAATATATATTTTTTTGGTGTATAATATATATATTTTTTATAATATTTGTTAATAGAAATTGTAAAATTAAAATTACAAACAATTATCAAAATTATAGACATTCCTGACGGGTCAAACGTATTTTTTCATCATATATTTGATTTAATAGCAATTATGAAATCTATGTATATCCTGACGACTACTACAATTTCATAAATTAAATTATATTTGTTTGATAATCGACATTGAATTTTTTTCCTGTTAATTCGTATAAATTAATATACGTGTTTAATTGTTTCTCAAATCAAATAATTATAATGTATACTAAGATTCGACATTACGAAGGCTATGAAGAAAATGACATATATAAAGTTATAAGTCATGAGTATATAAATCCAATCCCAGAATTACAACAGAGTCGATAATACAATACAGAAGAATTTAAAAATTATAGGCATGTCCGACAGGCATGCCCAACGATCCGAACCATTTAAAAATTATAGGCATGCCGACGATCGAACCTATTTTTCTGACGGGCCGACAAAATATTTACTTAAATTGAACAGATATTAGGGATCATATGTACTTCTGAATTACTATAGCATATAACTTCTAAATTACTACTTAAAGTTAACAAACATAATATTATTCAACTCATTAAATCTAAGCAAATTATTAAACCAATATATTTTTTTGGTGTATAATATGTTTATTTTATAATAATTTTTAATAGAAATTATAAAATTAAAATTATAAGCAATTATAAAAATTATAGGCATGTCTGACGAATCAATCATGTTTTTCCACCATATATTTGGTTTAATAACAATTACAATTTATAAAACATATGTATATAAACTAATCTTTGTATGACAATAACATTGAAATTTTTTTCTGTTAATTCGTATAAATTAGTAAACATTTTTTAACCATAACTATATAATATTTATTTAATATTTATATCGACTTTACGTGTCCCGTGCGAACGCACGGGTCCTTTGCTAGTTGTTATCAATAGCAATATTGAGATCAACACGATAAAATTGTTGGAGATAAAGAAACACTGACATTTGACGGACATTCACCGCCCAAAAAAGTGGTGTTTCCCCGTCAAAATTTTTCACTTGAATCAAATATTTCCTTTGACCTTCTTTTCCAATTATAAGTTTACACACATCTAGGAATCCTGCATATGCTGCAACATGAAGTGGAGTAGCACCTATTTCATTCATCATTTTCAAACTACTTTCATCACCAAGCTTTTCTATTGCTTTTACAAGACTTTTCACTACGTCGTCGCGTCGTCCCATGCTTACTGCCACGTGTAATGCTGTTCCTCTTCCCTTGATATCTATCTTGTGAAAATTACTGTCTTCATTGTATTTTTTAATTACTTCATCCCAATCGTCTCCCAATACTAGGTCCCAGAACTCCATAGCTACATATTTTCATATTGCAACATGTGTTAATTAATATTATCTCGATTTTATTATAAATTGTTTTGGACTTTTCACACATATTAAAAAAAATAATAGTTGTTGGATGAAAATAAGAATTTATAAAAAGTTTTCTAGAACTGTGTTTCATTAATGATATGTAAAAGATAAATTTAAATAATTGAGAAAGGTGAGAATAATAAATATTTAAAAGTATAATTAAAAAAACATTATTAATTTTTCATTTGGATTCTAAAACGATTTATATTAAAATACAATTATTTTTTTTGCAAAATGACTTATAATAAAAAACTGAGGGAGTAGCAAAATGTGGAGAAGTTATTGAAGAGAAGTTATTGAGTGTTAATATATAAGGAAAAATTTAGACTTACATTTGTCATCTTCCATTTCTAGCTGACAGCTGATTTCCGAAACTACATATATTTATTTTGCAACATGTCTTAATTAAAAACAAAATACGGAGAATCTATCAAGTGTTAAAATATAAGGAAAAGTTTAGACTTACGCTGGTCATCTTCCTTTTCTTGCTCCGAAACTACATATATTCATTTTTCAACATGTGTTCATTAAAAAGAAGATAATTTCTTTACCCACCTCCTAACCTTCTTACCCACCTCTGGCGAAATTACCAAAATACCCCTTATTTCGGAATTACATTTCCGAAAACGTACTTTTATTGAAGAAAAAAAAGTGTTTTCGGAAATGCACTTCCGAAAACACGAAAAAAGGTGTTTTCGGAGATGCATTTTCGAAAACACCCCTTTTTGGGAGAGAGGTGTTTTCGGAGATGCATATCCGAAATATTCCAAGACCAAATTGGTCTTGGAATGTTTCGGATATACACTTCCGAAATAATTCAATAATTATTAAAAAATTAAAATCAAGGTGAATCAATATAATTAATAGGTATAAAATGAAAGTGAATCAATAAAATGAAGGTAAATCAATAAAATTAAGGTGAATCAAAATTTCCTAAACAATTTTAAAGTTAAAAATTATTTTATTAACTTAAATAAATCAAGATTCTTACTTAAAATAATTTTCTCAAGATTCTTACTTAAAATAATTTTCTCAAGATTCTTAATAATAAATAATTTCCTCTCTAATAAATCATAATTCCCTATTCTCATACATAAAATAGATTTTTCACATTTTTGTATAACTATTTAATTATACTTCATATAAAAAAAAATCATAATGCTAAATATTTTTGATTTTTTTTTAATTTTATTTAAATTTAATCATATTGAATTCACTTAATATAAATAATAAAGTTGTTTTATTTTTAAATATAATATATATAAATTCACAAAGTGTCTATAAAAAATATACAAAAACTAAATAATAATTAGCATAATAATTTTATTGTGAAAAAAAATATAATTGTATTTTAAGTAATTGTGAAATTTGTTTCAAATAATGAATACACGTTTTTTAATTAAAAAATCACTTTTTTTTCTTAATAAATAATAAAAATAATGTATTATAATTAATAATAATAATAATCACGTAATTTATATTAATTTTTCTTAAAAATACGTGATTTTTAATATTTATTTGTAGGAAACGTTATTTTTAAATACGTGATTTTTAAATACGTGATTTTTAATTTTTAATTTTCAAATTATAAATTTTTTAATATTAATATATAATAAACGTTATATTGAAATAAAAAAAAATTCTGACCTTCAATCAAATTTTGTTATTTTTATTTAAATAAACTTATATTATATATACTTTATATACACTATAAAAATTGTTATATTTTTAAATAGTGCGTTAAAATATAAAAACTATATAAACAGTAAATATAAAAACAAACAAGGATTAATGATTAATCCAAAAATATTATATAAAGTGAACAATGAAATTGATAATATTTTGTAATCATTTTTAAATATTTTAAAAAATATTTTATATTTTTTTTATTTTTACATATTTGTGTGCTTATTATTCATTATTTATGCACATTTTGAGCATTATTTTTTATTCTATTTAAAATTGAAACAATTTTATTATTTACTTTAATTAATTGAATATGATTTTTTTAAAGAAAATAAAAACGTGAGTTTTGTTTTAAAATAAGAATATGTTATTTTTTTATAAAGATTAACAATTATTATAAATATATAAATAAAAAATTATAACTTATTTTGTAAGTGAAATTATTTTAATTTTTTTAATTAAAATTATTTTAAATTTTAAAATTTGAATTAGGATAGAAATATATAATAACAATTATTCATAACTCATAAATTATATCAAAATATATAATTATTAATATTTATTACTCATAAATTATATCAAATTTATGATATGTGAATTAATTAATATCCTAAAATTAATTTTTGGGATTTTTTAAGATTTTTTTTGTTGTTTCGGAGATGCATCTCCGAATCAGTTAAAATCCCAATTTTTGGGATTTTTTCGGAAATGCCCTTCCGAAGTCTGGAAAAATTTTGAAAAAAAAATTATTTCGGAAATGCATTTCCGAAGCGGGGTAAAATGGGTTTTTCGCTGGGGTGACCCCATAGGGAGGTGGGTAAAGAAAAAATCAAAAACAAAATGTGGAGAATCTATTCAGTGTTAATATATAAGGAAAATTTAGACTTACATTTGTCATCTTCCATTGTTATTCCACTGATTTCCATAACTACATATATTCATTTTGCAACGTGTGTTAATTATTAACAAAATTTGGAGAATCTATGGTTAATATACAAGGAAACTAGAGACATACTCTGATGATGTGGAGAATCTATTGCCATTCCTCAAGATTGAAATGCAGAATGAAATAGGTAGTGTTGGTCCAAGGTACTAAGCAGATAGTGGAAGCGTAATTGCCTTATATAAGAAATGAAATGAATCTGATACTTTGGAAAAACATTGAGCATACTCTCTTCCTGTAAAAACGAGTTTCACATTAGTAGTGCAATATGTAATCGTTGGACATGCACGTCGATAATTTTAATTAAAAACATCTTACCATTGTTAACAACGCTGATTGATAAGAAAGTTATTAACTACCAACCTGATATTTCCACTCCTAACCAATTAAAAAACAAATTCCATACTTTCAAACAACTTTTCATTAAATAAAATATTATTACATTCTAATTTCTCATTAAATAACAAGTGTGTGTTCAACTTTAATTTTCATTTTTCAAGTTAATTAGAAATATTTTATTCCTTTCTTCAATTTTGTTTTTCATCGTTGCAGCGTAACCTAACAGTATGTTTGGGTGTAATAGTTTAAATAAGGGAAAATAATTTTTTTTAGAGAATTTAAAATGACTTATCAAAATTTATTGATTGGATAACAAATATGGAGAATTGTTAAAATGATATAAATTTATAAAGTATTTTATTCAAGTTATAGTTGTTCTACCGAATTTGATTTGGAAACCAACGAGGATATCGAGATTCCAGAAGAGAAGGATCATCAAGTTGATTTTGACGTTCAGGGGGGCAGAGATGAATCGGGTGCGGTGAGGGAAAACAGGCACGGCGAGGAGGAAAAATCTCTTATCGGCGGTAGTGTTCTGGGAGATAATAGGGAAAATCATAATCTAGACATAGAGTCAGCTGGTATGGATATAGGCTCAACTTTTGATAAAGCCATCCAAGCCATTCTAGTTTTAAAAAGGAAGGAAATGGACAATCATAGCCTTTTACATGAAAGATCTTCTGCTAAGTCCTTTACGAGGACGAAACTTACGAGGGGTGGGGGATCTGAAAAGCTGTTAGGTGGGGACTTTGACTCTTCATGCCCGATAACTTTATTTTCTGCAGAAAGAGAAACGTGCAAGGCTACAAAGGAAGACGAGGTGGAAAGTGCTTTGGTTGTTAATAACTTTTTGAAGAAGGGTGGGGGATCTGTTCAGAAGAAAGGTGAGGCCATAGAAACTTCAAGTTTTTTATCAACCTCATCAATGAGAGACACGTGTAACGATATTAAACCGGATGACGGGGCAAGAACTTTGTTGGATAATAAATTAATGAAGAAAGGGACTATATATATAAATCTCTAAATGGGCTGGCTGGAAAAGGTAGTGGTTTGGGAGCAAACAAACCCAGTAAGAAATATAAAGAACTTAGCGAAAAGTCCAACCTCATGAAGAATCGGACTTCTCCAGCGAAGATGGCTCGCGCTTCTCCTGCGAAGACGGCTCCGAATCAGGTTCAGTCTCTTAATCCTAATCTCTATGGCAGAAGATCGTTGATTAGCTCTAGCGATTGTATCGAAACTCCGCTCTCCAAATCTCAGCCGGTGGAATCTGATATAGTTAGGTGCAATCATAGAACTCTCTCTAATTTCGGGAGAAGCGGTAATGACAGACTAAATATGGAAATTGATAAGCTGGGGGTCGGGCCGGTGTTAGGTGGGTTTATTCCTAAGAACAATGTTACTGAGAATGAAGGAAGGAAGGGGAGCTTAAACTGTTTTAAATGATAATTGGAAGTTATAATATTAGGGGGCGTGTAGCATTATAAAAAGGAAGAAGATCAGGGGCTTAATAGCAAAAGGGAGAGCTGACTTTTTTCTCTTGCAGGAAACAAAATTCAAAGAGGTTAATGTGGAGTTGGTTAGAAGTCTGTGGGGAACTGAAGAGATGGATTTTTCCTTTTCGGTTTCGGTAGGCTCCTCCGGTGGATTACTGTCAATTTGGAATTCTATCTCTGTTTCTGTTGAGGCTAGCTTTTCGGGGCCTGGCTTCTTAGGAAACAAGGTTTTGTGGAAAGGTGAGTATTTTTACGTGGTTAACATTTATTCTGGATGTGCTTTGCATCAAAAACGTGAGTTATGGAATAGTCTACTTGTGCTAAAAAACAAATTTCAAGATGGAGAATGGATCATTGCGGGAGATTTTAACACAGTCAAAAAAAGGAGCGAGAGATGGGGTTGTTCTTCTAGAAGTGTCAATTCCAAATGGAGTGATTTTTCGGATTTCATTGACGATATTGGGCTTGTTGATGTGCCTTGCAAGGACAAGAGATTCTCGTGGATTAGTGGGGATGGAAAATCAAAAAGCAGGATCGATAGGTTTCTTATTTCCAACAATGTAATCTCATCATGGGGGGTGGTTGGACAATGGATTGGGAAGAGAGACATTTCGGATCATTGCCCGGTGTGGTTGATGGTAGACAAGGAGGATTGGGGTCCAAAACCGTTTAAGTTCAATAACGAATGGTTTAATCACAATCATTTTTTTGACTTTGTTAAGAAGGAGTGGGATGATATTAAATTTCAAGGGAGGGGAGATTATGTGTTGAAAGAGAAATTACGTTTGATTAAAGAAAGATTGAGGTGGTGGGAGAAAAATATTTTTGGGAAAATAGATTTGGAGATAGAGGAGAATGTGAAGGAGCTAAACAAATGGGATGATAGGGAGAGGTGGGAGGAAGAAATCCATTTAAATAATGTGAAGGCCTCGAAGAATATATGGTTCAATCTTAAACTCAAGGAGAACATGTTGATTCAAAAGAGTAGAATGAGGTGGCTAAACAACGGGGATGAAAATACTAGATTCTTCCATAACACGGTGAAGGAAAGAAGACGGTTGAATCGCATTTGTATGGTAGACTCTAATGAAGGGGTTGCTTCTTCGGTCAATGAGGTGAAGGAGACGGTTAGGAATCATTTTGAAGACAAGTTTAAGGAGGATTGTTTCAATAGACCTCTATTGGAAGGCATTGCGTTTAAATCTTTGAGTGTTGATCAAGCTTGTTCTCTAGAGGCTCCTTTCACGTTGGAGGAAATAAGGGAGGCGGTTTGGAGTTGTGATGGATCTAAAAGAAGATGTTTTTGCTTGTTTCAATAGTTTTTCTTCGGGAGCGGCGTTGTCTAAGAGTATCACTTCATCTTTCCTTGCTCTTATTCCTAAGAGGAGCAACCCCTTGGTTTTAGATGACTACCGCCCCATATGCCTTGTCGGGTATATTCACAAAATCGTTTCCAAAGTTTTGGCTTGTAGAATAAAGAAGGTCCTTCCTTCCGTTATTTCCGAATGTCAAAGCGCTTTTGTACCGGGGAGACAAATGATGGACGGGGTGATAATTGCTAATGAGTTAGTGGACTTTTCTAGTAAGGAAAGAAAAGAATGTCTTCTTTTCAAGGTAGATTTTGAAAAAGCTTACGACAAAGTTAGTTGGAACTTCCTTAGATATATGTTGAGAAGGTTGGGGTTCGGGGATTTGTGGATGAAGTGGATGGAGTCGCTAGTTTTCACTAGCAAGATGTCGGTGTTAGTTAACGGTAGCCCAACGAAAGAATTCATGGTGGAAAGGGGCCTCCGACAAGGAGATCCAATATCTCCTTTTCTTTTTGTTATAGTGGCAGAAGCGTTAAAGGCTTTGGTTGGGAGAGCGATTGATAATGGGGATTTTGTTGGTTTTAATGTGAACGGGAAGTGCTTCATTGACATTCTCCAATTTGCCGATGATACGCTTTTAATTGGAGATGGAAGTTGGAATCATCTTTGGGATATAAAAGCGGTGCTGTGGAGCTTTGAAACGGTATCGGGCCTTAGGATCAATTACCACAAAAGTAAATTGATTGGAGTCAATATCAATCCGCACTTCATGGAGGTAGCAACTAATTTTCTTAATTGTATGGAGGAGGAAAAAGAGTTCAAATTTCTCGGGATTACTATCGGTGCTAATCCAAGAAGGATCTCTACTTGGAATTTTCTTTTGGACAATATTAGGAGGAAATTGAATTCTTGGAAAGGGCGGTGGCTAAGTTTTGGTGGGAGGATAACTCTTATAAAGTCAATTTTAAGTAGCTTGGCGATTTTCACTCTATCTTTCTACAAGGCCCCTAAGAAAGTTATAGCGGAGATTAATCGTATGCAAAGCAAATTTTTATGGGGAGGTGTGGGTGAAACAAGGAAAGTGCATTGGGTTAATTGGAATGTGTTGTGTCTTCCGGTGGAGAATGGAGGTCTCGGTTTTAGAAGGTTGGATCTATTCAACAAAGCTCTTCTCTTGAAATGGCATTGGAGGATTTATGGATCATCTAAAGAGTTATGGTATAGAATGCTTAAAGCGCGGTATGAGGATGTGAGTCTAAGTTTGAGTTGTGATAATTCAATTGATAAGAAGGGAAGAAAAACATCGGTGTGGTGGAAGGATTTATTTTCGATGGGGAGAGATCTACCGGAGAATTTTTTAACTAACCATTTTCATTTTCAGGTTGGAGATGGACATTCTATCTCTTTTTGGAAATCTCATTGGTTGGATGGCGGCTCTTTAAAGGATAGGTTCACGAATCTATTTTTCCGTTCTTTGTTGCAAGACGTTTCTATCGGGGCCATGGGTGGATGGAATAATGGGAATTGGCTTTGGGGAGACTTAGGAATTCACAACGGCCAAGCTCACAATCATCACATGGGAAGGAATCTAGCTGTTCCAAGGGAAGCTGTGCAGAACAATGCTGCCAGCCCTTTTATTGTCAATCTCGTAGGTGCCACAACAGCTGGGAACGGTTCTGCTCATCCTGTTTTTGCTGCCGGCGCTGCTGATGCTCACGAGGGCTTGATTGGGACTCACCAACAGCAGTTGTAGAATCTCTTTACTGTTCTATCCGCGGCCCAGCCTATGGAAAATAAAAGGGATGCTGTGGTTTGGAAGCTAGCAGTAGATGGTATGTACACGGTGGCTTCAGGCTACTCAACTCTTTGCAACAACTACATTCCTTTAGGCCCGGCTAATAGATACGATGCGACTTATAAGGATATTTGGAAGGTTAATGTGCCGTTGAAAGTGAGGTTTTTTGGTTGGAGATGCTTCCAAAATAGAGTACCAACAAAGGATTCCCTTAGGAACAAAGGTATTCTCCCTATTTCTTCGACTCTCGATTGTGTTTTCTGTGACAATGGCACCGAATCTATTCTTCACTCGTTTCTCTTTTGTCGAAATGGTGGGATTGTGTGGAAGGAAATTGCCGAATGGATTGGGATACCGTTTACGATAGGTGTTGATTTAAAGGATAGTTTTTTGAATTGGAGTTACTCTTGCCGTGTGAAGAAAGTTAAAAGTGGTAAAATTGGCACCGTTTGGTTAGCTACTTTGTGGAGTCTTTGGTTAAGTAGGAACGACATTGTTTTCAACAACGGTTCTTGGAACTCGAGGGATGTCGTTTGGAGCTGTAAATCGCTCGTTTGGAGGTGGTCGTTCATAGGGAAAATTACTCATTCCAATTACATCTTTTTTTAGTTTAGCAATAACCCATTGTTTTACTTATGTTAGGTTCCAATCGGTTTGTAATTTTCTTGTTCGAACCTGTTTTGGGGTGTAATCTCGCCTCTTAATGGCTCTAATATAATTCCTTGCTTTCAAAAAAAAAAAGGAATTTCAAATGATAAAAAAATAAAAAAAAATTTCAAATTTTACAAGATGGTCCTCTAATTTATAAAAATTACAAATTTATTGCAAAAATCTCAAAAAATTGCAAATTAGTCCCTAATAATTTTCAATTTTTACAAATTGGTCCTTTGAAATTTGCAAAAATTGCAAATTGGTCCCTATTTTTCATTTTTTAAATTTGGCTCAAATATTTTAAAATTTATGAAAATGACCCCAAAAATTTAATATTTTAATACTCTAAACAAAAGAATTTTAAATTGTATTATTTGTAATTGAATTATTTAAATTGTTTATTAGAATTTTGAATTCCTTAAAAATTCTTAATTACCTCATTCGAAAACTTTCTAATATAATTCTTCTAATAACTTCCACTACAAAATAGTTGAGTAACTGTTGTGGATATTTTCCAAATAATGACGGTTTTGACAACCATACTTTACAGCGATTTCTTTCTTCCTCAAACCTAAGGCTACCTACAGATTCATCTTCACCAAACTTATGCAGCGATTTTGAATAAGAATATAAAAATTTAATCACTATTGGATAAACCATTGTGGTGATATCCCATTAATTTCATTGAACAAGAAGTTTGAATTATTCCTTAAGATTGATCTTGTGCATGAATAAGTTAGAATTATTCCCTTCAAATCACTTAGACTCCAACCAAGTGCTTCTTTATTATCTTGCAATACTCTACAAAAGCTTTTCTTCCTCCAAAATAGACAGTCAAATAATGATAATAGTTGGTTTCAATGACTTCTAACTCAAGAAGACATATTTCAAATCAAGAGGGGGTGAATCATCTACTATCATGTGCTTATCTAATGGTTCAGAATATGGATAGTAAAAAGTCAAAAGGGGTGAATAGATCTCCCAATATAAAAATTCCTTTTAAAATATTTTGAGAAGCTTCTATTCTTTTATTGTTTGTTGAATTTAATTTTGTTTAACCATGTAGTTTGTTGAATTTAATTTTGTTTAGTTTGGAAAAATATATTGGCCATTCCAGAACATAAATCCTAGGTAAATATAATTGATTTTTCACTTCATGAATTGTATTTGGTAACTTATAGCATTCATGAACCAGGCAATCCCTAGGATGATAATATGAGTCTTCTTTATTGTTTATTTTGATTTTTTTGGTGACATTGTACCTGACATTCAGTTTTTTTATTATAATATTTATTAGATATCCATAATGGAATTTTTTTATACCAATATTAATTTTTATAATTTTCTATTTACTCTTGATTTTACTATGGTTTATCCTTTAATATTTTCTCCAAATTTAAATTATATTGAGATTATAAACTATTAACATGTTGTTAATTTTATATAAGAAATGCAATCAATAAAAAACAAATCATATTATTATTTTTATTTACTCTTAATTTTACTATGGATATAACTATTAAATTCTTGTTAATTTTTTATAAGAAACGCAATCAATATAAATCAAAATCATTTTTTTTTCTTTTTTGGTAATAATCTTATTATTTTATTTACTCTTAAATTTACTATGTTTTACCCTTTATTATTTTCTCTCATTTTAAAATTATATTTAAAATATAAACTAATAAATGATTGTTCCTATTGTATAAGAAATGTAATCAATATAAAAAAAAATCATATTATTTTCTTTAATCTCATTTTTTTATTCTTTAATATTTTCTCCCATTTTAAAATTATATTTAAAATATAAACTATTAAATTGTTGATCCTACAAGAAAATTGGTAGATTGCGACGGTTATTTTAGCAGATTACGACGGTAAAAACTCCCTCAACCTGTTTCGCCATGGTTGCATAAACCGTCACACCAACCATCGCACTAGTTCACATCTGGTTGGAACTTACATAAACTGAAAATGGCGACGGTTAAAAACCGTCGTGAATATGCCTTTCATTTTTGTTCGCGATGGTTGGAACTATCGTAAGTATGCCTTTGAGTTTTAATTTTCGTTTTTTGTGTCGTCGTGAACGAAATATCGTGATAACAGTTTAAAGCGCCATTATTTATTTAACGCTACACTTAGCAACAGCTTAAATTATTATTAATTTTTATATTATATTTTTTATTTACATTATTTCTACTATAATATTTGTTAATATAGTATTACTTTTTTTTAATATTATATTTTTCTTTAAATTATTTCTATTATAATATTTTTTTATAGTATTATTTTTTACTTTATTTAACATGATAAAATTAATTTCAATAAAAAACATTTAAAATCAAATAAGCATCATAATATAAAAAATATGAGTTTCATTATCATGTAAAATGTGAGTTCCATAATCATGTCATGTAGTACAAAAAACCGAAAACATATCAAATCCTAATCTTATAATAATAAGTATCAATATGCTAAAAATACATAATAAAGTTCATAATCTAATTAATTACTCCGAAAGCTCATCTCTAACCATCATCCGATACTCTTCATGATCTTCATAAGTTAGCACATTAAAAAAATAGAGAGCTAGGATCTACAGAAAAATGTATAAATTTGACCATTAATTACTATACATATATTGTTGTAAGGTCCAATAGAATGAAATAAATTTAATTAAAGCTATTTGAAATGCTTACAAAGAATGATGCTCCAAAACATATGACAAAGAGCTTTTACAAGTTTATCATAGATATGATGTTCTAACATTTATAATTTTCTACCAATTGAGTTTGCTTTCTCAAATATATTTCAACAAATAAAGATATTTGCATCTATCATACCCCTCTCTATTATTGTATTTCCCCATTTATACAAATACTTTTCTAACTAAACAAATAGTGTTAACTAAAGAAATGTTATCCTAACACCAACACAACAAAGGTGTAATTTAGTCCGTTAATTTGGGACATAGTTGATTGAACTCGGAAAAATAAACTATTGAGTAGATCAGGGGCCCCAAGTTTAGATGCAAAATATACAATGTGAAGACTTATTGTCTAAGCAAATAAAAATTACCTGTGTAAATTACCTCTAACTCTCAAGTCAAATGTGATTCCTCCATGACCAAAAGTGAGTTTCCAATAAATAAAGCTCGTTCATATTTTATTGCCAACATCGGTGGAAGAGTTAACTGAACAGCTTCAATTAAGTAGCAAAAAATCTAATAAGTCTTCATTTTGGTCCTTGTTATATGGCATACACTATTGTTGACACAATTGTTATACTCTAGACTCTAAAAGAGTAATCCTCCCATGTAAGAAATAAACACTTTAGAACAAATTAATTTTCAAAATAATAAACTTATCGTGTTTTCCACTACCTTTGAATCTACAAGCCATATCTTCCTACGACTCTCTTCAGTAGGTGCTTTAGTCTGCTGCATAAATAAATAGAAAAAACATCACCAATTAAAATGAACTTGATCTTTCATAAAATAGGAATTACTAATGTAAAAAACAATGAATAGTTAATTTGTTCACTTGCTTTGACATCTCAAGAACAATTAGCTTTGCTATACTAGTTCCCGCCTGAAAACATAACCAAAAATGAATTAGACAACTTATAGGACCATCTTAAGTATTTTGAGGCCCTGTATAAGTTAGTTATGATCATACTTCTCCAGCACCAAGGAAGAGGAATGTATGCTCAAGTAGGGTACCCTCGATGAGCTTCAAGGCTGCTACAACTCCAGCTAGAACAACAGATGGAGTCCCCTATGAAAAATGCATTAATTAATAGTTTAAGACACTTAAAAAAAGAAAAGAATTCAATAGGTTCAAAAACAACATAAACTAAGCTTGAAATATCTAACAAAATGAACGACAAAAATCCATTCCCTCTAACTAACAACACTGAAAGTTTATCAATATTGTCATCAACAATAATTTTATTAAACCAAAGAGATAGTGATTGACTTACCATCTCAAAATCAATTGCTAACATCTCATGAAAAGGAGATCCAAGAGGAGCATCTTTCAGTCAAGAACATGGATCCATAGCAATACTAATATCACTTATTTCGGAATAAAATAAAATAAAATAAAAACTACTTCAAATATAGTATGAACTGTTTGATAAACAGGAATTTGACATTATAAGAAAATAGAGATTAGCAACCCGCCTAAAATTATTTGAAGTATATATACCTTGACACTAAACACTGTATTTTGATACATTAGAAAACTTTGATGTTCTATTATTTACTCACACATTTAGTCTATTTGTAATTTTTCGGGGGATCAATGGATCAAACAATACCAACACAATAAAATTATTTTTTTAATTGAAAATTTACTGAAACACTTACACCCAAACTCAATAATGTGTCCAGACAGAACTAAAAGATTACAAATCACTGCACTAGCTGGAAGTAGCTATAAACATAAAGCAAATTATAAATGGTACTCTTAACTTGTCCATACATAAGAGAAAAACACAACTTGACCCTACATAAGGAAAAAAATATCTTGGCCACACATGTTACAAAAGCAACTTAAAAAATAAAACATTGGTACTAGAATGCTTTAGAAATGGATGTTATGTTCTTCTGTAGGATGTTTACCATAATATGGCTTTGTCACGTGCAAATGTGACTTCTTGTGGGGATAAGAGCAGCAAGAAACAACACTAGCGAGGACATGAAAAAGGAAGCCATTTTTAGTGATTTTAGTTGGTGTGCATAAGATATAGGGAAAAACAAGGTTTTATACTAGTAAGGATCCTCAACGGAAGTGGAATGTCTCAATTGAAATAATATATTACTGCATCTCAATATTAAGCCATCCAATATATCATGCAATTAAATAATATAAAGGCAGTAAATAAATAACCTAAATAAAATAAATCTGAAATAAATCTGGATCTTGGAGTACTCGAACTTCCGCCACAGGTCGGTTGGATCGTTCTTCAGAAATTATTAAGCGTAAAATTTAAAGGCAAGGAAAATAAAAACTAAATCTAACGTGAGGTTAGATCTATAAAAGGTTCACAACAATTTCCGGTGTAGAAATTGTTATGAGAAAAGAAAGCAATGAATAAAAAAATGCAGAGAAAAATAAATGCTTGAAAAAAAATGAATTCGGCAGCATTTCGTTAGCAAAAATTCGGGCCTGGAGAACTGAAGTCTCGGCCTCCTTTTATAGGTGAGGTTCTGCATATACGCTACTTGAAAATAGGCACTTTTGACTTGGGACTCGGAGACTCACGTCTCCACTTTTTTGAGGAGACCAAGGAAGCAGACTTGAGACGTGCGTCTCATGTGGAGGAATTTTAGGAACGGTTGGAGACGGGCGTCTCCTATAGGTGACGTGGCAGAGAGACGTTGGAGACGGGCGTCTCCACGTCCTGAAGTGGTCTTTTCCAACTCCTTCGTGGGCTGGGCTTGATCTATAGGCCTTTGGGTCTTCTTTGCACCCCTTTATTTACTTCAACACCTCTCTTTCATCTTTTAAGAATAAATAATAATAATTTTTGCTCCAATTCTTCTTTTCACTAATAGTCTCAATATGAACTCAAAACCTAAAACATCGCAAATACCCGCATCATATCATAATAAAAAAATATAATTAAAAGAAAATGCTAATAATACCTATGGATTTTAAGCTAAATATATGATATAAAATTGTGTTATCATGTGTTTTCATCAGTATCATTTCATTAGAAAACCCTAATTCATAGAAACATAACTAGAAGAGGATATGAAAACTCAAAAAAAGAGAACTTGATGTGAGTTCCGAAGTGGACTTGATGCCCTAATTTTCGCAACCATACACAAACTCACCAAACCTATTGAAACTCAGAATCTTATTGATGCCGCTCAACCCCACTCAAACCTACTGAAGTCTATGTGAAAGTGAAATAGCGCTCTTTTATAAAATCTCATCAAAAGAGCGCGGGTGGATAATTTTAAGGGAGGTGACGGTAAGTTCATTGTCGTAACCTTTGATAATTTTTCGGCAATCAGGGGTGGCGGCAAATTCACCGTCGTGACTATGATAAGATTAGAGTTGCCAAAATGAGAATTAATTTACAGAAAGGATTTGCGGAAATAAGGTTGCACAAAAATTTTAGCTATCTTTTAAAAGAGTTTATTTTTAAATTTTGAAAATGTTTTTGTGCCACTGTTGCACCCCAAAATTTGCCCATCTAATTTAATTTATATTTGGCTTATTGCTTAACAATCATTCGCATATTAGGTCATCTAACACATAATGCATCATTAATCAATAATCTGACATGGGATCAAGGATCATAGGAATTAGGGCTTCTAATTCAATCAAGCTTAATTCCTCTGGCTATTCTTTGAGTATCGGATGGGAAATTATGGTTTTAGCTGATAGTCGGTATGGGTTTCCTTCTCATCAGGCTACAAGAGCTTTTCTTCACCTAAAGTCGTCTAGGCCCAAAGAAATAAGGTTTATTTCCTTATGAATGAGTATGGTTGTATCATCACCAATGGATTCATCCTTATGTTTGAGCTAATATTGTATTGAGCAAGACAATTATGAGTGGTTCTCTTTTACTATTCATGGTGCCACGTGTTTGAATCTGGATCTCACCACCGGATTAAGGATTTGTTGTAATTATTAGTGATATAGATTACACGGGTATAGTCAATGTTTGCTTAAATAAAGGACATTGGAAGAATCATCATAAAATATTCAAAGTCGATCAAGTCACTGGGCTTTCTTGCTTAAATTAAATTATATTTGGATGCAATTCATAAGAGAAGGAATCAGAGATCATATGCAGAAGATTTAAACTATGGTCAATAAAGTCAACCATAATAGACTGATTCTTGTTGATTAAGTCATATGGATTCCACTATTTACACTTGACTATCACTATTTTCTTTTAAATACAAGAAAAGATACAAGTTGAAGTTACATGGAAAACGTCTACATTCCACAAGAGCAATTAAAATGTTATACACATTTCATTCAGAATACAAAATTCATCAAGACAAATTCAAGTGTCTATACAAAAATTCCAATCCATTACAAATTTCTAGTGCCAATGCAAAGGAGGAGAGATATATAAAAAAAATGTTGGATTCCTACTTCCTAAAGCTTATCATCAACATCATAACATTTCAATATTACCGCAACAGCACCCTCATCCACAAGCACTCGTACAACCAAGTTATCTTACTGCGCAGACATCATGTAGTTCATCATCTCGTTCATCATCTCATATGCAGTCACAGTCTCATCCTCATAAGCAAGAGGCTGAGGTGAATGGAAAGAGTGTACAGTCTGTTGCTAATTATGCACCGCCCAATAACGAATTTGCAAGGGCAGAACTTCACGATCCCAGCCCAGCCATAAAACCATATCATACATGAAGAAACTGCCAAGCATCTACATACAGTCCCATACCAAACCAGCCCTGCATTTAACATCACATGGTCAACAGAAATTCAGCAAGTGACAGTTACAACCAAACCCTTTAAACCAATCTTATAACCATATAACATTCACTAACAGTTATACATAACCTCTAAACCATTCAACAGTTTCCTAGCAGCTTCTAACAGTTTTAACCAACTGTCAAACTCAAAACAGAATTATAACAAATTCTAACAGAAATCCATAACTGACCCTAACTTCTAACAGCTCTATAACAGATTCATAACCTCCTAACCAAACTTGTAACTACCAATAACCACTAACTGATTCCCTAACAGTTTGTAACAAACTAACTAACCATTCATAACAGTTGTAACAGAAAACCCTAACTATCTCCTAACATCCAGCCAACAGAATCCAACTAACCTATAGTTAAATAACAGATTATAACAGAACCATTTTCCATAACCATTTTCTAACTAACTGTAACCGATTCAGTTTCATCATAACTACCTAGTTCTTAACCTTTCTAACTAATTCATAACCATAACAGAATTATCTAACAAACTTTCAACAGAATCAGAAACTAACCTCAACTGAATCTCCTCTTTACCTTCACCTATATATATATAACCTGTGCTCCTTCTTCAGAATCAGGTCCACCACTTTATCACCATTCATTTCACACCATCTTCATCTTCATCTCTCCACTTCTTCACACAATCTTCTTCACTTCACTCATCTCTATTTTCTTCTCATCTTCAATCATTCATCTCTCTCCACTTCCACCACCATCTTCATCATTCATCATCATCTTCATCTCTACACATTCTTCTTCCATCTTCAAACCTCTTCCTCAATCACTTTCTCACCTTCTTCACAATCATCATCTTCGCTTCTCAGCCTGCATGCTGCTTCACAACCTTCAAACTCATCATCTTCCTCTCGATCTCTCTCAATCATCAACCTTCTTCCATCTTCTTCAGACCTTCAACCAAAAGAAACACTGCAACCTCACAGCATCTCATACCTTCTTCATCTTCGAGGCCTTCTTCCATTCAAGCACAACATCAACAAGTATCAATAATCTTCAATCTTCAGTCACGCTTCGACGTCATCATCGTCTTCAACTGAACAACAACATCACGCAATCAACAAGATTCAGAATCGCAAATCAAAAAGCGGAAAAAAGAAGAAAGCGGAGAAGAAGAACAAAGAGGCTACCTGAATCGAATTGTCGCGTTTATTTCGCCTAAAATCTTCGGTATTCTCTTCATCTCGCACGATTTTTCAATCCAGCTTCCTCCACCATTTTCTCCAGAAACCATCACCTTCATCAATCGTGAGCTTCACTCGAGACGTTAAATCATCATCATCACGAAATCGAAAAAAGCACTGGATCAGTGAGGGAGCGAAGCAGAGATGACCGGAGAGATGATAGCGGTTGGACGGTGTCGTGAAGTTGATCGGAGAAGGACGCCGCCGCACCACCGTCGCGAGTCGTTGAGAGGGAAGAGAGTCTGAGGGTGATAATGTGAACGGTCATAACTTTACCCTAATTCCCAATCTCCATTTTCCTTTTTTATTTAATTAATTGTTTTGTTATTAATCAGTTTAATTGCAATTAATTAGAGCTAATTGGACATTAACCAGAATTTTATTTGAATAAGATAATAATCTGAAATAATGTTGATTTGGATCAAATGTCCTTGGGCTACACGAATTCCTTAATACACCTCCTTCTGGCCCATGCATCCTGCGTTTTTTGGCTAAATGCCTTCCCAACAAAAATACCTTTTGGGCCAGACCTGGGCCCTGCGCCCTTTGCTACGCAGACCTTAATATTCAATATCACATCCCCTGATTCACATTTGCTTTATAATTAGGATTAAGACTTTTTTCACTTAGGTTTTCCTATCTTTTTAGATGACTTAATGATAAAATTACTAACTTCCTTTTTAAACTTTGATACAATTTTTGACATAAAAAATAGAATAAAAAATATTAGTTTTAGGCTATTTGTTTTTAGTCTTTTACTTGACTTGCAATCCAATTTCTCCCATTAAAATCAATATAAAAATAGTAGTATTTTATATCATTTTTGTACTATATTTTTGATTTGTTACTATATGCTTGTATGCCAATTTTTGTACCATTGTGTTACTCACTATTGACTTCTAATTGTGACTTTATTTTCATGTTTCCTTAATTCCTAACCTTTAGGTAGAAACCATGATAACATTAGGATATAGAAGTTCCCATTTCAATATTAGGCTAGTTTTCACTTAGGCTAGTTTCTTTTCCTTTTCAACTTTAAAACATTTAACAAATGCTTGATTTTAATCCCCTTAAAAAATACCAAGAAAACACTTAAAAAACATTAATAAAAAAGTGAAAATCATTAAAAAGGGAATGAAAGCTTGAATCTCCCTTGCTTTAGGGAATCATTCGAGTGCTTGGATCTCCCTTGCTTTAGGGAACCATTCGAGCGTAAGTTCCCAATTTCTAAAAAACACAAACCAAAGAGCAACTCGAGTCTCCCTTGCTTTAGGGTTCCACTCGAAACGCTCAGAATCTCTTCTTCATCTCGCCTCCGAGGCATTCTTTCCCTTAATCGGACATGTTGCTTCCTTTCGATCGCAGACTGGTAACGCATAAGACTCCACTCAACGAGCTGCTATCCTGACGCTAGATTGCGAATGTAACTCCGTCCACTAAAAAACACAAAAACAAACAAAAACTAAAGAGCCGAACTACGGCGCTCTGATTCCTGAAAAGGATACGTAGGCATTAGGTCGCGGGGCCTAAGCGAGCACAATTATTTATAAACCTTATTTTCCCCGTGTTTCTTCTTCTTTCATTTGCATGCATTCCCTTAGCATTAAGCTTTAGATTTATAGTACACACCCTTTAGATAGCAACAGACATAGGTGGATACCATCGAGTACGATGGGCGTGAGGGGTGCTAGTACCTTCCCCTCGCGTAACCGACTTCCGTACCCTATCTTTGGTCGAAAGACTTCGTTCTTATTCATTTTAGGTTTGCTGACGTTCCTTTCCTTTTAGGATAGATATGTTAGTGGCGACTCTGTTGTTCACATTTTCGCGAGCGTGCGACAGCCACTAACTTTAGTTTTAGAAAGAGGTTGTTATAGTTATCTCGATGATTTTTTTATTCAACTAATTTATTAGTATTTTTAATTTATTAGTATTGAAGTTAAAATTGTTACGAACTATTTATTAAAAAATAAATAATTTTTAATTATAAATAGTATTAAAGGATTCTTTAAATTAAAAAATAATTGCAATCATATTTTAAAACTAAAAGATGAATTCTTACCACATTAAACAATATTTTTAACATGTAGTGGTTAGAAAACACAAGTGGGAGAAAGACAACACATGCGCGACAAGTGTTTTACCATCGCAAAATGAGTTTTAAGGCTGCTAATGTTACCGTCGTGATATAGCTTTTGCTAATGATGAAAGATTAAAGAGGGCGACGGGTTTTTTACTGTCCTGAATTAAGTTTTAGGGCGGTTAATTTTACCGTCGTGACATAGTTTTTGGTGAGAAATCCATGTGATGAAAGGTTAGAGGGGGGGCGACGGTTGTTTTACCGTCATAACAACAATATTAGGGCGGCTAATTTTACTATCCTGATATGAATTTTAAGGACGGTTGGTGTCAACCGTCGTAACCATTGTCTCTATATTACAGCAATTATCAAGTAATTATCGCAATTTTTGTGTCGTAAAACTCTAATTTCTTGTAGTGATATAATTTTGTATAAAATAGTCAAATAATATAAAACAAAAAATTATATAATACTAAAATTTTAAAATTTTAATATTTAACAATAAAAAAACTAATAAACTTATTTGTGTATAACACGAGTAGAAGTCTAGTTAAAGTTATTAGTAATTAGTTGTTAAATTTGATAATTCTCTAATTACATGATTGACATTAATTTTAGTAAAATAAATTAGGCGGTAACATGTTAAACAGGATGTTCTAACTTACAGAAAATTTATGTTGAACAAAATGTTCAATCAACTGCAACTATAGAAACATGTCGAATAAGATGTCCTATGCATGAATCATATGACATTGCGTTTGAGGACACCTGGGCTGGGCTTTTTTGATCTTTGTGTTACTGATGCAAAATATTTTAAGAATATTATGCAATTCAATATGGCGCATAATTCAAGGATAAAAGATTCTATCTGGTTTAAATATGTATTTTTAGTTTCTAAGTATGGAAAATATTTAGGAAACTATAGATTGAAGACCTAATTTTATGGATAAGATTTAGCATATTTTTAGCAGTCTCCTTGCTGGGTTTCGAAGCCCAAATCCATACCAGATGTGTGCTTTAAATAGAAGACAAGAAATCTAATTGAAGAGTAGAACTTAACGAAGAATAGGTTAGGGTTTGTGTAAATTTTAAGCCTCTCTAATATCATTCTTGATAGAATAGTATGATTGTTTTCTCAGTTGTACGTTTTGTCATGCATTCATAAGCTATTAAGTATTAAATGTATGTATGTCACTTAGGTATAATTGAGACATGAATCTAATGGTGTGTTGCCTGTGTCTCAAGATATTGTTCTTGATCGAAGCTTTTAAGAAAGATCCAGTATTCTTGTTAATTAAGAGGTTCTTAATATAGTGTCGCTTGTAATTGAAGATTAAGGTAAAGTCACTACCTAAAAGGTGCATTTACCTACAAGGCATTGATACAATGGTTAGATACGTATTGCCTAAAAGGCACTGATTCATGTCTTGGCAAGCCACGCAAAGCTGCTCTTGGATAGTAAAGAAGATTATACAAATAAGAGACATTGTGTGTGGAATAACAGACTGGAGGAAAGATGTTCAATAGGGTAGGTACAAAACTGAAGATATGTACAAGGAGTTGCATGGTGTGGAAACTCAGGTGGCATGGAAAAAGATGTTGTGGGATAACTATGCACGTCCCCGTGCGGTGTTCACGCTATGGATGACCTTGATGGAAATATTGCCTACTAGAGATAGATTGATCAAATATGGTGTGACTATAGATAAATAATGCTTTTTTTGTCCTAAAGAGGAGAGTATCAAGCATCTTTTTTTTAGTGCCAAAATACACGAAAAGTCTAGCAGAAGGTCTTAAAGTGGATTGGGCTTAATAGACAACCCACCGATTAGATGCGGGAAACCAGTTGGTTGATTATGGAAACGAAGAAGAAAGCTTTTAAGAGGCAAGTCCTACAGATAGCAATTGCGGAGACAATTTATGAGCTTTGGCATAGTAGGAATGACATGAGCTTTTCACATAAGCATATGAGTCCTAATGTAGCAGAGGTGATTATCCGTAAAATCAAACTTAGATGTGGCATGTATAGAAATCTAAGTACACACATTATGAATTATGCTTAGCTTAGTTTATTATTGAACTCCTAGATCCAAGCGATCGGTTGTAACTATACGTTTTTTGGATAATGATAAGTTATACTTTGACTCCAAAAAAAAGAAGATTGAGGTAAAGGGTCGTAAATATTAGTAATTGGGATTATTATTATGAGACACCATTGCAGTGATTGGAAATGAGAGGGGTTTCTCATATCTAGGAGATTTCTAGGTAGAAGTTGCATTGGTTAGGGATAAAGTGAGAAGTTGTAAACCGGAGGTTGTTTAGCTTCGAATTGATACTACTAATAGTGGATGTCCTTTCTCACTTGGTAGCCCCCAGAGTAGGTGTTGTTGTACACCGAACTGGGTTAACAATTTTGGTGTGTTGAGTTACTTTCCAACCTTGTTTCTAAATCATGTTTACCTTGCCATTGTATGTTGTTTAGTGATCAATGTCTCAACATCTCTTAGGACATATGGGATTTGAAGGCTAGAATTTCAAAATTAATATATTTTTTATAGTTATTGGGTGTTGAACCCATGATCTCTGATAGAGAATAAATTTTTTCAAATATGAACACCGGCTTTAAGAGGTGCCGCATGGGAATGAAGATGGAGTTTTAGAGGTGTCACATGGGAATATATTTAACTTGGTAAAATATATTGAACGCGGCATAACTTATATAACATAGATAAAAGTTCGTGGCTCTGATTTAACATATATAAATAGACTTTAACGAATTTGTATATTGTCTACTTTAATATAATATAATAATAAGTTGATTTTTTAATTCACTTTAGGAGAAATTATCAACATTAATTTTTAATTCTATAATGCTTTATACAACATATAATTTCATATCTATTAACAATATATAAAAGTTAAAGTACCTGGAAATTCCACGATTACCCTAACTGAGTTTAACTTCATCTAATGTAGTAATTAAGGGCAACTTAGTCCTTTTGTTAAATACTGCAATATGGTTGATTGTAATTTGAAATTTGCTGACATGGAATCACTACAAAAAAAATTGTACTATTAATCTTTCCCACATTTAAATTTTGTTTTTTTTATTTTTCCACATTGCATGCATTGAGAATTACAAAACATAATGATGCAAGATACTAACGTGATTTGTTTTATATTTGTTGGCTCAATAAACCTTTCACTCTTCTCAATGCATTGAGTAGTGAAAGGTCACATTGGAAACCATCTATGCTACACTCTATTTCTCACCTTTACTTCTTTTGATTATATTCTGCTTCTTTTCAATAAAAATCTAATCTTCTTTCAACCTCACTCTCTTAGTATGTCTTAACTTCTAAACAAGTTCACCTTCATCTCAGTAAAAAACTTTCTCTCTGAAATCTTGACCTTCTATGCTAACTATCTCCATTTGTCGTTGTCGATGGTCCTAAAAGCTCTGCCACGAACCATTTCTCCGGTGAGACTTCCTCAACCACGACGCCGAACTGCTCTATGACGCCGTGAAGCACCTTTTAATTCGTCAGAAACATACGTTGTGTGCACCTAAAATGCTTCAACAAACCTCGCCGGAAAATAGTTCAGATCTTAAAGAAAGCAACAAAGGAAGACATCAATTGAAGGTACCAATATTTCTCAAATATGTAAGTGTGAAGCCTTAGATCTAACTGAGTTTCTATAATCAAAATCATATTCTATATGCTAAATTTATGTTCTGCATATCTATGAATTTGATTTTCAATTTTAACTTCTGATTTTCTAATATAGTTTTTGTTTGTTTTAGGATTTTAAAGAGACATGGAGTTGATTTGACGAGAGAACAGTTAATGGTTTTTCTTTAAAAATTCTGCAACATTGTAGCATTGTAATATATAACAAATGATTTAATGAGAGAACAGTAAATGTCATTTGAACTGCTTCCTTCTATTCATCATCAAAGTTTCTTCTTTTTCTATTACTATTTCATCATCAAGGCTTCTCTCCTTTTTAAAGTGTATCAATTTAACAATTTTCTCTATTTTCCAGGCTGAGTTTTAGAGGAAGTTTGAATGAGAATTAGGTTAGAATTTTAGATCTGCAGCAAGTTTGTTCAAGGGGTTCTTATGGTTTTTCCTGAAAATTCTGCAACATTGTAGAACCATATTGTTTTGCACGGGTGCAGTTACCGTGCATAGATAAAAATCTATGCACCATGCATAGATCATTATGGACCCTTGGATCAAATTCTAGACATCAATTGTTATTACTCAATACTCAATACTCACTACTTATTACTCAATACTCAATACTCAATACTAGATTTCCAATGACTTATGTAGGCTTATGCATGGTGCAAAAGGAAATCCTTATGCATATTAGCCAAAGCCGTTTTGCACTATTCACGCTATTGTTGTTTGTGTAAAGCAATATTTCAAGTTTGGCTCTTATATATCTATTTTGTTTTGACATGTGAATAATAATACTGATTTAACAATCCCAAATTATTTATCATAGAAATAATAATATTCCTAAATTAATATATAATAATAATAATAATATCTGTCATTAAAACCTATAAAATCTTATAATCCGTACACTACCTTTCAAAATCTCTTCATTCCAAGATTTGAAGAATTTTTAATTAGTTCAATTAACTAGACACTTTTTTAGTAGATAACTTATGTAATTTATGATAAAAATGATTTTTTTAATAAATAAATTATTAATAATTTTAATTATAAATTAAATTAGTTATATATTCAACTTAATCTATCATATATTTTTATATATGATGTAATGTCGATGCAAAATATTATATCATTTTTCTTTTTTTTTTTAGTGAATACCTTTTCTTATTATAATTTTGTGATTTTGAATAATCAAATATTCTTTGCTAGATTAAAATATTCTTTGGGAGTATCTTTTAATAATAATATACGGTTATCAACTATAAAATTATTATATTTTAATAGTTATAATAAATTTTAATAGAAAATAAATTTCAAATTTAAATTTTAAGAGATAATAATTATTCAATAAAAAATATTATAAACTTGGCACAATAATGATAGGTGAATACACAAAAAAATATTCACTAATCATTCATACAAAAAAAATATTACAAATATTTATTTTTGATAAAAAAACACGGGACATTTTTTTTAGATTATTTAATAATCATTCATACATAAAAAATATTGCAAATACTTTTTTTTTGATAAAAAAAGACGGGACAATATTTTTTTTTAGATTATTTTTTAATTAATGAGATTCAGCTAAAGGCACACTCTATAAAGAAACAATTGATTAATAATATTTATTGTACCGTTGAAAGAAATTTAAAGGTTAAAAGAAATGTTTATAATCAACCTATAATAAATTACATTAACATGACTATTATTATTTATATCCATGAACATTAATGTGATATATGTTTATTAAAAAGTAAGGTGATATATATCATTTATCCTATTTATCTTATTTAATTATACCAATTTGAATTAATTTTTTTTAACTCTTTAATAATTAACTTTTTATATCTTAACATATCAATAATAAACTTTGGCCATTTGCATTCTTCAATAATGAATGTAATTATTTGTTATATTTTTAATGTTAAAAATTCTCTTTTTCCAATTACTTAAGCCACCACAAATTAACACTACTTGAAAAATTCAAAAGCCAATAAGCCAATTTTTTTCAATGTGTTAAGAAAATAAAGTCTAATAATCTATTAAGAAAATAATTTTAAAATCTGTTATAAAGATTCTAGATTTTGTTTAAGACCAATTAACAAAAACAGTATATTACATTTTAATATTTATGACATATTTTAATTTGGTGTTAGAAATAATAAGGGATTGAGTCCATTTTTTAAAACAGTATTCTTTATTCTAAAATAACAGCCTTTATTCTAAAATAACAGCATGAACTGTAAAAGAGTACTTATAATAAGGGATTGAGTCCATTTTTTAAAACAGTATTCTTTATTCTAAAATAACAGCCTGAATTGTAAAAAACACTAAGATATTTGTTTAATATAATCTGATATAATTTTTATTTTTAATTATAGTATTCATTTAAATTGCATAAATTTTATTCAATATATTTTATAATGTATTTAGTATTTACGAAAAATATTGATAAATTCATCTATCGACTTTTAATATAATAAAGTAGATTATAGTAAATTTCTTAATTAACCCCATAATTACCAATTTAAGAATGATAATCGGGAGCTTAAAGATAATTATATTCCCTAATTATTACTTATCATTATTTTCCATGCGTAATGATTTTAATTTGCAACATTTGTCATGCATAATGAATTCAATTTTTTTACATCTTCCCAATACATCTTTTACCTCAATAATCTAGATTTTTTATCTTCCAAGACATTGAAAAGTCATCCAACAACATTTTATTTACATTAACTATAAACCTATGACCCCTATCTCTCTATTATATACTCACCCACTATGGTCTATTAACTCTCTACTTGATTGAATGATTAAATATCCTTAAGGATGCAACCATTTTGATTTGTGTGACAACATGTGCATGTGCACGTTGATATGTAACATGCTTTAAGTAAATTTTATTTTTTTGGTGTAATTAAGATAATATTTTAAGTATATTTTATGATTTTCATTTTGTGTTCAATGGAGTGTGTATTTTCAAACATTAAGATATGTATTAGTCAAGATAGCTCATTTAATTAAAATTATTAATATTTTTATTTTAATACTATATTAAAAAAATTAAATTCATATGGGGAATAAACTAAATTTAAGATCTCAATAAATGAAATTGATTACATTTTAAATGAAATTGATCTCAATAAATTTGAATAGTGAATAGGTTGGCTAGGTTGGAGACTGTGAGTAATTTGCATTATTAATCGAAGCTAATTGATGATTATTGTAATTTATTGAAGTTTATTTTATTTAACCATTTGATTAAATTTGTTTGTTTGTTTTGTTGAAAGATCAATTAGCTGCTACTGCTCGGGCAACAGAGAAGTACAAGGATCAATTAGTTGTTTGTTTTATTTTGTTAGTTTTCGAAAATTTTAAACGTATGTTTGTGAAGGGATCTATATGTTAATCTGTTTTGTTGGAATTTGAATGATACCTGAGAAAAGAATGAATAAACATTAAATATTTTATAAAGGAGGTGTCATTTTGGCATTGTTAATAATGACACTGTTGATAAGAAAAAATAAATCACACATTCTTAAATTTTAAAAAACAATAATAAATTACTAAAAAAAAGAGTAATGTGAAGTAGGGATGGCAACGGGTGCCCGCGGGTGCGGGTTTTATACTACCCAAACCCGCACCCGAAATTACCACCCGAACCCAAACCCAAACCCAAAAGCTATTCGGGTGACAAAATAACACCCACGCCCACATCCGTTGGGTTCGAGTTTTTTCACCCAAACCCAAACCCGTAACAAAATACATAAAATATATTTTTCCTACAATTTTCTTACAACTTTTCATAAAATATATATATATATATATATATATATATATATATATATATTAATATATATTATATAATATATAAATATATATATATATATATATATATATATTATATAATATATATTAATATATATATATATATACATATATATATATATATATATATATATATATATATATATATATATATATATATATATATATATATATATATATATATATATTCGGGTGTGATTTCGGGTTTCGGGCGCGGGTTTCACACTACTCAAACTCGCACCCGAAATATCGGGTGGCACCCGAACCCAAACCCAAACCCAGTCAACTCGGGTTTTCACCCGTTGACTCGGGTTTGGGTGCGGGTGGGCCCCGCGGGTTTGGGTCTGTTTGTCATCCCTAATGTGAAGTATTTACTGATTTTCTATTTTTTTATAAGATATAAAATATTTTTATATTTGACAGTTATAATTAGCCTATGTTTGGAAAATGTTAAAATCACGGTAGAAAACAAAAGCTACTCCCACCTGCTTCCAATTTTTATTTCTATTCATATTTTTATTTTTATATATGTTCAAGGCAATTAAATAATAATTACAATAATTATGGTTAAATTACATTTATGGTATACTTTATAAAATTTATTATTAAATTGAAAACCATTTATGACTATGCAAATTCTTTGGTACCCTTGAGTTTTAGTTGGGTACCGGTACCCTTAGTGTTAATTAAAATAAAATTTTAAATTTTTTTAAATAAAATAAAATTAAGAAATGATGTGGCATTGAATATCTTCATTTGATTGGAGGAAGATACCAGTACCCAACCAAATTCAAGGGTACCGAAGTGTTAACCGACTATGCAAATTCCCATGTTATACTTTTTCTATGCATAAATCAATCACTTTATGATATTTGTACATATCCCTTATTACTACAATAAATATTTTATTCATTTATTGAGGAAATTTAAATTTTTCCATATAACCAATTTTTTGTACATCTCTACTAAAAAAATTTTAAAATTTTATAATTTTAAATATAAATTTTTACTTCTATTTTTTAAATACGTATAAAAATATTAAAAATTAATATTACATACTCTATTTAAAATACGTATAAAAATATGAAAAATATTTTTTTTAAAATGGAAGAAATGTATATCATTAAAACTTTATTAATGATATTAATATTATAGCATTTTAAAAAATAATAATAAATGTAAATTACCATATTTATGAATAATTCACTTAATTTTCAATATAAACTCAAATAATTAATAATATAATAATGGTCAAATTATCATTTAATGAATGCAAATTTTCAATAGAATTTTTTAAGTTTCAATTTCAATTTTTAATAGTTTAGATCTTAAATGCAATTAAATTATAACAACTATAATACAGGTTAAATTATCAGTTAATATTGTAATTATAATTTATTACTTATGTATTTTAATGTGATATGTTTATAACATATATTGGTCCTTAGGTTTTTAATACTACAAATCAGTTTTGTTTTAATCATTTATACAAAATTAAAATTAGAGATTCTTTTTTCGAAATAAAATATTTTTTTAATGTTTTATATTTTTATGAGAAAATTAATAAGAATCTTAAACACGTTTAAATTAAAAACATTAGCATCTATTTTAAAAAGTTTGGCCTCAATTAATGAATCAATTTATAAATTATAGTTGGTGCCCGCATTTAAATATTAAATTATAAAATTTAACATTTTTTAATCTTCTAAGTTATAAAAATACTAAAACAAAATAAAAATTTTAAACTAAATTTTTTATAATATAGAAGTTAAAAAATTATTTTATCATAATTTAAAAGTAAGTGTTACTTTATTTTTTAATGTATATTGTTGATCCAATTTTTTTAAAACGACATTCTTTTTAAATACGGGAAAAGATGTATCTTGGATATAAACATTTTTATAAACGAAAAAAAAATCTATTTTCGATGCAAATATTTTATAAGGGGAAAAAATGACTGTTGATACAAATATTTTTAAATTAATGATTAGGTTACAAATATTTTCAAATAAGTTACAAATATTTTATAAATTTGAATAAGTTACAAATATTTTATATTTTTTAAACGGAGGAAAGTTAATGTTAACTTATTTTATAAACGGAAATAAATTATAAATATTTTATAAAAGGGAAAATACTATTGTTGATACACTTATATTAATAAAGGGAAATAAGTTACAAATATTTTAATAAATTAGAAAAAAAATATTATTGATACAATTATATTTATAAGCTGGAATAAGTTTTAAGTATTTTTATAACTGGGAAAAAAAGCTATTGTTGATACAATTGATTTTATAAAAGGGAATAAATTACAAATATTTTTATAAACGGAAAAAAGTAAAAGTCTAATGTCGATACAATTGATTTTATAAACCGGAATAAATTACAAATATTTGTATAAATGGGAATAATCAACTATTGATACAATTGATTTAATAAGCGAGAATAAGTTACATATATTTTTATAAACGAAGATAAGTCTATTGTTGATACAAATATTTTTATAAACGGGAATAAGCTACAAATATATTTATAAACAACAATAGTCTATTGATGATACAATTTTTTATAAACGAAAAAAGACTATTGTTGATACAATTATTTTTATAAACGAAAATAAATTGCAAATAACTTTATAAACGGGAAAAGTCTACTATTAATACAATTATATTTATAAACGTGAATAAGTTAAAAAAAATTTATAAATGCGAAAAAGTATATTGGTGATACCATTATTTTTATAAACGGAAACAAGTTACAAATATTATAATAAACAAGAAAAATCTACTAATTATTTTACCCAGCGTTGGATCAAATAAGTGTTTTTATAAACGGTTTCTAAGTATTTTTATAAATATAAAAAATAAGTATAAGTATAATGTTGTTATATTACTTTAATCAATGCATAAAGGTTGCTACATATTTTTTTTTATATTTGTGATTATGTCAATGTTTATGATCCGTAAAACAACTTTAAAAACTGACAAATGACATATTGCGACGTGTAATTATTGTTTTAGTTAAAGAGCTAAAATTTGGATGTATTATTAGCCCTTACATCGTTAACTATTATTTAACATACTACATGTTTAATTTTTATTCCGATAGTCATCCAATTAATATGCGTATTGTTTAAATATATACGGAATAACATCATAAGATAGATCTTATCCACGTAATATTAAATCCAATATCCCTAGTTTGTATTATATAAACTAAATAGCATAAAATACACAAACATATAATAGCATGTATAGTGTATGGGAAGTGGGATGGGAAAAAGTTAAAACTTCATATCATCCATATATATCACACCTTATAATTATGTAAAAGAGTCAAATTACACTACATTCACACCAATACTCGAAATTAAAAAAAATGAAACTATTCAAATACAAACCAAAGTCATTAGTTTCAATTCACATAGAAATACAACAAAACATACACCTCTACAGAAGAACACCCCTAATACTTGGTGGTGGAACCTTCTTCCAAACAACTTTAACAAGATCAATGAATAACGGAAACTGCGCAGCTGCATAGAATGCGACAGGAAAACAAATGGAAATATATAAATAGAACAAGATACCTCCCATCGTATATTTATCTGCGAGCACAAAGAAATGTCCAGCACAAAAAGAAACCAACATCGCAACGATGGATACGAAGAGGGAGCTCAAACCAAAAAGAAGCTTCATTGGCATGTTTTGATGAAACTCTTCGACTTCTTTTCGAGAAGTGAGTATAGAAAGGAACATGACAAGTGAAGTGACAGAGAAGTAAAGTCCAATTAATGAAGATATAGCGAATACTTCAAATGCAGGTTGTCCTTTTAATGCCGGTACTCCTGTTTGTTGATTGCCACCAGGTACGCTACCTGATGTCGCAAAGGAGACACCAGCAATGAGAGCAGCTACGACTGAGCATGATTCTGACGTGTCTTTCAACCATTCAACACTATCTTGTAGAAGTTCTTTGTGTTGCTCCTTAAAGATATCACTAGGGGTTTTTTCTTCATTGTTGAATTTATTATTGAAATGCTCTGGCACTAGTTCTTTTATGTACTATACAAAAATATATATATGTTAGTGCTACTTAAAAAATTTGATGTATAATACTATGATGATAAGTAATAATTAAACTATGATTCTCTTAAGCTTTTGCAATTTCCAAGTATGTTAGACACGGTTAACAATAAAAAAATAAAGAGAGATCCTACTTAATCATGATTTCACTATGACAAATTATATGAGACCTTATTTAGTCATATTTAGCCTTGGCAAATTAGAAGGTCACTATTGTAGTATGTCTTATACACTCCAAAGACGATTCATATGTATTAATAAATGTACCTTATACCACTTGATGTCCCACGTCAATTGCATGGTAGCGCCGGATATCCTCCAAGTATTTTCTCTCTCATAAGATGTGTATGCTGCCAAGTGTAACATGGTATTCTTATCTTTATTAACTCGTAGATATAGGTTTTGGAAGACTCCGTCATCTAAGTCCTTCTTCAACCGCTGAATTACATGTGGTTGTCTATTCTTTACTGCCAAAAGCAATACATTTTCATTATTAAAGTTAGTCTCACTAACCACACTTTTTGTCTTTGATTCAAGCTCTGACATAATCTCAACTATTCCATGACTTGCTGCAGTCAAATATGCTGTGGTTTTTGCTTTACTTTTCACTTTTGTTTCAGTAAGCATCTTTGCTGCAAGTAATAAACATTTCTTATCAGAAATAATTAGTACTTTATAATTAAGCATCAATTTTTTTATTTTCTTTTGTTCTTGCATTGAGGCATCGCCTAGAAATATAGAGATAATGATGATTTCATACTCTCCATTCCAGAATCAAATCCTAAGTCATCTTTTTGATTGATCACACCACCACCCAATAATGAATAAATAGGTATTTTCATCATTTCTTTCAAGAGCAGACCACCATATATGTGCTTCATCTTAATAGTAATTATTGCCTTTAAGCCTGTAAAATTAATTAAGCAAAAGAGAAATTATTGATCTAGTTGTGAAAACACACTTATATCTACAACATTTATCTCATTTGTGAATTATAAATATAAACTCAAATAAAAGCATATAAAATTAAAGTTAGAAGCATTCAATATACATACCTAGTAGTGACACGATTAGCCTCATGAATACCAACATTTTGCTCATAATTTTAGCAAGAGAATGTGGCTTCTTTTGTGCCATTTCTAAGAAGTCATATATAGGGATTTGTACTTCACTATATTCATCTTTTTCTGCAATGTTTACATGTCTTTAGTAAATAATAGTGAGCGCCATTGAATAAATGAAGCGCAAACTTTGTTATATCCATTGATTAAAATTCTCATAAAAAAGGAAGAGAAAATGAACTTAGCTTTGAACGAATAAAACAAGTGATTACAACCAACTATAATTGATCATATAGCTAACAAAAAGTTGTTATAACAGAAAATAACTGTAACAAAAATATCATAAATAATTCGTGTCAATATATTTGCCAAATAAAGATCCACAGTATTACTAGTTCAGGATTTTCAAAAAACTAAATAATAATGAAAAAATTATAATAAGCGTTAGTTGAACAGAAACATACCGTTCTTTACTTTTGCTTTAAAAATAGTCCTCCGCTTTAAAGATTTCAATACTTCTTTTGCATCATGGTTGCGTAAAGGAAGACCTTTGACACCAAAATTTTGCAAACATCATTAAACAAATTTTAATGAAATTTGACATCATAGTTCAAATAAAATAGGAAAATGTCATTTGGATTTCCAAACTATTTCGTTTACCCATTGGAATATGGTATGGTGTTTCTAAGCTCCAATCTCGATGGGTTTCAACAGTTTTTTAGTCTATATGAACCGCTGGTTATCAAGGTATATTCATGTAGTGTCATGTTAATAAAACTCAATGTTCTCCGGATATAGACCTATTAATATTGTTATAGAGTATTTTTAATATTTTTTTTTATAATCTAGATGTATTCAAAATAAAACTAAGAGTTCTCGAACCTGTTTATAAGAAAGAACGAGACTACGCACAATCTAATTGAAACTCAAGATAAATAAAAATATGAATTTTTGTTAAATTCATAAAAGTTAAAATATATCATGGGGTTTTTATACAACGTCATTGGCAAGTTAAATGGTATCACACGCCTTGCGTATGAGGAGCCTCTGTGGAATTTTTAATCATTCGTTTCCAAACCTTTAAATAGGATAGAATTTGGACAATTGAAGTACTTATAAAGAAAAAAATTTAAATAACATTTGATAATATTCATAAGTATATGTCACTTACAGTAGTACAAAATTCGTTGCCGCCATGACAGTGTATTTCTACTTATGAAAGCTGATGTCTTTGTAGCAAGAATTTCGAGAGGAGTGATGTCATCCTTATTTTTCAGAATGGTAAGAACTTTGTAGTGATGCATTATTATAATTGCCATATCTGTTGCACAAAATACTTATATTATTATGATTGACAAGATATAATGCTCAATATTATATTTTTACCAATGCGATTTAACTGATTATTTTAATTAAAAACTTAAATGTTTAAAGAGGATTTTAGACTGTAAAGACACATTTTCAATGAATGATATAGTTAAAAAATATTTACCCAAATTCATGTTTCTTTTAATAGGAAGAAGATGTATCTCCAATTTTCCCGGGAAAGAGAACACAAAAATTCTCAGCACTCTAAGTGAGCTAGCCCTACGTGCAGTTCACTACCCTAAACACCTTAGATAGTGTTGCAAACACATGCCAATCCTATTGTAATTATTTTAGCACATACATAATTCATTAATGCAACTTTATCATTCATACAATTTATTGATATAATTAACTATCAATAACTTTTTTAAACTATTTAAATAATTTATTTTCCACCTATTGTGTCACATCATAGTTTGTTTAACGGGAAAATGGATCCTCTGCCAATGTCTACATTTATCCTTGTCCTCCTTGATTTAATAGTCCAGAATTAATACACATCAAATAAATAAAGTGACATTGATTTGAAGAGAGAGAAAAAAAATGAACAATAGTAACTTAAATAAAAGTAGGATGGGCAGCAGCAGGGAGCACAGGAGAGGATTCAAATCCATTTAATGGTGAAAAAATTAAAAAACATTCTATCATTAAATAGAATCCTCTTAAATACTCTTACTACCTACCATACTCATAGTTCCTCGTCACTTCCTTATTGAAGTTTTGTTTTTCATAATGAAAAAACAATGGAAGAATTTCACTTTTTCTTTAAATATAATAGGTTCTTTTGATACTTTAAAAGAGTATTAATAGAAAATCGAATATTAAAAAATAAAAAGAATAAATGAATAAATAAGTAGATAAATAATGTAAGATAAAAAAAACTAACCATATCTTTCTGTGTCAATGGCAACATGAAGGATGCTAGTTAAATTGTTATCGATAGCAATATTGAGATCAACACGATAAAATTGTTGGAGATAAAGAAACACGGACATTTGACGGGCATTCACCGCCCAAAAAAGTGGTGTTTCCCCGTCAAAATTTTTCACTTGAATCAAATATTTCCTTTGACCTTCTTTTCCAATTATAAGTTTACACACATCTAGGAATCCTGCATATGCTGCAACATGAAGTGGAGTAGCACCTATTTCATTCATCATTTTCAAACTACTTTCATCACCAAGCTTTTCTATTGCTTCTACAAGACTTTTCACTACGTCGTCGCGTCGTCCCATGCTTACTGCCACGTGTAATGCTGTTCCTCTTCCCTTGATATCTATCTTGTGAAAATTACTGTCTTCATTGTATTTTTTAATTACTTCATCCCAATCGTCTCCCAATACTAGGTCCCAGAACTCCATAGCTACATATTTTCATATTGCAACATGTGTTAATTAATATTATCTCGATTTTATTATAAATTGTTTTGGACTTTTCACACATATTAAAAAAAATAATAGTTGTTGGATGAAAATAAGAATTTATAAAAGGTTTTTTAGAACTGTGTTTCATTAATGATATGTAAAAGATAAATTTAAATAATTGAGAAAGGTGAGAATAATAAATATTTAAAAGTATAATTAAAAAAACATTATTAATTTTTCATTTGGATTCTAAAACGATTTATATTAAAATACAATTATTTTTTTTTGCAAAATGACTTATAATAAAAAACTGAGGGAGTAGCAAAATGTGGAGAAGTTATTGAAGAGAAGTTATTGAGTGTTAATATATAAGGAAAAATTTAGACTTACATTTGTCATCTTCCATTTCTAGCTGACAGCTGATTTCCGAAACTACATATATTTATTTTGCAACATGTCTTAATTAAAAACAAAATACGGAGAATCTATCAAGTGTTAAAATATAAGGAAAAGTTTAGACTTACGCTGGTCATCTTCCTTTTCTTGCTCCGAAACTACATATATTCATTTTTCAACATGTGTTAATTAAAAACAAAATGTGGAGAATCTATTTAGTGTTAAACTGTTAATATATAAGGAAAATTTAGACTTACATTTGTCATCTTCCATTGTTATTCCACTGATTTCCATAACTACATATATTCATTTTGCAACATGTGTTAATTATTAACAAAATTTGGAGAATCTATTGTTAATATATAAGGAAACTAGAGACATACTCTGATGATGTGGAGAATTTATTGCCATTCCTCAAGATTGAAATGCAGAATGAAAGTAGGTAGTGTTGGTCCAAGGTACTAAGCAGATAGTGCAAGCTTAATTGTCTTATATTATATAAGAAAAGAAATGAATCTGATACTTTGGAAAAACCTTGAGCATACTCTCTTCCAAACACGAGTGTCACTTACTAATATTTTTATTCCTTTCTTCAACTTTGCAGCTTTTCAAGTGTGTAACAAACATATCATATGATGAGAAAAGCAAAGTGCAATATGTTTGTTGCTGAGTGAAACTCAAGCTTAAGTAAAACTTTCTTTTGTATTTGACGCAGAGAAAAGCAAACTGCAATATGTAATCGTTGGACATGCACGTCAATAATTTTAATTAAAAACATCTTACCATTGTTAACAACGGTAAGTGATAAGAAAGTCATTAACTACCAACCTGATATTTCCACTCCTAACCAATTAAAAATCATATTCCATACTTTCAAACAGCTTTTCATTAGATATAATATTTCATTAGATATAATATTAATACATTCTAAATAAATGTGTGTGTGTTCAACTTTAATTTTTATTTGTTCAATTTAATTAAAAATATTTTATTCCTTTCTTCAATTTTGCTTTTTATCGTTGCAGCTTTTGAAGTGAGTGAGACATATCACATCATGAGAAAAGCAAAGTGCAATATATTCACAAAATGTTCACTGCCGAGGAAGCAAAAGCTACTAACTTTTTCAATGGGTGTCTTTGAGTAGTTAAATATCTTAGTGGTCCTTATAAATATGACACTTTTTACTTATAGTCCTTACAAAAAATTTCATCGAATTTTGATCTTCACAAAATTTTCAGTCACGAATTTTGGTCCCTCCCGTTAGATTACTCTAACGGAGGCTTACGTGGCACACCACGTGTCACGCCACGTCAGTAACAGTCAACACTAAAGAAAAAGAGACAAATTGCGGGGGTTTTAAACCCCCTTTAAATAACTTAAAAAACAATAATTTTTTACAATTTCTATCAAAATTAAAATAAATTAGTATTCATAATTCTTTTTTATAATTATTATAAACATGGCCAATAAATCAATAAAAAATATCATTAAAAGATATAAATTATGAGTGGGCAATTATTTATCTTTTTTCAAATAGTGGGACAATTATTTAGCCAACATCAATATTAAAATAATAATAATACATTAACCATAGTTTTTTACACATTAGATTTTTAACCGTTATATAAAAATAATTGTTTTCCACAATTCAGATCCCAGAACAATATTCTTCCTGATTGGCCACTCAAGTGGCGGATTAGATTCACTACGTTCTACAACAACATAATCAATGTACATAGATACATTTTTAATTTGAAACTATAAAATTTGAAAATTCAACTGTAAGAGCACTCATTGCATTTAAAAATTTAAACTATTTAAGAACTTCTGTTTTTTGTGTTTTCGTTGCTGCCAATATTTGGATAAATTTCCATAATGAGATTGTTAAACAGATCAAAAGAGATTTGAAATTATCTGCTAAAAGAGTTACTAAGGCACTTGAAACTTGAAACTCATAGAATATCTCTGCTAAAAGACATGATGTGTGCGTGTTAAAATGTGGGGGCACTTCTCTACACACATAGTACTGAAAAGTCCCTGACTTAAGCATGGTTACTTATGTATGTCTTCTCCATCATAGGCATCCATAGATTAAAAACATATTTAACCCTTGATTTTAGCAGAATTAAGTTTAATAAAATTGATTTTAACAGAATTGAGTTTAGTAGAATTGAATTATGTTTGGATAGATTTATGTAAAAGTGAGTTGAACAATAAATTTCAGTGTAAAAATTACCCAGAATTAATTCTGGAGGTAGAAGTTACAAATTCTAACTTCAAGTAAAATCAATCTTGGAGACATAAACAATTATTCTTTTGATAAAATAAACACCTCAAAATCACACAGAATCAATTCTACACCTTTAAGTTTTTCAAAAATCAATCCAACCATACTAATATAGTATAGTACAAAACAAAAATATTATACAGTATAGACACACACAAACAATCGATATTTCTCGTATATTTTAGTAGGGAAAATCTATTGAAGCGAGCCAAGAGATACTATAAATTCATTACAAAACATCGAATGCCCTACTCATTAAATACAACCTAGAGGGTTCATTAAAAAATTAGCTCTTCTTGTTAGATTTTTTTTTTTCAAACAAACTAAAACTAGGTTAGGAGCATCAGAAGTAATAATATTTCCTAACTTAAAAAGTGATGTTAGAGGTTTCTCTCGTAGACCTAGTCTTTGTATAATGATATCATTTTTCCGCACCGTTTGTTTCACTACTAAAACAAATTATCTATTGTTACGGTTGGAAGGGTGTGATAAATGTTGAAGTGTAATTCAAATTCAACCTATAATTTTAATATTGTAGCATTGAAAAAATGTGACTAGAGCCATTGATTGACTTAGCTTAGAAATTTTAGTAGAGTCGCCACTGTGCTTTATTGTTTCCAAATGAAATGAGAAAAAGAGCGAAATAAAACCCCCAGAAGTTTTTAAAATTAAAACTAGTAAATTTATCAGAGATCTATGGTTCGGGGGTTGGTTATGCAAGGGGAAGGTATTAGCACCTCTCACATCTACGGTACTCCGTAGGAACCTCTTTAAAATATATATTTGTTATTATTGTTATTGTAAAATGCTTATGTGTTTTTGTTTAAATAGAGTGGGAGGATGAGAAAAGAAGATTTTAGAAGTGAGCTCAGTAATACATCGCATCTTATGCCTACATACTCCTTAAGTACAATAGGGAAGTTAGAGCTTTTGTAGTTCCCCTTAAAAGAAAAATAAAAAGTCAAGTGGAAAAATATTTTTGGGTGTTCAACTTTAATAATGCTCAACAGGTTCTTAAAATATAAAGTTTTAACTATACTTAACAAGTTTTAAAAGGTGTCGAGATTTAACAATAAAACGCAAGGATGATTAAAAAATTAGTGGTAAAGCTTTAACAATACAAAACAAAGGGTTGATTTAAAAAGGTTGAGCTTTAACAATACAAAACCATTTTTAAAACAAGGAGGGGTGCAAAGCTTTAACAATACTAAACACAAAGTAAAAGAGTTGGAAAAAAGACTGAGTACCTTGACAAATTTAGTCAATAACATTCTGATTCCTTTAGATTTTTAGCATCAATGAGGAATAATACATCTCAAGCAAGCATTAGCTTTAGTTATCTCAAGTGGTGTGTGAGACATGAGGTATATATCATGGATACAAACAAGGTGAGTATAAACAAAGATATCGATGCATAAACTCAAGTATAAAAAGCTATGAATATAAGAGATGACATACCTCAAGATCATACCATGTATATATAAGTATGTTGTATGATGGATGGATAAATATGTCATGCATGTGGGATTAGTAAACAATGTATATATAAGATGTCAATGAAAAACCGTATTTAAAAGTGTATAAACAAGGAGAGATATAGCAATAAGTTATATTAACATGGTATTTCTTTTTAAGATCAGAGGATCATAAGATCAAGGATCATAGATTAGGGTTAAGAGTTTTAGTTATGTGCACCTAAACCTAATCATTTAAAAGTTGATTAAAGCAAAACCCTAGGTGAATCATCTAAGGAATCATGTTAATATCTTCAAGGTAAGCTTTAACCTAGCCCAAATTTGTTGACAAATAAAACAGGTCATTGGACAAAAGTTTATTTGAAAATATCTTGAAGAAAAGGATTTTTTAAAGGTATTAAAATACCATCTTTTGAGTTAATTAAAAGTTGAGCAAAATAAAATATTTTTGGACTTTTAAAAAAATATTCACAAAGTATGCTCATAAATAGGGAGTGTGCAAAAAATCAATTAAAAATAAGTTGATTTGGTATTTTAAATAAATTCTCAAAGTTGTGAAGTAAAACAAATAAAACTAGTGGTAAAAATTATGTTTTCTCCTTGGAGAGTGTTGAACCCACGCCATCTACCTCATAGTTTAAAATAATAACCACTGGGCCAACGGGCTTAGTACGTTAGAAACATGGGTTTGGTTCAATAAATATGTCATTCATTCAAAAATGTGTAAAAACCAAAATAAATCACAAAATGGCAAATGGTGGGGATCAAACCCACAACCTAGACATGGGAGAGTCTTAAAGGCAAGCGCGTTACCACTTGGGTGGTCATACATCCAATAAATACACTAAAAGGTTTCCAATGGTTTAGCACCATCCATGAAGATAACTTTCACATCTATTTGACGTTCCGACTTCTAGAGTTTGTGTTTTCATTTCCTCTTACTTAATACTTGGTGTACAAATAAGTAAACACAAAATCAAATACCTTGGAACTTAAAGCAATTGAATAAAGATATTTAAATTTAAAACCACGTACAAAATCTTTCAAATCTTTGGTGTACAAATTGATTTATTTAATAGCTCATCATTTGGGGGGGGGGGGGTCACATTTCAAAATCATTAGCTTTGAGAAAATTTTCAAATATTGCTTTCATTAAATCAAACCTATCAATCACAAATGGTGGAGATGTATTCACGAAATGTCCTCTTGTAAAAAGCTTGTACGTTTGTGGTCATCATCTTACTCTTGAGACAATGAGTCTTTGAACAAAATTTAGGGTCTAATGCCACTTGTTGGACATGTTACTACTCACGCTAGAGGGGGAAGTGTGAATTTTATGTGGGATTAAAAATTTATTTTCAAAACAAAATCTTTTACAAAAGAACATCTTTAAAATCTTTTGTAAAACAAACAAAGTAAAAGCATTGGAAATAAGAAAATAAAATTTTTATGGAAATTAATGAATCAAAACTAAAGAGTTAAGGGATGAGAGAAAAGCACTAGAATTATAGAGGTTTGATTTAGTGAAGCGACTTACCCCTCTCCCCAATAATTCCTTCTTGAGAGTTTCTACTATGATGTAATATTTTGACAGGCTATGCCCACAAACCTCTTTATATAAGGATTGAAGTTTTTCAATGGCTAACTTCCCAACCAAACAAAGTTTTAAATACAGAGAGCTCCCCAACCATTTGAGATCTTTTTAACCGTAGACTGTGCTCAAAAACTGACTTAGAGTTTTGACTACAAAGACCACCCAAACCAAACAACAGTTTTACTTGGTTTACCTTAACAACCAAAGAACGAATTTTATTTAGTTTATCTCCAAGCCAAAACAAACTCTGGCCTAATGATTAATTATAATTATGCCCTTACACCATACTAGAATACCTCCAAGATATAATTATTTCACTCTCAAAATCACCAAAAAAAATGAGAGAGAGAGAGATGTATTTCAAATAAGTTTTCAGTGTGTGGGAAAACTGAGAAACACGCCTTTTATATACTGTTGTATCCCAACTTTTGATCACTGAGATCCCACCATATTCCAAATATTAGGATCATCATCATCATCATTATCATCATGCATACATCATTTGCTAACCAAAAATACCAAAAAAATTATTGTTTGTTGCTTGTGTTCTAAGACAGGAGACTGGTCAAGAGGAGACTGAGCAAATTAGGGTTTTAAGACCCACAAAGAAGTTCAAACATTATCCTATGTTCAAATGGTCCTTCCATCAAAATTAAATCCCAAGGATGGCCCAATTCAAGATCAACAACTTTCAAATGCATCTGGTGCCCAAATTAGGGTTTTGACCTAATTCACCTGGAGAGTTGACTTTTAATAAGGACATGGTTCCATGGCTCAAACTATGATTCAAGGGCCTACAAATCAACATTACAATCCATTGATATCAATCATTTGAAGAGGAGAGCATGATTCATGAGGAATCCACAAAATTGCAATTCATTTGGAAAAAGTCAACAATTTGGGTCAATCTTGGAATTTTGAGAAAATTGGTCAACCCTGGACTTTGGAATATCAAAATCATCAACAAAAGTCAGGAAAATTAGGAAAATTCATTTTATCAAGAAAAATCAGGAAAATTCATCAAGAATAAAAAAGTCAACAAAAGTCAAAATTAGGGTTTTTAAGTGATTTTGACTTCATTTTGGGAACTTAAAATTTCACCTACAAACTCAAAAATCTCCCAACATGAAAGTTGTAGATTTTGATCAAACAAACAACTTTGTCACTTATAGCATTTCATAAAAAAGTGATTAATTTGAGAGATATTGGATTAAAAAGTTTATGTTCAAAAGACTTAGAGAAATTTTAAGTGTTTTAACATGAATTTCTTCCAACTTTGTGACCATTTTTCACCATGATCCAAAAAGAGTTTGAGAAAACTTTTAACAAGTGGATTAAAGTATGTAGCAAGGGCTTTCCAAAGATACCATTAGCATGGAATTTTGTTACTTGAGCTATGAGATTTGATTTTGCAAAGAGAGCACCATGACACTTGAATTCAAGCCATGGAAGTGAAGAACAAGGTTTGAATTTTGATTTAAATCTGACAAATCTTTAAAGTACAGGTCCTCTAACTTGTTTAACACCCCATAATTAGATGATTTCACAAACGTTTGAGCTATGATCCAATTGTTTCAAGCATTGTCCATTGATGTTATCCATTTCAAGACTAAAGTTAACACCTCCATTTTGGAAAAGCATTGCTTTTTGCTTTGCCAATGCATTGAGCTCCCAAACTTGTTCCAATCTGATCACAAGCAACTCTAAAGCTCTGACGCAACATGTTTAAAGTGTCTAAACACTCCAAGCATGCTTTTACCTTCCATTGGAACCATGGATTTACCATTTCTTCACAAACAACCAATATGGTACAACTCTCACATGTGATCTCTGAATTCTGAGATTCCTTCACCCACAAATCCTAAATTTGGCCTAGAAATAGAGGGCATTGCTCATTGCATCACTTACACCAGAATTCTCCAAGTGACCCTTCAACTTGAAATTCTCCTTCTTTCTAACTTTGCATTTTTCAAGTCATTTTGAGTTCCATAAGTTCTGGAAGTCAACTAAGCTTTTCAACAGCTTCTAATCATCATTTAGAATTTGTACATCACCTCCACCACCTTCCAAAACACTTCCCACCAAAAATCACCTTCAAACCTCCATTAAAGAGCCATTTGAAGCCTTAACCTTCCAAATCTCAAACCATACACACGTTGGCCAATCTATTACTTCAGATAGCTTCTATACATCAAATAGAAGCTGTCCAAACACTCACTCAAGACATGTAACCTCTTGAGAACCAATTTCCCTTTTTACATACCTCACTTGCACTTGAAGTTATGTTAAGCTACATATCCCATTTCAATCCAAACCAATCATCCAAATACCGCACATATAACTCATAGAAGCCATTCAAATCATAAAATAGCATCTGTAACTACATAATCATCATTCACCATTGTTGTTTTCTTGAGTTTTAGGTATTATCGGGTTCGAGGTTCCAGGCCCTTTCAATCCATCCTAAGCATTCAATTAGCATCATTGGAAGTTAGTGAAGCTATCCAGGTCACCAACATACTTCTGTAACATCTCCAAGGCCCAATTCGATCACTTGCTCCAAGGTATATTTCTGGAACATGCATTCATTCATTTAGGTATTCATTTAAATAAATCTTGATACCAATTGACTCAGGATCATGTAGGGATTAATAACCTTGAGGTTTTAGGGCTTGATTGATTGTGTTGAGAATTTATTTTTGAAAACAAATTTCAGGGTTCTTGACTGATTTCCAGGAATTCGTGTGTTTTAATTTGAATTAGTTTTTGAAAGTTACATGGTTAGATTCGTGGTGATCAGCTGAGCATGTTACAATTTTGTTTTGATAATATTTGGTTGAGATTTGAAGAAGTTTGATTTTGAAACCATGGTTGTTGTTGTTGCTGAATCCAAGAAGATGAAGTTGCATCTTCATTTTTCAAATTTCAATTTATTATATATTTAATGGTGGTTGTTTTAGTAATGACTACTCCGTTACCGCTGAATTGGTTAAGTGTGTGTGCAATGCGTGACCCTTAGGTCTGGGGTTCGAATCCTCCTCGCCCCAGACCTTTTGTTTCTTTTAATTTTTTTTAGGTTTTTCCAACTTGTTTTACCACTTAATGATCTAGTTGGGCCCAATGACAAACACACGCGCCTGGCCCAGTGGCTAATGTTTTGTGTTGCAAGTGTGACGTCATGGGTTCTACACCCACCAAGACCAAAACCTAATTTTTAACCCTTGTTTATTTCATTTTTATTTAAACTTCGAAAAATCATTAAAAATAGGAAAATTAATATACTAAACTTGATTTTTTTTGTGTTGTTTATTTATGTTGTCTATTTTTATATTATGATTAAAAAATCCAAAAAATATTATTTATTTTTCCATTTAAAAAATTAATCAAAAACAAGTCTTTTTATGTGTTTAAAGATACAAAAAAAATCATTTTACTTTTGTTATCTTCTCTAAATAAATTGTTACTCCCTCCGTTCCTTTTTAAGTGTCGTTTTAGAAGAATTTTTTTGTTCCTATTTAAGTGTCGTTTTATAATTTAATGTTATAATTTGTCAATTCTACCCTTATTTTCTCAATAACTCCACCTCACATTTTTCAATTAGTTATTAGGAAAAGAGAGTGTATGAATGAATTTATTTGGAAAGAGCAAAATAAATAAGGGTATGATAGGAAAAATAACTCTAACAATCCACTATCTTGGTTGACGAGCTTTTTGCTAAAATGACACTTTAAAAGGAACAGAGGGAGTAATATTTTTATGAGAATATTTCTAGGGTTAGATTAATGTTCCCTTGATTATATCATGTACCCTTAGACCTATTCTCTTTTAGAATTTAGTATTTTAATCATTAAATATCAATTAGGTGTAGGTGTGATTTCAAAACCTTAAGTTTCAAAACCCTAATTCAAAAAAATTCTTGATTTATGCTTATCCATGTTAAATGTGATTTGTTTATCTTGATCATTATCTTTTGTCCATGTATATATACTTGTTGACTTTTCATCCTTGTACTTTTGTACTTGTTATCCATTGTATATACTTTGTTTACTAACCCACACGCATGAGATTCATAACCATCATCTATCATATTCATTCATACATGAATTAATCCAAAGGTATTAAACATCCTTGTCCATTATCATTTGAGTTTATGTTTATGATTGTCATACTCACTTTTTTGTCTTTTGTGACACATGTTATCACACACACACTTGAGGTATCCATTGATTGATTACTTAAAGTTGTTGTTGAAAAATCCAAAGGAATGGGAATGGTATTGACTAAAATTGTCAAGGTACTCAAACTCTTTTCCAAATCTCTTTTACTTTGTGCTTAGTTTTGTTAAAGCTTTGCGCTAGTTTTTTAAAATGGTTTTGTATTGTTAAAGCTCAACCTTTTTAAACACAACCCTTGGTTTTGTATTGTTAAAGCTCAACCAATCCCTTCTTTAAAACCTTGGCACTAAGAGGGGAATTATTCCCGGTGAAACTACTCTTAGTCCATTGACCTTGTATTGTTAAAGCTTGGTCCGTTTTTATTAAACTTGTTAAGTGTTGTTAAAACCTAACATTTTAAAAACTCGTTGAGTACTTGTTAGCTGGAGATTTCGATTGAAGAAAAAGTTCTTTGAAGAATTAGAGTTCGAGGAAGAATGGCTTTTTATGGCCATTGCCGAGAATAAATGGCTCCTGATGGCCATGTTCGAGGATGTTGTTTAAGTTGAAGTAAAGATGAGGAAAATCGAAACTGATTCGAAATGAATTGTCTTTGGGACTTAAGCGTTTTTCTCGAAATATAAAGAGTACTGAAGCTTGGCGTATTTCGTGGCATTCTCGTTTTAGATCACGTTGCCACATATCGAATGAGAATGCAGGCGGGAGGATTTGAATTTCGAAACATTTTGTGTAACCGAACAAGGACAGATGGCGCCCCAGGGATTCGAAGCGTATGCATGTGAGCAACGTGGCATTTCGTTAGTGTAGGACCGTTAGGGTCGAAATTAGTATAAATAAGGGTCTTAACATCAGGATCCAAGGTGTTCATTTTGTACATATCACTTACAAATCACTTACAAATCACTCAAGTATCAAGTGTTAAGAGAACGAGTTCACTGAGAAATGTACGCATGACACCAACACCATTTTAAATACAGTTGTATTCATCTTTATGCAAGTATCTTTTCAGTATTTATGTCTTTCGTTATATTTTATCCATTTACATTCTTGCACTTTTATCTTTCGTTCAAGTTTACTTCGAAGCACTTTACATTCTGCAATTTACGTTCCTGCACTTTAAGTTTCTTGCAATTTATATTTACTTTGCCTTTCGCAAAAGTTTTATTTACGTGTATAACAAGGTGTTTCTCAGTCTTTACATTTCATTTGTTTATTTCTTAAACATTTTTCGAAGCCAAACAACCAACAAATATGAACCAAATTATCATTAAAGACAACTTTTTGACTATGTCCTAGGATCAATCTAGTCGATCCTGCGAGTAACCAAAGTATATTTTATAGTTCTGAGGACTAGAGGTTGTTTACCGAAAATCACCGTAAACAAATTGGAAGACCCGGTGGGACCGTGTCAAACAGATTGTCATTAATTTGTTGTTTTATTTTGTCTAGAATATATCAAGACCTTGTATGAACCTTAGGAACGGTAAATTAACCAACAGTGCGCCACCGATTCCTAAACGAATGTACAACAAGAAAATGGTCAATTCGACCAGTGGAAGGGGAGATCAAGATCCCCCACAAGGGTCAGGAACAGTAGCAGCAAGTACTACAAATGTTTCGACTTCTATGTCACAAGAGCAGGAAATACCCGTTTCGGGAGGATCTGCGGCTATAGTTAGTTCCCAAGCCATGTCCGAAAGCACATCCGGGCCAACAGGAACGGTCCCAATTTCCAGCTTGACCACCATGCCTCATGTGACAGGCACAAACGAGATACCCCATTTCTCGATAAGTGAGGTACATACCCCAAGTCCATCCTCGTCTGCATTCGATGGTTGGAGGCCTGGAAATCCTTATGGAATGCCGCATTCATATATGACAGGATTACAAGGGGCAGGACCTATGTATACTGCGCCTAATGCCACGACATTTTCACCTAATATGGGTTCGATAGGCCGAAGCGCACAAAATACAGGCCCATCGAGCCAAATGCCTCTCTTAACTACCAATAGTCAAGCAGCATTTAGGCAGGAAATGGACGCAAGTAACCACGATATGCTAGGTGTTCTTGCTAAAGAAATAGGGTCACTCTTTACCACATTAGTAGCAAACATGACCAGGACTAACCAGGACAATGTAGAAACCTTCCAAAAAATATCATCACAAATAAGTCGAATGGCAGATTTTATGGGAGTCCCACAAACTAGGCGAAGAAATAACCAACTTCCTTATCGAGAGGGCGACCCGGTCTTGGAGCGTGTTCAAGAGGTGGTTCCTCTGTTAGACGATAGGATTGGTCTAGAGGGGGGTGAATAGACCACCTTTTTCGACCTAATAAAATTTTAGCTATTTGAAACGTGACTTCCCTGAATCACTTAATCGTCTAAGATGATTATGTTATCGGGGACCGGATATGTGCGATAAACCTAACGGATGAGAATGACAAGTGATGAATTACGTTTTAACGAATATCTCGATTGTCTCAATTACACACTATATGGTATATTACTCACAATGAATGTTTTCACTAAAATATGAACAAAAATTTGATTGAGTAATTTTATCGAACACTTGGTGATCGATATTTTACCTAACCTTAGTTTTTGTTCAATAATGGAAATAAACGAAAACAAGTGAAAATGCGATAAAGTAAAAGCGATAAGGAACACGATATTTGTTTAGGCAGTTCCTCTATCATCCTCGCAGGAGTACGTCTGCCCCTAATTTCGAATGAAATTAGGAAAGTTTTATTTAATTTCAAAATGTTTAACAAGGAAAAAAGTACCAATCACCAACTACAACAATGCAGTAAAACTGAAATACACTTCGATCCTTCCCTTGATTCGAGTCGAATCAAGTCGATGTCTAAGAGCTTCACGATCAAGACCCCGATCGTTCCTTTCTCAATCCTCTGGTTGTAGCATGTTTGTTGAGTAGATCTTCAATCTCTCAAACCCTTATGCACGGCTGAATTGATTACCAAAGCAAATCGATCGTCAAAAACCTTCGAACCAAAATCTTTGATGAGGAAGGAAAAACCCTATGGTTTTATACAAGAAACACCCTCAACACTCTTCACTCGAACAAGATGAATGTCTACCGTCGAATCTCGAACAAGACAAACTCCACCGTCGAACCTTATCAACACACGTTCCTTACTTTGACCGAGAAAGATGATTATGTGTGATTCTCGATCAATAAGCGAAAGGTTGAAGATGAGAAGAAGCTGAGTCCATATTTCACGTTTCTTGTTATTTTTGCTATAGAATGATCACTTGAGTATTTATACCACACTTAATGCATAACCAATTTGAACACAGCAGAAAAACCAATTTAATAAGCGACAGGTCGACCTGCTCTTTGCATAGGTCGACTTATTGAGTTTGTTGCACCTGAAAGGAGGAATGTAAGACACTTGCGTCGACCTGAAGGGTCGGCGTGCGCATTCCCGTGATTTCCCAAAGTCCTGTGCGTCGACCTACTCTATCCATGTGTCGATGCATTTTCCTTTTTCACCTGAGGTTTCAAAAGCTGAATGAGTCGACCTGAAGAGTCAGCATGCGCATACCCGAGATAAGTTCAAAGTTCCATGCGTCGACCTATGCATGTAATGCGTCGACGCATTCACTCCTTACTTGGAATCTTTCAGAATCAGCTTGCAATAGGTCGACCTATTAATGTCTTGTGGTCAAAGATACTTGTCTTAGTTGCATTTGCTCGGTTTCTCAGATTCCATTTGGGTTGTAGTTGATTCACAGTGTTTTGACATCATGAAAACTACACCTTGCCCTCACATACTCCCCCTTTTTGATGATGGCAAAAATTGTGAATCTTTGTATCGATGCATTACTTAACCGAGGTTCTTGCTCCCCCTTTCTGTATGCTCCCCCTATCTTGGTGCATGTGTTTTCCATTGCTTGCTGATTCACTCAGTTTTCTCCCCCTTTGACAACATCAAAAAGAGACAATAGGAGACAGATAGTATTATACATATATGGTGGAATAACATAGTTCAATTTTGATCATTTCTAAGCCCTTTTGCAATCATAATCATAAAGCATTCATTCACATAAACTAATGCTTAATGATAAAATAAACGGCAAAAAAAACATAAATAGCTAAACGAGAATAGGCACATAGCTCAATTCAAATCCTTACACAAACACAAAGTACGGTAGAATTATGTCTAGAAAAAAAATAAGTCACAAAATACACATATTTCAACTTTACCATAGTGATACATTACCATGAAGTAAGTTTTAGGGTTGAAACGATATTACCTTTACACAAGGGAGATGAGAAATAAGCCCTCACATATCTTTTGATGAACACTTCAAACATTGTGAGAGCATAAATAATGATAATAAATAAAGCATATGCAACTACTCACAGTTGCAACCTATCCAATATATCAAGGACACCGAGTTCCCTACGGATGTGAAAGAAGGGCTCGGTAGCTAGTGGTTTTGTAAAGATGTCGGCAAGTTGATTTTTGCTATCAACATGCTCAAACACTACATCACCCTTCTCAAGATGATCCCTAAGGAAATGATGGCGTATTTCTATGTGTTTAGTGCGAGAGTGCAAGACCGGATTTTTGGTTAGATTGATAGCACTTGTGTTATCACAAAAAGATAGGAATATGATCAAGCTTGACATTGAAGTCAAGTAATTGTTGCTTGAGCCAAAGTATTTGAGCACAACAATTACCAGCCGCCACATATTCCGCCTCAGCGGTTGACAAAGCAACAGACACTTGTTTCTTGCTATGCCAACCAACCAAGGAATTTGAAAAGAAATGACATGTTCCACTAGTGCTTTTCCTATCCAATTTGCACCCGGCAAAGTCGGAATCGGAATATCCAACCAAAGAACAATCACTACCTTTGGAGAACCTTAAGCCATGCTTAGTTGTACCTACAAGATTCCTAAGTATGCACTTAACGGCTTTTAAGTGAGACTCCTTGGGACATGATTGATATCTTGCACACATGCATACACTAAACATAATATCGGGACGGGAAGCGGTAAGGTAAAGTAGGGAACCGATCATACCTCTATACCTTTTTACATTAACCGGCTTACCATGTTCATCCCGATCAAGATTTACTGCGGTAGGCATAGGAGTGTCAATGGCCTTGGACTTTTCCATATCAAACCGTTTGATGAGTTCTTGACAATACTTGGTTTGACTCACAAATGTTCCTTCTTTTAGTTGTTTTATTTGAAGTCCAAGGAAGTAGTTTAGTTCACCCATCATGCTCATTTCAATTTCTCCCTGCATAAGCTTAGAAAACTCCTTTACAAGAGTCATGTTAGTAGAACCAAAGATAATATCATCCACGTACACTTGAACTAATATTGAATGCTTATCATGTCTCTTAATGAATAGGGTAGTATCAACTTTCCCTCTTGTTTTAAACCATACAAGGCACGCTTAAGTTTATAAACATAATCAGGATAATCAACGTTTTCAAATCCGGGAGGTTGAGATACATAAACCTCTTCATTAATAAACCCATTTAGAAAAGCACTCTTAACATCCATTTGATAAAGCTTAAAGTTTTGTGAACATGCAAATGCAATTAACAAGCGAATTGCCTCAAGTCAGGCGACTGGAGCATAGGTCTCCTCATAGTCGATCCCTTCCTCTTGACTATACCCTTGAGCAACAAGACGGGCCTTGTTGCGAGTGATGATACCGTTTTCGTCTAATTTGTTCCTAAACACCCATTTAGTGCTCATTACTCGATGGTCTCGCGGAGGAGGGACAAGGTCCCAAACCTCATTTCTCTTAAATTGGTTTAGCTCTTCTTGCATAGCTAAATACCAATGCTCATCGACTAATGCATCTTTTGAGTTTTTAGGTTCAATTTGAGAGACGAAAGAATAATAAAAACAAAAGTTACTTATCCTTGACCGTGTTGTCACCCCTTTTGATATGTCTCCTAGAATGTTCTCCATAGGATGGTCCTTAGAAGATTTCCATGCAAGAGGAAGATCACTCTTCTCGCTTGGTTGATCTTCTTCTTTCTCTTTAGGTGTTTGATCCACTTCCTCTTCTTTATTCTCGGGTAAGAGGGATTCTTTATCTTTCTCAAGCTTGGCATCCGGATCATTAAGTAAACTCTCAGTTGAGACACCTGCACCATTAAGAACACTACCACTTCCGACAACTTTCGGACAAGACTCATCAAAAGAGACATGTACGGACTCTTCAACAATATGTAACCTTTTGTTGTATACTCTATAGGCTTTACTAGATTGAGCATATCCTAGAAAGATACCCTCATCCGCTTTTGCATCAAACTTGCCAAGACTTTCTTTTCCATTGTTTAGAACAAAGCATTTACATCCAAATACATGAAGGTGAGAAACGTTCGGTTTTCTCCCTTTTAAGAGTTCATACGGTGTTTTGTTTAGAATAGGACTTATTAGGATCCTATTCAGAACATAACAAGCCGTATTGATGGCATCGGCCCAAAAATATTTTGGAAGCCCATGCTCATTAATCATAGTTCTCCCAATTTCTTCCAACACACGATTTTTACGTTCCACAACTCCATTTTGTTGGGGAGTTCGTGGTGCGGAGAAATTATGATTAATGCCATGATTGCCACAAAACTCTTCAAAGATATGGTTTTCAAACTCACCTCCATGATCACTTCGGATGGATACTATGTTAGTGTTTAATTTATTTTGAATTAACTTGGCAAATTTCTCAAATGCGGAGAAGGTGTCACTTTTATTTGCTAAGAAAATCGTCCAACAATATCTAGAAAAGTCATCAACTATGACATATCCATAAAGGTTTCCGCCTAGACTTTTTATTCTAGATGGTCCAAAGAGGTCTATATGGAGAAGTTCAAGAGGTCTTGTAGTTGAAACAATGTTTTTAGATTTAAAAGAGATCCTCGTTTGCTTCCCCATTTGGCACGCATCACATAAGTGATCTTTGGAAAACTTTATTTTAGGTAGGCCGGACACTAAGTCTTTTGAGACGATTTTATTAAGCAAATCAAAGTTAACGTGCGCCAAACGTCTATGCCAAAGCCATGAGTCTTCACTCATAGTTGCTAGACATTTTGCATCAATCGAGGATACATCATTTAAATCAAGCATGTATACATTATTTACCCTCAGGCCTTTGAACACATCATCTTTCTTGTCATCATTACGAATTATGCAACTTTCTTTAGAAAATGATACTGAGTATCCTTTGTCGCATAATTGACTGATGCTAATAAGATTGTGTTTAAGGCCCTCAACTAAAAGGACGTCAGAGATAGTAGTAGAAGAGGGATTACCTACACTACCTTTACCGAGTATTGCTCCCTTGTTGTTATCACCATAGGTCACAAATCCTTTCTTCTTAGCCACAAAGTCATAGAATAAAGATAAGTCACCCGTCATATGTCTTGAGCATCCGCTATCTAGAAACCATCTTCTTTCGGATGGCTCAAGACATTCCACCTACAAATTTAAACAAGGGAAATAGGTACCCAATTTTCATTGGGTCCTTGTGTGTGAGTGAAACAAAGGTTGCTCTTGGGAGTCCATTTGAAAATGCCTTTGGGAACTAAGAACCTCCTAAAGCGACATTTTTTAATGGTATGTCCCCTTTTGCAACAATATAGACATCTTGAGTTTGAGTAGTCATCACATTTACTAGATTGATCTTTTATCACATAGGTGTATCGTTGATACGGATTTATCATACTGTTTTTGAAGTGTGATCGATCAATAGCATATGTGATTTTCGGTTGTGAGGCCTTGTCTAATTTGGCTTTAATAGTTCTAACTTCTTTTTGCCAAATGTGACAAGTTTCACATCCTCCCCACTTAAACCAAGGACCTTTGTCAACAACGCTTGTGTCTTTGATACTTTTGATCATAGATTCCTTGAGAGTTTCTAATTCCTTTTCAGAATCGGAAACTTTCTTCTCAAGGTATTTAAAAATTCTTTTATTTGAAGCTAAGCGTTGAAATGCTTCTTTAGCTTCATGATGCAAAGTATCAAAGGCATGCTTTAATTCAAAATAAGACATAGCATCAACATTATTATATTTATCATGACTTACAATCTTTTTCTTCTTTTGATGTGCCATGAGACATAGGTTGACGGTTTCCTCTTCATCGCTTGAGCTTTCTTTGCTAGATGAGTCACTATCACTTTCCCAAGCGATGTAGGCTCTTCTTCCTTTTGATTGCTTCTTTTGAGGTTTACTTTTGGTGTTATCTTTCTTTAGTGAAGGGCAATCCGGTTTGTAATGACCGGGTTTTCCACAGTTGTAACAAGATCCTCTAGGTTTAGTCTTCTTGTACTCATCTTGCTTGTTAGACTTTGATTGACGTCTATAATCAACTAGATTGTTGTCCGAGTGGTTAATTTCATTCTTTCGAAGATACTTGTTGTACCTTCCTACGAATAATCCCATATCTTCATCCGGACTTTCATCTTCATCACTAGACTCACTATCACATGTATCTTTGGTGGATGACTTAGAACTTGAAGCCTTTAAAGCGATCGACTTCTTTTCCGTGTCCTTTGACTTTTCTTTCTTTTCTTTCTTTTCGTGCTTGTTTAGGTTCATGAGGTCTTGCTCATGTTCTTCAAGCTTTTCGAATAAGGCTGTGAGATCCAATGTAGTGAGATCATTGGCTTCTTTGATTGCCGTGACCTTCGGTCGCCATTCCCTACTAAGACATCTCAAAACTTTGTTAGTAGCTACGGCATTGGGAGTAGTATGTCCCAATGTGTGTAATCGATTTATAATGTGAGAAAATCTCTTCTGCATATCCGCAATGGTTTCACCATGCTTCATATGAAAGAGATCAAACTCTTGCGTTAAGGTATTGATTCTAGCTAGCTTAACATCATTAGTTCCTTCATGGGCGACTTGTAATGCATCCCACATTGCCTTAGCCGATTGGCAATGCGACACACGAATGTACTCATCGACCCCTAATGAAGCTATAATAATGTTTCTATCTTTCCAATCATACCCGTAATTCTTTTCACCTTTTTCATCCCATTGTGCTTGAGGTTTAGGTCTTGTGATGCCAGCATCGTTAGTTATGGTGATAGCCATAGGACCATTGACGATGACATCCCAAATTTTTCTATCAACGGAGTTGATATGAATGCACATACAGTCTTTCCAATAACTATAGTTTTCTCCAGTGAAAACAGGCACTTTAGTATACGCCCCTTTTTGACCGTTCTCCATTTTCTAAAAAGTTATATCAAGCACTAGAATGAACCGGAGCTCGTGATACCACTTGTTAGACGATAGGATTGGTCTAGAGAGGAGTGAATAGACCACCTTTTTCGACCTAAGAAAATTTTAGCTATTTGAAACGTGACTTCCCTGAATCACTTAATCGTCTAAGATGATTATGTTATCGGGGACCGGATATGTGCGATAAACCTAACGGATGAGAATGACAAGTGATGAATTACGTTTTAACGAATATCTCAATTGTCTCAATTACACACTATATGGTATATTACTCACAATGAACGTTTTCACTAAAATATGAACAAAAATTTGATTCAGTAATTTTATCGAACACTTGGTGATCGATATTTTACCTAACCTTAGTTTTTGTTCAATAATGGAAATAAACAAAAACAAGTGAAAATGCGATAAAGTAAAAGCGATAAGGAACACGATATTTGTTTAGGCAGTTCCTCTATCGTCCTCGCAGGAGTACGTCTGCCCCTAATTTCAAATGAAATTTGGAAAGTTTTATTTAATTGTAAAATGTTTAACAAGGAAAGAAAGTACCAATCACCAACTACAACAATGCAGTAAAATTGAAATACACTTCGATCCTTCCCTTGATTCGAGTTGAATCAAGTCGATGTCTAAGATCTTCACGATCAAGACCCCGATCGTTCCTTTCTCAATCCTCCGGTTGTAGCATGTTTGTTGAGTAGATCTTCAATCTCTCAAACCCTTATGCACGGCTGAATTGATTACCAAAGCAAATTGATCGTCAAAAACCTTCGAACCAAAATCTTTGATGAGGAAGGAAAAACCCTAATGTTTTATACAAGAAACACCCTCAACACTCTTCACTCGAACAAGATGAATGTCTACCGTCGAACCTCGAACAAGACAAACTCTACGGTCGAACCTTATCAACACACGTTCCTTACTTCAATCGAGAAAGATGATTATGTGTGATTCTCGATCAATAAGCGAAAGGTTGAAGATGAGAAGAAGCTGAGTCTATATTTCACGTTTCTTGTTATTTTTGCTATAGAATGATCACTTGAGTATTTATACCACACTTAATGCATAACCAATTTGAACACAGCAGAAAAACCAATTTAATAAGCGACAGGTCGACCTGCTCTTTGCATAGGTCGACCTATTGAGTTTGTTGCACCTGAAAGGAGGAATGTGAGACACTTGCGCCGACCTGAAGGGTCGGCGTGCGCATTCCCGTGATTTCCCAAAGTCCTGTGCGTCGACCTAATCCATCCATGCGTTGATGCATTTTCCTTTTTCACCTGAGGTTTCAAAAGCTGAATGAGTCGACCTGAAGGGTCAGCATGCGCATACCCGAGATAAGTTCAAAGTTCCATGCGTCGACCTATGCATGTAATGCGTCGACGCATTCACTCCTTACTTGGAATCTTTCAGAATCAGCTTGCAATAGGTCGACCTATTGCATCCATGAGTCGACCTATTAATGTCTTGTGGTCAAAGATACTTGTCTTAGTTGCATTTGCTCGGTTTCTCAGATTCCATTTGGGTTGTAGTTGATTCACAATGTTTTGACGTCATGAAAACTACACCTTGCCCTCACATCCTCCGCCTAGGCCAACACCCGTTGATGTAGTTCCTCCACCTAGGCCACCACCTGTTGAAAGAAACCAAGTGATAGATCTAGAGAATCCGAATCGAAGGACCAACTTTGGCCAATAAGAGACTATCGAAGAAAGACCCGGATTAATGGTAGTTGGTAGGAACGAACATCCAGACGAAGTAGACCATAGGGTTAGGAGAGAAAATATGGCAACAGAAAATACCCTAACTGCCATGATAGAAAGAATTATGGCCAATAATGGCCTTAATACTGGACTTTGACGTCCAAACTACACATCCCCCGTAGCATAATATATTATGCAAACGGAATTACCAAGAGGTACCAAGGTGCCTAAATTTACAAAGTTTTCTGGGGACACTAGTGAATCGACTGTAGAACACATAGCCCGATATTTGACAGAGGCCGGTGATTTAGCAGGCAACGAGGATTTGAGAATTAAATATTTCCCTAGTTCGCTAACAAAAAATGCTTTTACTTGGTTTACTACCTTACCCCCAAATTTCATAGATGCATGGGCACCCTTGGAGAGATTGTTCCATGAACAATTCTATATGGGCCAAACCAAGATAAGTTTGAAAGAGTTAGCTACCATCAAGAGGAAATTCACGGAAACCATAGATGATTATTTAAACAAGTTCCGTTTGTTAAAGTCAAGATGCTTCACAGTTGTCCCAGAACATGAATTAGTCGAAATGGCTGCAGGCGGCCTAGACTATTCAATTAGGAAAAAACTGGATACCCAATACCTAAGGGATATGGCCCAATTGGAAGACAGGGTTCGACAAGTCGAATGACTAAAAGCGGAATGGCCAAAGTGAATAAAAGTTACAAGAAGGAGAGGGTAGCGTATATTGAGGCTGAAGACGCTGAAGGCGAAGCCTTCAAAGATTCATACAGCATCGAAGAGGTCGAAATATACCTAGCCGAATTAAAAGAAGCACCACCTTAATCTTGCAAATTGCTCACTCCTTTAAATGGAAAAAATCCAGTCGAGAATGATAAAAGCGATAAATTTCCAAAGAAAACCTACACTTTTGACGTCACTAAATGTGACGAAATATTTGATTTGCTAGTAAAAGATGGCCAGATGATAGTGCCTCCTAATTCCAAAGTTCCTCCATTGGAACAACGGAGGAAACGAGGCTTTTGTAAATATCATGGGTTTTTAGGCCATAAAACCTCACAATGCTTTCTTTTCAGGGATCTAATTCAGAATGCTATCAAGGAAGGACGTTTGAAATTCGCGGATAAGGCAAAAAATCACATGAAGGTTGACGCAGACCCCCTGAATGTTACTGACACTAGCTATGCTGAACCAGTTGATGTCAACATGGTAGATGTGTCTGAAACTGATATTGCTGAATGGGAGGTAATTTCATCTGGAAAGCAGGCTACTGGGAGCCTAAATGACAATGCAGCCTTCAATACTGATGTTGAAGAATCTGTCGAGACCGAAATCACTAAAAATTTGAAGGAGAACACTAGCGAGGCCGCTGAAGACCTCAGGGTGAAACTCCAACAGATAAAGATCTCTGAAGCTTCCCCAGCAGGTGTCAACATGGTGAATGTTAGACAGCCTTTATCTGAGGTAGAGGAGCTAGAGAAATGTTTGTTGAGGGAAAGAGGAAACTATGGAAATACACAAAAAGCTGAAAGTTTGAAAGACTATCTCTGGAAGTGTCATGGGAAAAATGTTGGACGGATGCTAATGTGTCCAAGATGCTTGATCATGCTGAATCGAAGGGTCCAAGCTAACTATGAAAGGTGTAACACCCGTATAATTTTAATATTAATTTAATTGGAATATTGAATGAATAATTAGAATTATAAAGATTTTGTAGAAATAATAGAAAATAATGGTTTATGGCATTTGGGCCATGTGAGGAAATAGTAAAAGAAGGAGGGGTGATTTTGTAATCCTTTTACTAATTTTATTATTATTTTCATAAAACAATTGGAATTGGGAAAAAAAGAAGGAACGTGCAAGAATAGAAATTGGGAACGAGGAACATGAAGGAGAACTGTAGAGGGAGAGACCAAGAACCAAGAACTCTATTTTGAGATAAGGGGAGACTCTCCATTTAACCTTTATTATCGTATTATAGGTGATAGTATGGATTGGGAGTATTGTTGTATCCATTGATTCTATATCCTAGATCTTGTTTGTGTTCATCATTTAGACTGGATCTATAGCTGTTAAAATCCCTAATAACTGAGTAGACTTAGGGTATGATGAATGAAATTGATTGTAGAATTGTAAACTGAGATTGTTGGATGAATTTTTATGCTGTTAGAATGTGAATTTTCTAGTTTATAGACCTAAATCGCAGACTGTGCAGGTGAAATCGCGAGGAAGACGAATGGATAAGTTGCAGAATTGAGAACTTCTGCCCGTTCACGTATGATACGCGTATGGAGGGGGTGATACGCGTATGATACGCTCCCTATGTGTGCAGCTGGTTGTACCTTCTGCTCATACGCGTATGGTACGCGTATGGTACCTGTTTGATACGCGTATGCCTGACTGGTACGCGTATGTGCATGTTTTGTGTGGAAATGATGTACTGTCCGTACGCGTACGATACGCGTATGGTGTGTGTGTGATGTGAAATTTTATCTCTGCTGGTACGCGTATGGCCAGCGTGACTTGCAGATTTTTCTGTTTTGTGATGTTTGAAAGTGTGATGACGTGTGACTTTAAATTGATGAATCTGTATGAAATATTGTTGTCTGATTTATTGAATGATGCAATTATATGTATATGAACATACTTGTTAATGATGATGATGAATGAGTATAAGATGATGCTGCTCATAGTATGATGATGACAATGGTGATAGTATGTTATATATATGTTTGCATGCATTCATAATCATTTGATGAGGGTTGTATCCTAATGATGAGAGGATACAGTGAAGGGCAAGATTCCCATTGTGTGGAATCTGTGCTGGCAGGGCCGTATCTGGATGATGATAGATCAGTCGGTGGATTTTTCCACTGGTGATGTTTGGTACCACATGCATAGTGTCAGTTTCATACATATGCATAAATTTTCTTATAACATGATTATATATGTTATGTGATGACTTGTTTGTTTATCTGTGAATGTGTGATGATGGTTTGTCTGAATATGAAACAAATGGGTGAATGATATAACTATGATATGTTATTATTTATGATGCAATAACATTGGTTAACTATGATGAGACTCACCCTTACTTGTTGTCATTTTCAGATTGAGGATAGCGGCGCGACTTGGTGAGGATTAGCTCATAAGTCGATATTTAGTTTTGTGTCGGTGTCATGCTTTGGTAGATGTAACACTGGGAACGCGTTGTTTGGAGTTTTAATTATAACTCTATTTGGTTATGTTGTTTGAAGTCTGATACATTAATGATGAATGTTGACTTGACAATTTAATTCCGCTGTGTAAACATGATTTTTATTTATTGAGTTATAATTTCTAGAGGTCTCAGTGAATGCATGACATGCGCCGAACGTGTCTATTCTTTGTTTTATGAATTGTGACACCTCTTGCATGTTTACTCTGATTAATACTCCCTCTGTCCCATATTATAAGAGAAAACCACTTTTTAGATCCATTGAATAATTAATGTATCTGGTCTATATATAGACCAGATACATTAATTATTCAATGAATCTAAAAAGTGATTTTCTCTTATAATTTGGGACGGAGGGAGTATTTGTTTAAATGTCGCGGGTTATTAGAGGAGTGTTGCAAAAGGGCCCAACGAGAAAGGATTGAACAGCCCTGGAGAGGAGAAAACCTATTGCTGAAGGTTTATCCAAGGCCAGAAGAAAGCTTGGTGGGTTTCCTAGTTGATGTCACAAGGAAAAGACAGAGATTGTTATGTGTCCCAGATGTGGGGCAGTCTATGATAACCTTATGGCACAATCATTTGAAAGAACGTTATTCACTATTGATAGGGAGTCTCAAGGACTCCGTCCCAACATGTATGTGTTCGACAATCGAACATCATCAAAAAGGCCTGATAGTCCTCATCCTAAAGCTCGAAGAGTGACATTCAAGCTTCCTGCAGACATACCCATGGATAGATGGACACAAGCTAGTGCAAGATACAACAAATGGCGAAGCTGGGACCAAGGGGGAAGAACTGCAATGGCTTATAGAAAGCAATTACATACCTCAAATCGAGAGATGTACAGGCTGGAGAATTACAAAGGTAAGAACCCTATGTCCAGATCCCAATGGAGAAGACACCAGAGAATGAAGAAAGCCCAGAAGGAATACCAGGCAAAGGAGGTTGGAGAGTCTAGCAGCACCAAAATCCCAATGCAGGGGGCACGACCAAGCAAACCTCCGTTAGAACGCAAGCTATTCAGTTCTGAAAATGAGAAAGAAAAGGAAAAGATGCACTCCAGTCCTTGGAAAGAGGACGATAGAATGACAAATGACTTCGACTTAGACGGAGTGTCATCTATAAACTTCAATTGCAATGTTGTATCAGTGCTCCCTCACGAGTTTAACCAAGAAACAGAAGCTGAGGATTGCGAGGAAGCTGATGCAGAAGAGATGGCGAGACACGGACCTATGTGTTATTATGTGCTAAATAACGGGGCTGTCGAAGAACAGAATGCCTTCTTTGAGAGGCCTGACCAAGGCATGAGAAACCATTTGAAACCACTTTACATAAGGGCCAAGATTGAAAATGTTGGGATTAATAAAGTCCTAGTGGATGGAGGGGCAGCTGTGAATCTAATGCCCCAATATATGCTGAAAAGGATTGGTATGTTCGACACTGATATGAAGGTAAAATAGGGCAGACTTTGGGAGTTATCCAAGTGAATTTAACTATGGGTTCGGTCACACGGCCAACTATGTTCATGGTGATACTGGCAAAGGCGAATTATAACCTTTTGCTAGGAAGAGAATGGATCCATGGAATTGCTGCAGTACCTTTGACTATGCATCAGAGGCTAACCATCTGGAGAGAAGATGGTATAGTAGAAAACATTGAAGGAGATCAAAGTTACTACATGGCTGAAGTCAACGAAGTCAACAAAACCAGTTTCGATAGAAATTTGGCTAACATAGGGCCATGCCATGTAGCAGAAGATGTATACTCCCCAAATAAGAATGCTTTATACTATTTATCCTCACACCCAAATGGATTTCAGTGGAACAGAGAAATAATGGACGGTCCAGATGACACAGAACCTATCGATGGATTACCAGCAATACGGCCAACTGGCTGGGACGAAGATGGTAATTATGCCTGAGTCATCTTTCTTTGAAAAGATTTCGGCTTACGTAGCCGAAAACAAAAGAAAAGCGGATCTCGAAGCCAAATTATTAAGCATGGCTGTCGAAGCCAATCAAAAAGAGGTAGAAGCACCAGGCCCTGGGATACATTTTATCCCTCAACCTCCTGACGACACAGTTCAAGACGAGAAGGTTTCAGGCAAAGAAATAAATCAAAGGCTGGACGCAATATATGATGAAGAGCCCTTAGGATTCGAGAAAGATCCAATGGCGCCAAAAACAAAGATGTTAGCTTAAGACCCACTCGAAGAAGTAAATCTTGGAGACGAAAATCAAAAGAGGGTGACATACATCAGTGCAAAGTTAGAGCCAACCTTGAAGTTAAAAGTCATTGTGTTACTAAAAGAAAATAAAGATTGTTTCGCCTGGGACTATGATGAGATGCCTGGTTTAGGGAGAGATCTGGTCAAACTGAAGCTGCCTATAAAAGAAGGGAAGAAGCCCATCAAGTAAACTCCTAGAAGGTTTGCACCATAAGTTCTTTTATAGATCAAAACAGAGGTCGAAAGACTTCTTCGTTTCAAGTTCATCAGAACTACGAGGTATGTCGAATGGATTGCTAATATTGTACCTGTCATTAAAAAGAATGGTTCGTTAAGGGTATGTATAGATTTTCGTGATCTAAATGCAGCAACCCCTAAAGATGAATATCCCATGCATGTGGCAGAAATGCTAGTAGACTCAACCGCAGGCTTCGAATACCTAAGTATGTTGGATGGATATTCTGGGTACAATCAAATTTTCATTGCGGAAGAAGATGTGTCCAAAACAACCTTTCGTTGTCCAGGGGCAATAGGCACCTACGAATGGGTTGTAATGCCCTTTGGTTTGAAAAACGACGGGGCAACTTATCAAAGAGCAATGAATTCTATATTCCATGACTTTATAGAAACATTCATGTAAGTATACATAGATGACATTGTTATAAAATATGTTTCAGATTGCACTCATCTTGACCCTTTGAGCCAATCATTTGACAGAATGAGGAAACATGGCTTAAAGATGAATCCCCTTAAATGTGCTTCCTTTATGCAGGCTGGAGATTTTACGGGCTTCGTAGTCCACAAAAAGGGAATAGAAATTAATCAGAATAAAACGAAGGCTAATCAGAATAAAGCCTCCATCTACGTAGAAAGAATTGCAATCCTTTTCTTCAAAACAATATCTCCCTCCAAGACGACTGAACCAAAAATCTTCATAGTGCCTCAGAATTCCACAAGGTCGTGGAGCAAGATCTACAAAAATTTCCTGAAGTTCTTGAAAATAGGCATCTGCTTTTCTTCTGAAGATTCTCCAGAATTATCGCATAGCAACATCATTTAATCTAGCATGATGAGCTATTCTGAGAGTATCAAAGACTCTTCTAACATTCCGCTTTACCATTTCATAAATTACACCAATAGGGTATGCTCGGCGGGATTTAATTTTGGTTGTGGCAGAATCTGGTTTCAGAACAAAATAGGGTTGAGGTTCTCTATCAAGACAGAGAGATGATTCTGCTTCATTCTCAAAATCTACCACTACCAGCTCAGGTTCAGGGCGAGGCTTGGGTGTGTAATTGCAGTCACGGAGCAATTGCTCATGTGATGCAGAACCTGGAAGGTCAGATACAAAAGGATTATTTTGTGAGGTAGAAGGAATGGATTCATAGTTTGCATGAGGTGGAGGTTGAGAAGTGGATATATTTATGTGAGGTGGAAAGCGAGTTTGAAGGGGTTGGATATCAAGGACAAGGGTTTCAAGGGCCTGGTCAGAAGTAATAATGGTTTTGGATGGAGAGGGAGGAATGGGAACGTTTGCAATAGGTGAATGAGGAGGGGTAAGAACAGTGGTTTGGGGAGGAGAAGGAGGTGTGAGAACATGGATTGTTATAGGTGATTCTGATGGGGCTGTTTCTGGTTGAATTTCTGGTTTAGGGGTTTGAGCAACATGTATTGGTGCAACTTATGAACGTAAAGCAGAAACAGAAATAGGTTCAGAAAGATGTATACCTTTAGACACATTCTGAATCGCTTCAGACACAGCCTCAAGTCTTCTTTGCTTCTTGTTCTTCTTCTCTTCCACAATCTTTGCCTTTCCAAGAGAAATTTCTATCCTTCTGGCAGATTCCAGTCTGTCCTTCTCATTATCAACAGCTTGTTGACCTTTAACTACTTGAGTCGCAGGTTCTTGATTAATTTCTTCTTGCTGATTCACAGCTTCTTGAACTTCTTCTTCTTCCTCCAATACTTCAATGATTAATTTTCTTTTTCTTTTCTTCTTCTTTTCAACATCCTTTCCATCTTCCACATTCTTATTTTTCATATTTCTCTTCTTCTTCTTCTTCTTCTTCTCAGCAGTCTTTTTTTCACTATTTTCATTTTCAACTAAAACATCCTGAACATCTTCAGCAACAACTTTCTCAACAACATCAGCAGCAGCTACACCTTGGACTTCCTTCTCCTGGTTAACAGAAGGATGATCAAATTTACGCTTTGTCCTTCTTTCCTTCTTGACAACAGCCTCTGGTGCAGCTTCTGAAACATCTTCTGAAGCAGCAGGCCTGGAAGTAGAAGCTTTCTTGCGACCACCTTTTGCAGGAGCATCTTTGTCTTTATCTTCCTTGAGAAAGTTAAGATATTTAGTCCTAACCTTTGGCAATTCACTTCTAAAGAAGGATTCAAAATCAGCAAGAATAGGGTCTCTTCTGCTTCTTGCTCTAGGAAGAGGTTGAGGGGTTTGTCTGATAGCTTCAATAACATTCATCTTTCTCAAAATGGGAGCATTCAAGCAGCTTCCTGTATCAACAACAAGATCTTTGATGATCCCTTGAGCTTCCAAGTCCTCAATAATCTTGGAATGAACCAGAAGATTTGTAATAATTCTTCCAAAAGGAATAATGTTGCCCTTCTTTGTTCTGAAGGCATTTCTGGAATCCCTCATAGCAGTCCACGTGTGGTTGAAGATTATGTAGATAATATCAACCTTCTTCTGAGTGGAAATGCAATACAGAATGTATTGCTGCTCTTTGTTGACAAAATCTGCAGAATGAGTTGATTTCCTGTGATAGAAACACCCTAGAAGAATCTTGGTCCAGATTTTGTAGAGATCCTTCATGTCCTTGACTGGCTTTGTTTTCTCAACATCTGTATACAGAGTAGACAGAACGACATTCCAATCTGCTCTTTTATCAGCTTCAAAGATACCTTCAGCGTTTCTTAGGTCAAACATCATTCTCAGGATGTTTTCAGTCACAACCACAAACTTCCCATGAACAAAAGACAAAATTGATTTAGGGGCTACAACAGCATGCACCCAAAATTCCTTTACTAGTTCTGGGTAAACAGGTCCACAGAACTCAGCAAATAATGAAGTCCATCCTTGAAATATGATATCTTCTTTAAGGTGAAACTCATGTTCTTCAAGACTATCAAAGTCTACCATAAGTTCACAGATAACTTCCAGCTTATTTTTGGGTAAAGAACAAGAGATAACAGGAACAATTTGTTGTTATTCTTCTTGCAGATGTAGAGGAACAGAGGAACCAGCGTTGAGAGAAGATGAAGCAGCCATTGAAACAGTACTGAGATCACTAGAAACTTTTCTGGGTTTGCGTTTAGGGTTTGAGAAAAGGGCAAAGAGGTTGCAAAAATACATGCAAGAAGAGAGAGAATGGGAGCAAAAAAGATAAACGTTATGATTTGAAATGTATTTATAGAGGCGGATTTGAAAAAGAATGCAATTAATTTATGAGAATGAACAGTTACAGAATCAATTGAAATCAAATGCATTAAATGATGAGTGACGTTAGGGGAGAGAACGTGGTAATTGAAATGATTTACACAGTTACCTAGGGCGGCGTCCCATCAGTTTCACTCACGCTTTTACTAACCGTGCAAACACGGGTTCACCATCAGAAAACACTTGATGACAGCTGTGTTGCACTGAATTTGCTTCTATTGAAGAATAGAACTTTTCATCTTCTGATTCTGATCAATGATTCTGACTACCATTCTTTATAAATGATCTAGTTCTGATAGGGTCATCTTTCTTTCCAAGAATCACATCTTCTGAATGAACTGAGGTGAGTCTAGAAGATCTTCTGACTGTTGGCTCTTCAGAAATTCTGAGATTCTCTAAAGATGCAACAACTTGATCTTCTGATCCTTTGCTTCTAAGACTTTCAGCTTCTGAAACTTTGCTTCTTGGTTCTTCAGCTTCTGATATATCAATATCTATATCTGCAAAATTCTCAAACTGCTTTGGCTTTTCAAGACTAAGCTTATCATCAAATCTGATATTGATTGATTCTTCTACAACCAATGTTTCGGTATTGTATACTCTGTAGCCTTTAGAGCGTTCAGAATATCCAAGAAGGAAACATTTTTGTGCCTTAGAATCAAACTTACCAAGATGATCTTTAGTATTCAGAATGAAACAAACACATCCAAAAGGATGAAAATATAAAATGTTGGGCTTTCTGTTCTTCCACAATTCATAAGGAGTCTTATTTAAAATAGGTCTTATAGAGATTCTATTCTGAATATAACATGCAGTATTTTTTGCTTCTGCCCAGAAGTGCTTAGCCATATTGGTTTCATTGATCATGGTTTTGGCCATTTCTTGAAGAGTCCTATTCTTTCGCTCTACAACTCCATTTTGCTGTGGAGTTCTAGGGCAAGAGAAATCATGGGCAATACCATTTTTTTTGAAGAACTCCTCAAAGAATCTGTTCTCAAATTCACCACCATGATCACTTCTGAACTTTATGATTTTGCATTCCTTCTCAGATTGAATCTGAGTGCAGAATTCAGAGAACACTGAATGAGACTCATCCTTGTGTTTTAAGAACTTTACCCATGTCCAGCGGCTATAATCATCTACGATGACTAATCCATATTTCTTCCCTCTGATAGATGCTGTTTTGACTGGTCCAAACTGATCAATGTGCAGAAGTTCTAACGGCCTAGAGGAAGAGACAACATTCTTAGACTTGAATGCAGGTTTGGAGAACTTGCCCTTCTGACATGCTTCACAAAGAGCATCTGATTTGTATTTCAGATTTGGGAGTCCTCTGACCAGATTTAGTTTGTTAATCTAAGAAATCTTTCTCAAACTAGCATGTCCTAATCTTCTGTGCCAGACCCATTGCTCCTCGGAAACAGACATAAGGCAAGTCACCTTCTGCTTCTCAAGATCAGAAAGATCAATCTTATAAATGTTGTTCTTTCTCTTGCCTGTAAATAGGATTCAGCCATCCTTCTGACTTACAGCCTTGCAAGACTTTTGATTGAAGATTATATCATAACCATTGTCACTTAATTGACTTATGGACAATAGATTATGCGTTAATCCTTCTACAAGAAGTACATTAGTTATGGAAGGAGAGTTACCAATACTTATGGTTCTAGAGCCAATTATCTTTCCCTTCTGATCTCCTCCAAACTTGAATTCTCCACTAGACTTAAGCACCAGGTCTTGGAACATAGACCTTCTTCCCGTCATGTGTTGCGATCACCCAGAGTCCAGGTACCATGACATTTTGTGCTTTGTCTTCTTTGCTGCCAAGGATATCTGCAACAGAAATTATCTTCTCCTTAGGTACCCACAACTTCTTGGATCCTTTCTTGTTAGTTTTCCTCAAGTTTTGATTGAACTTGGGTTTAGCATAATAAACAACAGGAGGAACAACATGATATTCTTTAGGTTTGGAAGCATGATATTTTCTATGTTGTGTCACATGCTTCTTTGTGTGTGTAGCATGAAAGCTTTTGGCATGTGAAGTGAGCCTAATATCATGTGAGTGGCCATATTTGAACTGATCATACAATGGCTTGTATGTGATTTTCATATCATCTACAGGTTCAAATTTGTGTGGGGTATCACCCTCATAGCCAACACCAATCCTTTTGTTTCCATAAACACCATATATCATAGAAGTAAGATGACTTCTGCCAATACTTCTAGATAAAAACTTTCTGAAGCTCGAGTCATATTCTTTCAGAATATGATTGAGGCTAGGAATGGATTTTTCTGATTCAGAAGGAGATCCAATATCTTTGGATAATTTTAAAATTTTTTCCTTCAGTTCGGAATTTTCCAGTTCCAGCTTCTTAGTTTCAGAATCAAATAGCTTTTTTAGCTTTTTGTATTTGATACTAAGATGAGCCTTGAGTTCCAGAAGTTCTGTTAAACTGGAAACTAATTCTTCTCTAGATAGTTCAGAAAATACCTCTTCAGAATTTGATTCTGATGTAGATTCTAATCCATAATCCACTGTGGCCATCAGTGCAAGGTTTGCTTGCTCGCCTTCAGAGTCTGATTCTGATTCTGATTCTGAATCACCCCATGTTGCCATAAGACCTTTCTTCTTATGAAACTTCTTCTTGGGATTCTCCTTCTGAAGTTTTGGACATTCATTCTTGAAGTGTCCAGGCTCATTGCACTCATAACAAATGACCTTCTTCTTGTCAGATCTTCTGCCTCCAGAAGATTCTCCTCTTTCAGGCTTCTTTGAACTTCTGAAGTTCTTGAACTTCCTTTGCTTTCTCTTCAAGAGTTGGTTTACCCTTCTGGAGATCATGGACAGTTCATCTTCTTCTTCTGATTCTGATTCTTTAGAATCTTCTTCTTCAGCCTGAAAAGCGTTAGTGCATTTTTTATAATTAGATTTTAATGCAATAGACTTACCTTTCTTCTGAGGTTTATTAGCATCCAGCTCTATTTCATGACTCCTCAGAGCATTGATCAATTCTTCAAGAGAAACTTCATTCAGATTCATGGCAATTTTGAATGCAGTCACCATTGGACCCCATCTTCTTGGCAAGCTTCTGATGATCTTCTTGACATGATCAGCCCTTGTGTATCCCTTGTCAAGAACTCTTAATCCAGCAGTTAGCGTTTGAAATCTTGAGAACATCTTCTCATTATTTTCATCATCCTCCATCTTGAAGGCTTCATATTTCTAGATCAAGGCAAGAGCTTTAGTCTCCTTGACTTGGGCATTTCCCTCATGAGTCATTTTCAATGATTCATATATGTCATAGGCAGTTTCCCTGTTAGATATCTTCTCATATTCAACATGAGAGATAGCATTCAGCAAAACAGTCCTACACTTATGATGATTTTTGAATTGCTTCTTTTGATCATCATTCATCTCTTGTCTTGTAGGCTTTACACCAGTAGCTTTCACTGGATGTTTGTAACCATCCATCAGAAGATCCCATAAGTCACCATCTAGACCAAGAAAGTAACTTTCAAGTTTATCTTCCCAATATTCAAAGTTTTCACCATCAAATACTGGTGGTCTAGTATAACCATTGTTACCATTTCCATTATGTTGCTGAGCAGAGCCAGATGTAGATGTATTTGTTGGATCTTCACCAGCCATCTTGACTTAAGCGTTTTTCTCTTCCTGAATCTTTTCTAAACACGGTTAAGTGCTTGCACCTTAGAACCGGCGCTCTGATGCCAATTGAAGGATAGAAAAACACTTAGAAAGGGGGGGGGAGGTTGAATAAGTGTAGCTTTAAAACTTGTAAGATAAAAACAATTTGCACAAAGATTTTTATCCTGGTTCGTTGTTAACTAAACTACTCCAGTCCACCCCCTTGGAGTGATTTACCTCACCTGAGGATTTAATCCACTAATCACACAAGATTACAATGGTTTTCCACTTAGATAACCTCTAAGTCTTCTAGAGTATTCTGATCACAACCTGATCACTCTAGGAACAAACTTCTTAGATACCCTCTAAGACTTTCTAGAGTATTCTGATCACAACCTAATCACTCTAGTTCTTACAAATTAATGTAAACAAATTCTTTTAAGAGTTACAATGCTTCTTAATAAGCTATTATCACAACTGTGATTTTTCTCTTAAGTTAAAGCTTAATCTCACTAAGATATTACAACAGCAATGTAGTGAGGTTGAAGATGAAGTTTGAGAGCTTTTTGAATTTGACAGCGTTTCTGTAAGTTTGCGCAAAGTGTTGTATTCAGCTTCTCTTCTGAACTTCTATTTATAGGCGTTTGAGAAGATGACCGTTGGGAGCATTTAATGCTTTGCGTGATCCGTACAGCACTGCATTTAATGTTTCACTCTTTTGTCAACTACCTCTAGCCTTGCTTTCGCTGTGTCTACTGACGTTGGCTTTAATAGCTTCTAACATTCCTTTTGTCATTCAGCGTAGCCTGCCATCTCGTACTTGATTCTGATCTGATGTTTGTGTAAACAACGTTTGAATATCATCAGAGTCAAACAGCTTGGTGCAGAGCATCTTCTTGTCTTCTGACCTGGAAGTTCTTCTTAGCGTGATACCATGAGAACTTCAGTGCTTCTGCTTCTGATCTCAAGTTCTTCTGATGCTTCCATAGACCATGTTCTGATTCTGCTTGACCATCTTCTGATGTCTTGCCAGACCATGTTCTGATGTTGCATGATGAACCTTCTGAGTCAGTGCTTCTTGTGCTGAATTTGTGCATACTCTTTATATGATTCCTGAAATGGAAATTGCATAGAATTAGAGTACCACATTATCTCATACAAAATTCATATACATTGTTATCATCAAAACTAAGAATATTGATCAGAACAAATCTTGTTCTAACACATGCGCCTGTATATCTCAGCTTCAGATAATACAATAGGTAGCATGTTACCACAAGAAGATGAAAATGGTATCGAAAGAGCCATTTAATACTTAAGTAGAGTACTCAATGATGCAGAGACTAGGTATAGCGCCATAGAAAAACTCTGCCTTTGTTTATATTTCTCTTGTATTAAACTCAAGTATTATATAAAGCCAATTGATGTTTACGTTTCATCTCATTTTGATGTCGTTAAACACATGTTATCTAAGCCAATATTGCATAGTCGAATTGGCAAATGGGCTTTTGCCCTTACTGAGTACTCTATAATCTTTCAACCCCTTAAGGCAATGAAAGGACAAATTGTGTCAGATTTCATAGTTGATCATGCAGTGGTAGAAAATCCTCAGCAATATGTAGATTTGAAGCCTTTGAAGTTGTACTTCGATGGTTCAACACATAAAGAGGGGAGTGGCGTTGGTATTCTCATAATTTCTTTTGATCGAATTCCAACAGAGCTCAAGTAGAAAATTGAAGGCCCTTTATGTTCCAATAACGAAGCTGAGTACGAAGTATTAATTGCTGGACTTGAAGCCTTGTTGGAATTGGGGGCAACCAGAGTCGAAATTAAAGGAGACTCAAAATTAGTGATAAAGCAACTGAGGAAAGAATACAAATGTACCAAAGAGAATTGTATTTTGTCATAGCAAATAAGCTGCTTAAAAAATTTGAATATGTAGAGTTAAAGCACGTCTCAAGGGTAAACAATCAAGAAGCAAATGATTTGGCACAATTAACCTCAGGATATAGAGTATCAAAGGAAAAGTTAGAAGAACTGGTCGAAGTAAGAGGTAAAGTAATGGCCACAAAGCTATCTCCAAGTGATCTGGAGAACTCACAATTAGGCTTTGCCAACGAAGAAGAATTTGATGTCTTGAATATAGATTCCTTAGCGGATACAGATTGGAGGAGTCCAATCGTAAACTACTTGAAAGATCCTTCGACAGATACAGATAGAAAGGTGAAATATAGAGCATTATCATACTTCTTGATGGGAAACTAATTGTTTAAGAAAACACCTGAGGGAGTTTTACTTAAATGTCTGGGTGCAGCTGAAGCATACTTGGCACTCTCGAATGTGCACAGTGGGGCGTGTGGTGATCATCAAGCGGGGCACAAAATGAAATGGCTTTTGTTCCATTATGGAATGTATTGGCCCACTATGTTAAAAGATTTCATAGAGTTCGCCAAAGGTTGTCAGGAATGTCAAGAACACGCAAGTGTTCAACCTGCGCCTGCAAGTTCAAAAATAAAACCATGGCCTTTCAGAGGTTGGGCATTAGACTTAATTGGAGAAATCCGTCCCACATCTTCCAAAGGTCAAAGATATATTTTAGTGGGAGTAGACTACTTCATAAAATGGGTCGAAGCAATACGACTAGCCAATGTGGATCAAGAAGCTGTGATTGAGTTTATTCAAAGGCACATTTTGTATAGATTTGGAATTCCAGAAAGCATAACTACAGACCAGGGATCAGTGTTTACTAGTCGAAAGATGCAAGAGTTCGCGAAAGAGATGGGATTCAAATTGTTCACTTTCACACCTTATTATGCTCAAGCAAACGGACAAGTCGAAGCAGCCAATAAAGTAATAATCGATCTGATAAAGAAACATGTAGGGAAGAAACCTAAGAATTGGCACAAAACCTTGGACCAGGCACTCTAGGCTTGTCGAACATCACCAAAAGAAGCCACCAATACTACACATTTCCAATTGACGTTCGGACACGATGCAGTACTCCCAGTCGAAATATACTTGCAATCAGTCAGGATTCAGAGACAAGCAGAAATTCCCCCAAATGTATATTGGGAAATGATGATGAATTAGTTAGTTGATCTGGACGAAGACAGGCTTCGAGCATCGGAAATGATAAAAAGGCAAAAAGAAAGGGTGTCGAGAGCATACAACAAAAAGGTGAAAGGTAAAACATTTATTAACAATGACTTAGTTTGGAAAGTTATTTTGCCTATAGATCGAAAGAATCAGGCTTTAGGCAAATGGTCTCACACTGGGAAGGACCTTTTCGAATCTTAAAAGTATTTTCAAGTAATGCTTATGAGATAGAAGAATTGGCAGAAGATCGCAGGATTTTAAGAGTAAATGGGAAGTATCTGAAAAGATACAAGCCAGTCATGCATGAAGTAAAAATTGCAAAAACGTAGACATTAAAAATGTGCGCCATTGGCCAAAATGGTGAAACAAACACCAAAATGGCTTTATACTTAAGTGAGATATGTAATATATAAACTAAGAAGACAAAACGATGTCAAAATAGAGTTCATTACGATTAACGGTTAAGGGTACATTCAGTAAGGAAGATTGCGTTTGCATGCAAACCAAAGTTACAAAAAATGGAGCATGCCAAATACTATCAAAAGAAGCGTTCAAAATTATAGACTACAAAGATAAAACCAAGGCCCACAACGCCTCCAACAATGCATCCTTCAGTTGATCCTGTGTTCCAAACCTTCCAAGTGCAACAGGGGCAAGCTTTCTGCTTCAAAAGGATCCAGGAATCCTTCCGTGCGCATTTTCTTCACTAATCCCTATTTAACAAACATGTGGGATAGCAACCTTCCACAGGGAAGACATGTCGCTATGCCTTGACGAGAAGCAGCAATAGCGACGGCTTCAGCAAGGTGTTTTAAAATCATCAATGGAAAGTTGATTTTCTTTCCCCGGAGAGCACAAAGTATGAACTCCAGATCCTCCACCAAGATGCTTTCCTGATCCTCATTTCGTGGGCGGCAGTTGCCCACTAGAAGTTGATGCCAAATCCTGCTAATTGTGGCGCTGAAAGGATCGTTAGCCATGATGGCCCTCAAAATGGAAGAGGTGCTCATGTTGAAGGAGTTGTCAACAAAAACTTCTCTAGAGTTCTCACATCTCAGCACTTCAGAGATGAACGATGGAGAAATGGTAATATGGGATCCTCGAACTTGAGAAACAATGGTGGTTCTCCCTTCTGAGTCCATCCGGAGGGATGCAAACATCCAAAAATCTGCCAGCATGTTTGGGTAAACAGGTCCTTCTAGGATTCCTTGGTAAACCTGTAAGTCTTGGTTGGCAAACAGTGCATCAACGTTGATATGGTTTTGATCGAACTCTTCCATAGAGAGTTTAAACTCTTTCTTGATGGCAGATTTGATAGTGTTATAAGATAGAGGTGTCATTGTAGCAAGGGAGTACAAGAAAGGAAAAAGTTTGATGAAAATATGGAAAGAGGATGAATAAATGATCAGAATTCCAAGGTTTATATAGAGAACGTTGGTCTTAAAGAGTGATTACTCTTTAAATCCTGATTGGACCGCGTGTGGTTTCCCCGAGGGAAGATATGGAGTCCGCCGTTTCTAGCCTCGGAAGTTGGAGTGTAATCATTTTAGAAACTGATACACGCACGTCTTAATTAAACGTTTTGAAAAAGTGATGTCATCATTAAATGATGGTTACAGCTAGTGGAGTAGAAACGTCAAATCAAAACTTAAGTGGCTGCCAAGGGTAATTGTCATACCCTAATTTTTGACCCCCCTGAGATGTCATATCTTCAGGCTTTTCATCAGATCAAAACAAATACCCAAGAGCAGTTACTTCTTCATCTGGCATTTAATCAAGGATGGTCAGAAGTAAAAGAACTCAGGCAAAGGATCAATCAACAGAAGAGTTAGTCTCTAACACAATCATAGGACTCCAAAAGCTTCATTCTATTCACCTATGATTGATTAGATACCCATCACCTGGACTAAGGATTGCCTACCTCACCAATCTAGGGTTTTGAGCCCATCAAGGACTAAGATCAGGGATTACCTTTGGGAAACCCTAAAAAGGTCCAAGGCCTCTATCAAGGAATTCAATCATCTTCAAATGATCCATATAACAATATCCATTGGGAATTACACTCCAATTCAAGATCCACAGTCATCAATTTCACCTGGTCGACAATTAGGGTTTTTGACCTAATTCACCTAGATGGTTGAATTTTAATCAGGACATGGATCCAAAACTCAAGACATGGTTCAAGGACTTCTATTACCTCAATATAACCCATTTACATCACTCATTTGAGGAGAAGATCTTGATCCCACACAAAAGTCCAAAATCTCACTTTATCTAGAAAAAGTCAACTATATAAGATCACCTTTGACTTTTAAGATTTTTGGTCAAACCATGGCTTTTAAAGATCAATATCATCAATATATGGTTATCAAAGTCATTTGACCAGAGAAATTCAAGAGGATTCATCAAGGAGCAAAAAGTCGGGAATTAGGGTTTTTAAGGGCATTAATTGTGGGAACTCAAAATTTCACCTACACAACTCAAAAAACTTCCAACATGAAAGTTGTAGATCTTGCAAAATAAAACAACATCTTACAAAGCAACTTTTCTCAAGAAATCAATCATTTAAGAGATTTGGAATTTTCAAGCTTTAGGTTATAAAAACTTAAAAAATTTTCTAAGTGTTTTTAACCTAGTTTCCATCCAACTTTGGGCTCATTTTTCACAATTTTCCCAAATGATTCTGAAGAAACCCCAAACTAATGATTTGAAGTAGATGTTTAGGGCTTTCCAAATTGTGCTCAACCTTCTCCAAATTCATTTTGAGCTAGGAGTTATGCTTGTTCAAAGTTGGCCTCATGAGGTGAAATTATAGGTCATGTACAATTTGGAACTTTGCAATTTTGTGCAATTAGCTTCACTAAGTGATGCTACACGACCTCTAATACATCTGCAAGCATGCCATACATCAATTTCCATCATTGCATAAGGATTGAAGAAGATTCCCAAAAACAAAGGCATGTGATTATGTAATGATTACATTTGGGAATTTGTGGCAAATTGATGAATCACCAAAGGAATCTTTCCCCAACCAATTGGAGCTCACTTCTGCATCAAAATTGTCCCCTAAGATCAAGCAAAACTGATGGCTAGGGAGTGGTATCAAAGAGCTCATTATTGCACTTGGGATATTCTTTGAATTCCTTCATGCTTAAGAACCCAAACTTCCTTCACTAAGCAAGCTCACGATGTCTAATTGCTCTGCATTCATTTGCCTATAAATACAAGTGCATACCTCAGTAATTAAACACACCAAAGCAACAGAATTCTTGCTTTCTCTTTTCTTTCTTCATACTTAAGGTTTTCAAAGGTTCTTTGGCAAGAAGACTCGGATTCTTCAAACTAAAGCTCTTCCTTTGGAATTAAGTATTCAAACACCTTAGGGGAGTCATTTAGAGGTGATCCAAACCTCTGAAACACTTATGTACGTGGAGAATCGTCATCTTCACCTCTCACTTGGAGCTGTTGCAGTTGGGGTCGAGCAAGAGGTTCTGGGCACTTTCAATCCAAGCTAAGCATCTCAACACCTTCCAAGAGGATCACTGAAGCTATCTGGATCGTTGCAACAACTCGGCAACACACTTTGATCAGAGCCAAATCTTCATTTTTCCGGTAAGTTTCAAAAGCTTCAAACTCTATGATTCACGCATGATAAATTTAAAATGAAGTTACCAGTTGGTTTTTGCACCTTCATAGATCATTAACCCTCAATCAATTGCATCAAATCATGCATATATAGTATTTCATGTTTAATTTCCGTTTTAGGTTTCTTAGTGTTCATTCTTGCGAATTTTATGGTACACTTAGAATTAATGAAATTGAAGGACACCATCATGATCCTCGTCAAAAAACGAGCAAAATCCATCTTTACATCTTTGAATTTAGTTGAGAATTGAGGGAGATAAGATTTCCAGAAATTGAAATCGTGAGGTTGAAGATGAAGTTGCTTTGCGCGCGTTTTTTTGAATTCTCAGAAGCAAGTTTAAAATATAATTATATGGAAGCGTGTTTTGAACGACTAAATCGTTCAGCTCACTTGGTTACATGCGCCTCTCACATTCTCATGCCTTAGGTCTGGGGTTCGATCCCCCCCTCAGACCTTTTGTTTTTATTTTTCATTTTAACGCGCGTGTTTCACATATAATAAATGGAATCCCTCTTTAGTCACACTGAGCGTGTAGCTCATTTGGCTTTGTTTTGTGTGGTAACCATGGGAGCGTGGGTTCAAGCCTTGGTGGAGACAAATCCTTATTTTTTTTATCACTTTTCTCACCAATTTTCTTCACAACTTCTCATGATCATTTAACCTATCAAATTAAATCATTTTCACTTCATTTTTTACACAGTTGTCATTAAATATATCTAGTTTGTGAATAATCAAAAAAATCATAAAAATATTATTTATTTCATGTGTTTTTATTAGGTTTAAAATAGTATGTTTTAAGTGTTTTCTTAAATACTTTAAATATACATTTTTATTTTGTTTTGACCTAACTACTTTGTGAATAATTTTATGATAAAACCCTAATCATGTAGGTCTTAATTAGGTATAGATTTTATCTTTACCTTAATTAAGTTGACTTTTGTCAATTTTTAAAACTGTTTTCAATCTCCGATTAAACGGATGATTAAGGTTTTCAAACAACAAAACCTTATATCATTTCAATCATTTTCCAACTGTTTTCATAAACAGTAAATCATTTTCAAGTGGGCCTCTAATAGAGTGTAAGTCCCAGCACCTTTTTCTTTTCTTAGTTTGTTTTCAAAAACTGTATTTACAAAATCTCCTTTCTGTTTTCAAAACATTCTTCTGCTATTTGAAGGGCATTATTCCCGGTGAAACTCTTCAGATATCTATGTGACCTTTGTCCATCTTCACTTCTTCTGTTTTCAAAAACCCTTAACTGTTTATCATAAATAATCAACTGTCATCAATAAAATTGCTGGTAAGGCTTTGTACATACATCTTCAAAGGCCTCCACTCCATCCAGGTTAGGCTTTACAAGCTCTCAATTTACAGTCTTTATTTAAATTACTGTCAAATATGGAACTGTTTATATATTAGAACTACGTTTGAGTGTAAACCCTAGGACAGTTAAACTATATATATATATATATATATTATAGGAATATGGCCTAGGACTGAGAATGTCTTCCCGGTGAAGGCTCTTTCCTAATTAGAGATCTGTAGTTCAAACCCCCAAGATGAATTATTCCCGGTGAAACATCTTGGTAAAAGCCTTAGAACCCAAAAATAGGACACATCCACCCAAAGAGGAATTATTCCCGGTGAAACCTCTTACCCATTTGCTTAGAGCCAAAATAAGTTCAAAACCACATAGCTTTCTCTTGTGCTATAACAAGGACCCTCGATGACCCTCGATTAGCCTCCTCTTGGGCTTTGTACAAGGACCCACAGGCTTCTTAAAAGCATTTCCAGCTTCCTCTTGAGCTTGTATACAAGGACCCATCAGGTTTCTTATAAACATAGGAACAGGTCTTTAGTTACCTTTTAGCCTATCCTGGTGAATTTCTTCCACTTTAAACCAGACTTTAAACAAGCTAAGATTGTCTCAATCTCATATTGAGTACACTTTTTGGAATGAGAGACATGGACAGTCTCTGTCACCCTTATCTTCATCAATCTTCCTTAGCAGAGTCTAGGATTTTTATTTGCTTATTCTCAATCAGTGTCAGCCTTAATCTTGGGCTTTAAAACAAGAAGTCTCCACTAGATAATCTTTCTGCCATTTTAACAAAAACCCCTGGAAAGGGTCAGCCTCCACACATTCCTTCATTTTAACAAAAACCCCTGGAAAGGGTCAGCCTCCAAAATCATTCCTTCATTTTAACAAAAATCCCTGGAAAGGGTTAGCCTCCACACATTCCTTCATTTTAACAAAAACCCCTGGAAAGGGTCAGCCTCCAAAATCATTCCTTCATTTTAACAAAAATCCCTGGAAAGGGTTAGCCTCCACACATTCTATCATTTTAACAAAAACCCCTGGAAAGGGTCAGTCTCCAAAATCACTCCTTCAAATCCAAAGATTCACTCTTTTAAAAGATAAATTCCCCAAAAGAATCAAAACCCCTGGAAAGGGTTAGCCTCCAAAAACATGATAAAAGTCCAATCTTTTAACAGACTATTTCCCCAGCTGAGTCAAAATCCCTTGAAAGGGTTAGCTTCCAAAAAACATAAAAAATAAATTAGTTTGTTAAAACCTCTAGCAGAATAAAACTCCCCTAGTGAGTCTTTCATCTTTTAGTAGCCACAACCTTGGGCTTTGTACAAGGCAGATAAACCATATTTCCCTGTGTCAAAGATTCCTAATCTTGTCATACCCCAATTTTTGACCTAAGATACCACCTCATATCATTTGCATATGCATCATTTGCATCTCTAACAAATTGCATAGCTTGTGTTTGCTACTTGTGACTCAACAGGGTTTAATCAAGAAACCACTCATCAGTACAAGTAACAATCAATTAGGTTTTTTTTCTCCCTTCATTTCAAATGAATCATCTTCATCAACAATCAACATTTGGTCCCCAGAGATTCATTTCAACAAGCTCAACAGCTTTGAATCGACCAAATTAGGGTTTTGACTAAAGACAGCATACCCCTGACTTTTTGCTCAGGATTTGACCTAATGACTTGGGACATGACCTCAAGACCCCAAGTGCATCATTTTGACTTAATCCATTGGCTCAGAACATCTCCAACACAGGGATTGATCAACAGTGAAATTTCAAATCATCAAATTAGGGTTTTTGAACTATCAGGGACAAAAATAGGGGATCACATTTGGGAAACCCTAAAAATCTCCAGGAAGTCAATCAAAGGTTTCAATCATCTTCAAATAATCCCTATGACAATACACAATGGAAATTACATCTCAATTCAAGATCCACAGTCATCAATTTCATCAGGTCGACGATTAGGGTTTTTGACCTAATTCACTGAACAACTGCCTTTTTAATCAGGACATGGTGCCACAACTCAAATCATGGCTCAATATCCTCTAATGCCTCAATATGATCCATTCATACCATTCATTTGATGAGGATAGCCTGGTTCATTGGAAATCTCCAGAAATGCGACTCGTTTGAAAAAGTCAACTGTACAAGATCACCATTGACTTTTGGGGAATTTTGGTCAACCATGACTTTTGAAGTTTTGAATTATCAATATATGATATATGAAGTCATTTCATCAAGAAAAATCAAGAAAATCAATCAAGAATCAAAAAGTCAAAAGTTTGACTTTCCATACTTAGAAAAATTCTAAGTGTTTTTCAATGGTTTTTTCCAAACTTTGGAAGGGAATTTCTCAAAATTTCACCTACAAACTGAAAAAAACTTCTGACATGAAAGTTGTAGATTTTGATCCAATGAACAACTTTGTCACATATAATTTTTTTTCCAAAAGATCAACCATTTAAGAGATATGGAGCTTCAAAGTTGGTATCTTTTGAAAATTTCACTTAAACCCTCATTTTCTTCAAAGTTCATGGATCTTTTTCACCCATTTCCTTAAAGGTCTTGAAGAAACTTTCAACTAGGGTTTTGAAGTGTGTAACATGAGCTTTCCAAAATGTCCAAGAGCATGAAAAAATATGGAGTGTAGCCATGGTTTTGAATTTTGACATTAGTGAACTTTTCACTTGAAATTTCAAGCCATTTTCACTATGTTATGAACTACTTTGCCAAATAATGCAAGTAATGATGCATCAAGACAATAATTGAAGATATTTTCTGATTTGAAGATCAGAATGGGAGAGCATAAGAAGCTTGAGATTTAACCATGGTTTAGTCACTTTTAACCTAATGCATTTAATGGTAAGATTCCATTCTATCTCTTAAGTGCCAAATCACCACTCTTGGATAAACTTGCAAAGGCTTGTATTCAGAATCCATGGCCTATAAATAGAGGTCATTTCCACTCTTCAAATCACACCAAAACCTCACAATTATAGGTTTTCTCTCTTCTTTCTTGAATTGCAAGTTTTATAGTTTTCAAAGAGGTAGAAAACTCAACCTCCAAATCATTGAAGTTATGGCCAAAGTGATGGTTCTAACATCTCATAAACATCATATGGGATGTGTTTGATCCATTCACACACCCCAAAACACCTCAAATCTCAAAATCACTACCTCACTTCCATATATGCACATAATAAGCCTTATCATGCCAAAATCAATTCCAGGCTATTTCGGTCCAATCTAACACTTCAAACACCATCCATATACTTCATATGAACTATCCAAACACTCACCATCAACCTATAACCTCATAATCATCAAGCTCGATCCATACTTGAAGCTTCTGCAAATCGGGTTCCATGGCCTTGCTCAAGTGAATTCAAACTGTTCCAAGCATTCAAACATGTTCCATAAGGTCCACTGATGCTGTCCAGATCAAGAAACAACAACTGGAACTCCTCATTTGCAGAATTCGATTCTCAGTTTTGCCATTTTTAAGGTAAGTACTCATGAACTTCAAACTCTATTCTCCATGCATCATAAATGAAATATGAACATACCATCTTGTTTCTGCACCTATGAGGATCATTAACCCTCAATCAATTGCATCATAACTTGCACATACACGATTTCACATTGAATTTCAGTTTTAGGGTTCTTCGTGTTCATCACAAAATTGATAACCTTAGAGCAAAAATAAATGAATTGTGAGGTTACCATCAGGTTCCTCGTGAAAAACCGAGTGAGATAGACCCTTTACTTGATCAAAACAACACAGTTTTGGAGATTTTCAAAATTCAGTTGAAGGTGTGTTCTTGGCGCCATTTTTGATTCAGAAAATTCAAATGTTGAGTTTAAAATATAATCAGTTGGATACGTGTGTATTACAAGCTGCGTGCGCAGCTCAGTTGGCAAGAGTTTTGGTTGGTGAGAGAGAGGGCGTGAGTTCAAGTCCTTGTGGAGACAAAACCCATTTTTTACAACTATTTTTCTCTATTTTCTTCACAACTTCACTCAATTAATTAACCATTCAAATCAGTTCATTTTTGCTTCATTTTTTGCACATCTCTTATTTAATATGTATATTTTATGAATACCAAAAAAAATCATCAAAAAAAGATTTATTTAATACATTTTTAATTATGTTTAAAATGACATGTTTTTAGGTATTTTTAAATACTTTAAATATTGTTTTATTTGATTTTTTCAAACATAATCACTTGTAAATTTTCTTTTGTGATCAAACCCTAATCACTTAGGTCTTAATTAAGCATTAAAACTTGTTTTAACTTAATTAAGTTGATTTCTTTTAAATTCAAAACCGTTTTAAAACAAGCAATCACAATTCTTTTCAAAACGATAAACCATTTCTTTTTGACTTCAAAGGAAACTATTGATTAAATCTTTTTAATTGATCAATTGATTTTCAAAATGAAGTGGGGCCTCTCGAATATTAGAGAGTGTAAGTCCCATTTCTTTTCTTTTTGTACAGTTTTTTTTTCAAAATAATAAAACTTCTTCAAAATAAAATCTTTTCAAACAATTTTCAAATCATTTTCAAAACAACAAAACTTCAAAGAAACTTCAAACTTTTCAAATAAACCATGGGCCTCCATGTAGGTATAAGTCCCAAGCCCCTTTTGTACATACCCTTTCCTTTTTTTTGTACAGAAAATTTCTTTTAAAACAAAAACTGCCAAACAGTTTTCTTGAAACAACAAAATCAAAAATGAAGGTTTTCTTTAAATCTTCCCAAAAATACCATGGGCCTCCATGTAGGTATAAGTCCCAAGCCCTTTTGTGAATACCTGTTTACATAGCTTTGAATAAACTCAAGTGGACCTCTCCTCGAGTATAAGTCCCGAGCCCCCGTGTATACAAATGGATCATGCTTACAGGTATATTTCCTTCATAAACTCCATTATATACACACACTTTGTCATATATATAATTGTTCATAACTGTTCATGTTTGTTCATACTTGTTCATGTTTGTTCATATGTGTGATATGTGTGCTTGTTCAACTTAGTATAACACTAGGTTCCCCATAGCCTCCTATTGGGCTTCGTGCAAAGAATCTCCCTAGTTTAGGTTAGGACATAGAGTATGGTTTCCCGGTGAAATCGCTCTAAGAGCTCAAACCAACTATACCATGCCTCCCCTTGGGCTTTGTACAAACGAGTGACCCTCCCATAGCCTCCTCTTGGGCTTACAATGCAAGGACCCTGGATTGTCCCTCCCATAGCCTCCTCTTGGGCTTACAATACAAGGACCCTCGGATAGTCTCCTCTTGGGCTTCGTACAAGGACCCACGGGCTTCTTATAAGCATTCCCAATATCCAAATCAAATACCCTTGGAGATTAGACATTTATCATCTCTATGATAGGAGTATCTCTTCTATATCATCACAAACAATCAATCAATCAATCAATCAACTTAACTTTTTTGCCACAAGGCTGGCTAATCAATCAAACCTTTTTGCCACCATACTGGCTGATTAATCAAAGTTTTTGTCACAAGGCTGACTTCATTGAAACTTTTGCCACAAGGCTGGCTGATTAATCAAAACTTTTTGTCACAAGGCTGACTTCATTGAAAGTTTTTGCCACCAGGCTGGCTAAAAAGCATCTTTATCATTCTAAGCACCATAAGTGGCATGGCCCAGGGCTTATAATGAAAATATTTTCAAACAAAAAACAAACAGATGTATGTGATGATATAGATTAGATACATCGAACATTTAGATGACATTTGTCTCTTATCCTTTGCTTCCACTAGCATAAGTGGGAACAACGATTGCTCTGACTTTCTCAACATCCCTTTGAGAATACGTAGGCACAAGGTCTTATTCCTTGGCGAGCAAAACTTCTCTCTCAAACCATTCAAACCTTAGCACCCGTAGACCCGAGCTACAGATGCTCTGATTCCCTCTAGGGGATATGTATGCAGAGGATCACGATGATCTTTGCGAGCATAATCAAACAAACACCTTAGTTCCCACCTATTTCACAACAGAACCTCCACCATAACATAGAATGAAAAACAATAAAGAATCCTATAGAGTACTATAGATACGTTAGGTGCTAATACCTTCCCTTCGTATAACCAACCCTCTTACCCAAGATCTCTCCCCCACTTTTTAGGTTATTGCAGCTTTTTTCCTTTTCCTCCTTTGGAAATAATAAAAAGTTTGGTCGGAACAAAAGAAAAATCATTTTTTATGAGCACTCGAGCCCAAAGAAGGCATCAGGTGTCTCATCCCGAAAAAAAAGGATAAACGATTTTTCGCCTGCGACAGAAAAATGGCGACTTCACTGGGGACCATCTTTTTATTGTTTCCAAAGGAAGGGTTATTTCTAATTATTGTTTTTTATTACATGTGTGGTTCTTTGGTTCTGTTACTTGTGTGGTTCTGTTACAAGTGATACATTATGGACAAATCCTAACCCGGATTAAGTACACATAAGAATTAGGTGGAGGGTATAGTCATGTACAGGCGTACGTGAGAATCCTTCCGCTCAGTGGAGGTTCCTTATTGGTAATATATGTTTAGCATGTTTCGTAGCGAAAACATTATTGCTGCATTGAACTGTAGAAGCTGAGTTGGCCGTAGAACCCCAACCCATCCTGGCCTTATTAGGACGTGGTGCAGAAACGATCCAGGTGAAGACTTGGATAGTTGTCATGCGGAGAACCACACTCAGACGAGTTTTTCTTGAGAATATTGCTGGCTCATGAGTTTAATTGTGGAAGGCCGGTAATATCCGAAAGAAAAATGTAGACTCTGACGTATCAGTAGAACATGTTGTGCAGGTGATTAACTAGAACTATCCCATTTTTGGTTCTCTGACCTCATGCTCGTGACGCTGGACCTTTGAACCTATGTGTACCATGTTTGTGTTACCATGTTTGTGTACCATGTTTGCGTTACCATGTTCGTATTACCATGTTTGTTTTACCATGTTTGAATATGTGGCATTCATGCATCCACGCATTCATACATTCATTAAAAAAAAAAAACCATCTTTTTTCCATAAAAAAAAAACATGATTTTTCCAAAGATTTAGAGAAATTTTCTTTGCAAACATTAGGATTAAGTTATGGAAGAGGTAAAGAGGCATACCAAGAAATATGGTTTCAAAGCGCCTGATGTGGGAAAATTGATAGAGTTATCATCTTTTGTACAAGATCCTCCGGATTTTAGGAAAAGTTATGGAAAGCTTTTGCCTATCCTGAATACTCATGTTGATGAAGGACTTCTCAAGACTCTAGTTCAGTTCTATGATCCCGTCTACCGTTGTTTTACCTTTCCAGACTACCAGTTGGTACCGACCTTGGAAGAATATGCCAATCTTTTGGGTATTCCTGTGTCTGACAAAATACCCTTCAATGGTTTGGAAGCCATTCCTAAGTCACACGTCATTGCAGCAAGTATCCACTTGAAGAAATCTGAAGTAGAGAGTAATTGGACTACCAAAGGAAACCTCCCGGGTTTAACTTCACACTTCCTGGTAAAGAAAGCCTTTGATTTCATCGAAACTGGTAGCATGATAGCTTTTTAAGCTATACTAGCCTTGCTCATCTATGGGTTAGTTCTGTTTCCCAATGTCAACGGCTTTGTTGATATCAATGCCATAAAGATCTTTCTGATTGGAAATCCTGTTCCGACTTTGCTTGGTGACATGTATTTCTCTGTTCATCATAGGAATCGCCAAGGCGGTGGAATCATTGTTTGTTGTGCACCTCTTTTGTTCAAATGGATTGTTTCACACTTACCTGAGTCTCCTATTTTCACGGAAAACCGAGAAGGCTTGCATTGGCCTCGAAGACTTATGTCTCTTACTAATAATGATATCCGTTGGTATACCTTGGCTCACTATGGTACAGAAACCATTGAAAGTTGTGGAGAGTTCGCCAACGTACCCCTCATTGGTACACAAGGAGGAATTAACTACAATCCGATCTTAGCCCGACGACAACTCGGGTATGCAAATTCAGCTAAACCCTTTGGTCTCGCAGTGGAATGCTACTTTTACAAAGAAGGGGATGATCCTCAAAGGTTGAAAACAAGAATGGTGAGAGCTTGGTACGACGTCCGATGGAAAGAAAAAGGTGAGGCGAGAAATTGCATTGCCGTGGACACCTACACCTGCTGGGTAAAGAAAAGAGCAAAGGAGTTTCAAATGCCTTATGATTATGAAAAACCCATGTTTCCTGCAGTGTCTCAACGACCCAACATTCCCACTATGGAGGAATACCAAGACACTTTAGCCAAGATGAGGATAGAGAAAGATGCTTGGGAAGAAAAGTTTCGTAAGACCGATGTGGAAAACAGAAGATTGAAGAAACGAGTGAAAGATCATGAAGAAACTCTCTATTATCAAGATGGTTGGCTCATGAGTAAAGATGAGAAGATCCGTCAAAAAGACGCTGCAATCAAGAGGTACATCAAAGAAAGCAAGAAAAAGCTTGAAGGCTCAACAAGCAACGCTCCAACTCCTGATGACTGGAAGAATGTTATTGACAAGCTGAGGACCGAAAAGGCCGAGTTGAAAGCTTACTATGGGAAAGAAATCATGAAGCTCAAGCTGCACAATGCATTTGGTTCTTCGTCTGATGAAGATATTTAGGATTTGTTTAGCTTTTTATTTATCATTTGCTTCTGTAAGGAGCTACGCTCCAATATTGTAACATTTCCCATTTATTCAATAAAAGAATAGTTTGTGTACAAATGTTTGCAAGGAAATAATCTTTAAAAAATGTTTGGAAAAATCATAAACTTCTTTTTGCATACATCATTCTGCATATCGAGTCTGTTATATAGAGTCTTATCTTTTGGATCTCTCTCCAATAGATCGTCAAGCTGTCGCGTCTCAAAGTTTCTCGACCACGCTCGCAATCAGATCACAGATACAATACTCGTTCAAGCAGAAGAAGAGTAATGGAACACTCTGAACAAGAGAATATTGAGCTTCGTGGTACAGTGACCACCCTTCAGGAAAAATTGGAAAGTCTCACCACTCTGGTTGACTCCTTAATGGCCGCACAGAATCAGCCGCCGCCACCCAACAGTCAAGCAACGGTAACATCCGAAGTCGCTACTCCAGTTTCTACAGTTGCATTCAGCATGCCAGAAGGTTGGGGCACGCCTTTCAGCTTCGGTAAAGGTTTCCGCCATAATGTTTCTGGGGTTCAAACATCCACAACTGAAGCGCCTGCTGCACAAAGTTCACAGTTCACTCCAAATCAGGGGGTAACTTTTTCTCAAGTCACTATGGCACTTTCTCAACCCACTATGACGGTTCCGACTCCTATGGTTCACACTGTTCCTCACGGAGACAATGAGATTTATCATGATCAGGGTGATAGCACAAATCAGCGAAGCCTTGTGGGAGATCTCCAAGAACAATTCAACAAGATTCAACTGGAAGTCAAAGCTATTTGGGGAAAAGATTTGTTTGGAAAGAATGCCCAGGAGCTATGCTTGGTTCCCAGTGTACAAATACCAGCTAAATTCAAGGTCCCAGACTTTGAGAAGTACAAAGGTAGTTCTTGTCCACAAAGCCATCTTGTGATGTATGCTAGAAAGATGTCTACTTATGCAGATAATCATCAGTTGCTCATCCATTACTTTCAAGACAGTTTGACTGGTGCCGCACTGAAGTGGTACACAGGTTTGGATAGCACCAATATTCGAAATTTCAACGACCTAGGTGAGGCCTTTGTCCGACAATACAAATACAACTCAGATATGGCTCCAGATAGAGATCAGCTCCGATCCATGGCTCAGAAAGATCATGAAGCTTTCAAAGAATATGCCCAACGTTGGAGAGAAACTGCTGCTCAGATTAATCCACCGTTAAAAGAGAAGGAGATGACAAAGATCTTCTTGAATACTCTCAGTCCGTTTTACTATGAACGCGTGATTGCTAGTGCTCCAAGTGATTTCACCGAGATGGTAAACATGGGGATGCGTCTAGAAGAAGGAGTCCGAACAGGACGTTTAACTAAAGAAGGTGGATCTTCTAGCGGAACCAAAAAGTTCGGAAGTGGTTTCCCAAAGAAGAAAGAACAAAGTGTTGACATGGTATCCCAAGGAAAGCCAAGAGGAAACGTCAATCGTCAACAACAGATTGCTGCTATTGCGCCAGTCGTTAACACAGCACCAAATCCGGGATTTACCCCGCAGTTTCAACAACAACAGCCTCGACAACAGGCTCAGCAGTTTAACAACAATCAGAATCGTGTGCAAAGAGCTCCACAGTTTGATCCGATTCCAATGACCTACACAGAATTGTACCCTGCTTTGATTGAAAGAGGTCTTGTTCAAACTAAAGCACCACCACCAGTACCTGAAAAACTCCCATGGTGGTACAAAGCTGAGGTCGCATGCCCTTATCATCAAGGAGCACCTGGCCATGATCTTGAGCATTGCATAGCTTTGAAATATGAAGTTCAGAGGTTGGTTAGATCTAATCTCCTCTCTTTCAGAAATTTTAATCCGAATGTGCAAGCAAATCCGCTGCCCAATCATGGAGGGCATGTTGTAAACATGGTATATGGATGTCCTGGTCCATACCGAGTCTATAATATCAATTTCTCAAGATCAGATTTGGTACAAATGCACGCTACTCTCTGTCAAGGGCAGAATTTTCGCCAGCATCACTACGGTTCCTGTAGCATATGTTGTGTAGATCCTCACGGATGTTCGATTGTGAGAAGAGATCTCCAAGTTCTGTTGGATAATGGTACTATTCAGATCTACAGAAATAGGAATGAAGATGAAGTTAACATGATAGGATGTTATCCGCATGAGCTTTTAGTCTCAGATATCAACTCGGAAATGCCTAAAGTTAACGTCATCGTTCCTCATTTCAACATGCCTGAGCGCATAGAAGTTACTTACAACAAGCCAAGGGTTCCTGTTGCTCCTTTGATCATTTGTCTACCTGGACCTGTTTCTTATGACTCTGACAAGGCAGTTCCCTACAACTACAATGCTACAATGATAAAGAATGGACAAGAAGTTCCTTTACCTACTCTTTCATCTGTCGTGAACATCGCTGATGTAAGTCGAGTAACAAGAAGTGGACGTGTATATACTCCACTACCTTCAAAGCAGCCTGTTGCTCTTGCAACCGGGCAAAATCCTGTCAATACACCAGTGGGGAATCCTGTGGAAACTCCTGTCAGTAATACGAACACTGATGTTGGTCAATCCAGCGGAACCAATGTCAATTCAGACTTTGACGAAATTTTGAAGCTTATCAAAAGAAGTGAATACAAGATTGTGGATCAGCTTATGCAGACTCCTTCAAAGATCTCAATACTTTCATTGCTATTGAATTCAGAAGCCCACAGGGAAGCCCTGATGAGAGTTTTGGATCAAGCTTTTGTAGATCATGATGTGACTGTTGACCATTTTGATGGGATAATAGCCAACATAACAGCTTGCAACAATTTAAGCTTCTGTGATGAAGAACTCCCAGAGGAGGGCAGAAATCACAATCTTGCTTTGCACATTTCTATGAACTGTCAGTCAGACTCTTTGTCCAATGTGTTGGTAGACACCGGATCTTCCTTGAATGTGATGCCAAAGAAGACTCTTGCTCGTTTATCTTACCAAGGAATGCCTATGAAGTTCAGTGGTGTAGTTGTCAAAGCATTTGATGGATCGCGAAAATCTGTTATCGGCGAAGTCAACCTTCCCATGACAATTGGTCCACATACATTTCAAATCACCTTCCAGGTCATGGACATTCAAGCTGCTTATAGCTGTCTGCTGGGACGACCATGGATCCATGAAGCAGGGGCAGTGACTTCTACGCTCCATCAGAAGTTAAAGTTTGTAACAAATGGAAAATTGGTAACAATAAGTGGAGAACAAGCCTTGATGGTGAGCCATTTATCCAATTTCTCTTTTATCAGTGCTGATGATGTGGAAGGAACTCAGTTCCAAGGTCTCTCTTTAGAAGGCGAATCTTCCAAAAAGAAAGCATCAATCTCTTCTTACAAAGAGGCAGTAAAAGTAGTGAAAGATGGAACTACCACTGGCTGGGGGCAAGTTGTGATCCCTACCAAAAATGAAACCGGAGCAGGGCTCGGATGTTCACCAACATTCTCAAACTGCACCAAGAAGGATGAAACCCTTCGTCCGATCAAAGAAACATTCATTAGTGGAGGGTTCCTTAACCCGATTCCTCAAGAGGTTAATGTCCTTATCGAAGAATGCATCGAAGAAGGTCTCTCCGATACTGAAGAAGAATGGAAATGTTATCTCAATGACTCGGGATACATATCTCAGGAAGAACCATATCCTCCGTCACAGAAATCCAAAGGCAAAGAAACTGAGCCTGTTCCTGCAGAAATTTGGGACACCTTGGGACAACCAAGTGGCAAATTTGATTATATGGTGAAATATACTGCACCTGAAAGTTCAAAGATTGCGATTGAGGACATCCAACCAACTGGAGGGGGAGATTCCTTTGAATATAATAGTCAACCAGAAGAGGCTTATCAGCCCTGTCAATTTTCACAACAGCCTGAAATTACTGAAAATTTCGGCTTCAATGCATCTGCCAAGGTTCATAATCCTGAAGATGGTTATTATCACATAAATGCCATTTTTGAAGATGAAGGGGAAGATGGCCCCGCAGTTGACTCGGAAAGTGTCTCTGACAATGAGTCTCTTCATCCTGAAGACTGGGAAATACATCCTGAAAATTCTGAAGATTGTGACTCATCTTATGCTCTTCAAGAAGTAGAAGAAGACCGTTTCAACTCTACAAAGAACAAGAGTGACAAACCAGGACCTTCAAATCCTGCTCGACCAGCGGTCAATGTCAATATTGAAGATAATTCTGAGGAGAATTTTCCTGAATACATAATACACAGAGGAGTTCGTTGCTACTGGAAAGCTGTCGACGTTCCGAATGTTGTTCGCCGCTCAAAGTAATCACCTCGCTGTTTATAGGGCTTCGCTTTTAAATGTTCCGCCCAAATAACTTTGTGTATAGGGCTTTGTTTTTAAAAGTTTCCCTCTTTGTCCTGCCCAAGACAAATGAGTTTGTGTTTAGGGCTTTGTTTCAAAAATGAATCATAAATAAAGTGTCATTTTGAATTCCCTACACTATGTGTTTTTTATTTTTTGCTTTTTTCTGGAAATGGTAATCCTAAAAAACCAAAAAAACCAAGGAAAAAACTTTTCAAAAAAAAATCTGCATACACTCTTGCATTTATAAATTTTCTGAATTAAATATAAATCACATGTGCAGATTAACTATTGATAAACCCATTGAATGCAATAACCCTATGCCCTCTCCCAACTTTGAGTTTCCTGTGTTCGAAGCCGAAGAAGAGGAAGAAGAGGAGATTCCGGACGAGATCTCTCGATTACTTAAGCACGAGGAAAGAGCCATTATGCCTCATAAAGAGCCTTTAGAAAAGATCAACTTGGGTTCTGAAGAAGACAAAAAAGAGGTGACCATTGGATCGCTGATTGATACTGATATCAATGAAGGATAGAAAAACACTTAGAAAGGGGGGGTTTGAATAAGTGTAGCTTTAAAAACTTGACAGATAAAAATAAATTGCACAGTTATTTTTATCCTGGTTCGTTGTTAACTAAACTACTCCAGTCCACCCCCGCAGAGATGATTTACCTCAACTGAGGATTTAATCCACTAATCGCACGGATTACAATGGTTTTCCACTTAGTCAGCAACTAAGTCTTCCAGAGTCTTCTGATCACACACTGATCACTCCAGGAACAACTGCTTAGATACCGTCTAAGACTTTTCTAGAGTCTACTGATCAACACGATCACTCTAGTTACAATCTACTTAGTTCACTCCTAAGACTTCCTAGAGTATTCTGATCCACACGATCACTCTAGTTCCTTACAACTTAATGTAATCAATCTAAGAGTATTACAATTGCTTCTTAAAAGCGATAATCACAACTGTGATATTTCTCTTAATCGTTTAAGCTTAATCTCACTAAAATATTACAACAGCAATGTAGTGAGCTTTGATGAAGATGAAGATTCTGAGCTTTGGATTTAACAGCGTTTCAGCAAGTCTTTTTGAATAATCTTGTTCAGGATCGTTAAAATCGTCAACCTTGCTTCTCATCAGAACTTCATATTTATAGGCGTTGGAGAAGATGACCGTTGAGTGCATTTAATGCTTTGCGTGTTCCGTACAGCATTGCATTTAATGTTATACGCTTTTGTCAACTACCTCGAGCCTTGTTCACGCTGTGTCTACTGACGTAGCCTTTAGTAGCTTTTAACGTTCCTTTTGTCAGTCAGCGTAGCTTGCCACTTGTACTTTCTTCTGATCTGATGTTTGTGAATACAACGTTTGAATATCATCAGAGTCAAACAGCTTGGTGCATAGCATCTTCTGATCTTCTGACCGTGAAGTGCTTCTGTTGCGTGATACCATCTTCTGAGCTTCAGTGCTTCTGATCTCATGTTCTTCTGATGCTTCCATAGACCCATGTTCTGATTCTGCTTCGACCATCTTCTGATGTCTTGCCAGACCATGTTCTGATGTTGCATGCTGAACCCTTTGAGACAAAGCTTCTGAGCGCTGAATTATGCGTACTCTTTATATATTTCCTGAAAGGGATATTGCATTGGATTAGAGTACCATATTATCTTAAGCAAAATTCATATTATTGTTATCATCAAAACTAAGATAATTGATCAGAACAAATCTTGTTCTAACAATCTCCCCCTTTTTGATGATGACAAAAACATATATAAATGATATGAATTTGCGATCAGAAAGAACAGACGGCAAAAGACAAATTACACAGCTATAGCATAAGCATATGAATATGTCTCCCCCTGAGATTAACAATCTCCCCCTGAGATAAGTAATCTCCCCCTGAAATAAATACTCGAAGAACTTTAATAAAAGACTTCCCTGATTATTTCGGTAGAGACGATCATATAAGCTTCTTGTCTTTAGAGAATTCATAGCTTCTGACTTCTGCTTCCATAGGACAGCTTCAGAACTAGAATTTCTTTAGATCCCTAGAACACTCACAGCTTCTGATTCCTGCTTCCATCTAGGACAGCTTCAGAACTTGAATTTCTTTGATCTTCTGAACATTCACAGCTTCTGATTTCTGCTTCCATTCAGGACAGCTTCAGAACTTGAATTTCTTCGATCTTCTGAACATTCACAGCTTCTGATTTCTGCTTCCATTTAGGACAGCTTCAGAACTTGAGTTTTCTGGATCTTTAGAACATTCACAGCTTCTGATTTCTGCTTCCCTCGGATAGCTTCAGAGCTTGAATTTCTACCAACCTCACTTCATGCTAGATTTGTATCATAACATTGTTGAATGTACCAGAGCATCATCAGAGCATCTCTACATCCTGAAATGTTACAGAACAAAAACTAAACGACAAAAGTCAGCATGAACGAGTCAGAACATAAAATGTATATCCTAACACATTATATGTATCAGAGCTATAACATTATATGTATCAGAGCCATATAGGCTAAAAATAATGTATCAGAGCAAATAGAATTTTGTCAAAGTAAATAGACAAATATAGATCAAATTCTATTATCAGTGCTTCTGATTCATTCTTCTTTCTTGCTTCTGATCTCTGAAGCTTGACAGCACTCGGCTTGCTTCAGTTTCCATGGTTTTGCTTCTGTGTTTGCTTTGAAGATTCTCTTCACTTCTTTATATCTGCAAAACACTTAAACCATATAGAACTTGCAGTTCTTGTTAGTAAATGTGTGGGAGCTTTACCCAGCAACTGATAGATTAATCAAATCATTTATCATTTATCTTCTCCCCCTTTTTGTCATAACATCAAAAAGAATATTTCAAAAGATTCAGATGCATAAAACGACAAATAAAATCACTGGAATGTAAAATCAAAGAAACTTTTTATTGATAATCAAAAGATATTACAAAAGGTTCCTATGTTTAACAAGATGAGAAACATTCCTAGCAAATACATAAAAAGTCATCCCAAGAGGAAATGACTACAAAAATTAAAAACAGCACCCTAGCAGGACACGCTCAGTGTCAACCCATCAAGAATCCCTGTGGACTCTTGTCTTCCAGACTAGAACCTCCACTGTAGGAGAGATCCAAGTGACCAAAGAGGAAGAGAGGGACAGTTCACAGACAGAGAGCTAATGTTGCAAACGGGGCTTTCCCTCAACATAGAAGTCAAGAATATCATTCTTAACCTCCTCCCATAACTCAAGAAAGTCTTCTGTCTTTGGGTGAAAGTTGATAACAACATCAAAGAAGAGGTCTGACTTGAGAGGTATTAGGAGAGCCATCCCGAGATATGCAGAGATCTGTCGCCTTTGAGTCATAGATCTTCAACAGGCTTAGGGTGAACGCTAGGTTTGAGCTAGGATTTTTTTAAAAAATTTGTTTGAACAGGAGACGAGAACGGAAGAGAGAGAGAGAAAAACTTGATGAGGAATGCAAAGAGATAGAGAAAGATGAGAGGGAAAGAGAAGAGTTTGAAGAGTATTTAAAAGAAAATAAAATGAAACGAATGATGAATAGCATTTAATGTTACGTGACGTGAGGAGAGATAATAAAGACAAATGAGGTGACTGGCACAGTTACCTATGGTCGGCGTCCCTTCAACTGCACGCACGTTTATTCATGAATAGTAACGACAGGTTTACCATCCCGAGATAAAACGTAACAGCTGTTTTGCTTTAAAAGAGGTTCTGAATCAACTTAGACAATGAAACGTTAGTAATAACCGAATCATAATTTCTAAAAGATTTCAATCAGAACTTCTGATATAAAAAATAATCCATTTTCATTTCAGAAGATACTCATACATGAGAACTTCTCATCTTCTCATTCTGGGCATAAATCCATACTGATGTTCTTCAGAATGAACTTAAACCTATCTTCAGCCAGGGGTTTTGTAAAGATATCAGCCCATTGATGGTCTGTATCAACAAAGTTTAAAGATATAACACCCTTCTGAACATAGTCCATTATGAAATGATGTTTAATCTCAATATGTTTAGCTTTTGAATGAAGAATAGGATTCTTAGATAAACATATAGCAGAAGTATTATCACAGAATATAGGAATGTTACTCTCAAATATCTGATAATCTTCTAACTGACTCTTCATCCAGAGCATCTGTGTACTACAACCAGCAGCAGCGACATATTCTGCTTCTGTTGTTGATAGAGCAATAGTTGCTTGCTTCTTGCTATACCAAGAGATCAAATGACTTCCAAGAAATTGGCAACTTCCTGAAGTACTTTTTCTTTCAATTCTGTCTCCAGCATAGTCAGCATCGCAGAATCCTACTAAGTTGTATTCTTTAGATTTTCTGTAAACTAAGCCAACATTAGTAGTACCTTTCAGATACCTTAGAATTCTCTTAACAGCAGTTAAATGAGATTCTCTAGGATCTGATTGGAATCTAGTACACAAACAAACACTGAACAGAATGTCAGGTCTAGAAGCAGTCAGATATAGAAGAGATCCAATCATACCTCTGTATAACTTCTGATCTACCTTCTTACTTACCTCATCCTTACCTAGGATGCATGTTGGATGCATAGTTTTGGCTTCTTTGCAGTCTAGAAGATTAAACTTCTTCAGAAGTTCCTTCACATACTTGGTTTGATGAACATACGTTCCTTCTGATGTTTGATTTATTTGTATTCCAAGGAAATACTTGAGTTCTCCCATCATGCTCATTTCAAACTCAGCCTGCATAGACTTAGCAAACTCCTTTCCAAGTGTAGCATTAGATGTTCCAAAAATAATATCATCTACATATATTTGACAAATTAAAATATCCCTTTTAAAGGTTTTACAAAAGAGAGTAGTGTCCACTTTTCCTCTAGTGAAACCATTATCCAGAAGGAAAGAACTTAAGCGTTCATACCAAGCTCTGGGAGCCTGTTTCAATCCATACAATGATTTCTTAAGTTTAAAAACATGATTAGGAGACATAGAGTCTCCAAAACCAGGAGGTTGATGGACATAAACTTCTTCATCTATATAACCATTTAAGAAGGCACTCTTAACATCCATCTGATAAAGAGTGATGTTATGTTGAGTGGCAAAAGAAATTAATAGACGAATAGATTCTAACCTGGCCACTGGTGCAAAGGTTTCTGTATAATCAATCCCTTCTTGCTGACTATAACCCTGAGCCACCAGTCTGGCTTTGTTCCTTACCACTTCACCTTTCTCACTGAGCTTGTTTCTGAAGACCCATTTTGTACCAATTATATTGAATCCATCTGGTCTAGGAACAAGATCCCAAACATCATTCCTTGTAAACTGATTCAGTTCTTCTTGCATAGCAATTATCCAGTCTGGATCTTCTAGAGCATGATCAACAGAAGTTGGCTCGATCAAAGATACAAGACCTAATTGACAGTCTGCATTGTTCTTAAGGAATGCTCTTGTTCTGATTGGATCATCCTTCTTTCCAAGAATGACATCTTCTGAATGACCAGAGATGAGTCTGGATGATCTTCTGACAGATGGTTCTTCAGAAATACTTAGATCCTCCAGAGAAGCTGATACTTGATCTTCAGATTCTTTGCTTCTGAGAAGCTCTGCTTCTGATGCGTTGCTTCTTGGCTCAACAACTTCTGATATATCAATATCACAATCTGCAAAATTATCAAACTGCTTTGGTTTTTCAGAACCAAGCTTATCATCAAACCTGATATTGATTGATTCTTCTACAATCAATGTTTCAGTATTGTATACTCTGTAGCCTTTTGAGCGTTCAGAATATCCAAGAAGGAAACATTTTTGTGCTTTGGAATCAAACTTGCCAAGATGATCTTTAGAGTTCAGAATAAAGCATACACATCCAAAAGGATGGAAATATGAAATGTTGGGCTTTCTATTCTTCCACAATTCATAGGGAGTCTTATTTAGAATAGGTCTGATAGAGATTCTATTCTGAATATAGCACGCAGTGTTTATTGCTTCTGCCCTGAAATGCTTAGCCATATTGGTTTCATTGATCATGGTTCTGGCCATTTCTTGCAGAGTCCTATTCTTTCGTTCTACAACCCCATTTTGCTGTGGAGTTCTAGGACAAGAGAAATCATGGGCAATACCATTTTCTTTGAAGAACTCTTCAAAGGATCTGTTCTCAAATTCACCACCATGATCACTTCTGACCTTTATGATTTTACACTCTTTTTCAGATTGAATCTGAATGCAGAAATCAAAGAACACTGAATGAGTCTCATCCTTGTGTTTCAAGAATTTTACCCATGTCCAGCGGCTATAATCATCTACGATGACTAATCCATATTTCTTCCCTCTGACAGATGCTGTTTTGACTGGGCCAAACAGATCAATGTGCAAGAGTTCTAATGGCCTTGAGGTAGAAACAACATTCTTGGACTTGAATGCAGGTTTGGAGAACTTGCCCTTCTGACATGCTTCACAAAGAGCATCTGATTTGAATTTCAGATTAGGGAGTCCTCTGACCAGATTCAGTTTGTTAATCTGAGAAATCTTTCTCAAACTAGCATGACCTAATCTTCTGTGCCAGACCCACTGCTCTTCAGAAACAGACATAAGACAAGTCACCTTCTGACTCATAAGATCTTGCAGATCTGTCTTATAAATGTTGTTCTTCCTCTTGCCTGTAAATAGGATTGAGCCATCCTTCTGATTTACAGCCTTGCAAGACTCTTGATTAAAGATTATATCATAACCATTGTCACTCAATTGACTGATAGATAAGAGGTTATGTGTTAATCCTTCTACAAGAAGTACATTAGAAATGGAAGGAGAGTTACCAGACTTTATAGTTCCAGAGCCAATTATCTTGCCCTTCTGATCTCCTCCAAACTTGACTTCTCCTCCAGACTTAAGCACCAGGTCTTGGAACATAGACCTTCTTCATGTCATGTGTCGCGAGCATCCAGAGTCCAGGTACCATGACATGTTGTGCTTTGTCCTTTTTGCAGTCAAGGATATCTGCAATAGGATTAATCTTATCCTTAGGTACCCACATTTTCTTGGGTCCTTTCTTGTTAGATTTTCTCAAGTTCTGATTGAACTTGGGTTTAACATTGTAAGCAATAGGAGGAACAGCATGATAATTTTTAATGTGAGTTTCATGATATTTCCTAGGTTGTGTCACATGCTTTTTGGTGTGTGTTATGTGAAAACTTTGAGCATGTGAAGTGTGCCTAATATCATGGGAGTGGCCATACTTGAACTGATCATACAATGGCTTGTATGTGATTTTCATTTCATCAACAGGTTCAAGTTTGTATGGGGTTTCACCCTCAAAACCAATGCCTACTCTTTTGTTTCCAGACACAGCATATATCATAGAAGCTAGCTGACTTCTGCCAATACTTCTAGATAAGAACTTCCTGAAACTTAAATCATATTCTTTCAGAATATGGTTTAGACTGGGAATGGATTTTTCTGAATCAGAAGGAGATCCAACATTATTGGATAATTTTAAAAGTTTTTCTTTTAATTCAGAATTTTCCAACTCAAGCTTCTTTGTTTCAAATTCAAATAGCTTTTTCAGCTTTTTGTATTTGAGACTAATCTGAGACTTGAGTTCCAGAAGTTCAGTTAGACCGGAAACTAACTCATCTCTAGTAAGTTCAGAAAATACCTCTTCAGAATCTGATTCTGATGTAGATTCTGATTCGTCATCTTCTGTCGCCATCAGCGCACAGTTGGCCTGCTCATCTTCAGAGTCTGAATCATCTTCTGACTCATCCCAGGTTGCCATAAGACTTTTCTTCTTATGAAACTTCTTCTTGGGATTTTCCTTCTGAAGATTTGGACATTCATTCTTGTAGTGTCCAGGCTCATTGCATTCATAGCACATGACCTTTTTCTTGTCAAATCTTCTGTCATCAGAAGATTCTCCACGTTCAAATTTCTTTGAACTTCTGAAGCCTCTGAACTTCCTTTGCTTGGTCTTCCAGAATTGATTTAGCCTTCTGGAGATTAAGGACAGTTCATCTTCTTCTTCAGATTCTGATTCTTCAGGATCTTCTTCTCTAGCCTGAAAAGCGTTAGTGCATTTCTTGATATTAGATTTTAATGCAATAGACTTACCTTTCTTTTGAGGCTCATTTGCGTCCAGCTCTATTTCATGACTTCTCAAGGCACTGATAAGCTCTTCCAGAGAAACTTCATTCAGATTCTTTGCAATCTTGAATGCAGTCACCATAGGACCCCATCTTCTGGGTAAGCTTCTGATGATCTTCTTTACATGATCAGCCTTGGTGTATCCCTTGTCAAGAACTCTCAATCCAGCAGTAAGAGTTTGAAATCTTGAAAACATCTTTTCAATGTCTTCATCATCCTCCATCTTGAAGGCTTCATACTTCTGGATTAAAGCTAGAGCTTTAGTCTCCTTGACTTGAGCATTTCCTTCATGAGTCATTTTCAAGGACTCATATATGTCATAAGCCGTTTCCCTGTTAGATATCTTCTCATATTCAGCATGAGAGATAGCATTCAGCAAAACAGTTCTGCATTTATGATGATTCCTGAAAAGCTTTTTCTGATCATCATCCATTTCTTGCCTTGTCAGCTTTACGCCTCTGGCATTTACAGGATGTTTGTAACCATCCATCAGAAGATCCCATAGATCACCATCTAGACCCAGAAAGTAACTTTCCAGTTTATCTTTCCAGTATTCAAAGTTTTCACCATCAAATACCGGCGGTCTAGTATAACCATTGTTACCGTTGTATTGCTCAGCCGAGCCAGATGTAGATGCAGGTGTAGGTGTAGACTTTTCACTTTCATCAACCATCTTTTACTGAAGCGTTTTTCTCTTCCTGAATCTTTTCTAAACACGGTTAAGTGCTTGCACCTTAGAACCGGCGCTCTGATGCCAATTGAAGGATAGAAAAACACTTAGAAAGGGGGGGTTTGAATAAGTGTAGCTTTAAAAACTTGACAGATAAAAATAAATTGCACAGTTATTTTTATCCTGGTTCGTTGTTAACTAAACTACTCCAGTCCACCCCCGCAGAGATGATTTACCTCAACTGAGGATTTAATCCACTAATCGCACGGATTACAATGGTTTTCCACTTAGTCAGCAACTAAGTCTTCCAGAGTCTTCTGATCACACACTGATCACTCCAGGAACAACTGCTTAGATACCCTCTAAGACTTTTCTAGAGTCTACTGATCAACACGATCACTCTAGTTACAATCTGCTTAGTTCACTCCTAAGACTTCCTAGAGTATTCTGATCCACACGATCACTCTAGTTCCTTACAACTTAATGTAATCAATCTAAGAGTATTACAATTGCTTCTTAAAAGCGATAATCACAACTGTGATATTTCTCTTAATTGTTTAAGCTTAATCTCACTAAAATATTACAACAGCAATGTAGTGAGCTTTGATGAAGATGAAGATTCTGAGCTTTGGATTTAACAGCGTTTCAGCAAGTCTTTTTGAATAATCTTGTTCAGGATCGTTAAAATCGTCAACCTTGCTTCTCATCAGAACTTCATATTTATAGGCGTTGGAGAAGATGACCGTTGAGTGCATTTAATGCTTTGCGTGTTACGTACAGCATTGCATTTAATGTTATACGCTTTTGTCAACTACCTCGAGCCTTGTTCACGCTGTGTCTACTGACGTAGCCTTTAGTAGCTTTTAACGTTCCTTTTGTCAGTCAGCGTAGCTTGCCACTTGTACTTTCTTCTGATCTGATGTTTGTGAATACAACGTTTGAATATCATCAGAGTCAAACAGCTTGGTGCATAGCATCTTCTGATCTTCTGACCGTGAAGTGCTTCTGTTGCGTGATACCATCTTCTGAGCTTCAGTGCTTCTGATCTCATGTTCTTCTGATGCTTCCATAGACCCATGTTCTGATTCTGCTTCGACCATCTTCTGATGTCTTGCCAGACCATGTTCTGATGTTGCATGCTGAACCTTTTGAGACAAAGCTTCTGAGCGCTGAATTATGCGTACTCTTTATATATTTCCTGAAAGGGAAATTGCATTGGATTAGAGTACCATATTATCTTAAGCAAAATTCATATTATTGTTATCATCAAAACTAAGATAATTGATCAGAACAAATCTTGTTCTAACAATCAAGAGTAAGTTGACAGACCTTATCAAAGAATATGTTGACGTGTTTTCCTGGTCCTACCAAGACATGCCTGGGTTGGATACCAATATTGTTCAGCATTACTTGCCATTGAAGCCAGAATGTCCGCCAGTCAAGCAGAAATTGCGAAGGACTCACCCTGATATGGCTAACAAGATCAAAGTGGAAGTCCAAAAGCAACTCGACGCAGGTTTTCTTGTCACCTCTGAGTATCCTCAATGGTTGGCCAACATAGTGCCAGTTCCAAAGAAAGATGGCAAAGTCAGAATGTGTGTTGACTATCGTGACTTGAACAAAGCCAGTCCAAAAGATGACTTTCTATTACCACATATTGACATACTGGTTGATAACACCGCTAAGTTCAACGTCTTTTCCTTCATGGACGGGTTCTCCGGTTATAATCAGATCAAGATGGCTCCCGAAGACATGGAGAAGACATCTTTCATCACCCCATGGGGTACCTTTTGCTACAAAGTGATGCCATTTGGATTAAAGAATGCAGGCGCAACTTACCAAAGGGCAATGACTATTCTCTTTCATGACATGATGCATAAAGAAATTGAAGTTTATATGGACGACATGATAGCCAAGTCCAGCACCGAAGAAGAACATATTGAATACCTTTTGAAGTTGTTTCAACGACTAAGGAAATATCAGCTTCGCTTGAATCCTAACAAATGTACTTTTGGGGTTAGATCTGGAAAACTCTTGGGTTTCATTGTCAGCCAAAGAGGTATTGAAGTAGATCCCGACAAAGTCAGAGCTATTCAAGAGATGCCTGCACCAAAAACTGAAAAGCAAGTAAGAGGATTTCTCGGACGATTGAACTATATCTCTAGGTTTATCTCTCAAATGACTGCTACTTGTGGGCCAATTTTCAAGCTTCTCCGCAAAGATCAAGGGGTTGTATGGACTGAAGATTGCCAGAAAGCGTTCGACAGTATCAAAGAGTACCTGTTAGAACCACCAATATTGATTCCTCCAGTTGAAGGAAGACCACTAATCATGTACCTCACCGTGTTGGAAGAATCCATGGGTTGTATGCTTGGACAGAAAGATGAAACCGGTAAGAAGGAGCATGCCATCTATTACCTGAGTAAGAAATTCACAGACTGTGAGTCTCGTTACTCTATGCTCGAAAAAACATGTTGTGCTCTGGCTTGGGCTTCAAAACGTCTCCGCCAGTACATGATCAATAATACTACTTGGTTAATCTCCAAAATGGATCCGATCAAGTATGTCTTTGAAAAGCCTGCATTAACAGGAAGGATTGCCCGATGGCAAATGTTGCTATCTGAGTATGACATTGAGTACCGTGCTCAAAAAGCGGTCAAAGGAAGCATTCTCGCCGATCATTTGGCGCATCAACCAATTAATGAATATCAATCTCTCAAGTTTGACTTTCCTGATGAAGATGTCTTGTACTTGAAGATGAAAGATTGTGATGAACCGTCACCTGAAGAAGGTCCTGATCCTAGATCAAGATGGGGCTTAATTTTTGATGGAGCAGTAAACGCTTTTGGCAATGGAATTGGGGCAATCATCATCACTCCCAACGGTACTCATATCCCGTTCTCCGCCAGACTGCTATTTGATTGTACCAACAACATCGCAAAATATAAAGCTTGTATCATGGGTCTCGAAGAAGCCATTGACTTAAGGATCAAGATCCTAGACATATATGGAGATTCACCCCTTGTGATCAACCAAATCAAAGACCAGTGGGAAACTTACCATCCTGGCTTGATTCCTTACAGAGATTATGTGTCATACCCCAATTTTTGACCCTAAGATCCTATATCATTCATATCCCAATCACTAATCAAGAGCTTCACTTGGAAGTTTGTTTATGGTGTTGCACTCACCTCATCAATGAGAGGGACCATCAAGCACCAATGATTGTTTATCTTTTATGCATATTATACTAACCCAAATACCAAAAATATTGCTTTGTTTCTTTGTAGGCTTTTGTTTTGTAGGTATCAAGCCAAGACATGCATTAAGCAAGGCATTTTTCACATTTTTGACTGATGAAATCGATTTCCCTACTGGGTAAATCGATTTCCCTGCAGCAATCTTCAACAAAATCACATTCTGGACAGCATGAAATCGATTTCCCTCCTGGGTAAATCGATTTCCCTAGTGTATTTTGCGCCAAATTCTCTTCTGGAACAGAGTGAAATCGATTTCACTCCCGGGGAAATCGATTTCCTTCAGGCGAAATTCAAAAAAAATAGAGAGGGAAGCTTGATTTGATTTTGGCACCTATTTTCTTTGACCATTTTTGTCATTTTACCAATTTTCCACCTCATCAAAATTAACCCCTTTCATTAAACCCACTTAAACCTCATTTTACCATTTCTTACCATTTAAATACCACTTTAATCACCAATTAAACACAAGCTAATTACCAAATGCAAAAAGACCAAACTACCACTACTCTTGCTCTCATCCTATAAATAGAGCCCTCTACTCTCTCATTTCTCAAGCTTTTGAGAGCCAAAAAACCTCTTGCAATTTCTCTCCTCATTCCTACCAAATTCACCAAAGCTCTCCATTCTTTCATAAAGTTTGTGAGTTACATCTTGAACCTCACAAACTTTGAGCTAAACCACCATCCATTTCACTTTTTTTTCTTCAATTGTTGAGAGATCAAGATTTGTGTTGGTGATTCTTGAAGTAGATCCAAGTTTTGTTCAAGATTTGGTAAATTTTCTTCATCCTTTTTGTATATCATGATGTAGATCTTTGTTGCTTGTGTGTGATGCATCTTTGATGCTATATTGGTGCTATTTGATGGTGATTTGATGGAAAATTCGTGCTCCAATTGATATGTGATCATAAGGTGTTTGTACGTTTGCTTAAGTCAAGTTTTATGCCTTTAAATGTTGTTTTTGCTGAAATTTGCACTGGTCAAATCGATTTCCTTAAGGCTCAAATCGATTTCATGCTGTACATAACTTGTTTTTTTTTTAAAACTGCCTTAGGGAAATCGATTTCCCTCTGCATGAAATCGATTTCCTGCTGGCAGAATGTGTTTTTTGGCCTTTTTTATGCTTGTTTTGGTTTCCTACTTCCTCCACTTCATTAATATCATTGGATCTAGGATGTTGATAGGTTTGAAATGACCTAATCCATAATATTAGATGAATGATATTAGTGATAGTGTGAGTTGATTATCTTTTGTGAATTTTATTCTTCTTCCTCCATTTCATTAATATCATTGGATCTAGGATGTTGATAGGTTTGAAAGAACCAAATCCATAATATTAGATGAATGATATTAATGATAGTGTGAGTTGATTATCTTTATGCATTTTATCTTCTCCTTCTCCTTTTTTTCTTTTGATCGATGAAAGTCTTAATACTTTGAGAATTCTTATGGATTCTTAGTAAAGACTAGATCGTTACCTATTTTCTTTTCGTGCGGTATTGCTTTCGGAAGGCGATCTACATATCGTTCTTCTCGCATACATTAGCACATAAAGTTTTGACCGGCCTCGTTGTAGGGTGATTTCTACATAAATCACTTGGCGATCTGTTTAACATAGCGCAATATTTCGTGTCCCGAATAAAAAAAGATCAAATATGGAAGAGAATTGTATGCGGTTGATTTAAGACTTGTGGAGGTTTTTATCGTGTAGTCGCTATGATTCTATCAAGCTTCTGATAAACCCCATTGAATTTAAATCCGAGTACATCATTCACTCACCATAGATCTTCCTACTAACTTTGATAACATACTTGACAAGTTTCAAGATGGTTATCTTTAACATTTAACAACTAACTTTAATTTCCGCACCTTTACTATACCGCTCTTTATATTACCGCTCTTTATATTTCTCGCTTTATCGCTTTACTTTATCATTTCATCATATTTACTTTCCGTCATTTTCTCTTTGTCCACTTGGACATATGTTTTTGCTTCTGTTATTTTTCTTTTGTCCACTTGGACCATACTTTATTTTTTCGCTAAAACACTAATAAATAACCAAAATCTAAAAAATACATAAGGCTCTCTTTGGACTATCAGTTACTATCCCTAGCGCTTTGGAGATTCGGACTTATGGACCTAGTACTTCTGGACTTATTCTATTGCTATCCTGTGATTGTTCTGTCTGTCTGGCATTGTTCTGTTGTATGTTTATGTGTGCAGGTATTTCCTTGAAAGCCCTTGATGGTTAATTCCAAGGCATTGATATAAGGATTTTACCCAAAAACAGCCGTTACTCTGCCCAATTTTCGTCAGAATCTTAACGTGCTTAATGCAAAGTGGTTCTAAGACAATAAGTTCATGTGGATCCCCAAGTGTTAATGTGTTGGTATTGATAAATCCAAAGGATGGGAAAACTACCTTGGCTCTTAATGTCAAGTGTTGGCTTCTTATTCGGTTAGACCGTTTCTTTCCTTAGCTTTTATTTTATGCATTAGGTTAGCCTCTTCATCTCCTCCCATTCTTAAATTTTCAAAATCTTCTCCCTTTTTCCAAAATATTCTTATGTTTGCAAACCTTTTCAAAACCTTTTTCTTAAAAATATCTTTCGCCCTTAGTGGCTTTTCTTCAAAAGTTTAGACACCGTTAATTGTCGAAACGAGTGGTTATACCCCACGATTTTGAAATTGATTGATAATAACGAGATCTTTTCCGCGTGAGAGAGCTAGTGGCATACTCGTTGATTTTATCCGAGTTGGAGCCCTTCTTTCATTTGCGATGCAAAGAACTTGTTTGTTCTCATGCTCAAGATCAATGGCTGAGTATTTCTCTCTAACGACAACAAAGTGTTTATTCGTTTTTTAAAAACGTTTTTCCCAAAAGCGGAACTACATTAGCTCTGACTTCTCCATTGCACCGAGGAGGTATGTAGGCCCAAAGCTTAACGCTTTGCCGAGCTTATTTTAAAAAAATAAAACAAACCCTTTTTTAGCACACACACACACACAGATTTTCAAAAAGGTTCCCGTGGAGTACCACGGATATGAGGGGTGCTTTAAACCTTCCCCTCATATATTCAACACCCGTACCTGAGATCTCTTTCTTGTTTTAAAAAAAACAAAACTTTGGGTTTTACGTTCTTTTCCCTTTTCCTTTGAAAAAATAAAGCGCGGTGGCGATTTCAAACGGAATATTGATTCGAGTCAATCCCATGGCTTCGATATCAGATTTTCCCCGCTACAGAAAAATGGCGACTTCACTGGGGATCCAGTTTTTAAGTGTGTTAAGCCTATTTTTGTTTATCTGTGTGTTTTATCTGTATATATTGTTATGTGCTTTGTTTGTTTATCTTCTTTTTTTTCTTTTTGGTGCTCGATGGTTCCTTTGTGATGAGATAAAGTTCTAACCCGAACTTTGGTGAGTAACTTGAGATAGGAGGTGGTAAGACCAATAGTCGCATGTCAGGAGCAATCCTTACCATGAGTGTCATATGGTGGAACCCCAATCAGTGGAGGCCTCATGGAAGGTAGTAGAGGTTGTTACGAACCATCGTGATAACGCTATTACTTTCAATAGTGAGTGTCCGTAGAAGCTGAATGGCCTAGAACCTTTTTAACACATCTAAGCCTTTTTAGGATGTAGTGCAGAAACAAGATCAAGTACCAATTTGAGCTTGTTGTCATGCGATACTACGCTCAGACGAGGTCTTTTTAGGCATATTATTGGCGCCCATGAGCAATTGTGCGTGCCGGTAATATCCGATAGAAGATTGAAAACTCTGGGAACCTTTGTAGAACCCGATTGGCAGGTACAAAACTCCTTAGATCATACCTTTTGGGATGGTTAGACCCATGGCTCCATGCTCGTGACGTCGAACCTTTGAACTATGATCTTATGCGACCTTGTGTGCTCTTGGTTGTGGTTGATGCATAAACCATGCATTCATGCATCCATGAAAACTCTTTTTCTTTTGATTTTCAAGGAACTTAGACGTCTTTCCTTGTAAACATCATAAGTTTCATCAAACTCAATGGATCTTGGGTGTTGATGGGGTGAAAATTCTAATCCACCAAAATGGATGATTGATTTTGAAGATAACTTAATCGAAGCTTTAGTCCAATGTTGAGTGTTTACAAGTTAATATCTTAAGTTCCTTGAAACTCAAAAATAAAAAAATAAAAAAACAACAAATCATTGCATTTCATGCATCATTCTGCATTTGGTTCTGCTTTCTAAAGAAGTTTTCCAGAGCCTTATTTCCTTTCTCCTGGTATCATCAGTACAACACTCTTACTAGGAAGAAATGGAAAGCATCAAACAAGAGATTCTTGAGCTCCGTGAAGAGGTGGTTACTCTGAAGGCTGGTATGGAGCATCTGACTGCTCTGGTCGAGGCTCTAGTTGTTGCCCAAGTCAATCCTTCTATGATGGAAGAAAGGATGGCAAAGGTCTTTCTTGAAACTCTGAACTCATCATTTCCTAAGGGGATAGTAGTCCGTACACCTACTGACTCCTATGGAGAAGTGGATATGAATGCGCTTCTAGAAAAAGATGTCCGAAAGGAATGTTTGCTTGAAGAAGGTAACTCAGCTGGTAGTGTGAAGAAGTTTGGTAATGACTTTTCAAAGAAGATAATCAGGGGAGGAAACAATCATCATCAACATCAGAATGTTTCCTATGTCATTCCTGTATCCAATTCAGTTCATGCAATCCCAGATTATCAGCAGAGCACTCGTCAACAAGATTCTCCACCGAACGAGCAAAATCAACCTCAAAAGGGGAATTTTGATCCTATCCCCATGACTTACGCAGAATTGTTCCCTGCTCCAGTTCATAAGAATTTGGTTCAGACAAGGTCACCACCTCCAATTCCCGAGAAGATCCCTTGGTGGTACAATGCTAACGTCACTTGTGCTTTTCATCAGAATGCTCCTGGACATGACTTAGAGAATTGTTGGCCTCTAAAAAATGAAGTTCAAAGATTAATCCATGCTGGTATTTTGACTTTCCAAGATGTTGGTTATGATGTTCAAGCCAATGCTTTTCCAAAGCATGATTGAGTCACTATTGATGGTAGCTTGAAGTTCAAAAGATGTTTCGTTCAGCATATGCCCATATGGAGAGAGTTTTTCTCAGTTTTTAGTATTCTTATTGATTTCCATTTGTAATATTTCTTGTTTTTCAATGCATTGTTTGCATGTAGAAACTTGTTTATTTTTGAATGTTAATGCTAATACAATGACAATGTTTGTCTTGAAGTAATTCATTCGTTTCACTCATGTTTATTTGTTTTTATGCATTATGATACCAATTGCTTTTGCCAAACTCTTGCTTATGCAAAGATTGGAGGGAGGATGATGATCTGAAAACGCAAAATTTCTGGTTGTATGCTTTTGAATAAGACCCTGCTGATGATGTACAGGCATTGTTTCAAATTCCCAAACACTGGAGATATAAGGAAGATAATCCCTTGTTAACCCCTTTGAGCCTTGAAGTAGGAGTTTCTTTTCTAAACGAAAAAACCCTAATTTTTAACCTGGGGCAGGGTAGTCTTCAGTTAATTTGACCGAGTGTTCATATTTCAAAAAGGATTGTGCATCCAAAGGTCAAGCATGTCATATCCACATCAATGGTTGGATCATGGAAAACCACAATGGTTACTCCCCACGCACCAAAAGGCATGGAAATGTGAAACCACAATGGTTATCCTCCATACGCCAAGGAGCGAGGCAGTCACAACCCTCTCAACAAGTCAAGACAAAGTCAATGTCACACGATTTGTTCAAATCAAAAGAATGAAAAAAAAATAAAAAAAAAAGAAAGAAAGAAGAAGAAAAAGCTCGCTAAGTCAAAAACTTGAAAATAAATGACTTAGGCAAAAGTTAGAGCATCCCGCTGGACGACCAATTCAAAAGAATCAGTCCAGGCAAAAGTTAGGGAAATAAATAAAATAAAATAAAAAGAGAAAAGAGTGAAAAGTGAAGAGAAAGGACTACAAAGCAAAAGTCCTCAACAATGAACAAATCTGTGTGAATACAAAAATGAAGACAAAAGGGTGACTGCTACTCCAAGAAAGCTTCATCAGGTCCTTAATGGCACAAAATCCTTTGAGAGATGAATACTCATGTTGAATTAACTGAACATAGGACTGGAGAACATCACGAAGTTGGGGTGGGCTAAATAAACTTTGAGCCTAAAAATCTTTTTTTCTGAAAACCGTGAACCAGGCCACGTTACAACCCTCAAAAGTCCTAATTCAAGCAGGGTTTATTTCGAAAGCATACTTAAACAAGAAAGCGTTCCTGACTCCTATCGGTTATGCTGAAAACTTGTGTTGGTATCATATGCATACAAAAAATCAATGTCATCTCTTAACTAGTGATTCATTCACAAGGTTTTGCGACATCTTTTTTAAAAAAAAAAACTTCAAGACTTACATAATTGTTGCATTTTCATTATCATTCTCAGAATAAACATTTTTCTGCTTATAAACATTTGTTTGACATCCAGGAAGTTTACATCTGATCATCAGTAGAAAACTAAAACATTGCCAGGGGCATGTTGTTTTCCCAGTACAATGCTTTTGCAAGTTTGATTACCATCATGGGGCAAATCTCGAAGACTCTGTCAAGTAAAAGAATGTGCCAAGTTTAGTCAATCTGGGGCAGCTACGTCGAGATTTGACAAATCTCTCCAAGAATCTGTTGATCTGGGGCAGATTATTCCAAGTCTTCATGATGCCAAGGATCTCTATGAACCTTTTTGAGGTAGTTTCCTTTCATAGACTATGTAGTCTGGGGCAAGTTGTGAATCAGAAGTTACCTGTATCACCTCATTAGCTTGAAGTACAAAGGTTGTTGCCATGATTAGTCCAGAGTATGTCACTCTCTACCAAGAAGTTTTGAGACAACGGTTGACTGTTGGGTTTTCTTTCTCACCTTGTGATGAGTTTTGAACTAAAATCCCCCGCATGTTAACTTGTTTGCTTTGATGTTAAACTTCTTATTTCCTCTGCAAGTTCGGAACGGTGATTTTCTCCAAAGAAATTTTCTCTGATTCCCCCTAATAGAGCTTGATGTGTTGTCCAACCTTTTTGATAAGAAGAAGATTATCTGTAAATTCCTCGCAGAAATTGATAATCCCCACTGAGTTTGTTCTTCGTGGAAGAATTTTTCTTCAGTGTTCCTCCTCAGCTCATTTGTCAGGATGGAATTAATCCCTAGTTGAGTTTATTCCTCAAGGGGCAAAGCTTTGTTTGACCGTTTCTATCCAGCTTGTTCTTGGAGTTGAACTTTGGTCTCTTACAATACTATTTTGAACCTCTCTAGGCTGGGAAACCTAGATTGAGAAGGCATTTATTTTGCACCTCTTGAGGATTATGCTTTCCTCTATAATGGAGAACTTGTTTGTGATTGATGATATCGAAAGATTTATTTTCCAGCAGTGATGTTATTGCACTCCCTTGGAATTTGTGCTTGAAAGCAAGGGGCAGGTTTTGACTTTGAGCAACTTGTGTTATCCCCATCATGTTTTGGTTGACAACAAATTGAAGCCTCTTTATTTGAGCAAGTTTGTGCGTCTCCACATATCAATCTTATCTTCAAATCAAGTGGTGATCTCTCATACTTTATGAATTTCTTGATTCCAAATGGAAGAAGCTCAACGAATGGCAGTCTCTTTCAGCAGAAGACAGTTCATTCCGCCTAAGGATTTCTCGACAGGGTCGGCAAATGGCAGTCTCTTTCAGCAGAAGACAGTTTGTTCCCTTTGAGATAACGGATGGCAGTCTTCTTCATGAAGACAGTTCGTTTAAGAATTCTTATTTTAAAGTCAGCAAATGGCAGTCTCCTCCATTAGAAGACAGTTTGCTCACTTTTTCCTAAGATGGGTCAACGAATGGCAGTCTCTTTCAGCAGAAGACAGTTCGTTCCGCTTAAGGATTTCTCGACAGGGTCGGCAAATGGCAGTCTCTTTCAGCAGAAGACAGTTTGTTCCCTTTGAGATAACGAATGGCAGCCTTCTTCACGAAGACAGTTCGTTTTGCTTAAAGATTCCTCAGCAAAGTCAGCAAATGGTAAGTCCATTCATCAGAAGTGACAGTTTGCATCCAGTTCCTTTTCTCAAGCCATGTCCTTGAAGAAGTTGATCCCTATTCTTAGCAGCAACTTATTGTTCTCAGCAGCTTATCGTCAACCATTGAGGCGATAATTCAATTTTCTTCTACCTTCAACTATTGAGTTGGTAGCTTATCGTCAACCATTGAGGCGGTAATTCAATTTTCTTCTACCTTCAACTATTGAGTTGGTAGCTTTTCGTCAACTATCGAGGCGGTAATTCAATTTTCTTCTACCTTCAACTATTGAGTTGGTAGCATATCGTCAACTATTGAGGCGATGATTCAATTTTCTCTACCTTCGACTATTGAGTTGGTAGCTTATCGTCAACTATTGAGGCGGTAATTCAATTTGCTTCTACCTCCGACTATTGAGTTGGTAGCTTATCGTCAACTATTGAGGCGATGATTCAATTTTCTCTACCTTCGACTATTGAGTTGGTAGCTTATCGTCAACTATTGAGGCGATGATTCAATTTTCTCTACCTTCGACTATTGAGTTGGTAGCTTATCGTCAACTATTGAGGCGATGATTCAATTTTCTTCTACCTTCAACTATTGAGTTGGTAGCCTATCGTCAACCATTGAGGCGGTAATTCAATTCTCTTCTACCTTCAACTATTGAGTTGGTAGCCTATCGTCAACCATTGAGGCGGTAATTCAATTCTCTTCTACCTTCAACTATTGAGTTGGTAGCCTATCGTCAACCATTGAGGCGGTAATTCAATTCTCTTCTACCATTGAGTTGGTAGTTTATCGTCAACTATTGAGGCGGTAATTCAATTTGCTTCTACCTTCAACTAGTGAGTTGGTAGCTTTTCGTCAACTATCGAGGCGGTAATTCAATTTTCTTCTACCTTCAACTATTGAGTTGGTAGCTTACCTTCAGTGGAACGTTGGTATATGTTATCGTCAGCGGTACAGCGGTACATCTCTTCATATCATCAGTGGTACGACGGTGTGTTTTCTGTTAAAGGAAGATTGGCATTCTGATTCAGGATGCATACTTTCTCATCCCCAGTGAAAGAGGATGATCCCCTTTTCTCATCCCCAGTGAAAGAGGATACTATAATCTCTCTGACGCGAAGTGTTTTTCCAGAGAAGTTTCTTTTCCCACCAAAGTTCTGTCTCTCCAACAAAGTCCTGCTTTCCCCAGTGGAGTCTCTACTTGCAAGACATTTGTTTCCCCAGCGGAGTTATAGCAAGACATTTGTTTTCCCCAGTGGATCACTTGTTACTCCCCAATGTTGTCATGCTTTATTATCATCACATGCATTCATTAACATTGCATTGCATCTTAGGATCAAAAATTGTGTTTTATACATTTAAGTCTCTTCGATTTTTGTCAAAACGAAGATTTCCAATCATCGTATTTCCAAATCGAAGAAACTTAAATAGGGGCATCTGTCATACCCCAATTTTTGACCCTAAGATCCTATATCATTCATATCCCAATCACTAATCAAGAGCTTCACTTGGAAGTTTGTTTATGGTGTTGCACTCACCTCATCAATGAGAGGGACCATCAAGCACCAATGATTGTTTATCTTTTATGCATATTATACTAACCCAAATACCAAAAATATTGCTTTGTTTCTTTGTAGGCTTTTGTTTTGTAGGTATCAAGCCAAGACATGCATTAAGCAAGGCATTTTTCACATTTTTGACTGATGAAATCGATTTCCCTACTGGGTAAATCGATTTCCCTGCAGCAATCTTCAACAAAATCACATTCTGGACAGCATGAAATCGATTTCCCTCCTGGGTAAATCGATTTCCCTAGTGTATTTTGCGCCAAATTCTCTTCTGGAACAGAGTGAAATCGATTTCACTCCTGGGGAAATCGATTTCCTTCAGGCGAAATTCAAAAAAAATAGAGAGGGAAGCTTGATTTGATTTTGGCACCTATTTTCTTTGACCATTTTTGTCATTTTACCAATTTTCCACCTCATCAAAATTAACCCCTTTCATTAAACCCACTTAAACCTCATTTTACCATTTCTTACCATTTAAATACCACTTTAATCACCAATTAAACACAAGCTAATTACCAAATGCAAAAAGACCAAACTACCACTACTCTTGCTCTCATCCTATAAATAGAGCCCTCTACTCTCTCATTTCTCAAGCTTTTGAGAGCCAAAAAACCTCTTGCAATTTCTCTCCTCGTTCCTACCAAATTCACCAAAGCTCTCCATTCTTTCATAAAGTTTGTGAGTTACATCTTGAACCTCACAAACTTTGAGCTAAACCACCATCCATTTCACTTTTTTTTCTTCAATTGTTGAGAGATCAAGATTTGTGTTGGTGATTCTTGAAGTAGATCCAAGTTTTGTTCAAGATTTGGTAAATTTTCTTCATCCTTTTTGTATATCATGATGTAGATCTTTGTTGCTTGTGTGTGATGCATCTTTGGTGCTATATTGGTGCTATTTGATGGTGATTTGATGGAAAATTCGTGCTCCAATTGATATGTGATCATAAGGTGTTTGTACGTTTGCTTAAGTCAAGTTTTATGCCTTTAAATGTTGTTTTTGCTGAAATTTGCACTGGTCAAATCGATTTCCTTAAGGCTCAAATCGATTTCATGCTGTACGTAACTTGTTTTTTTTTGAAAACTGCCTTATGGAAATCGATTTCCCTCTTCATGAAATCGATTTCCTGCTGGCAGAATGTGTTTTTTTGCCTTTTTTATGCTTGTTTTGGCTTCCTACTTCCTCCACTTCATTAATATCATTGGATCTAGGATGTTGATAGGTTTGAAATGACCTAATCCATAATATTAGATGAATGATATTAGTGATAGTGTGAGTTGATTATCTTTTGTGAATTTTATTCTTCTTCCTCCATTTCATTAATATCATTGGATCTAGGATGTTGATAGGTTTGAAAGAACCAAATCCATAATATTAGATGAATGATATTAATGATAGTGTGAGTTGATTATCTTTATGCATTTTATCTTCTCCTTCTCCTTTTTTTCTTTTGATCGATGAAAGTCTTAATACTTTGAGAATTCTTATGGATTCTTAGTAAAGACTAGATCGTTACCTATTTTCTTTTCGTGCGGTATTGCTTTCGGAAGGCGATCTACATATCGTTCTTCTCGCATACATTAGCACATAAAGTTTTGACCGGCCTCGTTGTAGGGTGATTTCTACATAAATCACTTGGCGATCTGCTTAACATAGCGCAATATTTCGTGTCCCGAATAAAAAAAGATCAAATATGGAAGAGAATTGTATGCGGTTGATTTAAGACTTGTGGAGGTTTTTATCGTGTAGTCGCTATGATTCTATCAAGCTTCTGATAAACCCCATTGAATTTAAATCCGAGTACATCATTCACTCACCATAGATCTTCCTACTAACTTTGATAACATACTTGACAAGTTTCAAGATGGTTATCTTTAACATTTAACAACTAACTTTAATTTCCGCACCTTTACTATACCGCTCTTTATATTACCGCTCTTTATATTTCTCGCTTTATCGCTTTACTTTATCATTTCATCATATTTACTTTCCGTCATTTTCTCTTTGTCCACTTGGACATATGTTTTTGCTTCTGTTATTTTTCTTTTGTCCACTTGGACCATACTTTATTTTTTCGCTAAAACACTAATAAATAACCAAAATCTAAAAAATACATAAGGCTCTCTTTGGACTATCAGTTACTATCCCTAGCGCTTTGGAGATTCGGACTTATGGACCTAGTACTTCTGGACTTATTCTATTGCTATCCTGTGATTTTTCTGTCTGTCTGGCATTGTTCTGTTGTATGTTTATGTGTGCAGGTATTTCCTTGAAAGCCCTTGATGGTTAATTCCAAGGCATTGATATAAGGATTTTACCCGAAAACAGCCGTTACTCTGCCCAATTTTCGTCAGAATCTTAACGTGCTTAATGCAAAGTGGTTCTAAGACAATAAGTTCATGTGGATCCCCAAGTGTTAATGTGTTGGTATTGATAAATCCAAAGGATGGGAAAACTACCTTGGCTCTTAATGTCAAGTGTTGGCTTCTTATTCGGTTAGACCGTTTCTTTCCTTAGCTTTTATTTTATGCATTAGGTTAGCCTCTTCATCTCCTCCCATTCTTAAATTTTCAAAATCTTCTCCCTTTTTCCAAAATATTCTTATGTTTGCAAACCTTTTCAAAACCTTTTTCTTAAAAATATCTTTCGCCCTTAGTGGCTTTTCTTCAAAAGTTTAGACACCGTTAATTGTCGAAACGAGTGGTTATACCCCACGATTTTGAAATTGATTGATAATAACGAGATCTTTTCCGCGTGAGAGAGCTAGTGGCATACTCGTTGATTTTATCCGAGTTGGAGCCCTTCTTTCATTTGCGATGCAAAGAACTTGTTTGTTCTCATGCTCAAGATCAATGGCTGAGTATTTCTCTCTAACGACAACAAAGTGTTTATTCGTTTTTTAAAAACGTTTTTCCCAAAAGCGGAACTACATTAGCTCTGACTTCTCCATTGCACCGAGGAGGTATGTAGGCCCAAAGCTTAACGCTTTGCCGAGCTTATTTTAAAAAAATAAAACAAACCCTTTTTTAGCACACACACACACACAGATTTTCAAAAAGGTTCCCGTGGAGTACCACGGATATGAGGGGTGCTTTAAACCTTCCCCTCATATAATCAACACCCGTACCTGAGATCTCTTTCTTGTTTTAAAAAAAACAAAACTTTGGGTTTTACGTTCTTTTCCCTTTTCCTTTGAAAAAATAAAGCGCGGTGGCGATTTCAAACGGAATATTGATTCGAGTCAATCCCATGGCTTCGATATCAGATTTTCCCCGCTACATTATGCAAGACGTCTTTTGACTTTCTTCAACAAGGTTGAATTGCATCATATACCTCGAGATCAGAATCGAATGGCAGACGCCTTGGCTACTCTATCTTCCATGTTCAAAGTCAATCATTGGAATGATATGCCTACAGTCAGAATCACGCGCCTTGAAAGGCCCGCCTATGTGTTTGCAGCTGAAGCAGTCATCGATGATAAACCGTGGTTCCACGACATCAAACGCTTCCTCCAAACTCAAGAGTACCCGCTTGGGGCATCAGACAAAGATAAGAAAACTCTAAGGAGACTTTCTGGCAGTTTCTTCCTGAACGGAGATGTGCTATACAAAAGAAACTTCGACATGGTTTTGCTCAGATGCGTGGATAGACACGAAGTAGACATGTTAATGCATGAAGTACATGAAGGGTCCTTTGGAACTCATTCAAACGGGCATGCGATGCCCAAGAAAATCTTAAGAGCAGGATACTATTGGTTGACAATGGAATCTGACTGTTATAAACACGTGAAGAGATGTCACAAGTGCCAGATCTACGCAGATAAGATCCAAGTGCCACCGACTCTACTCAACGTTCTCTCATCTCCATGGCCTTTTTCCATGTGGGGTATCGACATGATTGGAATGATCGAACCAAAAGCTTCAAACGGTCATCGTTTCATCTTGGTAGCAATTGATTACTTCACCAAATGGGTCGAAGCAGCATCTTATACCAATGTTACAAGACAAGTGGTTGTAAGGTTTATCAAGAACAACATCATTTGCCGATATGGTATTCCCAGCAAGATCATTACTGATAATGGTTCGAACTTGAACAACAAGATGATGAAAGAATTATGTGAGGAATTCAAGATTGAGCATCATAACTCTTCTCCTTACAGACCAAAAATGAATGGCGCTGTTGAAGCCGCCAACAAGAACATTAAGAAGATCGTCCAGAAAATGGTCGTCACTTACAAAGACTGTCACGAAATGCTGCCATTTGCTTTACATGGGTACCGTACTTCAGTGCGTACTTCAACAGGGGCAACTCCCTTTTCTCTAGTATACGGCATGGAAGCTGTGCTCCCCGTATAAGTTGAAATACCATCAATGAGAGTCCTCATGGAGACTAAATTATCAGAGGCTGAATGGTGCCAAAGCAGATACGATCAGTTGAACTTAATCGAAGAAAAACGTATGACTGCTCTATGCCATGGACAGTTATACCAAGCAAGGATGAAACAAGCTTTCAACAAAAAGGTTTGACCTCGTGAATTTCGAGAAGGCGACCTCGTGCTTAAAAAGATCTTGTCTTTTCAACCAGATTCTAGGGGCAAATGGTCTCCTAATTACGAAGGCCCGTATGTTGTCAAAAGAACATTTTCTGGCGGCGCCATGACTCTTGCAACCATGGATGGTGATGAACTCCCACATCCTGTGAATGCTGATGCAGTCAAGAAATACTTTGTCTAAAAAAATACAAAAGAACAGCTTGGTAAGTCGAAAACCCGCAAAGGGCGACTTAGGCAAAAATGAGCGTCTCGGTGGACTGAAAACCCGAAAGGGCGGTCCAGGCAAAAATTAGAGACAATAAACAGAAAAAAATTATCCTGGTAGATTGAAAACCTGAAAGGGCAATCTAGGCAAAAATTAAGGATTTATGACAAAGTAACTGCATTAGTCCATACTTCGTCACCTGAGGTGTCTTTTTCATCAAAGGATCTTCAATCAAATCATCGCCAATCTGAAGCGACGGGCACAGTTGGAACTCAAAGTTGTTAGGGGGAATAGTGGTTATTGCTTTCAATGTAGCCTTTTCCGCATAATTACCATTTCCAACTTTTGTAAATACTCCATGGAATCATGCCTTTAGCTGATTTCCATCCTATTAAATAAGTTTGAGCCTTGTGCCCATTTGTTTGCAATCTCTAATTTCTTTTAGCTTGCAAAATGACGCTTTAATTGTGTTATTCACTTTTGAAAGAAAAAGGAAAAAATAAGTTTTAAATGAATTTACTTCACTTTTCCTTTTTCAAAATAAAAGCGAAACTTTCCTTTGAGTTGTGAACAATGGAAGGAACATCAGCAGTTGTCTCCGTAAGATGAACAAAAGGATTCTCCCTGAAAATTGTTGAGACAACGGTATTGTGGTCCCAGAAAAGAATTCCTGAAGCATTTACCCCTTGAGGTAAAGAAGCTCTTCTATCCCTAGTGAAGAAGCTCTTCTATCCCCAGTAAAGAAGCTCTTCTATCCCCAGTGAAGAAGCTCTTCTATCCCCAGTAAAGAAGGTCTTTTATCCCTAGTGACGAAGATTTCCAATCTCCAGTGAAGAGGTTCTTCCATCTCAATAAGAAAAGATGCTTATCTTCCCCAGAGAAGTTTAAAGCACGCAACGGCATTCATCACCCGTGTTATCTACACCGTGTTGAAGAACATTTGCCAAGTATCTGGTTGTATTGAGGCGTTGGTCCGTCTCCAGTATGTACTTCTTTGTCTGTCAGTATCGTCAACATGCATACTACATTCATGACATTCATCATTCATCATATTTGCATCATTTATGCACTCTTGCATTTTTCAATGTTTGCTTTAAAATCACTTGTTTAGGATATATTTATCCTTAAAAAAAAAAGAAGAAAAAAGAAAGAAAAGAAAAAAGAAAAAAAAAAGAAACAAGTATGGGCGTGTCATCCCTCCAAGTAGGTTGTCACCCATAAGCAGAAAAAAATATCGTTCTTTCTCCAGTTCCCCACTGAGATCATTCCTCGTGGAAGAAGGTTGCTTTAGTTTTCTCCTCTCAAAACAAAGGAGAAAATACCCATTCGAGTTCATTCCTCATTGGGTACAAAGTCTTGTTTGACTGTTTCTTTCCAATTCATTCATGGATAGAACCTTGTCTTTACCAAAGATTCAAATTCCGATTCCCCAAACAGAGTCGTAAAAAACGAACCATAAACAATAGCCTCATCATCTGAGCAGTTTATGTTTCTTTCAAAAGATTTTTCCTCTCTAGGAAATCAATCATGAAGACCATTTGACAATCAGGGCCTTATTACTGTTCACAAGGCTGAATAACCAGTAATTTCCCTAACAAAGTCTCCAGAATCATTTTATCACTCGGCTGATAATTGATCATGTCTTCAAAACCACTATCATGAGGCTGGTAGTCGGTAATCTTTTTGTTCTGGTTATATTATTAAACATGTCAATCACCATGCTGATAGTCGGTAATATTAACCGAACCTTTGAAACTCTTTTTACCATGTCAAGTCTATCACCTTGCTGATAGTCGGTAACACAGTTTCATATCTTTCACCTTCGCATTATTAAACAGGTCTATCCCCATGCTGATAGTCGATAATGTCGATAGGTAAGCTTTTCTTACAAAGCTATCATTCCCCGGTGAAGCATACACTTGCTTTCCCAAAAAGAAAAAAATGGATTCTCTTCCTAAAAAGGATTGAGACATCCTTCCCGATCTCTTGTCCCCAGTGGAGTCAGTTCTTGATATCCCCTCGGTAAAGATATCCTTGCATCATTCGCAATTTTGGTATCTTAGGTCCAAAATTTGCGTCTTCTGATATTTAAGTCTCTTCCACCCTATCAAAACGAAGATTTTCAATCTTCATGTCTCAGGTTGAAGAAACTTAAATAGGGGCATCTGTCATACCCCAATTTTTGACCTAAGATACCACCTCATATCATTTGCATATGCATCATTTGCATCTCTAACAAATTGCATAGCTTGTGTTTGCTACTTGTGACTCAGCAGGGTTTAATCAAGAAACCACTCATCAGTACAAGTAACAATCAATTAGGTTTTTTTTATCCCTTCATTTCAAATGAATCATCTTCATCAACAATCAACATTTGGTCCCCAGAGATTCATTTCAACAAGCTCAACAGCTTTGAATCGACCAAATTAGGGTTTTGACTGAAGACAGCATACCCCTGACTTTTTGCTCAGGATTTGACCTAATGACTTGGGACATGACCTCAAGACCCCAAGTGCATCATTTTGACTTAATCCATTGGCTCAGAACATCTCCAACACAGGGATTGATCAACAGTGAAATTTCAAATCATCAGATTAGGGTTTTTGAACTATCAGGGACAAAAATCAGGGATCACATTTGGGAAACCCTAAAAATCTCCAGGAAGTCAATCAAAGGTTTCAATCATCTTCAAATAATCCCTATGACAATACACAATGGAAATTACATCTCAATTCAAGATCCACAGTCATCAATTTCATCAGGTCGACGATTAGGGTTTTTGACCTAATTCACTGAACAACTGCCTTTTTAATCAGGACATGGTGCCACAACTCAAATCATGGCTCAATATCCTCTAATGCCTCAATATGATCCATTCATACCATTCATTTGATGAGGATAGCCTGGTTCATTGGAAATCTCCAAAAATGCGACTCGTCTGAAAAAGTCAACTGTACAAGATCACCATTGACTTTTGGGGAATTTTGGTCAACCATGACTTTTGAAGTTTTGAATTATCAATATATGATATATGAAGTCATTTCATCAAGAAAAATCAAGAAAATCAATCAAGAATCAAAAAGTCAAAAGTTTGACTTTCCATACTTAGAAAAATTCTAAGTGTTTTTCAATGGTTTTTTCCAAACTTTGGAAGAGAATTTCTCAAAATTTCACCTACAAACTGAAAAAAACTTCTGACATGAAAGTTGTAGATTTTGATCCAATGAACAACTTTGTCACATATATTTTTTTTTCCAAAAGATCAACCATTTAAGAGATATGGAGCTTCAAAGTTGGTATCTTTTGAAAATTTCACTTAAACCCTCATTTTCTTCAAAGTTCATGGATCTTTTTCACCCATTTCCTTAAAGGTCTTGAAGAAACTTTCAACTAGGGTTTTGAAGTGTGTAACATGAGCTTTCCAAAATGTCCAAGAGCATGAAAAAATATGGAGTGTAGCCATGGTTTTGAATTTTGACATTAGTGAACTTTTCACTTGAAATTTCAAGCCATTTTCACTATGTTATGAACTACTTTGCCAAATAATGCAAGTAATGATGCATCAAGACAATAATTGAAGATATTTTCTGATTTGAAGATCACAATGGGAGAGCATAAGAAGATTGAGATTTAACCATGGTTTAGTCACTTTTAACCTAATGCATCTAATGGTAAGATTCCATTCTATCTCTTAAGTGCCAAATCACCACTCTTGGATAAACTTGCAAAGGCTTGTATTCAGAATCCATGGCCTATAAATAGAGGTCATTTCCACTCTTCAAATCACACCAAAACCTCACAATTATAGGTTTTCTCTCTTCTTTCTTGAATTGCAAGTTTCATAGTTTTCAAAGAGGTAGAAAACTCAACCTCCAAATCATTGAAGTTATGGCCAAAGTGATGGTTCTAACATCTCATAAACATCATATGGGATGTGTTTGATCCATTCACACACCCCAAAACACCTCAAATCTCAAAATCACTACCTCACTTCCATATATGCACATAATAAGCCTTATCATGCCAAAATCAATTCCAGGCTATTTCTGTCCAAACTAACACTTCAAACACCATCCATATACTTCATATGAACTATCCAAACACTCACCATCAACCTGTAACCTCATAATCATCAAGCTCGATCCATACTTGAAGCTTCTGCAGATCGGGTTCCATGGCCTTGCTCAAGTGAATTCAAACTGTTCCAAGCATTCAAACATGTTCCATAAGGTCCATTGATGCTGTCCAGATCAAGAAACAACAACTGGAACTCCTCATTTGCAGAATTCGATTCTCAGTTTTGCCATTTTTAAGGTAAGTACTCATGAACTTCAAACTCTATTCTCCATGCATCATAAATGAAATATGAACATACCATCTTGTTTCTGCACCTATGAGGATCATTAACCCTCAATCAATTGCATCATAACTTGCACATACACGATTTCACATTGAATTTCAGTTTTAGGGTTCTTCGTGTTCATCACAAAATTGATCACCTTAGAGCAAAAATAAATGAATTGCGAGGTTACCATCAGGTTCCTCGTGAAAAACCGAGTGAGATAGACCCTTTACTTGATCAAAACAACACAGTTTTGGAGATTTTCAAAATTCAGTTGAAGGTGTGTTCTTGGCGCCATTTTTGATTCAGAAAATTCAAATGTTGAGTTTAAAATATAATCAGTTGGATACGTGTGTATTACAAGCTGCGCGCGCAGCTCAGTTGGCAAGAGTTTTGGTTGGTGAGAGAGAGGGCGTGAGTTCAAGTCCTTGTGGAGACAAAACCCATTTTTTACAACTATTTTTCTCTATTTTCTTCACAACTTCACTCAATTAATTAACCATTCAAATCAGTTCATTTTTGCTTCATTTTTTGCACATCTCTTATTTAATATGTATATTTTATGAATACCAAAAAAAATCATCAAAAAAAGATTTATTTAATACATTTTTAATTATGTTTAAAATGACATGTTTTTAGGTATTTTTAAATACTTTAAATATTGTTTTATTTGATTTTTTCAAACATAATCACTTGTAAATTTTCTTTTGTGATCAAACCCTAATCACTTAGGTCTTAATTAAGCATTAAAACTTGTTTTAACTTAATTAAGTTGATTTCTTTTAAATTCAAAACCGTTTTAAAACAAGCAATCACAATTCTTTTCAAAACGATAAACCATTTCTTTTTTACTTCAAAGGAAACTATTGATTAAATCTTTTTAATTGATCAATTGATTTTCAAAACGAAGTGGGGCCTCTCGAATATTAGAGAGTGTAAGTCCCATTTCTTTTCTTTTTGTACAGTTTTTTTTCAAAATAATAATACTTCTTCAAAATAAAATCTTTTCAAACAATTTTCAAATCATTTTCAAAACAACAAAACTTCAAAGAAACTTCAAACTTTTCAAATAAACCATGGGCCTCCATGTAGGTATAAGTCCCTAGCCCCTTTTGTACATACCCTTTCCTTTTTTTTGTACAGAAAATTTCTTTTAAAACAAAAACTGCCAAACAGTTTTCTTGAAACAACAAAATCAAAAATGAAGGTTTTCTTTAAATCTTCCCAAAAATACCATGGGCCTCCATGTAGGTATAAGTCCCAAGCCCTTTTGTGAATACCTGTTTACATAGCTTTGAATAAACTCAAGTGGACCTCTCCTCGAGTATAAGTCCCGAGCCCCCGTGTATACAAATGGATCATGCTTACAGGTATATTTCCTTCATAAACTCCATTATATACACACACTTTGTCATATATATAATTGTTCATAACTGTTCATGTTTGTTCATACTTGTTCATGTTTGTTCATATGTGTGATATGTGTGCTTGTTCAACTTAGTATAACACTAGGTTCCCCATAGCCTCCTATTGGGCTTCGTGCAAAGAATCTCCCTAGTTTAGGTTAGGACATAGAGTATGGTTTCCCGGTGAAATCGCTCTAAGAGCTCAAACCAACTATACCATGCCTACCCTTGGGCTTTGTACAAACGAGTGACCCTCCCATAGCCTCCTCTTGGGCTTACAATGCAAGGACCCTGGATTGTCCCTCCCATAGCCTCCTCTTGGGCTTACAATGCAAGGACCCTCGGATAGCCTCCTCTTGGGCTTCGTACAAGGACCCACGGGCTTCTTATAAGCATTCCCAATATCCAAATCAAATACCCTAGGAGATTAGACATTTATCATCTCTATGATAGGAGTATCTCTTCTATATCATCACAAACAATCAATCAATCAATCAATTAACTTAACTTTTTTGCCACAAGGCTGGCTAATCAATCAAACCTTTTTGCCACCATACTGGCTGATTAATCAAAGTTTTTGTCACAAGGCTGACTTCATTGAAACTTTTGCCACAAGGCTGGCTGATTAATCAAAACTTTTTGTCACAAGGCTGACTTCATTGAAAGTTTTTGCCACCAGGCTGGCTAAAAAGCATCTTTATCATTCTAAGCACCATAAGTGGCATGGCCCAGGGCTTATAATGAAAAGATTTTCAAACAAAAAACAAACAGATGTATGTGATGATATAGATTAGATACATCGAACATTTAGATGACATTTGTCTCTTATCCTTTGCTTCCACTAGCATAAGTGGGAACTACGATTGCTCTGACTTTCTCAACATCCCTTTGAGAATACGTAGGCACAAGGTATTATTCCTTGGCGAGCAAAACTTCTCTCTCAAACCATTCAAACCTTAGCACCCGTAGACCCGAGCTACAGATGCTCTGATTCCCTCTAGGGGATATGTATGCAGAGGATCGCGATGATCTTTGCGAGCATAATCAAACAAACACCTTAGGTCCCACCTATTTCACAACAGAACCTCCACCATAACATAGAATGAAAAACAATAAAGAATCCTATAGAGTACTATAGATACGTTGGGTGCTAATACCTTCCCTTCGTATAACCAACCCTCTTACCCAAGATCTCTCCCCCACTTTTTAGGTTATTGCAGCTTTTTTCCTTTTCCTCCTTTGGAAATAATAAAAAGTTTGGTCGGAACAAAAGAAAAACCATTTTTTATGAGCACTCGAGCCCAAAGAAGGCATCAGATGTCTCATCCCGAAAAAAAAGGATAAACGATTTTTCGCCCGCGACAAATCTCAAGGATCTTTTCCCCATAGAGTCTTCCATAATCAGTTTCTTTAAGAGTCCGCCACAACCTTGGGCTTTGTACAAGGCAGAAAATAATCTTTCCCCTAGCTAGAGTAGCCACAACCTTGGGCTTCATACAAGGCACAAATTAAATAAACTTCCACAGTTAAGAGTCAGCCACAACCTTGGGCTTTATACAAGGCACACAAAATAGAGTCATTCACAGTCTTAAAAAACTCAGTTATCCTCAGCAGTCAGCCATAACCTTGGGCTTTGTACAAGGCACACACAAATAGAGTCTCCCTAAAAAGAGTCAGCCACAATTCTGGGCTTTGTACAGAACACCAAATAAAATCCATCAAATAAACACTCTCCAACTAAAGTCAGCCTCAATTCTGGGCTTTGTACAGAACACAAATTCCCTGTAGTTAATCCCCAGTGGAGTTATCTCCCAGAGTCAATAAAAATAAAATAATAAAAAAGCCTCAAGCCTGGGCCTCATACAAGCCAGCTTAAAACTCAAATCTTTCAAACAAAAGATAGACATAGCTTATCTCTATAAAGAGATCTTTCTCCTATCTCACCACATTCAAACAAACATTTCAATTTCAATTTCAATTTCAAACATTCTCCCATTTAGGACTCTGAAAGGCATGCTCTGAGGCAAAAAAACCCAGACTTGTACACTTTCCCTAATTTGGATGAGAATCTTTCTTTCATTTAAGAGAACGCGACTGGCATACTTGCAAACATACAAGTAAGGTCCCTATCTTAATAAAATGAATTCAGCTTTTCTGTCACTTTAAAATTTTTGTGGTGGAATAGTAGGAATACCTCTCTATAAAGATGACTTCATGTCTCTTTACTGTAAACAGAGATTTAATTTAAAGCTTCAACCTTGAGCTTCAAGCAAGGCACCAAAAATAATTAATTTCCCTAGTTAGTTCCCCGAACTACATTAAGCTCTGACTTCCACTAGGGATATGTAGGCATGAGGCTCACAAGGAATCTCAGCGAGCTAATAAAATACCAAAAATAGTTAGTTTGTCTGTCTGTCTGTCTGTCTTTTTTTATCAATTCAATTCTCTCTCCTAACACAAAGGAGAAACTTTCCCAATCATTAGCAATAAACACAATCACAATGACACATAGAAGGTTCCCGTAGAGTACTACGGATATGTAGGGTTCTTAAACTCTTCCCTATGTATAACCGACCCCCCGAACTCCAGAATTTCTAGTCTAGGTGAATCCCCACACTTAGCAAACTCATAGGGTTTAGTTAAGATCTTTTTTTCCCTTTCCTACTCGTAGGACAATAAGAAAGTTCGTGTGATATCGTAGGAAGAACTGAAACAAAATTCATCCCGCCCCGGGCGCATTCTCCTTCCAAATTTCGCGTGAAGGGTCTAGCGTGCCGTCCTCCCAAGTGAAACGGGGAGGTAAAAAAAAAAAGACACCACAGTAATCATGTCACGTGGATACGCTATCGAAGTCATTATGATAGTTGGAAAATAAATTTTGACAATTTAAAGAACTGTTAAAATGTTATTTGTGACATTTGCAGAATATGATATATGGATAACTGAAAGGTAAATCGTGCATATGCTCCTTAGCTAGTCTGATTACAAAAGTAGGACAAAATGCGAAACGAGAAGATATTACAAGGGTTATAACAATTAATTGAAGTCTTCAGGAAGATTATTCTTCATTTTGGAATATTGGGATGCCCATAGTGATAGACGACGTTCGATTAGTGCTTGCTATTTTTTCAGCTCTTCGATTTCTGGTACTAATTTCTGCGCCGTTTAGAGATGTTGAATCCCTATTTGTACCACTTCATTCAACTCGTTCTGCTGGGATTGTTTGATTTCCTCTTGGCGGGACTTGGCAGTTTTAATCTTCGCTTCGAGACGTTCAATTTCTTATTCCCAGGATTTGATGTCCGCTCCACAAGTTTCATATTCCTTTTGGTGCTTTGCGCGCTCAAGCTCGAGGTCACCAGCTTTTATAGTTGCGTCACTAGCGGCTTTCCACGAAGAACTATGAGAAGTTACTTTTGTGTTGAGTTGATCGTCAACATGTCGCTTTCGAAGAGTATCAGCTTGAAGCTGATCAACCAGAGAACTTAGCGAGACAATCACTTGTGAGACTTCCTCTGAAACCAGGAGTAGATCCACCTTCTTTAAAAGATTGTTCAAACCAAAGCAGCTGGTGGAATCTTTTCTCAGAACTTCGATAAGGTCTGTTTCAAAGAACTTTTTCTTTATCTGACGAAGGAGGTTTGGAGTATCATTTCCCTTACCACTTTCCGCCAAAATGTTCGAAGAAGGCTCAACCATGATAGGAGAAACATTTTCGGCATTCATCATAGCCTTGAGGAAGCTTACAGGATCAGTATTCTTAAGTCGCTCCAGTTCAGTAGAATTGAGCGCTGTAGGGGTCTATTTCGAGGTAGTCGCAGGGGTAACTATGGTCCCAAATGTCGAAGTTTCATTATTGCCTGGTGAAGGCAAACTAGAAGCTTCATCTATATTCTCATGTTCAGAGATAGTATCTTCACTCCCAGTTGGATGCTCAACTATATTGCCGCTATTAGAATGTTGAGGGTTTGCTTCCATGTCTTCGTCTTGATGGGTAGGTGGAGAAGCGTCGTTTGAAGGACTTTCCTCAGCATGTACAAGTGAAACGATAGTAGCAATAGGCTGAATGTCTTCGAGAACCGGAGAAAGGACATGAGACTTGCGTCGAAGAATACCTGTTACATAAATCAAAATTTGTTAAGACGGGAAGTTGCAAAAAACTTGTTTGCCGATTAAAGGGAAAATGTATACCATGAAGATTGTCAAGATCAATGTTGAGATCTGAAGTTTTGAGATCAGAAGTAGTTGTGCCTACATCGTCTTACATTTACAAGGTAAAACGTAGACTTAGCAATTAAAGTTAGGTGTTAAGAATTGTTATGGTATAAAAAAAATCAATACCTTGGTCGGGACATTATCTGGGCTTGAGTTATGACTTTCGACAACTGGGATATTACCTGCAATCTTTAAAGGTGATTCATCAGAAGATACCTTATCACTCGATGAAGTAAGCTTTGAAGTCCCAGATCCCTTTTCTTTTGTTAAAGAAATGGTAGTCTTTTGTCTTTTCTTAGTAGCTTGTCTGGTACGAGGAGGAGATTTGTCTTCATCATCTGAAGCACTAGTGTTGGAAATTTTCCGTTTCGGAGGTGTCGGAGGCTTCGAACTCTGAGAATATGCACAGTGAACAAAGTGAATAATATTCAGAATAGATGCACGAGTTAAAGTACAAAATATATACGTACCGTTGGTTTCTTGCAAGTAGTGACAGAATCACTCCCACTTGCTTTGTTGCTTTTCGAAGCTTCAACGCCCTTTTGTGCAGCTGCCTCCTTAATAACTTTCTTTTGACTTACAGCTGTGAACGTAATAGGAGTCATTATATAAGTAAGGAAAGAAGGTTAATCGAAGGATAGTCCAAACCCCAACCTTCAGGTATAGGAGTCAAGACACGAACGTGCTCAAGACTTATATGAAGATGTCCCTTGATATTATCCAAGGTGTGCTTAGTCGGAACCACTCGTTCAGCGCGTTTTTTGGATTGTTCGCAAAGGATTTTGGGGACATTCCCACACACAAACTATTCTGAAAAAGGGGGACTTAGAGCCACACCAAAATCAACACTATGTAGTGGAGGGAATTTTGGAGGGTTAAGTTTGAAAGCCACTTCATAACGTAGTTCAGGTCGAACATACGTGGGCAATTTCAGCTTATCCAGTTTAGTAGAAAATTTTTCACACAAAGTGACCGCAGCTTCACAAATGGTCCGACTAAGGTCATCAGGCCTGTAGATAGTTTCAAAGAATTTTTTAAAGGCTTGGATTTATTTAATATGAGTCGAAGTACCTTTTTTGAAGTTCGCCTACACATCAGCAAAAGCTTCAGTTAGTTCTTGGGAAAGGCTTTCAGCATCGAAGATTTGCTTAGTATAATACTCTGTCCACCATTTATGGAAATCTATGGTAGAATAGAAGGTAGGCTCGAAGGAGATGGGAGAGAGGGTCGTGATGCCAACATATTTTGAGATTTTGGATTCATATTCCTCTTCAGATAAATGCATAGTGTGCAGACACATGTGATTCCTCTTGTCATACATGCATTTTGGTATAAGCTGAACCAACCCAAATTGCCTTGATACAAGATTTGGTTGGTAGCAAAGATGACAGCAATGACTCTTGCGGGATTGTAATCGATGGTACAACAATTTAGGTGTTAGAAAAGCCTCCCAGATAACCATGGTTCAGCTTGCTGATCTGGAGAAGTTGCTGGAAATTCTCGAGTGAACCATTCAGGGACTACTTCTCTTTTTACAAATGGAGCCATGGAAGGGCTAAACTGATAAATTTTAGCGAACATCATCATGTACGCTAGAAAAGTCTCGCGAAGCTTTCCTGTTTCTTCTTTCGGAATTAGGTGAGCCAATCTAGTTCCTTCTACTGTTCGATTTTTAATTGTCGTATCTTCTTCATCCATGATACCTCAACGTGGGAGATAAGCTTCAAAGGTAGCATTGAGCCATAGCTACAATAACCAGAAAGGGCCAGCGAAGAGGAGAGATCCTGTTATATAATCTTTGACGAGATCCGTTGCTTCGCCAAGATTTTCGTAAAGGAACCCTAAAATTAAATGGCTTAAGTTTAACCTTTTTCCAACATTTATCTGGTTAGCCATGCAAAGATACCTCTTTGCTACTTGGAGGGACCTAGAACAATAGACGCATCTAGAAAGCCAGAGTGCTAGAAATGGGATATGTTCTTCATCTGTGACTTCAGTAGTCGTTTTCACATGGTATCTCTGGATGAAAGCAGTGTAGGTGGCTTTAACTTCGTTAAACTGGATGGTATCAATATCCATGAAGTTGGGATCGAAGACCTCCCCAGTTGGTTGAAGCCCTGTAATAGCGGATATGTCAAAGAGAGTAGGAGTAATCATTCCACAAGGAAGGTGGAAGGTGTTGTGAGAAGCATCCCAAAAATATATTGATGCTACTAACATGGTTTGGTTATATTCTTAACCTGTTTTGGATAATTGAATTAGATCGTAAATCCATAGTTCTTTACAAAACGAAGCCTTTTGGTTTTCTACCTTAGTGATCAGTGGTTTTTACACATATATTTATCCTTTATTTTAGTTATCTTTGATTAATATTATTAAGATTTTTATAGCATTCTTCTTTATTTTATGCGTTGGTTGTGTGTTTTAGTGTTTTCAGACTCAGAGGAATAAAATAGGACAAATCAAGACGAAAAAAATGCAAAATTCGGAGTTTCGGAAATGTTTTTAGCATGCTTCAGCAGGTGCAACACGGCCACCCGTGTCAGGCAACACGGGCCGTGTCAGCCAATACGCTGTATGATCAGTTTTCACTAAATAGTTCATAACTTGAGCTACGGGAATCGGATCGACGCGTTCTAATATTCGTTGGAAAGCTAAGAGAAAGAGCTACATTTCTATGATGATTTCAAAAGCTGATAAAGAAGTTAGAAGCCTCGAAAAATTCATGAGAGTTGTGTTATTTTGCCAAATAGTTGACCTGTAAGGGTGTTTTGGGTATTTCCGACCGACTTAAATGACTGTCAGCTATTTAACCAAGTTTTGAAGAAGAATTAAGAGACTTTTTGGCAAGGAGAAGACACAATTGAAGATTGGAGAAAACAAGGGTTTGGGAGAGAAGAATGTCTTCATGAACGGAAGCGATTGAAGATTAACTTTCATCTCAATTCTTGTAATGTATCTATTTTATATTTTGTTTTCTTTGAACGATATGAGTAACTAAACCCATTATTACTACATCGGTAAAAATAGTACACTTGCTATTTTTCCGATCAAGTTTTTGGCGCCGTTGCCGGGGACTGCTAAAATATAGAGTTTTGATTTTAGTTCTATTGAAATTTTGTTGCTCGTCAACTAAAAATTTGTTTTTGTTTTTGTTTATTTGAATTTGATTTTATTATAAAAAAAGAAAAAGAAAAAAAAGTCTGATTATTTTTGCTTCATGAATTCTTCTCTACTTTGCTACTAACAAATTGTCTGAGTTTTGTAGTTATGTATTGTTTTGATACATTGCCACCTGTATCTCCTGCATGTTGGTCGCCTGATTCAGGAGTCACCTTGGAAGAGGCGACTAAATTTTTTAAAGCATATAAAAGAGAGGTAAGAATCCTTATGAATGAATGTAAGGAAGCTAACTTTTATCCAGATAGGTTTATTTTGAGAAAGTTAGAGTTGAAAGAAGAATATGTGGAACCAGAAGAAAAATACATAACATCAGATGAAGAGGATGCAGTAAGAATAGAAGAATCTGAGGTAAAAAAGAAATATGGGGAAGAAGAAATAAGGAAACTTGAAGATGGTCGAGTTTTGGATAAAACCACAAATTTAACAATTTGTGAAGATGTGGACATCCAACAAGAAAATTTTCAACAACAGAGTATCCCCAAGAAATATTTTTATAACAAGGCGGATAAAAGACAAGAAATTGACAAAGTATTGGAAGAAATTTATGCCTTGTTCAATAAAATCAAGCTAAAGAGGATTTGGCAGCAACATCATAAATACTTTAAGTTCATGGGATCGCTACCAAACAAAAGAAAGAAAAAAGATGATGTGTTCTTTGTGTCATATATGCCACCCTAACAAGAGGAATGGACCGTCGAGCCATGCGACGTTAAACGAAACGCTTAGTGGGAGGCAACCCATGCTTTTAATAACGTAGTTTTCTTTTTGTGTTTGTTTTTTTTCAGGAAATAAAAAGGGGGCCTTTCTGGTGAATGCTAAAAAGGTGCAGTTAGAGTTGCACTACCCTTTATGAGTCACCCCTCTCAGGCTTGTTCTTAAACATTGGGGCCAATGTTTAGTTCAAGTTTGGGGGAGGATTTACTCTTGCATTTTTCTTTTTATGTTGTTGTTATGATGTGTAAAACTATACATCGAGTTCTTCCTAAATTTGACCGAAATTTTTAATTTTTGAAGATTTTTGATCTTACAGAGCGATCGGGAATAGTATATAGAGATGAAGGGAGAATTGTTTGAGGACATGAAGTTCGGAATAATGTGACATGAAGAGGTTTGTTTAAACACCCTTGGTTCCCTAAAAGAAATACGAGTCTAACGTGTAGATTTGCACCATAGTACTTGTCTCATGAGAAGTACTCCTCGAGTAGTTTATTGATACACTCTGGCATAATTCAGATTCACGTGCATGATGACTGGTTGAGAAAAAAAAGATGTAAAGCTGGCACGAAATGATGGAAAGACGGTAAAAGGCAATCGGCTTGCTAAGTTGGATGACCCTCACCCGATCATTCAGCCCAAAGGAGATTGATCCCCAAACGTCGTCCAAAAGGACAATATATAACTGCAAAGTTTGAAAATTTCATCGGGTATTAAAAGTAGCAAATGCTGCTAGTTTGGTGCTAGAAGAAGAAAATAAAATGCCTTGATTCGTCTCATGCAGGTGATGATTATTCTAAGAAATGCAGTGCCTAAATATGATTGTCTGAATGAAAAAGGAGGAAAATCGGAAAGAGACTTAAGTGCAAAGCATAGTTGGAGAGGTATCCGAAAGGGGAGCTTGAGGTTTAATGTTGTAACAGAAACTCGTCGCGTCATGTGAATGCCGAACCAACTGTCTCTTGAGTAATACAAACGGATATCTCACGTATGAACACCGGTGTGCTTTGAAGGTCATTAACTTTTATAATTGTCGCTTGAGGTCAAGCAACGGTTTAAGTTTGGGGGAGTTTGATCAGTGGTTTTTACACATATATTTATCCTTTATTTTAGTTATCTTTGATTAATATTATTAAGATTTTTATAGCATTCTTCTTTATTTTATGCGTTGGTTGTGTGTTTTAGTGTTTTCAGACTCAGAGGAATAAAATAGGACAAATCAAGACGAAAAAAATGCAAAATTCGGAGTTTCGGAAAAGTTTTTAGCATGCTTCAGCAGGTGCAACACGGCCACCCGTGTCAGGCAACACGGGCCGTGTCAGCCAATACGCTGTTTGATCAGTTTTCACTAAATAGTTCATAACTTGAGCTACGGGAATCGGATCGACGCGTTCTAATATTCGTTGGAAAGCTAAGAGAAAGAGCTACATTTCTATGATGATTTCAAAAGCTGATAAAGAAGTTAGAAGCCTCGAAAAATTCATGAGAGTTGTGTTATTTTGCCAAATAGCTGACCTGTAAGGGTGTTTTGGGTATTTCTGACCGACTTAAATGACTGTCAGCTATTTAACCAAGTTTTGAAGAAGAATTAAGAGACTTTTTGGCAAGGAGAAGACACAATTGAAGATTGGAGAAAACAAGGGTTTGGGAGAGAAGAATGTCTTCATGAACGGAAGCGATTGAAGATTAACTTTCATCTCAATTCTTGTAATGTATCTATTTTATATTTTGATTTCTTTGAACGATATGAGTAACTAAACCCATTATTACTACATCAGTAAAAATAGTACACTTGCTATTTTTCCGATCACTTAGTCAGCCAAGCGTAATACAGGTCAGGATCTTTTGCCAAAGGGATTGATCTAAAGACTTTCAGGAAATTGGTTATATAATTCAACCTAATCTTCTCTAAGGCTACGGTGGTCTAAGTCGAAGAGTCATCTACATTGGCAGTTTCAGCTAAGATTAAGTTACCTTCTTCGTCTATTTGGTTCTTGCTAACTAAGGGTCTAGTCTTATAATAAGCAGGAAAGAATTTACCTAGAGAAGAACTACCGCCTCTAGGTAAAGGACCCATAAAAGCATGAGTTTTTCCAAAAAGATCAAAAGGAATGATTACCTGAGAAGCGTAGATAGTGCGAGTTTCTGCTACGTTTGGGTCTGGAATGTATTGTTGGTTACCTATCTGTGTGGGATGTTGAAGCTGTTGAATGGGTTGAAGAGCAGTTGAGGTTTCCGATGTGGAAGTTTGAATGGTAGAAGACGCCATGGATGTGTTTGTTTCAAGAATTAGGTTAAAAAACCAAAGAGGGTTTTTTCCTGTGTTTAGTTGAAGAAGAAGGAAAGATGAAGTTATGTGAAGGCTAAAGGATTGAATATTTAAAGGTTTAGTAAGAACCTTTTCAAATCTTTTGAGTAAAGGTTAAAAAGACACGCGGCAAGAGATGATTTAATCTAATGGCGGTCGAACTGTTGTTAGCCTTACTCCTAGTATATAGGAGCAATGATCACAAGTAATGGCAAAACGTGGGAATGCACGTTTTGAAGAGACGTTTTTGAAAATGACAAGACGTTTTGAAAGATGAGTCATAAATGATTATGACGTTAGTCAGGTGTCTTGGAACTCTAAAAAATGAGTAAAACGAAATCTCATCATGACATGAAACACCTATTTCTCTTGTTTTTCGAAACAGGCATTTATTGGGGGCAATTGTTAGCTGGAGATTTTGATTGAAGAAAAAGTTCTTTGAAGAATTAGAGTTCGAGGAAGAATGGCTTTTATGGCCATTGCCGAGAATAAATGGCTTCTGATGGCCATGTTCGAGGTTGTTGTTTAAGTTGAAGTAAAGATGATGAAAATCGAAACTTATTCGAAATGAATTGTCTTTGGGACTTAAGCGTTTTTCTCGAAATATAAAGAGTACTGAAGCTTGGCGTATTTCGTGGCATTCTCGTTTTAGATCACGTTGCCACATATCGAAAGAGAATTCAGGCTGGAGGATTTGAATTTCGAAACATTCTTTGTAACCGAACAAGGACAGATGGCGCCCCAGGGATTCGAAGCGTATGCATGTGAGCAACGTGGAATTTCGTTAGTGTAGGACCGTTAGGGTTGAAATTAGTATAAATAAGGGTCTTAACATCAGGATCCAGGGTGTTCATTTTGTACAAATCACTCACAAATCACTCAAGTATCAAGTGTTAAGAGAACGAGTTCACTGAGAAATGTACGTATGACACCAACACCATTTTAAATACATTTGTATTCATCTTTATGCAAGTATCTTTTCATTATTTTTGTCTTTCGTTATATTTTAGCCATTTACATTCTTGCACTTTTATCTTTCGTTCAAGTTTACTTCGAAGCACTTTACATTCTGCAATTTACGTTCCTGCACTTTAAGTTTCTTGCAATTTATATTTACTTTTCCTTTCGCCAAAGTTATGTTTACATGTATAACAAGGTGATTGTCAGTCTTTACATTTCGTTTGTTTATTTCTTAAACATATTTCAAAGCCAAACAACCAACAAATATGAACCAAATTATCATAAAAGACAACTTTTTGACTATGTCCTAGGATCAATCTAGTCGATCCTGCGAGTAACAAAAGTATATTTTATAGTTTGGAGGACTAGCGGTTGTTTACCGGAAATCACCGTAAACAGTACTGTTAAAGCTCAACACTCATATTTTTTTGCCACTTTAACTCTTTTGTTTTCCTTTTAAGGGAAACTACAAAAGCTCTGACTTCCCTTTTCTTAAAAGGGGTATGTAGGCCTAAGATGCGATGTCTTATCGAAATACAGATAGAAAGGTGAAATATAGAGCCTTATCATACTTCTTGATGGGAAATTAATTGTTTAAGAAAACACCTGAGGGAGTTTTACTTAAATGTCTGGGTGCAGCTGAAGCATACTTGGCACTCTCGAATGTGCACAGTGGGGCGTGTGGTGATCATCAAGCGGGGCACAAAATGAAATGGCTTTTGTTCCGTTATGGAATGTATTGGACCACTATGTTAAAATATTGCATAGAGTTCGCCAAAGGTTGTCAGGAATGTCAAGAACACGCAAGTGTTCAACCTGCGCCTGCAAATGAATTAAGTTCAATAATAAAACCATGGCCTTTCAGAGGTTGGGCATTAGACTTAATTGGAGAAATCCGTCCCACATCTTCCAAAGGTCAAAGATATATTTTAGTGGGAGTAGACTGCTTCATAAAATGGGTCGAAGCGATACCACTAGCCAATGTGGATCGAGAAGCTGTGATTGAGTTTATTCAAAGGCACATTTTGTATAGATTTGGAATTCCAGAAAGCATAACTACAGACCAGGGATTAGTGTTTACTAGTCGAAAGATGCAAGAGTTCGCGAAAGATATGGGATTCAAATTGTTCACTTTCACACCTTATTATGCTCAAGCAAACGGACAAGTCGAAGCAGCCAATAAAGTAATAATCGGTCTGATAAAGAAACATGTAGGGAAGAAACCTAAGAATTGGCATAAAACCTTGGACCAGGCACTCTAGGCTTGTCGAACATCACCAAATGAAGCCACCAATACTACACATTTCCAATTGACGTTCGAACACGATGCAGTACTCCCAGTCGAAATACACTTGCAACCAGTCAGGATTCAGAGACAAGCAGAAATTCCCCCAAATGTATATTGGGAAATGATGATGAATGAGTTAGTTGATCTGGACGAAGACAGGATTCGAGCATTGGAAATGATAAAAAGGCAAAAATAAAGGGTGTCGAGAGCATACAACAAAAAGGTGAAAGGTAAAACATTTATTAACAATGACTTAGTTTGGAAAGTTATTTTGCCTATAGATCGAAAGAATCAGGATTTAGGCAAATGGTCTCACACTGGGAAGGACCTTTTCGAATCTTAAAAGTATTTTCAAATAATGCTTATGAGAAAGAAGAATTGGCAGAAGATCGCAGGATTTTAAGAGTAAATGGGAAGTATCTGAAAAGATACAAGCCAGTCATGCATGAAGTAAAAATTGCAAAAATGTAGACATTAAAAATGTGCGCCATTGGCCAAAATGGTGAAACAAACACCAAAATGGCTTTATACCTAAGTGAGATATGTAATATATAAACTAAGAAGACAAAACGATGTCAAAATAGAGTTCATTACGATTAACGGTTAAGGGTACATTCAGTAAGGAAGATTGCGTTTGCATGCAAACCAAAGTTACAAAAAATGGAGCATGCCAAATACTATCAAAAGAAGCGTTCAAAATTATAGACAACAAAGATAAAACCAAGGCCCACAACGCCTCCAACAATGCATCCTTCAGTTGATCCTGTGTTCCAAACCTTCCAAGTGCAACAGGGGCAAGCTTTCTGCTTCAAAAGGATCCAGGAATCCTTCCGTGTGTATTTTCTTCACTAATCCCTGTTTAACAAACATGTGGGATAGCAACCTTCCACAGGGAAGACATGTCGCTATGCCTTGACGAGAAGCAGCAATAGCGACGGCTTCAGCAAGGTGTTTTAAAATCATCAATGGAAAGTTGATTTTCTTTCGCCGGAGAGCACAAAGTATGAACTCCAGATCCTCCACAAAGATGCTTTCCTGATCCTCATTTCGTGGGCGGCAGTTGCCCACTAGAAGTTGATGCCAAATCCTGCTAATTGTGGCGCTGAAAGGATCGTTAGCCATGATGGCCCTCAAAATGGAAGAGGTGCTCATAGTGAAGGAGTTGTCAACAAAAACTTCTCTAGAGTTCTCACATCTCAGCACTTCAGAGATGAACGATGGAGAAATGGTAATATGGGATCCTCGAACTTGAGAAACAATGGTGGTTCTCCCTTCTGAGTCCATCCGGAGGGATGCAAACATCTAAAAATCTGCCAGCATGTTTGGGTAAACAGGTCCTTCTAGGATTCCTTGGTAAACCTGTAAGTGTTGGTTGGCAAATAGTGCATCAACGTTGATGTGGTTTTGATCGAACTCTTCCACAGAGAGTTTAAACTCTTTCTTGATGGTAGATTTGATAGTGTTATAAGATAGAGGTGTCATTGTAGCAAGGGAGTACAAGAAAGGAAAAAGTTTGATGAAAATATGGAAAGAGGATGAATAAATGATCAGAATACCAAGGTTTATATAGAGAACGTTGGTCTTAAAGAGTGATTACTCTTTAAATTCTTATTGGACCGCGTGTGGTTTCCCCGAGGGAAGATATGGAGTCCGCCGTTTCTAGCCTCGGAAGTTGGAGTGTAATCATTTTAGAAACTGATACACGCACGTCTTAATTAAACGTTTTGAAAAAGTGATGTCATCATTAAATGATGGTTACAGCTAGTGGAGTAGAAACGTCAAATCAAAACTTAAGTGGCTGCCAAGGGTAATTGTCATACCCTAATTTTTGACCCCCCTGAGATGTCATATCTTCATGCTTTTCATCAGATCAAAACAAATACCCAAGAGCAGTTACTTCTTCATCTGGCATTTAATCAAGGATGGTCAGAAGTAAAAGAACTCAGGCAAAGGATCAATCAACAGAAGAATTAGTCTCTAACACAATCATAGGACTCCAAAAGCTTCATTCTATTCACCTATGATTGATTAGATACCCATCACCTGGACTAAGGATTGCCTACCTCACCAATCTAGGGTTTTGAGCCCATCAAGGACTAAGATCAGGGATTACCTTTGGGAAACCCTAAAAAGGTCCAAGGCCTCTATCAAGGAATTCAATCATCTTCAAATGATCCATATAATAATATACATTGGGCATTACACTCCAATTCAAGATCCACAGTCATCAATTTCACCTGGTCGACAATTAGGGTTTTTGACCTAATTCACCTAGATGGTTGACTTTTAATCAGGACATGGATCCAAAACTCAAGACATGGTTCAAGGACTATTATTACCTCAATATAACCCACTTACATCACTCATTTGAGGAGAAGATCTTGATCCCACACAAAAGTCCAAAATCTCACTTTATTTGGAAAATGTCAACTATATAAGATCACATTTGAATTTTAAGATTTTTGGTCAAACCATTAAAGATCAATATCATCAATATATGGTTATCAAAGTCATTTGACCAAAGAAATTCAAGAGGATTCATCAAGGAGCAAAAAGTCGGGAATTAGGGTTTTTAAGGGCATTGTGGGAACTCAAAATTTCACCTACACAACTCAAAAAACTTCCAACATGAAAGTTGTAGATCTTGCAAAATAAAACAACATCTTACAATGCAACTTTTCTCAAGAAATCAATCAGTTAAGAGATTTGGAATTTTCAAGCTTTAGGTTATAAAAACTTAGAAATTTTTCTAAGTGTTTTTAACCTAGTTTTCATCCAACTTTGGGCTCATTTTTCACAATTTTCCCAAAGGATTCTGAAGAAACTCCAAACTAATGATTTGAAGTAGATGTTTAGGGCTTTGCAAATTTTTCTCAACCTTCTCCAAATTCATTTTGAGCTAGGAGTTATGCTTGTTCAAAGTTGGCCTCATGAGGTGAAATTATAGGTCATGTACAATATGGAACTTTGCAATTTTGTACAATTACCTTCACTAACTGATGCTACACGACCTCTAATACATCTGCAAGCATGCCATACATCAATTTCCATCATTGCATAAGGATTGAAGAAGATTCCCAAAAACAAAGGCATGTGATTATGTAATGATTACATTTGGGAATTTATGGCAAATTGATGAATCACCAAAGGAATCTTTTCCCAACCAATTGGAGCTCACTTCTGCATCAGAATTGTCCCCTAAGATCAAGCAAAAACGATGGCTAGGGAGTGGTATCAAAGAGCTCATCATTGCACTTGGGATATTCTTTGAATTCCTTCATGCTTAAGAAACTAAACTTCCTTCACTAAGCAAGCTCACGATGTCCAATTGCTCTTCATTCATTTGCCTATAAATACAAGTGCATACCTCAGTAATTAAACACACCAAAGCAACAGAATTCTTGCTTTCTCTTTTCTTTCTAAATACTTAAGGTTTTCAAAGGTTCTTTGGCAAGAAGACTCGGATTCTTCAAACCAAAGCTCTTCCTTTGGAATTAGGTATTCAAACACCCTAGGGGAGTCATTTAGAGGTGATCCAAACCTCTGAAACACTTCTGTACGTGGAGAATCGTCATCTTCACCTCTCACTTGGAGTTGTTTCAGTTGGGGTCGAGCAAGAGGTTCTAGGCACTTTCAATCCAAGCTAAGCATCTCAACACCTTCCAGGAGGATCACTGAAGCTATCTGGATCGTTGCAACAACTCTGCAACACACTTTGATCAGAGCCAAATCTTCATTTTTCAGGTAAGTTTCAAAAGCTTCAAATTCTATGATTCACGTATGATAAATTTAAAATGAAGTTACCAGTTGGTTTCTGCACCTTCATAGATCATTAACCCTCAATCAATTGCATCAAATCATGCATATATAGTATTTCATGTTTAATTTCAGTTTTAGGGTTCTTAGTGTTCATGCCTGCGAATTTTATGTTAAACTTAGAATTAATGAAATTGAAGGACACCATCATGATCCTTGTCCAAAAACGAGCAAAATCCATCTTTACATCTTTGAATTTAGTTGAGAATTGAGGGAGATAAGATTTCTAGAAATTGAAATCGTGAGGTTGAAGATGAAGTTGCTTTGCGCGCGTTTTTTTGAATTCTCAGAAGCAAGTTTAAAATATAATTATATGGAAGCGTGTTTTGAACGACTAAGTCGTTCAGCTCACTTGGTTACATGCGCCTCTCACATTCTCATGCCTTAGGTATGGGGTTCGATCCCCCCCTCAGACCTTTTGTTTTTATTTTTCATTTTAACGCGCGTGTTTCACATATAATCAAATGGAATCCCTCTTTAGTCACACTGAGCGTGTAGCTCAGTTGGCTTTGTTTTGTGTGGTAACCATGGGAGCGTGGGTTCAAGCCTTGGTGGAGACAAATCCTTATTTTTTATCACTTTTCTCACCAATTTTCTTCACAACTTCTCATGATCATTTAACCTATCAAATTAAATCATTTTCACTTCATTTTTTACACACTTGTCATTTAATATATCTAGTTTGTGAATAATAAAAAAATCATAAAAATATTATTTATTTCATGTGTTTTAATTAGGTTTAAAATAGTATGTTTTAAGTGTTTTCTTAAATACTTTAAATATACATTTTTATTTTGTTTTGACCTAACTACTTTGTGAATAATTTTATGATAAAACCCTAATCATGTAGGTCTTAATTAGGTATAGATTTTATCTTTACCTTAATTAAGTTGACTTTTGTAAATTTTCAAAACTGTTTTCAATCTCCGATTAAACGAATGATTAAGGTTTTCAAACAACAAAACCTTATATCATTTCAATCATTTTCCAACTGTTTTCATAAACAGTAAATCATTTTCAAGTGGGCCTCTAATAGAGTGTAAGTCCCAGCACCTTTTTCTTTTCTTAGTTTGTTTTCAAAAACTGTATTTACAAAATCTCCTTTCTATTTTCAAAACATTCTTCTGGTATTTGAAGGGCATTATTCCCGGTGAAACTCTTCTGATACCTATGTGACCTTTGTCCATTTTCACTTCTTCTGTTTTCAAAAACCCTTAACTGTTTATCATAAATAATCAACTGTCATCAATAAAATTGCTGGTAAGGCTTTGTACATACATCTTCAAAGGCCTCCACTCCATCCAGGTTAGGCTTTACAAGCTCTCAATTTACAGTCTTTATTTAAATTACTGTCAAATATGGAACTGTTTATATATTAGAACTACGTTTGAGTGTAAACCCTAGGACAGTTAAACTATATATATATTATAGGAATATGGCCTAGGATTGAGAATGTCTTCCCGATGAAGGCTCTTTCCTAATTAGAGATCTGTAGTTCAAACCCCCAAGATGAATTATTCCCGGTGAAACATCTTGGTAAAAGCCTTAGAACCCAAAAATAGGACACATCCACCCAAAGAGGAATTATTCCCGGTGAAACCTCTTACCCATTTGCTTAGAGCCAAAATAAGTTCAAAACCACATAGCTTTCTCTTGTGCTATAACAAGGACCCTCGATGACCCTCGATTAGCCTCCTCTTGGGCTTTGTACAAGGACCCACAGGCTTCTTAAAAGCATTTCCAGCTTCCTCTTGAGCTTGTATACAAGGACCCATCAGGTTTCTTATAAACATAGGAACAGGTCTTTAGTTACCTTTTAGCCTATCCTGGTGAGTTTCTTCCACTTTAAACCAGACTTTAAACAAGTTAAGATTGTCTCAATCTCATATTGAGTACACTTTTTGGAATGAGAGACATGGACAGTCTCTGTCACCCTTATCTTCATCAATCTTCCTTAGCAGAGTCTAGGATTTTTATTTGCTTATTCTCAGTCAGTGTCAGCCTTAATCTTGGGCTTTAAAACAAGAAGTCTCCACTAGATAATCTGTCTGCCACACATTCTTTCATTTTAACAAAAACCCCTGGAAAGGGTCAGCCTCCACACATTCCTTCATTTTAACAAAAACCCCTGAAAAGGGTCAGCCTCCAAAATCATTTCTTCATTTTAACAAAAATCCCTGGAAAGGGTTAGCCTCCACACATTCTTCATTTTAACAAAAACCCCTGGAAAGGGTCAGCCTCCAAAATCATTCCTTCATTTTAACAAAAATCCCTGGAAAGGGTTAGCCTCCACACATTCTTTCATTTTAACAAAAACCCCTGGAAAGGGTCAGCCTCCAAAATCACTCCTTCAAATCCAAAGTTTCACTCTTTTAAAAGATAAATTCCCCAAAAGAATCAAAACCCCTGGAAAGGGTTAGCCTCCAAAAACATGATAAAAATCCAGTCTTTTAACAGACTATTTCCCCAGCTAAGTCAAAATCCCTGGAAAGGGTTAGCTTCCAAAAAACATAAAAAATAAATTAGTTTGTTAAAACCTCTAGCAGAATAAAACTCCCCCAGTGAGTCTTTCATCTTTTAGTAGCCACAACCTTGGGCTTTGTACAAGGCAGATAAACCATATTTCCCTATGTCAAAGATTCCTAATCTCAAGGATCTTTTCCCCATAGAGTCTTCCATAATCAGTTTCTTTAAGAGTCAGCCACAACCTTGGGCTTTGTACAAGGCAGAAAATAATCTTTCCCCTAGCTAGAGTAGCCACAACCTTGGGCTTCATACAAGGCACAAATTAAATAAACTTCCACAGTTAAGAGTCAGCCACAACCTTGGGCTTTATACAAGGCACAAAAAATAGAGTCATTCACAATCTTAAAAAACTCAGTTATCCTCAGCAGTCAGCCAAAACCTTGGGCTTTGTACAAGGCACACACAAATAGAGTCTCCCTAAAAAGAGTCAGCCACAATTCTGGGCTTTGTACAGAACACCAAATAAAATCCATCAAATAAACACTCTCCAACTAAAGTCAGCCTCAATTCTGGGCTTTGTACAGAACACAAATTCCCTGTAGTTAATCCCCAGTGGAGTTATCTCCCAGAGTCAATAAAAATAAAATAATAAAAAAGCCTCAAGCTTCGGCCTCATACAAGCCAGCTAAAAAATCAAATCTTTCAAACAGTACATAGACATAGCTTATCTCTATAAAGAGATCTTTCTCCTATCTCACCACATTCAAACAAACATTTCAGTTTCAATTTCAATTTCAATTTCAAACATTCTCCCATTTAGGACTCTGAAAGGCATGCTCTGAGGCAAACAAACCCAGACTTGTACACTTTCCCTAATTTGGATGAGAATCTTTCTTTCATTTAAGAGAACGCGACTGACATACTTGCAAACATACAAGTAAGGTCCCTATCTTAATGAAATGAATTCAGCTTTTCTGTCACTTTAAAATGTTTGTGGTGGAATAGTAGGAATACCTCTCTATAAAGATGACTTCATGTCTCTTTACTATAAATAGAGATTTAATTTAAAGCTTCAACCTTGAGCTTCAAGCAAGGCACCAAAAATAATTAATTTCCCTAGTTAGTTCCCCAAACTACATTAAGCTCTGACTTCCACTAGGGATATGTAGGCATGAGGCTCACAAGGAGTCTCAGCGAGCTAATAAAATACCAAAAATAGTCAGTTTGTCTGTCTGTCTGTTTGTCTTTTTTTTATCAATTCAATTCTCTCTCCTAACACAAAGGAGAAACTTTCCCAATCATTAGCAATAAACACAATCACAATGACACATAGAAGGTTCCCGTAGAGTACTACGGATATGTAGGGTGCTTAAACTCTTCCCTATGTATAACCGACCCCCCGAACTCCAGAATTTCTAGTCTAGGTGAATCCCCACACTTAGCAAACTCCTAGACTTTAGTTGAGATCTTTTTTTCCCTTTCCTACTCGTAGGACAATAAGAAAGTTCGTGTGATATCGTAGGAAGAACTGAAACAAAATTCATCCCGCCCCGGGCGCATTCTCCTTCCAAATTTCGCGTGAAGGATCTAGCGTGTCGTCCTCCCAAGTGAAACGGGGAGGTAAAAAAAAGCGACACCACAGAAAAATTGCGACTCTGCTGGGGATATAAGTGTTAAAAACCTTGGTTTTTCATCCAAACCAATGGTTGACCTGTTGCTGGTCCATCCCCAATGAGGAATTAGGGATGCCAAATTCCCCCTCAAATAAGAGAGGTCCTGCCTAACCTCTGTGTCATTTCATGTGTTTGTTGCATATATATGTGTTTATTTTGTTTATTCTGTATCGGGAAAGGGCTTGATTCCCCCTTGTGGTGAGAAATCCTATACCTGGATTTGAGTGCAACATAAGATAGGATGGAGGATGTCTTCTCGGTGAAGGCCCTCTAATCTTGGTTTCCAAATCTGCTCTTGGGATTTGCCTGGCTGGTTGTGATTAACTGCGCCAATGCATTCCGAGACTGATTTGTACCAGGAGGACCTAGAAACACATTAACCCAACTTAAGGCCTTTTTTAGGACGTAGAGCGGTGATTATGGAAGTAATTGTCACGCAGATACTACACTCAGAGAAAACTCTCTTATAGATACCAATCAACGTATCTTTAAGGTTGAGAAAAAACTCTGAGACCCCTAGAACCCGTTCTACAGGTACAAAAATCCTTATCCTTAGTTTACCTTGGGGCGAGGTTTACGTTGTGACTTCATGACCACTATACCCTTTCATGCCATGTTTGTTTAAAAACTCTTGTGTGTGCATTCATGCATTCATGCATTCATTCATGATAATTAAAACCAAAAAAAAAAGAGTCTTTTTCGAGTCATTTTTCAAGGAAACTAAATAACGAACGCTTTGAACTCCATAGAAAGAGAGAAACGGAGAAAGGACTTAAGGATCTATACCATGGATTACGGAAGAAAAAGAGCTAGGAAATACACCTTCAAGATTCCTAAGGTAGTGGAATTGGAAAAGCTCGGAAAACTGGTGGTCAACCCCCAGGCTTTCAAGGAGAAGTATAGAAAACTTCTGCCTCTTCTCAGCACTAACATTGTGGAAGGGATCCTTCCCACTTTGGTACAGTTTTACGATCCAACGTATCACTAATTCACCTTTCCAGATTATCAACTCATGCCTACGTTAGAGGAGTACTCTCGTCTGATTGGAATACCCGTGTACGCGCAAGATCCGTACTCCGGTTTGGAAAAGAATCCCGACGACATTATCATTGCTGCAACTACTCCTTTGAATGTGGTCGACATCAGAACTCATATGGTGAGTAGAGGAGGAATTCAAGGATTACCCTCCAAGTTCTTGTTAGATCAAGCTCGGTACTTCGTCAGCATCCAAGATATGAGCGCATTTGAGGAAATCTTGGCTTTGCTTATCTACGGATTATTTTTTTTCCCTAACATTAACGATTTCGTCGACATCAACGCAATTAAGATCTTTTTTATTGGAAATCTATTTCCAACCTTGCAAGCGGATGCTTATCACTCTGTGCATTCAAGAAACTTGCAGCGAGGGGGATTAATCACATGATGCGTACCGTTGCTATACGAATGGTTCGTCTCGCACCTACCAAAGTCTAGCACTTTCTGGAACATGAGGGATGGCCTTTACTGGTCACAGAAAATCATGTCTCTCACTCATACAGACATTGATTGGTGTAGTCCTGACAACGACGAAACCAAGATCATCTTCAGTTGTGGAAGTTATCCCAACGTACCCCTTATTGGAACTAAGGGAGGAATCAGCTACAATCCAGCTTTAGCCCGTCGTCAATATGGCTATCCCACGAAAAATATTCCAAGTAGTATTCAATTGAAGGGTCGTTCTTCAAGAACATCGACGATCATGGTAACATGCTGAAGAAGGAAATTGTCCAAGCCTGGCGTCTTGTTCACACAAAAGGGAGAAGATTGTTAGGAAAACATCTTTGCATCTCTTTGGATCCTTACCTTCAATGGGTACGCGTCAGAGCATTCAAGCTCAAGATCCCATATCAACATCAAGAACCTATTCCCCTAAGGGAACCAATTTACCTTTTCAACACCGATGTTGAAAAACTACAAGCGGCATTAAACAAGGTATGCCAAGAAAGGAATGCTTGGAGGAACAAGTATCGAATCGTCAACACGAAAAATGTTGAGATTCAAAACATCCTAAGAAGGAAGGATGAGTTACTGGAAGTACTCGATCGACAAGTGACACAATCATCACTTTCTCATCATATCCCTCCTGCTTCCTGGATCATCGATCAGCTCACGTCAGAGAACGCTTGATCCGCTGTCGCTCGCGGATCAAAACGAGTTATTTTGAATAAAACCGTAGATAGCGACAAGTGACTCGAATATCGTCTCTCAAGGATTCTTATTCTTATTAACTAATTACTGAAACGATTAATGGGGGTTTTGGTTGGTTTAGAATCGAATTGACAAAAGTCAAAATAAGTGATTATTGAAATAAGCTGTTATGAAATAAGTGATTTTCAGGTTAATCTACCGGTTCTACTTCCAACTTATCATTGGTTATTTCAATTTCAATTCCCCTAAGCGGTACCAATTCCTATTCGATTGTAATACTGAGGAAACAAGCATCGACAGTATTACACGAATTATGATCCTAATCACCGAATTAAGCAAACGGTTCACCGAATTAAGCAAACGGTTATCAATAGCGCGAAGAAACGAAGAAGCTAAGTTTAAACGCGATTAAAGTAAGGAACATGCATCAATCGAATTAAATCCAATACATTCTATAACAACGAATTAAGCAAACGAAATCATAGAACAAATTGGAAAGGAACTAAATTAAATTGAAAGTAATAATAACCTCAAAGTTTTGTGGAATTCGAATTCGGTAGATTGCCCCTTTGGATTAGTTCTCCATTGCAAAATCGTACAGAAACTCAAAATTATTTCGTGAATGGTGATAGTGATGGTAAACAATACAGCCAGCCCTAGGTAAAATGGGAGAGACAATAATTCGGGTCATAACCCAACTGGGTCAAACAAACATAACCCAGGCCCAAAACTAACGATCCAAAACTAAATAAAACTAATGCTGCAGCTTCAAACGAAATTCTGGAAAATATTAACTCCGAATCTGACTTTGACTCCAACACGAAAGTTGTAGCTCTTTCTCTTAGCTTTCCGGCAATTATTAGAACGCCTCAATCAGATTCCCGGAACTCCAGTTATGATCGTTTTAGTGCAGACTGCTAATGCTTAAAATAAAGTGCCAAAATGAAATTAAACCAAAAATAAACTAAATTAGAAAAACATTATAAAATATAAAAATAAGCAAAGCAAACCAAATAAATGCCTAAGTACAAACATAAAGGAATGTGCATCAAAATGCACTGATCAACGCTCAGCTCAAGAAACAGAAGAAAATGTTAGAACGTGAAGTCGGCTCTTCGTCAAAGTTTTAGAGTCCTTTCTCTCAGTTTCTCTGTATTTCCCTTTTCAAAGTGTGTAAAAAACGGCGTTTTCGCCTAATTAATAAAAGTTTGATGTTTCATAACGTAATTATGGTGTTTCCTTGAAAAAATAATAACTGAATTACACACCATGCATCACTTTAGTTGTACGCACTGACACGAGAATTGTCGTTGATCTAATAGTCACTTTCCTTTCTCCAGAAAGAGAGGAGGAGAAGGACGTGAACAAAGACTTTCAAGCTGTCTCATCCATACAACACTCGTTCAAGTCGCAAGAAAAGAATGGAAGACTTTGAACAAGAGAATAAAGAACTCAGAGAAGAGATTAATACTCTTAAGGGTACTGTTGATAGACTCAATAGTATGGTAGAAGCCCTGGTAGTTGCGCAGAATCGACCAACGCCAGAAGAACTGCAAAGGACTGTGGTTTCCGAGATTGTTTCTACTCCTATTCCTCAGTATACCATGCCGCCCGACCGACCTTGGGGCATGCCGTATAACTTTACTTCAGAAGGGTACATACCTCCAATTTCTGAAGTTCCAAGATCTACAATGGATATGCGTCCACCGGATGGTTACAAACCTCTGGAAATTGAAGTTCCGAGAGCAACGGCAATTGGTTTCACACAACAGAATGCTGAGATACCAAGATCTGCTGTCATGGCTTCTCCACGACCGATTATGCATACTTTTCCTCCACAGGGTGGACAAGTATATCATCACGCTCCAAGTGAGGACGCTGGCGTGTATGAAAGATTGGACGAGTTCCAGGAACAGTTTCTGCAAATGCAGAAGGAACTCAAGACTCTCCGAGGACAAGATTTATTTGGGAAGAATGCTGCAGACCTCTGTCTGGTTCCAAATGTTAAGATTCCTCACAAATTCAAAGTACCAGAGTTTGAGAAGTACAAAAGGAATTCATGCCCACAAAGTCATCTCGTGATGTACGCTTGAAGAATGTCAACTCAGACTGATAATCAACAATTGCTCATTCATTATTTTTAAGACAGCCTGACTGGTGCTGCACTCAAATGGTACATGAACTTGGACAGTTCAGAGATTCGTACTTTTCGAGACCTCGGAGAGGCCTTCGTCAAACAGTATAAGTACAATCTGGATATGGCTCACGAGAGAGATCAACTCCGGGCCATGACTCAAAAGGATAAAGAAAGCTTCAAGGAATACGCTCGGAGATGGCGTGAAGTTGCTGCCCAAATTTTTCCACCACTTGAAGAGAAAGAAATGACAAAAATCTATCTCAAGACTTTGAGTCCATTTTACTATGGACAAATGGTTGCAAGTGTACCAAGTGACTTTACCGAGATGGTAAACATGGGTGTACGTTTAGAAGAAGCAGTTCGAGAAGGACGCTTGAACAAAGAACCAGAATCTTCTATTGGTCCAAGTAAGTATGGAAGTTCTTTCCAGAAGAAAAAGGATCAAGATGTCAGCAATGTCATGCACAAAGCTAAGAAGAAGTTTTCACCGCAGGTTGCTACAGTAACTCCGGTTGTTAACTCAGCGCCAGCTTATCAACCTCAGGTTTCGCAACAACCATTTCAACAAAGGTCGCAGCAACCTCAGCAACAGGTTCGACCTCCAAATTTCAACAACAATCGGGTTTCAAGGTATCCTCCTTTTGACCCCGTGCCAATGCCTTATGCGGATTTGTTTCCAACACTACTGGCGAAAGGACTCATTCAGACAAAGAATCCTCCAAATCCTGCATATGAATCATCACATTGGTTCAAGGCTGACCAATCATGTCCTTATCACAAAGGGGCACCATGTCACAACATTGAGAACTGTTTCAGTTTCAAGGCCGACGTTCAAAGATTAGTGAAGAGCGGAATGCTATCCTTCAAAGATACTAATGCCAATGTCCAGGAAAATCCTCTGCCGCAGCATAAAGAAGCTTCAGTGAATCTGATAGATCAACACCCCAACGTCATTCAAATCTACGACATTTGTCAAATAGGGGAAAATCTTGTCAAGATGCACGCTAGACAAGCTGGATATGGTCATGTACCACCTCACAACTACTTCACATGCGAAATTTGTCCAAAGAATAATCAAGGATGTGTTGTAGTTCAAGCTGCATTATAAGAACAAATGGACTTAGGATGGATTCAACACATTCGAGTCAAAACTGAACACGACATCAACATGGTTCAAGGATGTCCAGGAGAATATAAAATCTACAAAGTTGAAGATATCGAAGGATCGGTAGTCAGGTTCCATAAGACTTTAAATGGACTTGCCTACTTTGGAACAAATTTTCATCCTTACAGTAGATGCAGAATTTGTCGAAGAAATTCACGAGGTTGTTTGCGTGTCCGCAACGACATTCAGAAACTAATGGATGAAAATACCATTATAGTTCTTGCCAACAGAGAAGATGACGAAGTCTTTACCGTATCTCTTCAAATTAATCAAGTTGAACCAACACAAGTCAAGTATGACAACAAGAAGACAGCGATTGCTCCGTTAGTCATCTACTTACCAGGTCCTGTACCGTATGAGTCTGACAAGGCTATACCATACAAGTACAATGCTACATTCATTGAAAATGGTAAAGAGATACCATTACCGTCTGTTGTCAACATTGCTGACGTTAGTCGAGTCACTAGAAGTGGACGAATCTTCAACAGAGCAACAGAGAATGTGGAAAAGCCTTCGGAAGAAGCCCCACATAGGCAAGACAATCATCCGACCAATGCCGTTCAAGAGAAAGAAAATGATGAGATCTTGAAGTTAATCCAGAGGAGTGAATACAACATTGTAGATCAGCTGCTACATACTCCGTCGAGGATATCTGTTCTCTCCCTACTATTGAGTTCCGAGGCTCATAGGGAAGCTCTACAGAAAGTTTTGGAACAAGCTTTTGTAGAACCAAGTGTTACTGTAGGACAATTCAACAGTATCATTGCCAACATTTCCGCAGGAACTAACCTGAGTTTCTGTGACGTAGATCTTCCTGAAGAAGGAGTGGACCATAACCTTCCACTTCACATCTCAGTTAGCTGCATGGATGATGTACTCACAGGAGTCCTAATAGACAATGGATCCTCACTCAACGTCATGCCTAAATCAACATTATCAAGATTATCTTTCAAAGATTACCCGTTAAGGGATAGTCACGTCATCGTCAAAGCATTTGATGGATCGAGAAAGTCAATTTTCGGAGAAGTGGATCTTCCCATAACTATTGGACCTCAGACGTTTAAAATCACTTTCCAAGTTGTGGATATCCCGGCACAATACAGTTGTTTGCTAGGTCGCCCATGGATTCATGAGGCTGGGGCAATTACTTCAACACTTCATCAGAAACTGAAGTTCATTAGAAATGACAAATTGGTAACCGTATGTGGAGAACGAGCTTTGATCGTCAGCAACCTGTCATCATTCTCTGACATAGAACCAAAAGAAGTCACTGGAACTAAATTCCAAGCACTTTCCTTAGACAAGGAAAAAGGAAAGGAGAAAGCAGCGTCTATTTCTTCATACAAAGATGCAATCCAAGTTGTAAAAAATGGCACTACCAGTGGTTCGGGGCACATTAATATTCCTACCAACAACAAGAACAGAACAGGAGTTGGATTCTTTCCAACATCATCAAAGGCTATTCCAGGAATTGAGGTAGTTCTTCCAATTCAAGAATCTTTCCACAGCGAAGGTTTTCTTCAACCTATTCAACAAACAGTCAATACCATCGGTACAGAAGACACCGATGAGAATTTTGAGGTGGAATGTATGTCCTACCTTCTCGAGGCAGGATACATAGCCCTATCAGAGTCTGATTCACCTTGCTGTTATCCGACTAAAGGATCTGAAAGTAAGACTCAACTATTCAGTGAAGAAGTTACTAACAGCTTCACCACCAGAAGTCATGGTTCATCAGAAGAAGTTCCTCCCATCCCCGAAGAAACTTGGGACACATTAGGAGAACCAAGCGGAAAATTCGACTACATGGTGAAATACTCCGCTCCTGAAAGTTCAAGAATCTCTCTTGAAGACATTGTTCCAACTGGATGGAACATTGATTATGAGTACCTCTCTCAGCCAAAAGAGATGTATAACCCTTGCTATTCATCATCAGCATCTGGTGAAGTCATCATTGAGGATTATATCCCCAAGTCACCTTCCGAGGCTACTGATTTAGAGTTCACATATCTAGTTAATGCCATCTTGGGAGAAGAGCAAGACCAAAATACAGAAGAGGATGATCTTGAAAGTGTCTCCGACAACGAGTCTCTCCATTCAGAAGATTGGAAGTTTCCTCAAAAGAAAGTCCGACATACTCCACTTGGAAATGGGTATGCTCACACCGCTCAGTCTGTTGAAGTAGAAGAAGATCGTCTAAGTGTTGCAAAGACAGTGGTTGGTAAATCAAGACCTACCACAGGCCAGCTTAAGCCTAAGGTTCCAGATTACTTAGTGCACAATGGGGTTCGCCACTATTGGACAGCTGTTGAAGTTTCAACTGTTGTTCGCACTCCTAAGTAGGAACTTTCACCGTTATTTTGTCCTCTCACCATAGCCCAGGGTGAAGAGATGTTTCATAGGGCTTTGCGTTTTACTATTTCTTAGGAAAATGTCCCTCTTTGCTTCGCCTAAAGCAATAGAGTTTTGTTTTATAGGGTCTTTGTTTCATGAAATGACTGTCAATAAATAAAAATGTCATTTTGTTCCTTCGTTAGTTTTCCTTTCCTTTTTTCGGAAATTGGTAATCCTAAAAAACACCCTTAAAAAACATTAAATATTCCATTAACTGCATACACCGAGTCTTCCCTCGTTGTCTAAATAAAACTTATCACACATATGCAGATTAATCATAAAATACCCCGTTGAAACGTGCGACCGTATGACTTCTCCAAGCTTTGGGTTTCTTGTATTCGAGGCAGAGGAAGAAGAAGACGAAGAAATATCAAAGGAAATTTCACGGTTACTTCAACAAAAGGAAGAGGCCATTCAGCCCTACAATGAGCCTCTAGAGATCATTAACCTTGGTTCCGATGGAAACAGAAAAGAGGTTAAGATTGGAGCTTCGCTCAGTTCAGAGATTAGAGAGAGTTTGATACAGCTGCTCGAAGAGTTCTCAGATGTCTTCGCTTGGTCTTATCAGGATATGCCAAGGTTGGATACCAGTATAGTGGAACATCACTTACCATTAAAAGCAGAATGCCCTCCGGTCAAGCAAAAATTAAGAAGAACTCATCCAGAGATGGCCATTAAAATCAAAGAAGAAGCTCAAAAGCAAATCAACGCTGGTTTCCTCGTCACTTCAGAATACCCTCAGTGGTTGGCTAACATTGTTCCCGTTCCTAAGAAAGACGGAAAAGTCCGCATGTGCGTCGACTACAGAGATTTGAACAAGGCTAGCCCTAAGGACGATTTTCTTTTACCACATATTGATATGTTGGTGGATAGTACAGCGAAATCCAAAGTTTTCTCATTCATGGATGGATTTTCAGGATACAACCAGATCAAAATGGCACCTGAAGACATGGAGAAAACAGCTTTCATCACCCCCTGGGGCACGTTCTGCTATCGCGTTATGCATTTTGGACTAAAGAACGCAGGGGCAACATATCAAAGAGCCATGACTACACTTTTCCACGACATGATGCATAAGGAAATGGAAGTCTATGTGGATGACATGATTGCTAAATCAGAGAATGAGGAAGATCACATACAGAATCTGACAAAGTTATTTCAACGCTTACGGAAGTTTCAGCTTCGCCTGAACCCCAACAAGTGTACCTTTGGTGTCTACTCAGGAAAACTCCTTGGTTTTATCGTGAGCAAACGAGGAATTGAAGTAGATCCAGACAAAGTCAAGGCAATTCAAGAAATGCCTTCACCCAGAACCGAGAAACAAGTTAGAGGATTTCTTAGGCGTCTGAATTACATCTCGAGATTCATATATCTCATGGCAGCAACTTGTGCTCCAATTTTCAAACTTCTACGGAAAAATCAAAGTTGCATCTGGACAGACGATTGTTAGAAAGCGTTCGACAGCATTACGGAATATCTGCTCGAACCACCCATCATGTCTCCTCCAATGGAAGGAAGACCTTTGATAATGTACTTAACCGTCTTAGAAGATTCCATGGGTTGTGTCCTTGGACGGCAAGACGAGACAAAGAGAAAAGAGCATGCCATCTACTACCTGAGCAAGAAATTCACGGACTGTGAATCCCGCTACTCCATGCTCGAAAAGACGTGTTGTGCGTTGGCCTGGGCTGCCAAGCGTCTCCGCCAGTACATGATTCGACATACTACTTGTTTGATCTCTCATATGGATCCAATCAAGTACATCTTTGAGAAGCCTGCCTTAACAGGGAGAATTGCCCGTTGGCAGATGTTGTTATCAGAATATGACATTGAGTATCATGCACAGAAAGCTGTGAAAGGAAGTATCCTAGCTGAGCACCTGGCTCACCACCCACTCAATGGTCATGAATCAACCAGTTTTGACTTTCCAGACGAGGACGTTATGTACCTCAAGATGAAAGATTACGACGAGCCACTACTAGACGAAGGACCTGAGATAGGATCCCAATGGGGCTTAATCTTTGACGGAGCTGTCAATGCTTATGGACGAGGAATTGGGGCTATCATTGTTACACCTCAGGGTACCCATATTCCATTTACCGCCAGATTAACTTTCAAATGCACAAACAATGAGGCCGAATATGAAGCTTGCATCATGGGTCTCGAAGAAGCCATGGATCTAAGAATCAAACACTTGGATGTATATGGAGATTCTGCTTTGGTCATCAATCAAATCAAAGAAGAATGGGAAACACGCCAACCAGGGCTAATCCCTTACAAAGACTACGCGAGAAGATTGTTACCATTCTTCGACAGGGTAGATTTTCATCACATTCCTCGTGAAGAAAATAACTTGGCTGATGCATTAGCCACACTCTCTTCCATGATTAGGATAAATCATTGGAATGACATTCCTCAGATCGATGTTATGCGCCTGGATAGGCCCGCTCATGTTTTCACAGTAGAAGCAATCATCGACGATAAACCGTGGTATCACGACATCAAAAACTTTCTTCAAAGACAAGAGTACCCTCTTGGGGCATCAAAGAAAGATAGAAATACTTTGAGAAAGTTAGCCGGCAGATTCTTCCTGAATGAAGATGTTCTGTACAAGAGAAATTTCGACATGGTTCTGCTTAGATGCGTTGACAAGAAAGAAGCAGAAACACTCATGAGAGAAATACATGAAGGTTCCTTTGGTACTCACACCAATGGACACACCATGACAAGGAAAATACTGAGAGCAGGATATTATTGGCTGACAATGGAATCAGATTGCTACCAGTACGCAAAGAGGTGTCACAAATGTCAGATCTACGCTGATAGAATTCATGTGCCACCATCTCTTCTCAACATACTCTCTTCCCCTTGGCCTTTCTCCATGTGGGGAATCGACATGATTGGAATGATTGAGCCGAAAGCGTCCAACAGACATCGCTTCATCTTGGTAGCCATAGACTATTTCACCAAGTGGGTTGAAGCAGCTTCGTATGCAAATGTCACAAGACAAGTTGTTGTCAGGTTTATCAAGAATCACATCATATGTCGCTACGGCATTCCTAGTAGGATAATCACTGACAATGGGTCAAATTTGAATAACAAAATGATGAAGGAGCTTTGTGAAGAATTCAAGATTGAACATCACAACTCATCTCCTTACAAACAAAAGATGAATGGAGCTGTAGAAGCAGCTAACAAAAATATCAAGAAAATCATTCAGAAGATGGTCATCACTTACAAAGATTGGCATGAAATGCTCCCGTTTGCTCTTCATGGTTACCGTACATCTATACGTACTTCGACTAGAGCAACTCCTTTCTCCCTTGTATATGGCATGGAGGCAGTCCTACCCATAGAGGTTGAGATCCCATCAATGAGAGTCTTGATGGAAGCAAAATTAACAGAAGCCGAGTGGTGTCAAAGCAGATTCGATGAATTGAACTTAATCGAAGAAAAGCGCATGACAGCTTTATGCCACAGACAGCTATATCAACAAAGAATGAAGAAAGCTTTCGACAAAAAGGTTAAACCTCGCACAATCAAAGAAGGCGACCTTGTACTCAAAAAGATTTAATCTTTTCTCACAGATTCGAGAGGGAAATGGACTCCCAATTATGACGGCCCCTACGTGGTCAAGAGAGTTTCCTCAGGAGGAGCCTTAATACTCACGACTATGGATGGAGAAGAATTCACCCGTCCTGTGAACGTCGACGCAGTCAAGAAATACTTCGCCTAAATAAACAAAAAACAGCTCGCTAAGTTGAAAACTCGCAAAGAGCGGCTTAGGCAAAAACGAGCGTCTCGGTGAATCGAAAACCCAAAAGGGCGATTCAGGCAAAAGTTAGAGACATAAAAAATATAATAATCAATCCCTGTAGACTTAAAACCCGAAAGGGGTAGTTTACGCAAAAGTTAGGGATATATGGCAAGTAACTGTGTTCAGGACAAACTTGATCATTCGAAATCCATAGTGGAGTATTCATCATCAGTAGGTCATCTTCTACAAAGCACGGATACAGCGCAATTCGGAGTGGAAGGGAAAGATAACGGTCGTCACGTTTCATCGTAGCCCTTTTCCCAAAAATTACCGATTTCCAACTTTGTAAATACTCCATGGGATCAAGCATTTGGCTGGTTACCATTTCATAAATAACAATTTGAGTCTTGTGCCTTTCTTTGCAATCGAGTCTTATTCAGTTTCTTAAAATGCATTTTAAGTTTAAAACAGTCATTTTCTTGAAACAAATGTTTTCATAAAATAAAATGAATTTACTTGCAAAAATAGAGGTAAAATTTCTTTCTAAGGCTTGCATACAATGGGAAGAATGCAAACAGTTGCTCCGAGAACGGTTGAGACTCCGGGACCCAAGATTTCCCCATGAGATCGCTTTCCGAACATCTCCCGATGATGGATCTTCACTTCAATTCATGTCACTCAAAACAGCGGACAACTGATAACCAGGTATCCCCAACGGAGTGCATATCTCAGGAAGAAGACATCTTCTGATCAATAAGATTCAAGTCGTATCCCAGGATTTCACATCCGCGAAAATTCTATTCACATTCACTTTATATTTTATAATCATCATATTCATGCATGCTTTGCACCTCATAACTTCATAATTAGCATAACTTAGATAAGCTTTGATCATGTTTGTACTCGGGATTCCCTAGCAAGTCAGCAAGCAGAAATCTCCCTCAAAGAGTAAGTTTGTTCACTACTTTTGTTATCCCCAATGGGTCAGTAGACGGCAATCTTCTCCGGAAGATAGTTTGTCCACTTTTGGACTTCCCAAGCAGGTCGACAGTTGACAATCTTCTCCGGAAGATAGCTTGTCCGCTTTCGAATTTCCCTACCAAAGTAAGCAGATGGCAGTCTTCTTCATGAAGACAGTTCGTTTAAGAATTCTTATTCCAAAGTAAGCAGATGGCAGTCTCATCCATTAGAAGACAGTTTGCTCACTTTTTCCTAAGACGGGTCAACGAATGGCAGTCTCTTTCAGCAGAAGACAGTTCGTTCCACTTAAGGATTTCTCGACAGGGTCGGCAAATGGCAGTCTCTTTCAACAGAAGACAGTTTGTTCCCTTAGAGATAACGAATGGCAGTCTTCTTCATGAAGACAGTTCGTTTAAGAATTCTTTATTTAAAGTCAGCAAATGGCAGTCTCCTTCAGCAGAAGACAGTTTGCTCACTTTTTCCTAAGACGGGTCAACGAATGGCAGTCTCTTTCAGTAGAAGACAGTTCGTTCCGCTTAAGGATTTCTCGACAGGGTCGGCAAATGGCAGTCTCTTTCAACAGAAGACAGTTTGTTCCCTTTGAGATAAGGGATGGCTGTATTCTTCATGAAGACAGTTCGTTTTAGGATTCTTTATTAAAGTTGAGCGAATGGCAGTCTCTTTCAGCAGAAGACAATTTACTCGCTTTTTCAGGCAGAGATAACGAATGGCAGCCTTCTTCACGAAGACAATTCGTTTTGCTTAAAGATTCCTCAGCAAAGTCAGCAAATGGCAGTCTCTTTCAGCAGGAGACAGTTTGCCCACTTTCTTTTCCACAACAAAGGTCAACAAATGGCAGTCTCTTTCAGCAGAAGAAAGTTTGTTCCCCTAGCAATTGAAGAATGGCAGTCTTTCCCGAGGAAAGACAGTTTGTCTGTTTAATACCCAAGGAATCGGCAAATGGCAGTTTCTTCGCAAGAAACAGTTTGTCTACTTCCGAGATGTTTTATCCCCATTAGGATAGACAAATGGAAGTTCTTCTCCTAGGAGAACAGTTTGTTATTTTCCCAGCGGAGTCGACAAATGGCAGTTCTCCTCCTAGGAAAACAGTTTGTTAATTCCCCAGCATAAGTTGATAAATGGCAGTTTTTTGTCCCAAAAACAGTTTGTCTACTTTCAAGCAAAGTCATTAGCTCCTCAAAAGGATGCATGATCATATGGCACTCCTTCGAAGACGTTACATTGAAGAAAATTATGATAAAGTTTCTCGTCATCCGTCAAATGGCATCTCTCCAACAAAGTGCTGGTGAGAAGTTTGATGAGGAAACAAACCTTTGGAGATTTTTCTCTTTATTTGAGATATCGTCCAAAAACACAACTAAGACCGGTTTCGCGACTGGACATCCGAAACGAAGGGAGGTTGCTTACCTTTTTTTAAGTATTAACGCTTAGTTAAAGAAGATGCATTGCGCATGTTACATTGCCCTCCATTCACCCGAATCCACATTACGTATTTCTACAGGAGTTTGTCTCCCTATCCCCCGCCAAGCGCGACAACGGGATCACGTCATGCAAAGATTTTATCACTACAACATCTCAGGAACGCCCAAAATTCAGGCATTCTTTGGTATTTAAGTCTCTTTCACTATGAAGCAATCGAGATGTCAATCTCTCTCCCTCCAGACAAAAGAAACTTAATCGTAATCATCATTAAATGATGGTTACGGCTAGTGGAGTAGAAACGTCAAATCAAAACTTAAGTGGCTGCCAAGGGTAATTGTCATACCCTAATTTTTGACCCCCCTGAGATGTCATATCTTCAGGCTTTTCATCAGATCAAAACAAATACCCAAGAGCAGTTACTTCTTCATCTGACATTTAATCAAGGATGGTCAGAAGTAAAAGAACTCAGGCAAAGGATCAATCAACAGAAGAATTAGTCTCTAACACAATCATAGGACTCCAAAAGCTTCATTCTATTCACCTATGATTGATTAGATACCCATCACCTGGACTAAGGATTGCCTACCTCACCAATCTAGGGTTTTGAGCCCATCAAGGACTAAGATCAGGGATTACCTTTGGGAAACCCTAAAAAGGTCCAAGGCCTCTATCAAGGACTTCAATCATTTTCAAATGATCCATATAACAATATCCATTGGGCATTACACTCCAATTCAAGATCCACAGTCATCAATTTCACCTGGTCGACAATTAGGGTTTTTGACCTAATTCACCTAGATGGTTGACTTTTAATCAGGACATGGATCCAAAACTCAAGACATGGTTCAAGGACTTCTGTTACCTCAATATAACCCATTTACATCACTCATTTGAGGAGAAGATCTTGATCCCACACAAAAGTCCAAAATCTCACTTTATTTGGAAAATGTCAACTATATAAGATCGCCTTTGACTTTTAAGATTTTTGGTCAAACCATGGCTTTTAAAGATCAATATCATCAATATATGGTTATCAAAGTCATTTGACCAAAGAAATTCAAGAGGATTCGTCAAGGAGCAAAAAGTCGGGAATTAGGGTTTTTAAGGGCATTATGGGAACTCAAAATTTCACCTACACAACTCAAAAAACTTCCAACATGAAAGTTGTAGATCTTGCAAAATAAAACAACATCTTACAATGCAACTTTTCTCAATAAATCAATCAGTTAAGAGATTTGGAATTTTCAAGCTTTAGGTTATAAAAACTTAGAAATTTTTCTAAGTGTTTTTAACCTAGTTTCCATCCAACTTTGGGCTCATTTTTCACAATTTTCCCAAATGATTCTGAAGAAACCCCAGACTAATGATTTGAAGTAGATGTTTAGGGCTTTCCAAATTGTTCTCAACCTTCTCCAAATTAATTTTGAGCTAGGAGTTATGCTTGTTCAAAGTTGGCCTCATGAGGTGAAATTATAGGTCATGTACAATTTGGAACTTTGCAATTTTGTGCAATTAGCTTCACTAAGTGATGCTACACGACCTCTAATACATCTGCAAGCATGCCATACATCAATTTCCATCATTGCATAAGGATTGAAGAAGATTCCCAAAAACAAAGGCATGTGATTATGTAATGATTACATTTGGGAATTTATGGCAAATTGATGAATCACCAAAGGAATCTTTTCCCAACCAATTAGAGCTCACTTCTGCATCATAATTGTCCCCTAAGATCAAGCAAAACCGATGGCTAGGGAGTGGTATCAAAGAGCTCATCATTGCACTTGGGATATTCTTTGAATTCCTTCATGCTTAAGAAACCAAACTTCCTTCACTAAGCAAGCTCACGATGTCCAATTGCTCTGCATTCATTTGCCTATAAATACAAGTGCATACCTCAGTAATTAAACACACCAAAGCAACAAAATTCTTGCTTTCTCTTTTCTTTCTAAATACTTAAGGTTTTCAAAGGTTCTTTGGCAAAAAGACTCGGATTCTTCAAACCAAAGCTCTTCCTTTGGAATTAGGTATTCAAACACCTTAGGGGAGTCATTTAGAGGTGATCCAAACCTCTGAAACACTTCTGTACATGGAGAATCGTCATCTTCACCTCTCACTTGGAGCTGTTGCATTTGGGGTCGAGCAAGAGGTTCTGGGCACTTTCAATCCAAGCTAAGCATCTCAACACCTTCCAGGAGGATCACTGAAGCTATCTGGATCGTTGCAACAACTCTGCAACACACTTTGATCAGAGCCAAATCTTCATTTTTCAGGTAAGTTTCAAAAGCTTCAAACTCTATGATTCACGCATGATAAATTTAAAATGAAGTTACCAGTTGGTTTCTGCACCTTCATAGATCATTAACCCTCAATCAATTGCATCAAATCATGCATATATAGTATTTCATGTTTAATTTCTGTTTTAGGGTTCTTTATTTTCATGCTTTGCGCGCGTTTTTTTGAATTCTCAGAAGCAAGTTTAAAATATAATTATATGGAAGCGTGTTTTGAACGACTAAATCGTTCAGCTCACTTGGTTACATGCGCCTCTCACATTCTCATGCCTTAGGTATGGGGTTCGATCCCCCCCTCAGACCTTTTGTTTTTATTTTTCATTTTAACGCGTGTGTTTCACATATAATCAAATGGAATCCCTCTTTAGTCACACTGAGCGTGTAGCTCAGTTGGCTTTGTTTTGTGTGGTAACCATGGGAGCGTGGGTTCAAGCCTTGGTGGAGACAAATCCTTATTTTTTATCACTTTTCTCACCAATTTTCTTCACAACTTCTCATGATCATTTAACCTATCAAATTAAATCATTTTCACTTCATTTTTTACACACTTGTCATTTAATATATCTATTTTGTGAATAATAAAAAAAATCATAAAAATATTATTTATTTCATGTGTTTTTATTAGGTTTAAAATAGTATGTTTTAAGTGTTTTCTTAAATACTTTAAATATACATTTTTATTTTGTTTTGACCTAACTACTTTGTGAATAATTTTATGATAAAACCCTAATCATGTAGGTCTTAATTAGGTATAGATTTTATCTTTACCTTAATTAAGTTGACTTTTGTCAATTTTCAAAACTGTTTTCAATCTCCGATTAAACGGATGATTAAGGTTTTCAAACAACAAAACCTTATATCATTTCAATCATTTTCCAACTGTTTTCATAAACAATAAATCATTTTCAAGTGGGCCTCTAATAGAGTGTAAGTCCCAACACCTTTTTCTTTTCTTAGTTTGTTTTCAAAAACTGTATTTACAAAATCTCCTTTCTGTTTTCAAAACATTCTTCTGGTATTTGAAGGGCATTATTCCCGGTGAAACTCTTCAGATACCTATGTGACCTTTTTCCATCTTCACTTCTTCTTTTTTCAAAAACCCTTAATTGTTTATCATAAATAATCAACTGTCATCAATAAAATTGCTGGTAAGGCTTTGTACATACATCTTCAAAGGCCTCCACTTCATCCAGGTTAGGCTTTACAAGCTCTCAATTTACAGTCTTTATTTAAATTACTGTCAAATATGGAACTGTTTATATATTAGAACTACGTTTGAGTGTAAACCCTAGGACAGTTAAACTATATATATATATATATATATATATATATTATAGGAATATGGCCTAGGATTGAGAATGTCTTCCCGGCGAAGGCTCTTTCCTAATTAGAGATCTGTAGTTCAAACCCCCAAGATGAATTATTCCCGGTGAAACATCTTGGTAAAAAAAGCCTTAGAACCCAAAAATAGGACACATCCACCCAAAGAGGAATTATTCCCGGTGAAACCTCTTACCCATTTGCTTAGAGCCAAAATAAGTTCAAAACCACATAGCTTTCTCTTGTGCTATAACAAGGACCCTCGATGACCCTCGATTAGCCTCCTCTTGGGCTTTGTACAAGGACCCACAGGCTTCTTAAAAGCATTTCCAGCTTCCTCTTGAGCTTGTATACAAGGACCCATCAGGTTTCTTATAAACATAGGAACAGGTCTTTAGTTACCTTTTAGCCTATCCTGGTGAGTTTCTTCCACTTTAAACCAGACTTTAAACAAGCTAAGATTGTCTCAATCTCATATTGAGTACACTTTTTGGAATGAGAGACATGGACAATCTCTGTCACCCTTATCTTCATCAATCTTCCTTAGCAGAGTCTAGGATTTTTATTTGCTTATTCTCAGTCAGTGTCAGCCTTAATCTTGGGCTTTAAAATAAGAAGTCTCCACTAGATAATCTTTCTGCCACACATTCTTTCATTTTAACAAAAACCCCTGGAAAGGGTCAGCCTCCACACATTCCTTCATTTTAACAAAAACCCCTGGAAAGGGTCAGCCTCCAAAATCATTCCTTCATTTTAACAAAAATCCCTGGAAAGGGTTAGCCTCCACACATTCCTTCTTTTTAACAAAAACCCCTGGAAAGGGTCAGCCTCCAAAATCATTCCTTCATTTTAACAAAAATCCCTGGAAAGGGTTAGCCTCCACACATTCTTTCATTTTAACAAAAACCCCTGGAAAGGGTCAGCCTCCAAAATCACTCCTTCAAATCCAAAGATTCACTCTTTTAAAAGATAAATTCCCCAAAAGAATCAAAACCCCTGGAAAGGGTTAGCCTCCAAAAAACATGATAAAAATCCAGTCTTTTAACAGACTATTTCCCCAGCTGAGTCAAAATCCCTGGAAAGGGTTAGCTTCCAAAAAACATAAAAAATAAATTAGTTTGTTAAAACCTCTAGCAGAATAAAACTCCCCTAGTGAGTCTTTCATCTTTTAGTAACCACAACCTTGGGCTTTGTACAAGGCAGATAAACCATATTTCCCTGTGTCAAAGATTCCTAATCTCAAGGATCTTTTCCCCATAGAGTCTTCCATAATCAGTTTCTTTAAGAGTCCGCCACAACCTTGGGCTTTGTACAAGGCAGAAAATAATCTTTCCCCTAGCTAGAGTAACCATAACCTTGGGCTTCATACAAGGCACAAATTAAATAAACTTCCACAGTTAAGAGTCAGCCACAACCTTGGGCTTTATACGAGGCACACAAAATAGAGTCATTCACAGTCTTAAAAAACTCAGTTATCCTCAGCAGTCAGCCACAACCTTGGGTTTTGTACAAGGCACACACAAATAGAGTCTCCCTAAAAAGAGTCAGCCACAATTCCGGGCTTTGTACAAAACACCAAATAAAATCCATCAAATAAACACTCTCCAACTAAAGTCAGCCTCAATTCTGGGCTTTGTACAGAACACAAATTCCCTGTAGTTAATCCCCAGTGGAGTTATCTCTCAGAGTCAATAAAAATAAAATAATAAAAAAGCCTCAAGCTTGGGCCTCATACAAGCCAGCTAAAAAATCAAATCTTTCAAACAGTAGATAGACATAGCTTATCTCTATAAAGAGATCTTTCTCCTATCTCACCACATTCAAACAAACATTTCAATTTCAATTTCAATTTCAATTTCAATTTCAAACATTCTCCCATTTAGGACTCTGAAAGACATGCTCTGAGGCAAACAAACCCAGACTTGTACACTTTCCCTAATTTGGATGAGAATCTTTCTTTCATTTAAGAGAACGCGACTGGCATACTTGCAAACATACAAGTAAGGTCCCTATCTTAATGAAATGAATTCAGCTTTTCTGTCACTTTAAAATGTTTGTGGTGGAATAGTAGGAATACCTCTCTATAAAGATGACTTCATGTCTCTTTACTGTAAACAGAGATTTAATTTAAAGCTTAAACCTTGAGCTTCAAGCAAGGCACCAAAAATAATTAATTTCCCTAGTTAGTTCCCCAAACTACATTAAGCTCTGACTTCCACTAGGGATATGTAGGCATGAGGCTCACAAGGAATCTCAGCGAGCTAATAAAATACCAAAAATAGTCAGTTTGTCTGTCTGTCTGTCTGTCTTTTTTTTTATCAATTCAATTCTCTCTCCTGACACAAAGGAGAAACTTTCCCAATCATTAGCAATAAACACAATCACAATGACACATAGAAGGTTCCCGTAGAGTACTACGGATATGTAGGGTGCTTAAACTCTTCCCTATGTATAACCGACCCCCCGAACTCCAGAATTTCTAGTCTAGGTGAATCCCCACACTTAGCAAACTCCTAGGGTTTAGTTGAGATCTTTTTTTCCCTTTCCTACTTGTAGGACAATAAGAAAGTTCGTGTGATATCGTAGGAAGAACTGAAACAAAATTCATCCCGCCCCGGGCGCATTCTCCTTCCAAATTTCGCGTGACGGGTCTAGCGTGCCGTCCTCCCAAGTGAAACGGGGAGGTAAAAAAAACGACACCACAGTAATCATGTCACGTGGATACGCTATCGAAGTCATTATGATAGTTGGAAAATAAATTTTGACAATTTAAAGAACTGTTAAAATGTTATTTGTGACATTTGCAGAATATGATATATGGATAACTGAAAGGTAAATCGTGCATATGTTCCTTAGCTAGTCTGATTACAAAAGTAGGACAAAATGCGAAACGAGAAGATATTACAAGGGTTATAACAATTAATTGAAGTCTTCAGGAAGATTATTCTTCATTTTGGAATATTGGGATGCCCATAGTGACAGACGACGTTCGATTAGTGCTTGCTATTTTTTCAGCTCTTCGATTTCTGGTACTAATTTCTGCGCCGTTTAGAGATGTTGAATCCCTATTTGCACCACTTCATTCAACTCGTTCTGCTGGGATTGTTTGATTTCCTCTTGGCGGGACTTGGCAGTTTTAATCTTCGCTTCGAGACGTTCAATTTCTTATTCCCAGGATTTGATGTCCGCTCCACAAGTTTCATATTCCTTTTGGTGCTTTGCGCGCTCAAGCTCGAGGTCACCAGCTTTTATAGTTGCGTCACTAGCGGCTTTCCACGAAGAACTATGAGAAGTTACTTTTGTGTTGAGTTAATCGTCAACATGTCGCTTTCAAAGAGTATCAGCTTAAAGCTGATCAACCAGAGAACTTAGCGAGACAATCACTTGTGAGACTTCCTCTGAAACCAGGAGTAGATCCACCTTCTTTAAAAGATTGTTTAAACCAAAGCAGCTGGTGGAATCTTTGCTCAGAACTTCGATAAGGTTGGTTTCAAAGAACTTTTTCTTTATCTGACGAAGGAGGTTTGGAGTATCATTTCCCTTACCACTTTCCGCCAAAATGTTCGAAGAAGGCTCAACCATGATAGGAGAAACATTTTCGGCATTCATCATAGCCTTGAGGAAGCTTACAGGATCAGTATTCTTAAGTCGCTCCAGTTCAGTAGAATTGAGCGCTGTAGGGTTCTGTTTCGAGGTAGTCGCAGGGGTAACTATGGTCCCAAAGGTCGAAGTTTCATTATTGCCTGGTGAAGGCAAACTAGAAGCTTTATCTATATTCTCATGTTCAGAGATAGTATCTTCACTCCCAGTTGGATGCTCAACTACATTGCCGCTATTAGAATGTTGGGGTTTTCTTCCATGCCTTCGTCTTGATGGGTAGGTGGAGAAGCGTCGTTTGAAGGACTTTCCTCAGCATGTACAAGTGAAACGATAGTAGCAATAGGTTGAATTTCTTCGAGAACCGGAGAAAGGACAGGAGACTTGGGTCGAAGAATACCTGTTACATAAATCAAAATTTGTTAAGACGGGAAGTTGCAAAAAACTTGTTTGCCGATTAAAGGGAAAATGTATACCATGAAGATTGTCAAGATTAATGTTGAGATCTGAAGTTTTGAGATCAGAAGTAGTTGTGCCTACATCGTCTTACATTTACAAGGTAAAACGTAGACTTAGCAATTTAAGTTAAGTGTTAAGAATTGTTATGGTATAAAAAAAAATCAATACCTTGGTCGGGACATTATCTGGGCTTGAGTTATGACTTTCGACAACTGGGATATTACCTGCAATCTTTAAAGGTGATTCATCAGAAGATACCTTATCACTCGATGAAGTAAGCTTTGAAATCCCAGATCCCTTTTCTTTGGTTAAAGAAATGGTAGTCTTTTGTCTTTTCTTAGTAGCTTGTCTGGTACGAGGAGGAGATTTGTCATCATCATCTGAAGCACTAGTGTTGGAAATTTTCCGTTTCGGAGGTGTCGGATGCTTCGAACTCTGAGAATATGCACAGTGAACAAAGTGAATAATATTCAGAATAGATGCACAAGTTAAAGTACAAAATATATACGTACCGTTGGTTTCTTGCAAGTAGTGATAGAATCACTCCCACTTGCTTTGTTGCTTTTCGAAGCTTCAGCGCCCTTTTGTGCAGCTACCTCCTTAATAACTTTCTTTCCACTTACATCTGTGAACAAAATAGGAGTCATTATATAAGTAACGGAAGAAGGTTAATCGAAGGATAGTCCAAACCCCAACCTTCAGGTATAGGAGTCAAGACACGAACGTGCTCAAGACTTATATGAATATGTCCCTTGAAATTATCCAACGTGTGCTTAGTCGGAACCACTCGTTCAGCGCGTCTTTTGGATTGTTCGCAAAGGATTTTGGGGACATTCCCACACACAAACCAGTCTGGAAAAGGGGGACTTAGAGCCACACCAAAATCAACACTATGTAGTGGAGGGAATTTTGGAGGGTTAAGTTTGAAAGCCACTTCATAACGTAGTTCAGGTCGAACATACGTGGGCAATTTCAGCTTATCCAGTTTAGTAGAAAATTTTTCACACAAAGTGACCGCAGCTTCACGAACGGTCCGACTAAGGTTATCAGGCCTGTAGATAGTTTCAAAGAATTTTTTAAAGGCTTGGATTTATTTAATATGAGTCGAAGTACCTTTTTTGAAGTTCGCCTGCACATCAGCAAAAGCTTCAGTTAGTTCTTGGGAAATGCTTTCAGCATCAAAGATTTGCTTAGTATAATACTCTGTCCACCATTTATGGAAATCTATGGTAGAATAGAAGGCAGGCTCGAAGGAGATGGGAGAGAGGGTCGTGATGCCAACATATTTGGAGATTTTGGATTCATATTCCTCTTCATATAAATGCATAGTGTGCAGACACATGTGATTCCTCTTGTCATACATGCATTTTGGTATAAACTGAACCAACCCAAATTGCCTTGATACAAGATTTGGTTGGTAGCAAAGAAGACAACAATGACTCTGGCGGGATTGTAATCAATGGTACAACAATTTATGTGTTAGAAAAGCCTCCCAAATAACCATGGATTCAGCTTGCTGATCTGGAGAAGTTGCTGGAAATTCTCGAGTGAACCATTCAGGGACTACTTCTCTTTTTACAAATGGAACCATGGAAGGGCTAAACTGATAAATTTTAGCGAACATTATCATGTAAGCTAGAAAAGTCTCGCGAAGCTTTCCTGTTTCTTCTTTGGGAGTTAGGTGAGTCAATCTAGTTCCTTCTACTGTTCGATTTTACCTAGAGAAGAAGTAAGGGTCTAGTCTTATAATAAGCAGGAAAGAATTTACCTAGAGAAGAACTACCGCCTCTAGGTAAAGGACCCATAAAAGCATGAGTTTTTCCAAAAAGATCAAAAGGAATGAATACCTGAGAAGCGTAGATAGTGCGGGTTTCTGCTACGTTTGGGTCTGGAATGTATTGTTGGTTACCTATCTGTGTGGGATGTTGAAGCTGTTGAATGGGTTGAAGAGCAGTTGAGGTTTCCGATGTGGAAGTTTGAATGGTAGAAGACGCCATGGATGTGTTTGTTTCAAGAATTAGGTTAAAAAACCAAAGAGGGTTTTTTCCTGTGTTTAGTTGAAGAAGAAGGAAAGATGAAGTTATGTGAAGGCTAAAGGTTTGAATATTTAAAGGTTTAGTAAGAACCTTTTCAAATCTTTTGAGTAAAGGTTAAAAAGACACGCGGCAAGAGATGATTTAATCTAACGGCGGTCGAACAGTTGTTAGCCTTACTCCTAGTATATAGGAGCAATGATCACAAGTAATGGCAAAACATGGGAATGCACGTTTTGAAGAGACGTTTTTGAAAATGACAAGACGTTTTGAAAGATGAGTCATAAATGATTATGACGTTAGTCAGGTGTCTTGGAACTCTAAAAAATGAGTAAAACGAAATCTCATCATGACATGAAACACCTATTTCTCTTGTTTTTCGAAACAGGCATTTATTGGGGGCAATTGTTAGCTGGAGATTTCGATTGAAGAAAAAGTTCTTTGAAGAATTAGAGTTCGAGGAAGAATGGCTTTTTATGGCCATTGCCGAGAATAAATGGCTTCTGATGGCCATGTTCGAGGTTGTTGTTTAAGTTGAAGTAAAGATGATGAAAATCGAAACTGATTCGAAATGAATTGTCTTTGGGACTTAAGCGTTTTTCTCGAAATATAAAGAGTACTGAAGCTTGGCGTATTTCGTGGCATTCTCGTTTTAGATCACGTTGCCACATATCGAAAGAGAATTCAGGCTGGAGGATTTGAATTTCGAAACATTCTGTGTAACCGAACAAGGACAGATGGCCCCCCAGGGATTCGAAGCGTATGCATGTGAGCAACGTGGAATTTCGTTAGTGTAGGACCGTTAGGATCGAAATTAGTATAAATAAGGGTCTTAACATCAGGATCCAGGGTGTTCATTTTGTATAAATCACTCACAAATCACTCAAGTATCAAGTGTTAAGAGAACGAGTTCACTGAGAAATGTACGTATGACACCAACACCATTTTTAATACATTTGTATTCATCTTTATGCAATTATCTTTTCATTATTTCTGTCTTTCGTTATATTTTAGCCATTTACATTCTTGCACTTTTATCTTTCGTTCAAGTTTACTTCGAAACACTTTACATTCAGCAATTTACGTTCCTGCACTTTATGTTTCTTGCAATTTATATTTACTTTGCCTTTCGCCAAAGTTATATTTACGTGTATAACAAGGTGATTGTCAGTCTTTACATTTCGTTTGTTGATTTCTTAAACATATTTCAAAGCCAAACAACCAACAAATATGAACCAAATTATCATAAAAGACAACTTTTTGACTATGTCCTAGGATCAATCTAGTCGATCCTGCGAGTAACAAAAGTATATTTTATAGTTTGGAGGACTAGCGGTTGTTTACCGGAAATCACCGTAAACAGTACTGTTAAAGCTCAACACTCATATTTTTTTGCCACTTTAACTCTTTTATTTTCCTTTTAAGGGAAACTACAAAAGCTCTGACTTCCCTTTTCTTAAAAGGGGTATGTAGGCCTAAGATGCGATGTCTTATCGAGCTCACTTCAAAAACTTTTTTTCCTATCCCCACACTCCATTTAAACAAAAAATCACATAAACATTTTTCAAAATAACAGTAACAAAAATAACAATATTTTCAAAGAGGTTCCTATTGAATACCATAGATATGAGGGGTGCTTAAAACCTCCCCCTTGTATAACAATTCCTCCTACCCAAATCTCTAATAAGTTTATTAGTTTTGATTTCAAAAACTTCTGTGAATTTTATTCGCTCTTTCTCTCATTCCTTTTGGAAACAAGAAAGCGCGGTGGCTACTCTGTTTTAAACAAATGAACTAAGTCTTTCCCATGGCTTTAATCTCACCAATTTCACTGCTACATATACCAAGCAAAAATGTGGCCAAATATGAAAGCAATTCATTGGCTTTTCAATGCTTATAATTGTACTACGCCAAAACAGGTTTTTAATAACGCTTATTTTGGTCTTTAATAGAACTTTTAAGTGCTATTAAAGTCGCCACTATTGTAGGTTAAATAGATATAATAGCGCTTAAAAACCTCTATTAATGCTTAGTCTTTAATAGCACTTCTAATAAAATCGCTATTATTGTATTATCTAAAATTGTTTTCTAAGTAAGAGACTAAAAAATATGACAAACCTCGTTTCAAATCACGACATAATATATATATTTATCCAAAGCCACCTCAACCAATTATATTTGTTGCACTAAAACTGTTAGTAGATTTAACTAACTCTTCATATGAGAACTCCACTGACTTATCATTGTAATCTACTTAATCTAAATGCAAGGTTGTCATGATGACAACTTTTGCAACAACCCTAGACCTAAAAATGATGTGTCATTCTAATATAACACTAATGCTGAGGTGTCAATCTTTTAAAATTTTTAATATTAATTAACTATTTGTATTATAATATTTTGGAATAAATAGTTAAATTATTTTATCATATTTTTTATAAAAAATAAGAAGTCGTAACGTTAATAACGTTACACTAAAACACCAATAAATTTTAGGTTGGTAACTCTTATTGCCAATATATATTATTAACTCTTAAACTAATAAAAAAAAAGTTTAATAAGAATAAATTTAAATGTAACAATTAAATGTTTTTTATTGACTTTTTTAATGCTATTATGTTCAATTAGAATTAATGGAGGATTTCAACGGTAAGAATAAAAACTTTCCATCTTCCCCATTTTAATCTACTTTTAATATAATAAAGTAGAATACATATGAAATTCTATAATTATCCCTTTAATCACTATTTTGAGGGTGATAAACGGGGACATAGATGTAATTGCATCTCCCTTAATATTTTAATTAATAAATAAATTTTCTAATCATGATTACATTCCAACATCCAATTTAATGCAAAACTTCTTTGTTGGAACACGCTTTTTTATTGCATCGGTGCATTTTCATTGGGTCATGCAGCCATAGAGCCAATAATCAAAACAATTTTAAGGGAGTTTATCATACCCCTAAACGTAATTCCACAATAAAATCATTCAATTACCTTTAACCCTAATTAATTAGAATCTTTTATTGGAATGTGCAATTTCCTTTTACTTTTTTGCCTTGGAAACTATCCACGTGATCTCTGAAACCTATTCTACTTCCAACATATCTTCTAAAATGCAGAAAATAAGTTATTGGAAAACGAAAAACAACTCTTTTAAGTTTCTCTTCAATCATCCAGATTTTCCCATTTATTTAAGCAAACAGAAGTTATGAGTGATCTCATTCTTCACCTTTTCGTTCCATCTTCCACCAACTGCAACAACAATTTCCTCTGTTCCTTCTTCCTTCAGGTCCTTGCATAGGTTCCTTCCATCTCTCTTTGTATTGATGTTTTGATTGTTTCTTTTAGGGTTTTTAGATCACTTTGTTTCGCTCAATGGGTTTGCTTGAAGTATTCGGAAATTGTTTTAAAAAAATCATCTTCCACGAAGAGTTTTAGGTCTCTGAGTTTCTTGATGTTAATCATTTTTTACGGTCCTGGCTGAAACCGTCGTTGTCGTCGCCATCGAAGTTGATCTCAATCAAATCAAAGTCAAGCTCTTCAACAGATAAAGCTTCGACGATGTTCAGGTCTTCTATTGAGCTTTTCCCCCATTTCGATTTCTTGATGTATATGTTTAAATTTCATATTTTTATGTTTGTTTTAGCATCATTTGAAAAGGATTAATCACTAGATTAGTTTCAATTATTTATGTTTATTTGTACTGTTGTTATTAGATGTTTTAAATCTGAGAATCTGAGAAATTAATAGGCTTTTTTGTTTAGGTTAGAAAGTGTACACTGTGTTTAGGTTAATTTGAAAATTTTGTAAATTTTGTTATTTGGTTTTACCAACTTAATGATGTGCCTCTTGGAGATTACATCGGAGTTCAATAGTCCAAGAATGCTACATATGTGCCTCACACTGCAGGTAGGTACTAAGTGAGGCATGCCATAGAAATCTTTCACTTGCTAACTGAAAATGAGGATTTATTGATTTCTTATTGGTTTGATATCCTGGATGATGGCATTTTTGTAATAGCTTTTGGAGTGGTTTTATTTGAACTCATTACTGGAAGAAAACCAATTTAAACCAAAAGATTTCCATGAGAAGAGAATTTAGTATTACGGGTGAGTTATCATAACACTTTGCAAAACAGATTTGGTTCATTTTGAGTCTTTTGATAGATAATGACCAAGTTAACATAACCCTAATCACATCAAATGCTCTTTCTCAGCCATATTATCTGAAGAGTGGCAACACAACTATAAGGCGGACTGGAGGTTCCCTTGCTTCCTCAACAAAATCATTGGCATCCTAGATCATGGACTTGATGTTTGGATTCTATATCAAACTTTATCATCCTTCCTATTTTATTATAAGCAATATTTTTACTCGGTTATTCATACTCTCTAAAGAGGTTCGGCGTGCTATGTTTTTTTGGATTTGAGTTGGAATATTTACTCATTGGCATCTTAGCATTGTGATCTTATGATCGGTTACTTAGTTTTGTGTTTGTTGGATTTGAGTTGGAGTATTTACTCATTTAATTGAATTCTATGGCATCTTAGCATTGTGATCTTATGAATGGCTACTTAGTTGGCAAATATTTTGAGATAGGTTCATAATTTATGGATACAGGTTGATCTATGTTAGTCTAATCATTGTGCAGATACTTTAGTTTTTTGACAGAATTGAAAGTAATGTTGATTTGTTGGATATTCATGGAGTTTATATCACTTTGATATATGCATGCTTTTGTCTATGCACTTGACATATTGATGTTCATTTCACATCAGAAAAACTTAGTAAAAGTTTTGACAATCAGTTATATGATCATTTCTTCTTTAGATTTTTTTGAGATTTTTTACATTTTGAATTAGTTTTTACATATGGTCATTTCTTCCTTGACAATTGCACGAATTGAAGATTTATTTTATAGTAAACAATATAAACATATAATTTTATTTAAAGGATCCATAAAAATATTTTTTCCAAAATATTTAACCTCAAATATATTAAATATTTTAAAGTAATTAATTGAATTATCAATTTAAATTTTAGTTTTTTTTTGTTGTATATGAAACATTAGAAAGATTGTATTTTTTTCTCATATATTTGCATTTTTTTCATATGTTAAACGAGTTGTATTTGCATTTAATTAATATAATTGAAATTCACAATAGTATAGTTAATTTGATACAAATTTTAATTTAATACTACTTATCACATTAAATTTATATAATTGATATTGTTAATACATATTTTACTATGATTATGGACCATTGGTTTTCCCAAACATTTCTTCTTAGAAGACGTAAAGTCCCTCATTTTGTTCATTTTTTGATACATGTATCCCAATAAAAATAATAAAAATAAATTTTTTATTTTATTTTTTAATACTGTATTTCATCCATATTCAAAATCAACAATCACTAGTGCAGAAAGTACTTTTTACATCGGGCGAAAAGTACTTTTTACATCGGTCCTGGGTCCGATGTAAAGCCAGGCGATGTAATAAGTCTGAGACATTTTACATCGGGCCAAGGCCCGATGTGAAAAATCAGCATGGCACATCGGTTGAATTCAGATGTCTGATGTGAAAAATGATGCAATTTTTTTAAAAAAAATATGCACAATTTTTTACATCGGCTGTCAAATTTGCCCGATGTAATAGACTATTTTTACATCGGTTTTCAGCTATGCCCGATGTAATAGACTGGTTTTTACATCGGTTTTTATAATACCCGATGTAATTTGTTTTTTGCTTTTAAGCATATAATGGATGTTTTTTCTATTTTTCCTATTTTAACCTGTAATTTTTTTTACCTAACTTTTCATATAAGATTCAAATACCAAGTTATGTCGCTATTTTACATATTTAGTGAATAATTATCATAAAATTAAATATAGAATTATAATTTACATCACACTTACATTGGACCTAAGCCATGCAGCCTTTTTTCTATTGCCATTTGCATTACAAAAATCGTATTGCATTACAGTTGACCAAAAGTAATTTAGATAATTAATAAATAGCTAGTGTACATTAGCGGTATTTAGCCTGTGGCTGAAAAAAAGTGTAATCATGACAGAAGATCTTGGAGTTGGACTTAGCTGCTGAGGATCTTTGTCCCACTGAGAATGTAACCTCCATATGCACTCATTTTCATATGCGGGTGAGTTCTGGATGGAAGTACCTGCATAATAATAAATATATTATTAAATTGTTATCAATATTTGCATAGAATTGGTCATTGAAATTGACAACAATAACGAATACCTGGTATTCACGGAGCCACGGTTTTGTTATTTGCAATCTAATGGCAAGTTTCTCAAGCTACAGATTATGCATACAAGTTGCTAGAGACTACATTTTATACAACAAACAAACAAGATTTTGATATCAACTATTGATCCTTAACATAAAAGAAAACAAATTAATTGAACCAAAATTACTTCAAAATATTGGTGATAAATAGAAAATGGGGAAGAGTTAGATAAAAGTGGTAAGAGGTCTCTAACTACTGTCCAAGTATCCAAGTCTGGTGCAAAAATAATTTGGTTGTACAAATTTATAATTAAAAAATATTGAAACTTTATGATTTTTTAAATACTGAGTCAAATACTTAGCTTTAAAGTTGAAATACCTAGAAAAAACCATTCTCCTTCCACGAGTCAAGGATTTCTTGAGATGCCTTTTCTCCAGCCTTTGTAGCTTTGTAAGCTTTTACAGCAAGAAATATGGTATTCTCAATATGGTATTCTCAGTATCAAGATCAGAAACTCCATTTTCTAATGGAGAGATTTCCTCCATGCTGACTGATGTACTCATTGGATCCTGAAAGATTGCAATATAAGATAAATTGTTCAAACGGTAAGATAGAACTAATTATAAGATCACGGAAGTGCAACTTACAATTGACTGGCTTTCCACGCTGCCGACATCTTGTTTTGAGTTTTGTTGAGGTGATTCCTTCGGCGACAACAAGTCAGATATGGAAGACCTTACGATTTTTTTGGGAGCAATTTTGGGATGGAGTTGTACCACAATTGCATGTTTCAAAGTTCCTATGTGACTGGAAGTTTTCTAAGCATAGTAATCAACAAGATATAAAACATAAAAAAATGAAGCACATTACACCAGGCTGCTTAACTTAAACCACATGAAGGAACACATGAAGGGAGGCCGTCCTACATAGTTGATGTTGTACCTTTCCAAGACCAATGTAGCTAGATATGGCATGTATGGAAGAAAAAACAGTAAGAAGCAGTAAATAGAAGCATGTCACATAGTAGCAGTATGCATAAAGTTTAACAGAGGAGAGTGTTTCAAACCCATTGAATCCAATACAAATGAGCCCCTCTTTCTATCATCTTTCTCTCCTCTGTTCCTTTCTCTTTGTCAATCTAAACACTCTGTTCTACTTTTAATTCAAACAACTCTAAACACCAAAATAGAATAACAACAAACAGATCAATCGCGGTGAGTTGGTAGGAAGAATCGATACCCATTACAGATCCATCGCGAAAAGTGGAAAGAAGAAGAACAACATCAAACATCGGAAATAGAATACCTGCGGTGGCGGTGATCTAGGGACGTCGGCGGTAGGACAGAGGAAGCGTCAGAGGCTTCGTCGGAGCTTCGTTTTTCTCGTAGGCGGCGGTGAGTTTTGCCAGTGGCGGTGAGTTTCAAAGAAACGACGTAACGATTTTGAATGGAATCAAAGAGCAGGCGACGGTGAGTTTCGCAGGTGGCGGCGGTGAGTGTTGTTGTTGTTGGTGAGTTTCGCATGTGGCGGACTGGTGAGTATTGTTGTTGATTGTGAGTTTCAACAAAGAGAAACAAAAGAAAGGTTTGGAAGGCATACTAGGGTTTTTGTGAAACTCTTCAGGTTTTCACATCTGTTGAGAAACGCACCTGATGTAATGGCCAATCTATCACATCGGTGGAAAGCAGGCCCAATGTAAAGGCCACATTTAACAATTTAATCTATTTACCAAATTGCCACCGTGTTATATATTTTTTTTATCAATGGACTTTTCACATTGGTGCGAATTTAGGTCCGATGTAAAATCCTTTATAACAAAATTATGTTTTATTTACCAAACTGCCACCGTGTTATATTTTTCTTAAAATTATATATTTTTCACATCATTGAAAAAAAATGTCTGATGTAAAATCTTTTGACAAATATTTTTTACATCATATATCTTGAAACCTGATGTAAAATTCTTTAACCAAATGTCTTATTTTTAGTAGTGAATAATCAATCCTTACATTTACATTTAACGTAATCAACAAAATTAATAATGTGATATGGGGCCAATAATGATATATTTACTTTGTATTAAATAGAATGAGATCTTTATCATATCTTTTTTATTCCATTTATCAGTATATTTTTTATTTACTAATTATAAAATCATATTAGTATTATTGTCAAATTCAATACAATATTCGCACAAGATATGATAATGCCCTTAATTGTAATTTAATACTAAATTGCTAACCAATTTTCAAAATAATAAATATTATACCCTACATTAGAGCCCTTAATTGTAATGGCTTTGGAATAACACCCTTAATTGTAACGCTCTTAATTAGGGTATAATAACGCCCTTAATTGTAATTTCATACTAAATTGTTAACTAAGTTTTATTAGGCCCTTAATTATAATGGCTTTGGTATAACGTCCTTAATTATAATTTCATACTAAATTGCTAAGTAAATTTTAGAATAATAAATATTATACCCTACATATTAGACTAATTCGTTATCTTAGAATGTTTTTTTTAGACAATTCATTATATTAGAATGTCACATTCTAAGTTAACATTTTTTGGGCTAATTTTTAAAATTTATTAAAAATTTATCATTATAATTGATGATGCCATTAAATCTATAAAATATTAAATCAATTAAAATTACCAATTATTATTAAATGAATCAATTTTATTAAATTAACAATATTTTGGAAATTATACCTGGATCTTCCTTAATCAATTTTCTATCTTCTTTTCCAATTATTTTTTAATCTTTAAATTTAATTAATTATAATAAATGTATTATCAATATGTTTTATAGTTATGTAATTTTAGATTTGTAATAAATTGAAATAACTTTTGATATTAAAGAATGCAATTTTAATTTTATAATTTAAATTTGTACTATGACTTTATTTTAATTTTTTATAATATAATAAAAAATAAATTTGCAAGCTTAGAACAGTTATTCAGTTTTTATTTTGTTTTTTTTTACTTTGAGATCATTTTTTATGATTAGATTCAAACTTAGAATAAAAACTTAAAGGGTTTGTGTTTTTTTTCTTATCATTCAAAAAATCCAAAATTTTATCTCTTTTTGTTCCTTAATTACCCTAATCACAATATATTTAAAATGGTTTTACATAGCCCTGAGAGTAATTACACCCCTAAACTTATTAAATTACAGCAGCCTAATTATTTTAAATATTTTATTGGAATAATGCAGCCGCCAATATAATTATTTCATTGGAATATGAAAAAAAACTTACAACACGCTTTACTCTCATTTCCTCCACCTTCTTATCTTTATATAATAATAATAATAGTAATAATAATAATAATAACAATATAACAACAACAATAATAAAAATACTTTCTATAAAAAAATAAAATAATAATATTATTATTAATAATAATAATAATAATTTATTAGTATTGTAAATGGTGAATATTTATAAAATTTATTTTATATATTTATTACATATTAAATATTATAAAAAATTCTTAATTTGGAGAAATTTGCATGTATTAAATTGATAAAAAAAGATGGATAACACCATTTTCTTATGAAAAACTCAAATTTGTTATTATTTTTATTTAATTTATTTTATTATGTATTCAATATTTATAAAAAAGATGGATAAATTCATACTATATTTTTGCATATATAAATTCATAATATATAAATTTTATATTCATATGAATTTTATACTCATATGATATCTTTTACAATTTACTTATCACATTGCATTTTATAAAAACTTTTTCTTTTAAATTTTTCAACAATGATTATTTGTTTAAGATTTGTCAGAGATTCCTTATAAAATTTAACTGTGTTTAAATATATTTTCTATTATATGATAAAATTATATATTATCAATAGAATTAATAAATTTACAATACAGAAAATTTAAAAATTATAGGCATGTCTGACGGACCTAACCTATTATTTTGACGGGCCGACAAAATATTTACTTAAATTGAACAAGTATAGAGATCATATATTAATGAATTCTGAATTACTATAGCATATAACTTCTAAATTACTACACAAATTTAACAAACATAATCAAATTGTGTTATCCATCTTTTTTTGGTGGATATTTTTTTATTTTACATTAAATCTAATCAAATTATTAAACCAATATATTTTTTTGTTGTATAATATATTTTATTTTATATTATTGATAGAAGTTGTAAAATTAAAATTATAAACAATTATAAAAATTATTGGCATACCCGACGGGCCAAACCTTTTTTTCCACCATATATTTGGTTTAATAGCAATTAAACAATCTATCTATATCCTAACAACTATTACATAATAAATTAAATTAATATTTATATGACAATTAATATTGATTTTTTTCTGTTAATTCGTATAAATTAAAATACATTTTTTAACCATAACCATATTATATTTATTTAATATTTATACCGACTTTACGTGACCCGTGCGGGCGCACGGGTCCTTTACTAGTTTATTCCAAAATAAAATTTATTAACTTTTTTAATTGAATACATAAAAGATACGTTACAATTTTTTTAGTTTTCATTTACCCTCTCATTGAATTCTATGTATTCATTATAAATACATTTATAAAAATGGCCTTCAATCTCAATTTTTTTCTATTTCTCTTTTTAGATTTATTCTCTACATTGTCTCTTTCAAGAAATATTCATTCAATTATGTGTATATACTAAATATTGAATATAGATGGTGATTTGGATTTGTAATCCCTTATAAATTATAAACTGCAACTTTTTAGCCGCTTTTTAAATTTATATTATTATTTGTGTTTATCTTTCTTAATCTTCATATTATCTTAATTGTTGATCAGTTAATATTTGATTTTGATTTGTAATCACTTTTTAGTAGTAACTTTGTAGCAGCAATTTTATTTTTGTATTGTAATTTTTGTTTATCTTTATTAATCTTCGTATTATCTTGACTATTCATTAGTTAATATTGTATAATACTAACTCAAGTAACTTATCTTATCTTTATATTATTGTTTCAATTGCATCTTTAGTGTTCAAGAAATCGATGACAAGTGTGACATCTTAGAGGTAAGTTTGTCTCTAACCATTTTAATTGCATCAACTAAATTTGAAATTATTAAGTTAAATTATACTAATATATCATTAATAATCATGTTTATTTAATATTTTTTTATCATTTTATTTTCAATATCTTTAATATATTTATTCATTTTATAAAAAAATTATATATAAGATTTTTGTAATCAAAAAAATATATTTGAAAATTGCTAATATATTGTTTGAGTTTATTTCAGAAGAACAGGAAAGGAATGTAATTTTGAAGATTTTCTTTCCATGTCTTTTCCATTATCCATTCTTATTATATCATATCTTATTATATCATATATATATATATATATATATATATATATATATATATATATATATATATATATATATATATATATATATATATATATATATATATATATATATATATATATATATATATATATATATATATATATATATATATATATATATATATATATATATATATATATATATATATATATATATATATATATATATATATGATTTGAACCATTACTATTTTATTATTTTTTGGATTTGATAAATTCTAATGGAGGTTTTGGCTACTATATTATTTTAGTTTACTTTCTATTTGCTATAATTAACCGGAAAAAAAAAGATATGAAATTTTAAGAATTTATTTATTGTCTTTTTTTACTCATCATTTTAATTACATCTTACAAGTAATTTAGACTATTAGAATTTATTTTTTTCCCGGTTGAAATTACATATTTTTGTATAAAAAAAGAGGTTGAGCCACAATTGACTATACGATAGAGTTTTAAATTGGAAAAATTGACTAAATGTGTGAGGATATATGATTCATGAGATTAGTCATTGTTAAAAAAACACATTTATATTTTTTCGTTGTTAATCAAATTTTGTATATCATTGCTTTTGTAGTATTGATTTATACATGTATATAAAATTATGGAAACTTTATGATTACTTATAAGTGGATGTGTTTTGGATTTGGTCAAACAGACTGACTCTAATAAAATATTTCTCATAATAAAATTATATAATCTCAAATTAAAGTAAACGAATTTATTATTATATTGTACCATATAAAAGATAATATTAATTTTTTATTTAAAAAAATATAATTTATTTAAAACCATTGTTTACTTTTGTGCACCCTTCAATATAAAAATTAAAAACAATTAGACATATATTCAAAGTTTATCTCTAAAATTTTAAAATGAATGAATATCTCATTTGTTTATCCTAATAAAATAATAAATTACAATCCATAATCTTATACAATTACTTACAGTTACATCATTATAAATTTATTTATTTTTTTAATTTTAATAAATTACTAATTTTCTTATTTCAATTTCGTATAATATAAAATTTATTTGTTACCCTCATTTGATTTGACATTTAAATTATTGCTTGAAATTTCTAACTATGCGCATAAAAATTCTATTAAATACAAATTAATTGCTTATAGTTAAAAATAAAAATAATAATATTACAATATCACTAATAATATTATCTATTAACAAATACAAAAAGTTGGATAGTTTTTTTTTTAATTGAGAATAAATCAAATCATAGTAAATAAAATAAAATTAAATGAAATATTTATCTTATTAAAAAAAACATTCAACTAATATATTATAATCGATTGAGTATACTTAAAACTTAAAAAATTATCTTATTACCGAAAATATAATCGAATGAGTATGTTTTTAAACTTAACAAATTATGTATTATGGGATAAGTGAGTAATAAATAATTATTATAATATAAATGAGTAGTTATTTACAAAGAATCTATAACAAAAGATATCACTTTTGCATATTCTGATTTTTGTCATACACTGCATTCGAAGTAAAAAAATGTATTAATTGCCAACATATCACTTTTGCTCAAGCCATCGTGTTCTCACATTAAACAAGGAACAAAGGTTGCTTTGCTACAAGGTACTTCATACATGACACTATCACTAATATTTATTTTATTAAATTGATCACATTTTATTGTAATAATTAAGAGAAGTATGATATAAACTTTCAAGGGACACTATCGCCACATTACCTATTTTATTAAAATAACTGTATTTAATTTAATATTTTATTGTCTTAAGATAAAATAATTAAGAGAAGTATAAGTTGAAAAAATCAAGAAGAACATGGTATAAACTTTTACATTGGACACTATCAACACAATGCCTATTTTATTGAAGTGATCATGTTTAATTTAATATTTTATTGTCTTTGAGATGAAATAATTAAGAAAAGTATAAGTTGAAAAAATATTAAGAGAAACATGATATAATTTTTCAAATGATACACTATCACCACAATAATAGTTTATTACTATCAATAAAATTTGATTTAGTTCCTATTAGTTGTTATTACTTACTATGTGCTGAGTTATGGGTTATCACTATATGAAATCATTCATCAATTAGAAAATTAAATTTTTCTATGTTGATTCATTGTTCACCTTAAGAATGGTCAATACCCGTGCGGACGCACGGGTCATCTACTAGTTATTATAATATAAATGAGTAGTTATTTACAAAGCATCTATAACAAAAGATAAATATAAATAATATAAAAATATCCAATCATATATGAATAAAATATAATCTAATAGTACTATTAAAATAAAATAAAATATATAAATTTTATTGAATAATATAAAGACTATCTTCAATTTTTTTTTTTTTTATTTTAAAAAATTGAAAAATGTCTCTTTTACTAATTGAAAATAAAATTTAACTCAGTATATTAAACATTATAATATTTAACGTTTATCAATAAATCCCTATATTTATAAATTTTATATAATTTTTATATTTATAAATGATATAAAAAATTTATTTTCTATAATAAATTAATACTAAATATAAACACACTTTCGCATTTAAAAAATTATTTATATATATTTATATTATTTAAATTGATATTTTAAATTTTATAAAATATTTTAAAAATATATTTTAGCTAAACCCGTGCAACGCACGGGCCATATATCTAGTAATATATAAAAAGTAAAGTACCTGATAATTACAATTCAAACTCTCTGACTAAATAACTAAAATCGTTCATATTCCATGAGTAAATTAGTCATTTTGTTGAATAACTCAACAATATTCATTTGACAATTAATGATGTATAATGTGTCACATTTTAATTGGTATATTCATTTTAATTTTTTTGGTTTTCTTATTATATAGTTATATTATTTGTATATTATAATAGATAAATATTATATTATTTTAATTTTAATTCTACAAAATTTGTCCCAATAAATCCTAATTATATATTACACGCTAAATAATGATACACGATTAATGCTGGCGGCGGAATATGAGCAGCCAGCCGAAATTGGATGAATTCTCCCACTTTCAGGTTTGCCAAGCCAAAACATCATTTTCCAAGAGCAAAATCATTGAAGAGGTTTTGTTAAATTACTGTTACAAATACTGAATTTTGGCTAAACCATATTTCTCATACATATGAAACCCTAAATTTCAAAGTCTACCAAGTTTTAGTAGGTTGATCTTCCATTATTCTCAACCTACCATCTACTTTTTATGTTCTCATATTCACATATTTTATGTTTTATGTTCTCATATTCACATATTTGTTTGTTGTTCTATTGGTTTGGTTTGGTTATTTGTGTTTAATGCATTATCTGTGTTTAATCGTGAAATCCAAAACGCGAACTGTCGGCGTTATTGCTGGTGTTTCGTCTTCATCGGCTTGATGTAGGTGATGGTGAGATGTTAGAATTGTCGGTGTTTGAGTTACAGTTTTTATAACATAGATTTGATGGTTTGAATTTTAAATTTTGTTTTTGATTGTTCACTATAGAGCCTGTCCATATTCCTGAAGAAATTCCACCCACTCAACCTGTTATGGATATTCCACCCACTCAACCTGTTATGGAGTCGGAATTTGAAATGAGTTAGGGTTTTATTGAATGGAATTCATGATGTAGAACATGTATGTGATGAAAACTCAACTCTGTAAATTGTGGGATTTGTGATTGTTATTAAATATTCAATTGGTCTGATAATTCTACGTATATCAATGATGTTTCTGTGATTTCTTGAATATTTATGGATTAAATAACAAATTATTTTGTTTTATGTGTACTGATGTTGATGTTGGTTCATGGTGTTGATGTTAGTTCATGCTTTGCAGGTACATGGTGTATAGTCATGGGTACATGTAGTTGGTCTAATTGTTGGAGCCTTGCTTATAACTTAGATCTGTATACATTGTTTTTTTTATTTGTAAAATTGTAAGGTAATGCATTATTGATTTTTTGTTAATAAAATTTAAGGTAATTTGTTATTGGTTTTCGATTTCCCTAAAATATAACTAATATAATAATGGTTAAATTACTTTTAATAACATTTAAACGCTATTAAAATAGCATTATTCTTTTTTATCAAATCATATTCCCAATAAATAGCCCTTCTTTTTTTATCAAATTTAAAAAAAAAAACAATAATTTACTAAAATTAAGAAAAAAAACGAGTAATGTGAAGTGGATAATGATTTTCTATTTTCTATCGAATATATATGTTTTACAATTATAATAAGTATATCGTAATGTTTACGGGTTCCTAATTTTTTATTCATACGGCTCATATATTTTTATCACTAGACTATTCCTTTTTTGTTTTTATAAATTATACGGGTCTATAATTTAAAAGTTATAAAATAAATTTATTGAATTTAATTCAATTTTATTGAACCATATAAATCAGATGAGTTGAAGATATTTTTTAATTTGATTGCGAAAGTTTCTTTGGTTCTGAGAAGATTTTGATTTTTTGGGATGATTGACATTTGTTGATTTGTTCATGAAAACTCTGAAACTGTGTGAGTGCTTCTGCAAAATTGTTCTTCAAAGTGCAAGTGTTGAATACTAAAAAAAACAACAAGCTTCTGCAAAATTGTTCTTCAAAGTGCAAGTGTTGAATATTAAAAAAAACAACAAACACAAAATTACTTTATTTTTATGGTATTTTTTGTTATCAATTCTTTCATTTATAATGGTAATTATGATAAAAAAATGATAAATGGTATTCATGAAAATATAAGTTAAATGGTATTCAAGAAACAAAATGATAATGAGAAAAATTTATTGATATAGAAATAATAATTTAAAAAAATGATAATTAAAAATGATTTTTATGGATTTATTTAATAATTATTATGGACGGGAAAAATCATATCATACATAATATTATGCCATAAAATTTTTTTTATCAACCTTAAAAAATTTCTTCCCAATAAATAAGGCTTTGTAATCCTATCAAATCATATCTAATAATTTATTTTTTTGCAGAAGTGTTTTTTTTAAGAAAGTAGTAAATCATATATAACAATTTATAACTTTTTACTACAACTTATAACTTTTTTTATTCCAAAGTTAAATATTTAGTTTTTCATTATAAAAATATAAAAATATAAAATAAAAATTATTTTGTAATTATCTAGATCCTTATTTGAGATAAAATTTATTTTGAAATTATTTAGACTTTTATAGAAAGGTTAATAAAACAAAACAAAATCAATTAAGATTTTGTAATTTTTGTAAAGTTATGAAATAACTAAAACTTCTCAGAATTTTCCAAATTAACTTCATAACTGTAATCATGTTAAAAATATGTTAATGGGTAGTCATGAAAATTTAATGATAAATGGTAATCATAAAAAATAAAAGATAAAATTTAATGTGATTATTTTAAATATATGAGAATAAATATATATTATTTACCATACATAGGTTTTAAATTTCTATTTTTTTATAATTGTACATATTCAAGATCTAATTACTCTATTAACATATTCATATTTTTATTATTTGTTTAATTTTTAAATATTTTAAGTATACATTAAACGTAGAAACTTTTAATATTTGACGGGAGATGTCATACATTAGGTTTGAAAAAAATGAGCTAATATCTCAAATATGTTTAATAAATTTTATTCTCTAACTATGTTTAATTTCTTAATTAAAATTATATTTTTTAGACTTATAAAATTATATTTTTTTATATTATAATAATATACATTAAATGTAGAAACTCTTAAGCATTTGACGGGAGTTGTTATACATTTTAAGTTTGGGAAAATGGACTAATATCTCAAATAGGTTTAATAAATTTTTAGAATGAACTCATTTGGATTCAATTGGGGTTTCTTAACTCATCTGAAATGACGGGTAGATGCGAACGTATCTATGAGATACCAATGATTGGCGGATCATTTTAATGTTTATCTTTTAATTATTTCTTTTGTTATTGTTTTATATATTTGAAGTTATAAATTAATTGACGGGTAGATGTGAATGTATCTATGAAATACCAGTTATTGATTAAAATTACGTGAATATTTATGAACTGCAAAATAAGTTATATTATGTTTGATATTCCAAACACATGAATTAAATTTTGATAAATGATTATAAGTTATAAATATATTAATGTTATCTAACTGAAAATATGATGTCATATTTAATAATATAGTCAATGATACGTGTAATATGAATCCATATGTTTATTGTTTTTACTTAAAGAGCTAAAAAAATTTGATGTATTATTAGCTCTTTCATTGTTAACTATTATGTTTTTGGGATTAACATTGACTAAAATTTATTAGCATTTTGGTTAAATATATATGGTTGATTTATATAAAAGAACTTTACAAATGATATTTGGATACATATAATGTGAAACATCAACCAGACCCGTGATAGCACGGGTTTCCTACTAGTACCTGTCAAACTTGGAGAAGCAATAGCACTAGAGTTAAATATTTTATTCTTTCTACTTCCACAACCTAAATCAATGGAACAAATGATATACTCATATATAAAGTTTCACATTTTATATGGAAAAAATATATCAAGATTAAATTGAACAAAACTATGTAATTGTCTTTTATCAAGTGCAAGTAAATTACTCTTTGAGCAATGTTTGAGGTGAATGTGAAAAGAAGTAGACATGAAGAAAGGAACACACGTGTCTAAATACACTTAGTACATATGAATCTAAACAACTACCGAGTAGTTACTATATGTCAAATAATAGAGTCAAATAAACTCATTTTTTTTACAAAGTTACAGTTTCAAAAACACTACATTGTGTTGGATATTTTAATCATAATGTTGAAGAATCAGGGGTCCGTTTGTTTTGGCTCTTTTGAAAAATGATTTTTATAGTGTTACAAAATTTTGTGAAAAAAAAAATTACAAAGAAACTTTTTATAAAAGCTTCAAATAAAAATTTTGTTTGAATAGTTATTCTTAAAATGTAATTTTAAGTATTTCATCTATTTATGGGTAAAAAATTTGGATATCAAAATTTCAAAAAATCACTTAATTTTGAAGCTATTTCAAATAGATTTTCATAAAAAATCATTTTTGAAATACAAATTTTTTAAAATATTGAAATTTTGACAAAGTTTTGGTCTTCAATAATCTATGTTTATGTTCTAGGATGTCAAAATTTGTGTTTTATTTTAGAAAAAACGAATATAAAAAAAACTTGTAATATTTTGAAAAATTCTAATTTAAAAAATACAAAAGAAAAAATCTACTTTTTTAAAGCTGAAACAAATAGGCTCGAAAAACCAAATGGATTAGCAACACCTATTTGGTAAAATAAATTATATACAGAGAACTACAAGTACAACGACAATTAAAAGGGAAGCAAGCCAATGCATAGTAATCTAAAATACTCAATTTAAATAAATTTATCAAATTACCTGGAACTGACAATCCCTGCAATGCCATCAACTTCATGGAGTGCTGTTTTTCAAGTAATTAATCTCTGAGCAGAAAAAAGATTTGAAAAACTACACAAAGTGTTGTTCGATCTCCTTTGGAATGGATAAAATACCAATATCACCATGAACTACGTATCACAGCTTTAATCTTCGCCATACAATGATAATAACTATTCCGACCTCCTTGCAAAAACTGTTGAACTCACGCTTTCTCGCCCTAAAACTGAGATGAATCTGAAACATTTCTATTATCAGATTTTTTGCAACTTACCACGTCTAACTTTGGCGAGCTTTCTGTAACATCCCGATTTTAATTAATATTTTTATTAATTATATTAGTAATTATATTATTTGGTGTTTTTAATAATTATTTATTTATTTATTTATTTAGTTATTATGTGAAATAATAATTATTTAAGTATTTAATTATGTGTGTGTTTGTGTTGTTTGACTTAATTGAGTTATTAGAGAGATATAACTAAATGGGCCTAAGTGATAGAAACATAATGGATGGATTGGCGGGTTAAGCCCAATTAACATAAGTGAGACAGTAAGAGAAAGTTAGGGTTTTAGAGGTTACTATTTTTCATTTGGGAGAAAAGATAGAAAGAAGAGAAAAGAGGCAAAAGAGAGAGAATAATGGTGGAAGAGAAAAGCTAGAGGAAACCCCATTTTTCGCAGCTATGTTTCAACAAAGAGTCACCTTAGCAAAACGGATGTATCTCTCAATCCAACCGTTGGATCGTCGCGTGGTTTTGACACAACGTTCCTGACTCATAGAGGTAAGTTCTGACCGGAGCGATTTTGATTTTGAGGGTTTTAAGTTTGTCTGATAAGCCGATTTCCGAACTGGTTTTTAGGTGTGTCTCCAAATTATGTTTGAAGGATTTATTTTGGAGAAAAGCTTAGAGCTATGGTGAAAGAGTCCATATTTGCCAAGGTAAGGGTGGGGTTCTTTCATGCTAAAGGGTTGTATGATAGTATGTTATGGTGGGTTTGATTCTATACTTTGATATCCATGTTCTTCTATGCTGCAATTTTGGGTATTTGATGATTTGTTGGAATGTGATGATATAAATGTGATAAGTTGTGTGCAATTGATTTTTTAAATAAGCAATTGGTATTAAAGGGAGCAAAAGGGATGCTCCACCCCAATACAAAGAGGAAAGCTCCTACCTCACAAAACAATCAAGAGGTCGAATATTCCAAAAATAAAAATTACAAATATTCACCTTCTTATGAAAAGAAGAAATCCACCTCCAAGAGTTGAAGATAATCTCCGACATACACTCGGTAAAGCTAAACGGCTCCTCTCTAATGATCACCGCATTACGCTTTGACTAAATAGACCAAACCGTAGCAAGCCAAACATTGACCACTATCATTCTCTTATTTAAACAAGGAATCTTCTCATAATTGTAAAAAAAGTCCCCAAAATCCTCGAGTGTCATATAAACGGATAAATCAAGCCACATAAACACCCTTCTCCAAATGCGAGTAGTGATTTCACACGAGAAGAAAAGGTGAGATAGAGATTCCTCCTTCTCCAAGCATAAAGCACATAAAGAATCCATTCCTTCCGCCAAAACGCCCCTTCTCACCAATTGATCCCTAGTGGCTATACGATTGTGGATAAATCTCCAACCAAAAACTAGAATTTTCGAGGGAACTTTGCACTTCCAAAGATAGATTAAAGCCAAAACCTTCTTGCTATCCAAAGGAGGACCGGAAAGAGAGGCCATAAAAAGATCATAGCAAGACTTAACGGAGAAGAATCCATTAGTTGTGTGCAATTGATAATATATGTGTATTAGAATGTTGTGTTTGTTGTGGGTAAATCATTGATAGTGAAATAATGAGTTTTGTTGTAGAATTGGAAAAATAATGGAATAGAAATATAATAGTTGAATTGAAATTAATATAGTTTGATTATTAATTGGATAATTAAATTATTAGTTGAATTAATTCCAATAAGTCTATGTAAATTACGGTATTTTGAGAAATGGACCGTAATTGTGTTTTGGTCTAATATTCAAGTTGAGAATAATATATTGTTATGCCAATGATGTTGTTTTGATAATTAACATTATTTCTACTTGATTTAGTTGATGATTAAAAGTCGATTTGATTTACTTGACATATTGGCATATTGAGATTATTTTGATAATTGACCAAAAATTGTGATTTCGGTTTGGATGCCTTTGTTGCGAATAATGTTGTGATTGCCAATATGATTATTATTGTGCACTGTTATGTGATTAACCTTATGGTATGAATCCTAGCTAATTGTCGTTAGTTTAGTAGATTATCATGATAATTGTGATGATTGTGTTAATATGTGAAATTGAGTAATTGTGCCTGTTATACCCCAAAATTTGCCCGCATATTTTTCAGAGAAGGGAACAAACTTCTGTCTAAAAATTGGGAGTTTCATATAATCTTGGATTTTATTTCATAAATATCCTGATTTCATGAATACTCGATTTTTAGAATTTTTTCTTATACGGTATTTTGGTTCGCTGTTGAATTTATTCTTACACAAACGCTAATTACTGTTTATCACTTCACACACGCTGTTTATTTGAGATTTATTTGCAGATAAATAGTACTGACGCAATTGGTACAGAATTAAATCTTTTTGCAGGCGCAAAGTCCGGGGATTCAGACTGTACCAGTAACGAGTAAATTATTATTAATTTTTGTTTCCCACTAATTTTTTGTACTATATTCTATTATTTTCAAAATCTTTTTCTTTCTCTTTCTTTCAAAATCAAATCTTAACTTTATTCTATATATCTCTCTTTTCAAACCCTACCATACACTTTCTTTCAAATCCTACTACCACTCAAATTTTCCTTTTTTGTACGGAATCACTTCATTCCCCAACGTCTCTATCCTTCTTTTCACTCCATAAATACCTCTCATTTTTTCATAAAATCTCACATAAAATTTCAACTTATCTCTCAAATTTCTACCTCATATTCATTCTCTCTTCTTCCCCGGCAAAAATGGCGAAGTGGTTGGATACGTGTTTTCTTATGGTCATCACCGTCGTGGTGGTGATCATGTCCTTTTTCTGTCTGCATAGTCCTGAAAAATGCGGACCTGGGTTGTTTACACTCCCAATCATCTATATGTTATTATTTATAGCATGGGTTTTTAATCGTCATTTTTAAAGTTTATCGTATCTTTTGTTCTCAAATAATGTACCGTTTATTTGTCGTACTGTTCATTATATTATGTAATATTTTTACTGTCAGTATTAAATGTCGTACTGTAGTTTAATTATCCAGCTAATATTTTGTGTGTTTTCTGCCAGTTAAATATTTATTTTTCTGTGCATTAAATGTTTTTCAAGGTTATTATCGGTAATTTCGTTCGCGTACAGTATATATTATTTATTTATTATGTCTGTGTTTTTTCTAATAATTCATGTAAATAAATTTTCACCATTAACACAACAAAAAAAAAACAAAAAGAAAAATTAACTTTGATTGTTGAATTTTCACTTTAATTGCTACGTTAATGCCTGAACATTCAATTGACAGTCAAACCCGCTGACAGTGCAATTCTCCGTGTTTTGTACCATCAATCAAATCAATCTTTTGCATTTCAAAATTCCAAGATTTTTGTTCTAGAAGTCTTCTGAATATCACATGATTAGCAGAGGCTCAACACTGCACAAAAATCAGGTACGCTCAACTGTCTCCTACACGAACAGTCCTTAACTAGGGTTTTTGTTTTTTTCAGGAATACAAGTTTTTTGAGACCTCAAATGGATTTCATGGACCTCCATATATCTCAAAGTACCACCATACAAATTTTCAAATTTCAATTCGCTCAAGCGCACTCAGCAGCTCAAACAGTCAACAGACGACCAGTTTGACCGAAAAGTCAACAGACAGTCAAAAATGAAATTTTTTGTCAACATCCATATTTTGTCAAAATATTCATCATTTTATCATTGGTTGATCATAATTCATCAAGGAAAGATAAAAAAATCAACAAAACCCTAAGTTTCAAAATTAGGGTTTTCTCCTAAAAAGTCAACTGAACTTTGACTGGTCATAACTCTCTCATCATTCATCCAAAAAATTCCAACCAAAGCTTATTTTGAAGGAAATCAAATATCTTTCAAATGCAATTGGTCCCATGGTCATTAGATTCACCATTTGGAAAATATGAGCCAAGACATTACAGGTCATTTTCAAAGTCAACAAAAAGTGGTTTTTTGTCAAAGGCCATAACATCAAGATAACTTCTCCAAATGAAAAAAAGTTTCCAAAGTGGCTTGTAGAGGACATCTTGAGGTTTCTAAAAAGCTCAAGAAATCCTTCATATGATAAAAATTGAGGGATTTATACCTTGTTGAAGTTGGCTATTTTTTGGGAAAATGCTTGAAATCAACATTGATCAAAAGTGTTTTTTTTCCAAAAGGGGCCAAGTTTCCATGATCCAAACATGCTTCTAACAATGCTAAGGGCCTCCCACGACCAACCTAAGGCCCATAACATTTTATTTCTTTTTTTTGGTTTAATATTATTTCATTAAAAATTAAATTGAAAAAGAAATGGTGAAGGATAATGTTATGTAGCTTTGTTCTTAAGCATGAGTCACCAAGAATCATTCAAAGCTCTACAGCATGAAAGGGTACAGCAAGCCTGGGGCAAGAGGGTGAAGAAAAATCATGCCATGGTTGCTTGAATTCAAAGCTTTATATATTATAAAATTCAAAGATTCAAAGAAACATCAATGCTTGGTAGCTTAGTTTTTAAGTACTTCTATGGCCTATAAATGAAGTAGAACACTTCATTAATCAGGAGACACGAATTCAGAACCATACTCTTGCTTGTATCACTCTTGTAAACAACTTGAAATATTGGAAAAAAATTGAAATTCGAAATTTAATTTTAAGCTCAATTCAACCCAAACTAAATACTCAAACACGTTCCTCAAACATCCTTGAATCTATCCCAATCGTTTTCAGCAAGCAAAACCTCAAAAACCACGCATCTAAAGCTCACAGTTTGCTCAAACATAAACCTACCAAAATATAATCATACATGCTTATTTAACACGATGTAATCATATATTTGAGTTTGGTTTGTTGTTCTGATCGTTTCTAGATAGTTAATTGAAGTTTGGTCACGTATCCATGAAGATACCATTTTAGGGTTCTTGAACTCTATTTTGGGGTTTTTCGTTAGAGGCAAAATTAGACAAAAATAATGACATGATTGAATTCAGTGGATCATGGCGAATAGAATGGATAGGTCGCGAAAAATTTGTGTGCATGTTTACCCCTATTCGCTATTTTGCAGGATGAAGCTCATCTATTACAGCGCTTTTTGGCAAAAATGCTGTTAAAAGTGGAGGCTGGAGGTAGAAGACGAAGACGTGGCGCATCCCTATTGGCCAGAGCGTGCGCGTTTTGTTTTTTTAAATTCTCTGATTCAGTGCTTTTGCAGGTGATACACGTGCCATGCTCCTCAAAATCTGAACCATCAGATCCATTTATCAGCCTATCCAACGCTTGTCACACGCAAGTCCATACTATGGACTCTTCAGCTAGCCACACATGATCCAGATTTAATATATTTATATATATTCCGTTTTATTTTATTTTCTTTGCAAAATTGATTTAAAATAGTTTAAAAAATCAAAAAAAATATAATAAAAATATTTTTAGGCTTATAAAATAATGTATTATTTTTTGACATAAAAATATTTTATTTTTCTTAATAATTAAAATATTTTGTTTAATTAATTAGTATATATTTATATACTTGCTTTTTAATTATTTCAACCAATCAAAAAATCAAAAAAAATTTGTTCTTTTTATTAAATTTAGTTTATATATTATAGACTAATTTTGTACATATTTAGAATATTTTTCTCTTTAAGTTTTAATTATTTGTGTAATTATTTGCATAATTATATGTTATTTAACTTAATAATATCAAAAAACAACTTCAAAAAATCCAAAAAAATTAGTTTTATTTTAAAATTAATTAACAAGCAATATGAACATATTTTAAACTTAATTTTTAGGTTTAAATTTTATTTCTACCTTTTTCTCATTTTAATTAAATTAATCATGCATTAATCCTAATTAAAATCAACCATACAAAAAATCCAAAAATATTTCTTTTATCTTATTGCAATTTAAATTCCAAGATAAAGTGTAGAGGTTGTCAAATTCATGTAAATAGCGTAGTTTACATTTCCCGCACAATCGATGTAATAGCGTAGATTTACTTTCCGCATTTTACATTCCCGCATTTTAATTCCAGTACATATAAAACTGCGTGTATGTCAAAGATAAAAACTGAAGCGTTAGATCACTAACTTCGAAGATAAAAATATCTGAATCAAAACACAATCACACTTGCACCTCTTAGGGTAATCCCTCTGTTACTCTTTTCAAAATCAAGTTCTACTGTTTCAAATACAAATTCAAAATTTTGTTTACATCCGGTCAAAGGAGAATTTTCTAAAGGAAATAGGAAAGGACCTTATAAACTTAGGGTAGACCTCCTAATTGCTTGCTCAAATCAAAACAAACAAATGTCTCATAATATCATTGTTTTTCAAAATAAAACTTTCAAAAAAGACAATACTTGGTATATATCCAAACAAGGATCATTACGAAGTTAACGTTCTTTTTTTCAAAACATCCTTCGAAAGGTAAAACACTTTGTATACATCCGCACAAGGATCATTATAAAGTCAATTTACAAAATGAATTTTAAGACCACATACAAGCATTTCAAGGCAAGACAAATGATTCAAAACAAGTGAGCTAAGCAATTAAGAGCCCATGGATAACCATGGATACAAAGGGTGCTAACACCTTCCCTTTGTATAACCTACCCCCTTACCCAAAATCTCTTAAAGGTCTTTTTCTGTTTCTTTTATAAACCTTTCCTTAATTGGATAAAATAAAAGTCGGTGGCGACTCTCTGATATTCAAAACTCAAAAACAAAAGAAGAGTCAGTTTGTATCTCTCACAAGAGAGGTAGTAAAAAACCGAGTGCACGACAGAACTGACGACTCTGCTTGGGATTTCAAAAAACAAACTGTTTTCAAAAGGGGTTACCTTAGAGTGTAGATCACTTCGATGTTTTCAATTGCTTGTCTTGATTGATCTATTTTTCAAAGGTTTGTTTGGGTATTTGCTTGTGTGAAAGATTCTAACCCGAATCACGAGATACCTTAAGTATGTGACAATAGACCAAGGAAATTGTACGGCATGTACCGATACGGTTAATCTGGTGGTCACCGTTAGTGCGACACTTTAGTTTATACTGATATCCCTTGAAAACGATCAAGGAGTATGTTAGGCTTCCGAAATGTCATTAATCACTAATTTGTCTTAGAACCTTTAGTTGAACTTGACTTGTGGCCTATTAAGTGACTAGCTTTGAAATTGATCGAAGTTAGTTATCCTCGAGGAATATTTTGATCGGCCGTCCGAGCGCCATATTGAGATGTTGTCTCCAAGGATCATAGAACCCGAATACTATTCTAGGACAGGTTTTAACGAACTCAACTTCAGTGGGGAGGGTATCACCTATCAACCTCATGCAAGCCTTTAAACCTAAGGCTATTGTTTGATTTGTTTGTGTGTGCCACATGTTTGACATCATGACATCATAAGCATCATAAACATATCATTTTATCACTAATCATTTCAAGGATCGAAGAGTTTACCTTTGTTTTGTTGTTACAGGTAATGGCTCCCGCTACCAGAGATTATATCCGAATCAACATCTCAACAATACCATCTGAACTTAAGGACTTAATATCAGAATTTCCCAGAAATGCTCAATTCACTGAAAAGCACGGTCACCTACTCCATTTGGATACCTCAAAATTTGAAGAAGACATGATACGGGTCCTGTTCCAGTTCTTTGATCCCGAACATCATTGTTTTACATTTCCTGATTACCAGTTAGTACCCACCTTGGAAGAGTTTTCTGAACTGTTTGGGTTACCTGTTCGAGATCAATTACCTTTCACTGGCTTAGAAAAGATTCCAAAACCTGAAATCATTGTTGCTGCCTTACATTTGCGAAAGTCAGAAATCGAGTCCAATTGGGAAACAAAGAGTGGAGTCCAGGGTTTGCTTGCTAAGTTCTTAATGGAAAAGGCTCGATTACTACTAAAAAACAGAAGTTACCTAGCTTTTGAGGAGGTTGTGGCTCTTTTGATCTATGGGTTGGTTTTATTCCCTAATCCCGACCAGTTCATAAGTATACACATTATAAACATTTTCCTAACCCGCAACCCGGTATCTACCTTGCTGGGAGACATTCTACATTCTCTACACACTCGTACCATGAAGAAACGAGGAACTCTTATGTGCTGTATACCACTACTGGCTAGATGGTTTACATTACACCTTCCCCGATCAGTGTTGGGAAATGAACAAAGGATGCAATGGTCTCGCAGGATTATGTCTTTGTCTCATTTAGATATCCGGTGGAACAACTTCTTTCAAAGAGACATTACTATCATTGACAATTATGGAGAGTACCCTAATGTGCCACTCCTTGGCATCAGGGGAGGCATCACTTATAACCCCTCTTTAGCTTTGCGCCAATTCGGATATGCACGAAGAAACGGTCCTCACAACATGATTATCCGTGGCATTGTGTTCGACTACGAAGATGATTCCCAAAGATATCGACGAAGGTTTATACATGCTTGGGGCAGTGTCTTCAAAGTAGAAAGCAAAACTTTAGGACAATGGAACTCTATTCCCATGGAACCTTACCTCAAATGGGTGCGTGCTCATGCTCAGAAACTCATCATGCCATATCCCGCTATTCTACCTGTGACTATTGAGCCAGAAGTCGAAGGGAGTGAACCTCGAGTTATTCTACATCCGGACATGCCAACTGACCTAGAAGAGCTGCAGAAATCTTGGGTTCAACTAAGAGAAGAAAGAGACACCTTCAAAGCACACTGTCAAGACTATGAGAGGAAAGTGTTGGAGCACCAGACAACTCCAAGAAGAACAGCAGATAACCACGTTCCTAGGTGCGAAGAGAAAACGTCCATGGGAGGCTTGAGGAATCCTTTATTTTCTTTATTTTATTTTGTAAAGCCCGAAAGAGGCAAAGAAAAAAAAGAGAAAAAAGAAAAAAAGAAATAAATTGTTTGACTAATAAATGTTTGTTTCTCTTTTGTTTTAACAAATCTAAATTCTAAGATCCTTGAAAACATTGCATATGCATTTCATTCATAAACATTGCATAACAGGTTCACATAACAGGTGTCTCATCTCCTCGTTGTTTATTTCAGTTAGAAGAGATGGATTCCGAAACAAGCGTCAAGAATCTCGAAGCACAGAACGCCCTAGTTCAGGTAGCAATTCTGGAGCTAGCAAAGGGGCAACAAGAACTGAAAGCCCTGATAATCAAGAAGAAAAAGAAGCCCAAAGGATCTGTAGGCTTAAGTCACCTTGCAAGGAAGGTCAAAATCCCAGTCAAGAGGTCCAAAAAGGCGCCGATCCCTGAAATAGTCGGTGAAAGTGATCGAGAAGACAATCACAGCAACCAGGGTTCTGCCAAACCCTCTCTTTCTTCTAACGAAGAAGATTATCATTCCTAAGACGAACAGGGTGATGACAAATACCAGCAGTTGGAAGAACGCATGAAAGCTATGGAGATACAAAAAATACCTGGTTTAGACTTCAATGACCTTGGGCTAGTCTCAGATATTGTTATCCCTCCAAAATTTAAAGTTCCTGTCTTTGCAAAGTATGATGGAGTTTCTTGCCCAAAACTGCATCTGAGGTCCTATGTAAGGAAGATACTACCTCATACAGCAGATAACAAATTGTGGATTCATTTCTTCCAGGAAAGTCTGTCGGGTACACAACTCGAGTGGTACTACCAGCTGGAATGTACAAAAGTTCACACCTGGGAAGATTTGGCTGCTACTTTCTACAAACAGTATCAATACAATGCTGACCTTGCACCAACCCGTACTCAACTGCGGGGCATGTCTATGGCACCAAAAGAAAGTTTCAAAGGGTATGCACAAAAGTGGAGAGATCTAGCTGGAAGGGTTCAACCACCCTTATCTGATCGCGAGTTGGTCGACATGTTCATGGGCACTTTAACTGGCCCTTTCTACAGTCATTTGCTGGGAAGCTCATCATCAGGTTTCACTGACTTGATATTAACAGGAGAGCGTGTTGAAAGCGGCATTCAAAGTGGAAAAATTCAAATAGGCTCCTCCTCTGGTACTACAAAGAGGCCCATCAGTGGGAGAAATAAAGTCAATACAATGAACAGTCAGAAAGGTCGCAAAAATGAGCATCACCAATCCGTAGGGGCTGTTCTGATCTCTGTATCTGCACCTCAAACAGAACAACCGCCGAAGTATATGCGTCGACCAGATGCACCAAGGAGAAATTTCACCATAATCAATATGCCAATCTCTCAAGCATTGCAGCACTTGTTAAAAGCAGATCTGATCACATTGAAAGATCCTCCAAAGAATGTCAACACTTCCTCTCCGAGTTATCGCCCCGATGCAACATGTGCATACCATTCTAACTGTACAGGACATGACGCAGATCACTGTTGGACCCTGAAAAATAAAATACAAGACATGATAGATGCTGGGGAAATTGAGTTCGATCCTCCAGAGACTCCAAATGTCATCACTGCACCTATGCCAAAGCACGACAAGACCGTTAATGCTATCATAGACACTGTTTATATCTATGATGTGAGAGAATTGTCAACTCCGCTCCTTGAAGTCAAAAGAAAGCTAATCCGAGCTGGTTACTTTCCAGGTTGTGACCCTGATTGCTTTTATTGTGCACACCTACCTAATGGTTGTGAGAATCTGAAAATAGGAATTCAAAAGTGGATGGATCGCCGTATCATTATGTTTGAAAGGCTCCCTTCTATGGACGATTTATGCGAAGTCTTTTCAAATGGGATGAGAATAGAGGACGTCTCAGTGGTTTCTAACATACCATTGAAAATCCCTACCAAAACTCATTTCAAAATTTCTGCTGCACCCAAAGTGGCATCGGTAATCATTACCAGTCCGACTCCATTTCCATACTCCTCAGACAAAGCTGTCCCGTGGAGTTATGACACTAATGTTTATGTCCATGGAGTTAAGCAAGACACCTTGACTAAAGAGGCCATGAATTTTACTACTCCAACTGTTGATAATATTGTGGGTACTAGTAAGATTACGAGAAGTGGAAGGATCTTTTCACCAGAAATTTCTCCAAATGTTGCTACTAATCCAATCCAGGTCCTAGTTCTTAATCAAGATATCAACGCTCGAGGCAAGGAGCCACTAGTTGAACCAGTTCAAGTACCGGTGGAAGTCACTGTTGAAGATCCGTCGAAGCAAGAAATGGAGGAAATATTGAAAATCATCTGCAAAAGTGATTACAATATTGTCGAACAACTGGGGCACACTACTTCAAAAATCTCAATGCTGTCTCTGCTAAAATATTCAGAAGCTCATGCCAAGGCCCTGATGAAGTTCCTGAAAGCTGCACATGTACCACAGGAGATTTCAGTCGATCAATTTGAAAATTGTGTTGCCAATCTAACAGTGAATAACGGTCTCGGTTTCTCTGATGCTGATTTAACCCCTGCTGGGAAAAATCACAATAAAGCCCTACACATCTCCATTGAATGTAACGGCACCACTTTGTCTCATGTGCTGGTGGACAACGGTTCCTCTTTGAACGTATTACCAAAAGCAGTGCTGGAAAAGCTTGACTTCGAAGGAATTGTGTTACATTCAAGCGATGTTGTGGTAAGAGCCTTCGACGGGTCAACAAGAACAGTGTACGGAAAAGTGAAGCTCTCAATCAGAGTGGGCTCTCAGATCTTTGATTCTACCTTTTACGTAATGGAAATTCACCCAGCATATTCCTGTTTACTAGGACGCCCTTAGATACATGGGGCAAATGTTGTAACTTCTACCCTGCATCAGAAGTTAAAGTATCCGGTAAAAGGCAAGGTCGTCACAGTTTATGGCGAAGAAGAGTATGTGGTTAGCCACCTGAGCAACTCCAAGTATGTTGAGATGGATGGAGAATTCATCGAAACTCCCTGCCAATCTTTTGAGGTGGTCCCTCCAGATGTCTCTACTGCCAAACACATTTCCGTTACTCCTGCTACAAAAGTAACTCCAACTATGCCTTCTCTCAAAGATGCCAAAGCTGTGATCGAAGAAGGTGGTTGCACAGTATGGGGAGAGCTCCTCGATGTACCTTACAAGTTCGATAAGCTAGGTCTGGGCTATGCTAATGGAACTCAAAAGAACGATCAAAGTCCTCGTTCTGGAGGATTAATGTCACATTTCATCAGCCAAGGAGTGAATGCTATTGAAGACGATGGAGTCTTCTTGAACCATATTATTCAGCAATATCGAAATGAAGTTCCACCTGTTTCCATGGAAGTTTGGGATACTTTGGGAGAACCAAGCGGCGGGTATGATTTTCTAGTAAAGTACACTGCACCTCAGAGTTCTTTTATTGCTATGGAAGACATTACCCCAACTGGATGGGATGATCAGTTTGAAGATTGCAAAAGTTTCACAAGTTCCATCACTGAGCAATACCAAAGTCCATCTAGTCCAAAAGAAGTCTGGGATACGCTAGGAGAACCAAGTGGCAAGTATGACTTTATGGTGAAGTATTCTGCTCCCCTGAGCTCGCAGATCGCTATTGAAGACATCACCCCAATTGGATGGGACAATCATTTCGGAGACAATATGACATTCACAAGCCCTGACGCTCCTGAACAAGCATGGGAAACACCAAATAATGAGAATGATTTCCTGACGCAATACACTGTTCCCCAGGATGCATAAGTCTCCCTTGAAGACATCATTCCAACTGGATGGGACGATCTTATCGGGTATCTCGCTCAGCCGACAGAGGTATCTCAGCCTAGGCTCTCGTATCCAGCAGAGTATCTTGCTCACCCTGAAGGATCAACAACTCATTTCCCCACCAAAGAAATCAATGCTATGGAAGACGAAGAAGACAACTGCAACTGGAGCAACTGGATACTCCCTGCTCACAACAATGGATTGAACAACTGGGAAGCTGAGGATGTGATCTCCTTTGATCAGGAGTAAATGCAATTTCCTATTTTCGTTGTTTATATGTTCAAAGATAAAAATGGTTCCTGTACTATCGAACCATGAACTTGAAAGCCGTGTGCCTTGCCCGAAGCACACTGGTCCTTTTTATAAGGGTTTGTCATATCATGATCATGTTCATTCAATAAATTCATGGGACGTTTGCATATTCAAATTTAGTGATCCTTTTTCTTTCTTTACTTTATTCATTTTCAAATAGCTATGTGTTCTTACACACACCCACATAAATAAATGCAGATTCACATTCACTCTGGATCCTGTTGATAACGATTCTGCTATTGCCAGTCATGACTTTGAAAATCCGATCTACCAAACTGAGGACGAAAGTGAGGAAGATTGTGAAGTACCAAGGGAACTTGCAAGGCTGTTAGAACAAGAAGAAAAGACTATACAGCCGCATGAAGAACCAATTGAGGTTATCAACTTGGGCAGTGACGAAGAAAAGAAAGAAGTCAAGATAGGGGCTGATCTAGAAGACAGTGTCAAGCAAAGACTGATTCAAATGTTACAAGACTACATTGATATATTCGCCTGGTCCTATGAAGATATGCCTGGCCTTGACACGGATATTGTGGTTCATCGCCTGCCGATCAAAGAAGGTAGCACTCCAGTTAAGCAAAAACTGCGGAGGAGTAGGCCCGATATGTCAAAGAAGATCAAAGACGAGGTTGAAAAGCAATTCAATGCTGGCTTTCTGAAAGTTGTAAGTTATCCTCCTTGGATAGCTAACATCGTGCCTGTGCCTAAAAAGGACGGGAAAGTCAGAATGTGTGTAGACTACAGAGATCTGAGTCGGGCAAGCCCCACAGATGATTTCCCTTTACCTCACATCGATGTACTGGTTGACAGTACCGCACAATGCAAGGTATTCTCCTTTATGGATGGATTCTCAGGGTACAATCAAATCAAGATGGCGCCCGAAGACATGGAAAAAACAACCTTCACAACACCCTGGGGAACCTTTTGTTACAAAGTAATGCCCTTTGGTTTAAAGAATGCAGGAGCAACCTATCAACGTGCAATGGTAGCTCTGTTCCATGATATGATTCATCAGGAAATAGAGGTTTATGTGGATGATATGATTGCAAAATCCAACACCAAAGAAGAACATCTGGGTCATCTTCACAAGCTATTTGATAGACTCAAGAAGTACAGGTTGTGACTAAATCCGAACAAGTGTACCTTTGGAGTAAGATCCGGTAAACTCTTAGGTTTCATCGTCAGCAGCAAAGGTATTGAAGTTGATCCTGCCAAGGTCAAAGCCATTCAAGAAATGCCCATACCCCGTACCGAGAAACAAGTCAGAGGATTCTTGGGACGTCTGAATTACATAGCCAGATTTATTGCCCATATGACTACTACTTGTGTGCCAATCTTCAAATTGCTGAAGAAAGATCAAGTGGAAAGATGGAATGACAAATGCCAATTAGCCTTTGATAAAATCAAAGAATATCTTCAAAAACCGCCAATCTTGTTACCACCAGTGGAAGGAAGACCTCTGATAATGTACCTAACTGTGTTAGAAGATTCAATGGGGTGTGTACTGGGACAACATGACGAGACCGGCCGAAAGGAGCATGCAATCTACTATCTTAGCAAAAAGTTTACCGATTGTGAAACAAGATACTCACTACTCGAGAAAACTTTCTGTGCCTTAGCATGGGCGGCTCGCCGACTAAGGCAGTATATGCTAAACCATACCACTTTCCTGATCTCCAAAATGGATCCTATCAAGTATGTGTTCGAAAAACCTGCTCTCTCTGGAAGAATAGCAAGATGGCAAATGATCTTAACAGAGTATGACATCCAGTACACTTCACAAAAGGCGATCAAAGGAAGTGTGGTAGCTGATCATCTGGCTCATCAAGCAGTGGATGATTATCAAGCGTTGAATTTTGACTTCCCAGATGAAGACATTATGCTAGTTACTGACTACGAACAACCAGGACCGGAGGAAGGACCCGAGCCAGGATCCCGATGGACTATGGTTTTTGATGGAGCCTCTAATGCACTTGGCAATGGCATCGAAGCTGTGATCATTTCTCCTACAGGAGGACATACACCATTCACTTCCAGATTATGCTTCAACTGCACTAACAATATAGCCGAGTATGAAGCATGTATTATGGGTCTCAAAGCTGCAATAGATCTAAGAATCAAGTTCCTGGAGGTCTACGGAGACTCGGTGCTTATAATTTATCAAGTCAAAGAGGAATGGGACACAAAGCACCCGAATCTAATTCAATACAAAGAATATGTGCTAAGTTTGATTCCCTACTTTGAAGAAATCACTTTTGAACATATCCCGCGCGAAGAAAATCAATTGGCTGATGCCTTAGCTACCATGTCATCCATGTTCAAAGTCAGGTGGGACAATGAGGCGCCAACGATCACCATTTAAAGACTGAATGAACCAGCCTATTGCAATGAGATTGATAATGAAGTAATGGAAGAAAAACCATGGTTCCATGAAGTAAAAAGATATCTCGAAGCTCAGGAGTACCCTGAAGGGGCACCCATTAACGATAGAAAGTTTCTAAGAAGATTTGCTGCTAAATTCTTTCTAAGTAATGGAATCCTGTACAAACGCAATCATGACTCGACTTTGCTTCGTTGTGTGAACAAGACAGAAGCGGGACAAATTATGGAAGATATACATGATGGTGCCTTTGGTACTCATTCAAGGGGACATACAATGGCTAAAAAGATCTTAAGAGCAGGTTATTACTGGTCTACCATGGAGACAGACTGCCATCGTCACTCCAGAACCTGTCACAAATGCCAGATATATGCCGACAAAGTACATGTACCTCCAGTCCCATTAAACGTCCTGACGGCTCCTTGGCCTTTTGCAATGTGGGGTATTGATATGATTGGAGAAATCAAGCCTACTGCCTCCAACGGACATCGCTTTATCCTAGTCGCTATTGATTACTTCACAAAGTGGGTAGAAGCAGCTTCATTTGCTTCTGTCACCAAGAACGTGGTGGCCCGATTTATCAAGCACAATCTCATTTGTCAGTATGGCATCCCTGAAAGGATCATCACAGACAATGGCACAAATTTAAACAACAGAATGATTACTGAACTCTACATGCAGTTCAGGATTAAACATCATAATTCCTCTCCATATCGACCAAAGATGAATGGCGTCGTGGAAGCTGCCAACAAGAACATCAAGAAGATCATACAAAAGATGACAGTAACCTACAAAGACTGGCATGAGATGTTACCTTTTTCTCTTCATGGTTATCGCACATCAGCGCGTACTTCAACAGGGGCAACTCCATTTTCCTTAGTCTATGGTATGGAGGCCGTTCTTCCAATTAAAATTCAGATTCCTTCCCTAAGGATTATGAAAGAAGCTGATCTAGACGAAGACGATTGGATTCAGACTCGGTTGGACCAGATAAACTTGATTGATGAAAAGAGGCTCGCAACTATTTGTCATGGTCAGTTGTACCAGAAGCGTATGATCAAAGCCTTCAACAAGAAAGTCAAAAGTCAGGCATATCAAACCGGTGATTTGGTTATCAAACGCCTCATCTTACCACAAGGTGATCCCAGGGGCAAGTGGACTCCCATTTATGAGGGACCGTTTGTAATCAAGAAAGTATTTTCCGGCGGAGCCATGTTGCTTACCACTATGGATGCCGAGGATTTCCTACACCTTGTAAATGCGGACATAGTCAAAAAGTACTTTGCTTAAAAGCTCGCTAAGTTGAAAACCTGAAAGGGCAACTTAAGCAAAAAATGAGCGTCTCGGTGGATTGAAAACCTGAAAGGGCAATCCAGGCAAAAATTAGAGAATAAAAAAATAATTATCCCGGTAGGCTGAAAACCTGAAAAGGCAGCCTAGGCAAAAGTTAGGGAATAAAGCGTACGACTATGTCCCGTTTAGCTACCTACTCACCTTCAAGGTTCAACACATCAAAGGCACCGATCAGTCCAATCACGTTCTTCCAACAAGTGAGGGATGAGATACTCAAAGACAGATTGGCAATAGCAGAATTGAAACTTGACTGGATTGTTTTCACATAGCTATTTCTCTTTATAAGTACTTTTTAAAGATTTATGACAATTTCCTACTACTAGGATTTTTGTCTCCTTGTACTAATCCGCCTATTATGGCTCTTTTTCAAAAATCAATGCAGCTCATGCTCAAAATCAACGTTTTCACTTTTTCTGTTTTGAATACATAAACGTCCCAATGATAATTTTGAATGAACATGTGCATTTGAATATGACTGATGTTTATAAGAAAAACAGGAATAGCATTCAGGTAGTGTCCCAATCATCTGGACATCATCCCGAAACCAGTTTCAGAGGAAAATTCCCCAACAGAGACGTATTTCTCAGCAAATTCCTCAATGAGATTTTTCTCTCCAACAAAATGATTCGAGAAATCTTATTCCCCAGCAGGGCTGTTCAAGATCACTATCCCCAGAAGGTGTGGTCTCCACACTAAGGCTTGGTCAAATAGTGCATCGGAGGATTATGCATCTTTCTCATTCCCATTCAAGGAGCATCAAAATCAGAACTTTCAAATTACCTTCATCCCCAAGCGGTAGTCAAAGATCCCTCAACAGAGTACTCTGGTCCGTGAGGAATTTCCCCAGCTGAGTATACTCGAACAAGATAGCAAAAATCATCAACGATCACAATGCTTTCGTTTCCAAAATAGCAAGCAGGGATTTATTTTCCCAACCAGAAGTTTGATACGCTCTACGTTGCATAAGTCATACATCATACGCATATTCATACACAACATATAATGTTTCATGACAAACGCATACATAACATGCACATTTCTCACTTAGTTTGAGAATCTCAACATATACATTACATGCATCATGACATTGCATGTCACTAATTTGATTTTTTCAGGTGGACTTAAAGCGGTAACCTTGGACGGTTCCGAAACGGTCAACGCAGAGGTTTTCAAATCCTTAATCAAGATATAATCAAAGGATTCATTCTGATGAACAAACCATCAAAACATTCAATAGATGGCATCTGAAAGCCCATCTCAGGTAATGTTATGATCTGCCAACAACATCTCTCAGACAACACTCAAATGCAATTTCCAACACCACTTCGATGGAGGTAAGTGCAAATTTTCAGGGCATCTAAAATATTCAATCATCTTCTACCTTCAGATTCCAAACAGTCTCTTCAGGTTTAAGAGGATTGAATAGGGGCAACTGTTATACCCATAAATTTGCCTGCATCTTTTTCAGAAAGAAAACAGACTTCTGTCTAAAAATTGGGAGTTTCATATAATCTTGGATTTTATTTCATAAATATCCTGATTTCATGAATACTCGATTTTTAGAATTTTTTCTTATACGGTATTTTGGTTCGCTGTTGAATTTATTCTTACACAAATGCTAATTACTGTTTATCACTTCACACACGCTGTTTATTTGAGATTTATTTGCAGATAAATAGTACTGACGCAATTGGTACAGAATTAAATCTTTTTGCAGGCGCAAAGTCCGGGGATTCAGACTGTACCAGTAACGAGTAAATTATTATTAATTTTTGTTTCCCACTAATTTTTTGTACTATATTCTATTATTTTCAAAATCTTTTTCTTTCTCTTTCTTTCAAAATCAAATCTTAACTTTATTCTATATATCTCTCTTTTCAAACCCTACCATACACTTTCTTTCAAATCATACTACCACTCAAATTTTCCTTTTTTGTACGGAATCACTTCATTCCCCAACGTCTCTATCCTTCTTTTCACTCTATAAATACCTCTCATTTTTTTCATAAAATCTCACATCAAATTTCAACTTATCTCTCAAATTTCTACACTACAAGAAAACAACACTTTAGCGTCGGTCTCAAACCGTCGCTAACATCTTTAAAACCGACGTTAATAGCTGTTAGCGTCGGCTTAGTGTGGGTGTCGGGACCGTCGCTAAACACCCCGAAGCTAACAGTAGCGTAAGGCCGTCGCTACAGTAGCGTCGGCCAGAAGCAACGCTAAGCGGTCACTGCTCGTTGCCCATAGCTACCTCATATTCATTCTCTCTTCTTCCCCGGCAAAAATGGCGAAGTGGATGGATACGTGTTTTCTTATGGTCATCACCGTCGTGGTGGTGATCATGTCCTTTTTCTGTCTGCATAGTCCTGAAAAATGCGGACCTGGGTTGTTTACACTCCCAATCATCTATATGTTATTATTTATAGCATGGTTTTTAATCGTCATTTTTATAGTTTGTCGTATCTTTTGTTCTCAAATAATGTACCGTTTATTTGTCGTACTGTTCATTATATTATGTAATATTTTTACTGTCAGTATTAAATGTCGTACTATTTGTTGTACTGTAGTTTAATTATCCAGATAATATTTTGTGTGTTTTCTGCCAGTTAAATATTTATTTTTCTGTGCATTAAATGTTTTTCAAGGTTATTATCGGTAATTTCGTTCGCGTACAGTATATATTATTTATTTATTATGTCTGTGTTTTTTCTAACAATTCATGTAAATAAATTTTCACCATTAACTTTGACTGTTGAATTTTCACTTTAACTGCTACGTTAATCGCTGAACAGTCAGTTGACAGTCAAACCCGCAGACAGTGCAATTCTCCGTGTTTTGTACCATCAATCAAATCAATCTTTTGCATTTCAAAATTCCAAGATTTTTGTTCTAGAAGTCTTCTGAATATCACATGATTAGCAGAGACTCAGCACTGCACAAAAATCAGGTACGCTCAACTGTCTCCTACACGAACAGTCCTTAACTAGGGTTTTTGTGTTTTTCAGGAGAACAAGTTTTTTGAGACCTCAAATGGATTTCATGGACCTCCATATATCTCAAAGTACCACCATACAAATTTTCAAATTTCAATTCGCTCAGACGCACAGTCAGCAACTCAAACAGTCAACAGACGACCAGTTTGACCGAAAAGTCAACAGACAGTCAAAAATGAAATTTTTTGTCAACATCCATATTTTGTCAAAAGATTCATCATTTGATCATTGGTTGATCATAATTCATCAAGGAAAGATCAAAAATCAGCAAGACACTAAGTTTCAAAATTAGGGTTTTCTCCTAAAAAGTCAACTGAACTTTGACTGGTCATAACTCTCTCATCATTCATCCAAAAAATTCCAACCAAAGCTCATTTTGAAGGAAATTTAATTATCTTTCAAATGAAATTGGTCCCATGGTCATTAGATTCACCATTTGGAAAATATGAGCCAAGACATTACAGGTCATTTTCAAAGTCAACAAAAGTGGTTTTTTGTCAAAGGCCATAACATCAAGATAACTTCTCCAAATGAAAAAAAGTTTCCAAAGTGGCTTGTAGAGGACATCTTGAGGTTTATAAAAAGTACAAGAACTCCTTCATATGATAAAAATTGAGGGATTTATGCCTTGTTGAAGTTGGCTATTTTTTGGGAAAATGCATGAAATCAACATTGATCAAAAGTGTTTTTTTTCCAAAAGGGGCCAAGTTTCCATGATCCAAACATGCTTCTAACAATGCTAAGGGCCTCCCAAGACCAACCTAAGGCCCATAACATTTTATTTCTTTTTTTTTAGTTTAATTTTATTTCATTTAAAATTAAATTGAAAAAGAAATGGTGAAGGATAATGTTATGTAGCTTTGTTCTTAAGCATGAGTCACCAAGAATCATTCAAAGCTTTGCAGCATGAAAGGGTACAGCAGGCCTAGGGCAAGAGGGTGAAGAAAAATCAAGCTATGGTTGCTTGAATTCAAAGCTTTATCTATTATAAAATTCAAAGATTCAAAGAAACATCAATGCTTGGTAGCTTAGTTTTTAAGTACATCTATGGCCTATAAATGAAGTAGAACACTTCATTAATCAGGAGACACGAATTCAGAACCATACTCTTACTTGTATCACTCTTGTAAACAAGTTGAAATATTGGAAAAAAATTGAAATTCGAATTTTAATTTTAAGCTCAATTCAACCCAAACTAAATACTCAAACACGTTCCTCAAACATCCTTGAATCTATCCCAATCGTTTTCAGCAAGCAAAACCTCAAAAAACAAGCATCTAAAGCTCACGGTTTGCTCAAACATAAACCTACCAAAATGTAATCATACATGCATATTTAACACGATGTAATCATATATTTGAGTTTGGTTTGTTGTTCTGATCGTTTCTGGATAGTTAATTGAAGTTTGGTCACCTATCCATGAAGATACCATTTTAGGGTTCTTGAACTCTATTTTGGGGTTTTTCGTTAGAGGAAAAATTAGACAAAAATAATGACATGATTGAATTCAGTGGATCATGGCGAATAGAATGGATAGGTCGCGAAAAATTTTTGTGCATGTTTACCCCTATTCGCTATTTTGCAGGGATGAAGCTCATTTATTACACCATTTTTGGCAAAAATGTTGTTAAAAGTGGAGGCTGGAGGTAGAAGACGAAGACGTGGCGCATCCCTATTGGCCAGAGCGCGCGCGTTTTGTTTTTTTAAATTCTCTAATTCAGTGCTTTTGCAGGTGATACACGTGCCATGCTCCTCAAAATCTGAACCATCAGATCCATTTATCAGCCTATCCAACGCTTGTCACACGCAAGTCCATACTATGGACTCTTCAGCTAGCCACACATGATCCAGATTTAATATATTTATATATATATTCCATTTTATTTTATTTTCTTTGCAAAATTAATTTAAAATAGTTTAAAAAATCAAAAAAATATAATAAAAATATTTTTAGGCTTATAAAATAATCTATTATTTTTTTACATAAAAATATTTTATTTTTCTTAATAATTAAAATATTTTGTTTAATTAATTAGTATATATATATATATTTTCTTTTTAATTATTTCAACCAATCAAAAAATCAAAAAAAAATTGTTCTTTTTATTAAATTTAGTTTATATATTATAGACTAATTTTGTACATATTTAGAATATTTTTCTCTTTAAGTTTTAATTATTTGTGTAATTATTTGCATAATTATATGTTATTTAACTTAATAATTTCAAAAAACAACTTCAAAAAATCCAAAAAAAATAGTTTTATTTTAAAATTAATTAACAAGCAATATGAACATATTTTAAACTTAATTTTTAGGTTTAAATTTTATTTCTACCTTTTTCTCATTTTAATTAAATTAATCATGCATTAATCCTAATTAAAATCAACCATACAAAAAATCCAAAAATATTTCTTTTATCTTATTGCAATTTAAATTCCAAGATAAAGTGTATAGGTTGTCAAATTCATGTAAATAGCATAGTTTACATTTCCCGCACAATCGATGTAATAGCGTAGATTTACTTTCCCCATTTTACATTCCCGCATTTTAATTCCAGTACATATAAAACTGCGTGTATGTCAAAGATAAAAACTGAAGCGTTAGATCACTAACTTCGAAGATAGAAATATCTGAATCAAAACACAATCACACTTGCACCTCTTAGGGTAATCCCTTTGTTACTCTTTTCAAAATCAAGTTCTACTGTTTCAAATACAAATTCAAACTTTTGTTTACATCCGGTCAAAGGAGAATTTTCTAAAGGAAATAGGAAAGGACCTTATAAACTTAGGGTAGACCTCCTAATTGCTTGCTCAAATCAAAACAAACAAATGTCTCATAATATCATTGTTTTTCAAAATAAAACTTTTAAAAAAGACAATACTTGGTATATATCCAAACAAGGATCATTACGAAGTTAACGTTCTTTTTTTCAAAACATCCTTCAAAAGGTAAAACACTTTGTATACATCCGCACAAGGATCATTATAAAGTCAATTAACAAAATGAATTTTAAGACCACATACAAGCATTTCAAGGCAAGACAAATGATTCAAAACAAGTGAGCTAAGCAATTAAGAGCCCATGGATAACCATGGATACAAAGGGTGCTAACACCTTCACTTTGTATTACCTACCCCCTTACATAAAATCTCTTAAAGTTCTTTTTCTGTTTCTTTTATAAACCTTTCCTTAATTGGATAAAATAAAAGTTGGTGGCGACTCTCTGATTTTCAAAACTCAAAAACAAAAGAAGAGTCAGTTCGTATCTCTCACACGAGGGGTAGTAAAAAAAACCGAGTGCACGACAGTGCCGATGTGCCGAAACATGATGATAATTGTAATGATCTTGATGATATGCGAATTGTATATTTGTGACGATTTTGTGAATACGTGATGTTGTATATATTTGTGATGATGATTTTGTGACTAAGTGAAGATGAAATATTATGGTGATGTGAATTACCTCGTATAAATGGTAATTGATTGTGATATAGACTTATGCCTCGTGATGATATGTGATTGTGATGAGTATGCTATGTTGTCTTGTTTGTTCGGTCACATTTCATATGCATACTCTGTGACGGCCTGGATTGGTACCACATGCATATGCATAGTCTGAGTCGCATTCGAGTTTATATACCGAGTTGCATTTGATTCATTGTTATGATGTGTGGATGCATAGTTTGTGAAGTTGAGTTCATTTGATATGGATTGTTGATGTGTTGTAGATATGATGTACGTGAATGAAACATATATGATGAGAATGTGAATATATATGTATTAATGATATATGTGTATAACTTGGAATATATGAACCACGTTGTTTTCGTGATGCAAATTGCTTATATTGAGAAGTGGTGAATTGTGTATGATTTTATCTTTCTATATCTATTATCATACTTTCCTTTATACTGTTTGATATCTCACCCCTTCTGCTGATGTTTCCCCTACCATGGGAAATGGGCAGGTACTCAAGTATAGCTGTGGAAGTTTGTTGCTTCATCGAGTCCTGTTGGTGTGTCGCTCTGATACTTAGCAATCGGGGGGTTGTTTATATTGTTGTTTCTATGTTGTTAATGTTTTAGTTGTTGTTATTATAACCGTTGAATCCAAGTTGAATAATATGAAGTACTTGTTATACTTCCAAGTTGTTTGAGTTGAATAAAGCTAATAGTTGACTGTTATTCGAATGCTATGTATCATTGTTGAATGAAATACAAGTTGAAGTTTTAAGTTGATATGTGATACTCCAATTTGTTATTTAAAATTTTAAATACTCTGATATTTCTCGCATTATATTTTCGGGTAGAATTGGGGTGTTACACTTTCAATTGGATTACTGTCAGATGTTACCACTCTCTCATTATGTAAAGTTACATGTGGACATATATGTTACTTTAAACTTATGTCTACAGGTAGAACATTCTCCTTCAAGGTACTGTGTTGCATCACATATTCTTTCAATGAACTCTCACTCTGACTCACCTGCTCACCCACAATCTTATTATCTTTCCCCATGCTAGCTTTCTCCATGCTTACACCCTTGTGATGTTATGAAGTTTTACCTTTATCGACATAGTGCATATGGTTCCTAGGAACCACCACTCTAGCTGCACGATCTTCTTCTGCCGACATTTTCTTATTCAACTTTTTGCAAGAACTTATAGAATATCCAATTTCTATGCAATGCGCACAGTACTTCGGTAATCTTCCGTGTGTTATAGCCATATAGAAGGCTTTTTTCTTGCTCGTGATCTAATTCCATTGATTCACCAAGTGTTATAGTTGAAAGAGAATCTGTAACTTCATCTTCTGGAAAATATATTGAGACATCAAAGAAAGTTTAATATGTTATTTCAGATGGAAAAACTGGTATGCTCATACATTAAGCAGGAAAAAAGAACATACACACCAAAATTGTATTCAGGTAGATTTTTAACCATAGTTACTTAAATACTATCAAGAAGTAGACAGCTACATTCGAACCTAAAATTTTGACCACAAGGATTCACTTAGGAATATGCTGATCTAGAGAGACAACTAGAACTTAGTCTCCAAGAAGTTAGAATAAAAAATGTCAAACAACTTTTGCATTACATTTCGAAGGAATGAATAATTTATAAATCTTCTTAAATGATCAAATTAATTAAAAATCATGCTAAAACCCAAAAGCAGTTAACCTTTTTAATCAAATTCTGACGGATGAAATCCATGAGATAAACAAAAAAAGGTAATTAGAAATTCTCAGCAGTGACCTCTCACTTATTTTCCACTCAAAAACTTCATAACACTCACTTAACTTTGTGTTTCGATTTCTCCAATTACAGGGAAACAACTTCGCCATCCCGGTAGAGTAGCATCATCCCTGTTAAAACTTATCACAGTAGCAGTGTAAGAGAAAACTACAAGAAGCGTAAGACAATAACTGGTAAAAAAACAAAACTACAAGAAGGTATTTTATTTACAATACCTTTGATTTTCAAAGCTAGGGAGTAGTGTTCAAAACAGAAGCACAAAACCTAGATGCTACGATAATGCATGAAGGATTGTATGGTAGACCTAGAAACGATGAGAATCATATCAAACCTCAAAAAATCTCAAATGAAAATAAATAAAGCACAAGAAATTAGTGGAAGAAGAATCATATACAAGAAATGAGAAATTGAGTAATTGTGCCGATGTGCCGAAACATGATGATAATTGTAATGATCTTGATGATATGCGAATTGTATATTTGTGACGATTTTGTGAATACGTGATGTTGTATATATTTGTGAGGATGATTTTGTGACTAAGTGAAGATGAAATATTATGGTGATGTGAATTACCTCGTATAAATGGTAATTGATTGTGATATAGACTTATGCCTCATGACGATATGTGATTCTGATGAGTATGCAATGTTGTCTTGTTTATTCAGTCACATTTCATATGCATACTCTGTGACAGCCTGGATTGGCAAACTAGTGACAAAGGCTTATGCCTTGTGCCTCTGAATTGGGCAATTGGTGACAGGGGCTGAAGCTCCGATTGGTACCACATGCATATGCATAGTCTGAGTCGCATTCGAGTTTGTATACCGAGTTGCATTTGATTCATTGTTATGATGTGTGGATGCATAGTTTGTAAAGTTGAATTCATTTGATATGGATTGTTGATGTGTTGTAGATATGATGTACGTGAATGAAACATATATGATGAGAATGTGAATATATATGTATTAATGATATATGTGTATAACTTGGAATATATGAACCATGTTGTTGTCGTGATGCAAATTGCTTATATTGAGAAGTGGTGAATTATGTATGATTTTATCTTTCTATATCTATTATCATACTTTCCTTTATACTGTTTGATATCTCACCCCTTCTGCTGATGTTTCCCCTACCATGGGAAATGGGCAGGTACTCAAGTATAGCTGTGGAAGTTTGTTGCTTCATCGAGTCCTGTTGGTGTGTCGCTTGATAACACAATTTTATATCGTATATTTAGCTTAAAATCCATAGATATTTATAGCATTTTCCATTTATTATGTTAATTTATTATGATATTACGCGAGTATTTGCTTTTTTTCAGGTTTTACACTCTAATTACGACTATTTGCGAAAAGGAAAGAAAATGGAGGTTAAATGACCAATATTTATGCCTAAAAGATGAAAAAGGAGTGCTGAAGTGAAAGAGGGGTGCAATTAGGACCCAAAGGCCCAAAGGAGACGAACCAGCCCAATGAAAGATCAAATGTGCGTGGCCCAAACCACACAAGCTAGTGGAGACGCACGTCTCCAACGTTCTAAAGGCCACCTCAGCAAAAGGAGACGCACGTCTCCAAGCCTTCCTACATCTTCTCCACTTGAGACGCACGTCTCAAGTCAGTCAAGGCTGCTTCCTGAAGAAACGGAGACGCACGTCTCCACACCCAGTCTGCAAAGTCCCCACTTTTCACGCAACGTCACAGCAAAACCTCTCCTATAAATAGAACCTGCTACCTCACTTCCAAAGAGTCCGATTTCCTGCCAACGAAGTGCTGCCAAAATTGTACCGCGAACCGTATTTCTTTATTCTGCTTTCATTCAAACACTTATTTTCTCACCACGATTTCTACACTGGAAATTGTTGTGAACTTTTTATAGATCTAGCCTTACGTTAGATTTATCGCTTTTATTTCCTTGTTTTATTTACTGCCATTCAAAGAACGATCCAGCCAACCTGTGGCGGAAGTTCAGTACTTGAAGATCCAATTACCATTTATTTAATTCAGGTTTTTATTTACCGCCTTAATTTATATTATTATTGCATGATATATTGTATGCCATTTAATATGCCTATTATTATGAACCGAACCGATTTATGCATGTTTAACCATATTAGTATGTCTGGCTAAATTATTATGATATCGGTATGTAAAGTAAGTTAACCGTAGGGATCCGAAATAAATTGGCTTAATTATATTTTATTAACTATCACTTGTTTTTGGTCTGTATGTCTAATTTAATTAGCAAGTCTTAAAACCAATAGAGCGAAAGTTTGAGGGGTTAAGACGGTCAAAGGTTAAAATCAATAGAGCGAAAGTTTGAGATCTTTAACTGGATAGTAGACATAGGACATTAGTTTTAAGGATGGCGAAAGCGTATTAAAACTAATTAGAACTTATTTATTTTCAAAAATTGTTTTTACACCCGAGCGGGATGGCGAAAGCGTACGTTAGGGATATTAGCATGTTCCGAGTCAACAGAGCGAAAGTTTGAGATTAGGAGATTTAAATAGATAACAACTTCATAAAACGGGCATTTTATTAATTACGTTGTTTCCAAAAAGCTTTTCTAAAATCTAATGGGATGGCGAAAGCGTACATTAGGATTAGGACAGTAATCTAAATCAGCAGAGCCAAAGTTTGAGATGAGGATTTTTAATCAACTGAATTAGTAAAGATTTTTAATTAAATTATGCAAAAGCCAATGGACCTTCGGATCACCTTAAGTTAAACGAAATACATACTGATATCTGTCATTTATTATATTCTTAATTTTTCACTCACTTTCCCTTAAGAACAATCGAAATATTAGTAGCCCTAGCTTTACATAGTAACCTTAGATAACGGTAGATCGATTCATAGTCCCCGTGGATTCGATATTTTTAAAACTACACAACACGACTGTGCACTTGCAGTCATCAGATTTATAGATGATCGCGACTTTGCGTGTCTATTAGTCGGGATAACTGCAAGTGCACAGTCGTGTCGTGTAGTTTTAAAAGATATCGAATCCACAGGGACTATAAATCGACCTACCGTTATCTAAAGTTACTATGTAAAGCTAAGGCTAATGATATTTGGGTTTTTTATAAATGGGGAAACTAAAATCCTAAATCTAGATAAAATATAATAACAAACGGATATCAGTATGTATTTCATCTAACTTAGGTGATCCGAAGGTCCATTGGCTATGGTGTTAATTCAATTAAAGATCTTTATTAATTCTATTGATTAAAAGTCCTCCTCTCAAACTTTCGCTCTGTTGATTTAGACTACTATCCTAACTCGTAATGTACGCTTTCGCCATCCCATTAGATTTTAGAAAAGCTCTTTGAAAACAATATAGTTAATAAAATGCTTGTTTTATGAAGTCGTTATCTATTTAAATCTCCTAATCTCAAACTCTCGCTCTGTTGACTCGGAACATGCTAATATCCCTAACGTACGCTTTCGCCATCCCGCGCGGGTGTAAAAACACTTTTTGGAAATAAATAAGTTCTAATTAGTTTTAATACGCTTTCGCCATCCTTAAAACTAATGTCCTATGTCTACTATCCAGTTAAAGATCTCAAACTTTCGCTCTATTGATTTTAACCTTTGACCATCTTAAACCCTCAAACTTTCGCTCTATTGGTTTTAAGACTTACTAATTAAATTAGACATACAAACCAAAAACAAGTGATAGTTAATAAAATATAATTAAGCCAATTTATTTCGGATCCCTACGGTTAAATTACTCTACATACCGACATCTAAATAAATTAGTCAGACATACTTAAAGAAACAAACATGAAATTATAATTATTAAACATGGAATTATAATTATTAAACATGAAATTATAATTACTAACCATAATATAATGATAATGATTAAACAATATTATAAAAACATAAAACTAAAATAATTGCAAATAAATAAACCTGGAAGTAAGGCAGACGAAATAAACTTGAATTAAATTGCGAACAAAAAAAATCTTGAAACTTGAATGAAGCTTTGAATTAATGTCGGCAAGATTGTGATCCAAGAGTACATAAATTGTAGGCCTAAAACTAATGGTGTGGTAGTTTCTCAATGTGAGAAACTACCACTTTTACAAAGTGATAATTTATGCCTAAAACTATGAACAGCGCTTCCGCGCCTAAAACTTGGATGATTTCAAATGAATGCTAAGACTCTATTTATAGTGAATGGAAATGGAGGTTATTTTCAGCATCATGTGAGAAGTAGTGGAGATCATGCGTGGGAAGTTGAGAAAAAGGTGGAGAAAATAGTGGAGAGGTGGAGACGGACGTCTCAAGTAGCTGACGTGGCGCTCTTTCACCCATTGGGCTTAGGAGACGTGCGTCTTCTGAGGAGACGTGGCAAGGAGCATGGAGACGGGCGTCTCCCACTTGGAGACGTGGCTTGGATGATGGGAACGTGCGTCCCTTGATTTGTGGAGGGTGAGACGACCGTCTCCCACTTGGAGACGTGGGGGCTTCAGCTTCACGTGGGCTGGATTTGTACTTGCACAATTTGGGCCTTCTTTGCACCCCTTTCTTGCTTCAACACCCTTTTTCCATCTTTTAGGCACAAATAGTAGTGATTTTAGCTCCATTTCTTTCCTTTTCACAATTAGTCTCAGTTTTGAGCGTAAAACCTGAAACAATAGAAATACCAGCATAATACCAACATAAAACAACATAATTAAGCTAAAATAAGGAAATAATTGATATAAATCGAGCCAAATAAACGATACATTTTCGTGTTATCAAATACCCCCACACTTAAACCATTGCTTGTCCTCAAGCAATCAACCACACGGTAAAAGAAAATGATTAAGCAAGTTTCGAAATAAGGGCATGACACGACTCCTAATCATATTTATGTTAGGCAAATGTTACATAGATAGGTAATAGATATCAACACCAAGGATACCGTAACGACACAATGTTCAAAAACTCCCTCCTTATACAAACCAATTCGAATTATGTCATTATAACTCAACCTATATCTCTCGTTTTTTCCTTTCACTCTTTTCATTCAAGCGCAATCACATTAAGCCCGTTATCCGTACACTCACATAGTAGGGGAAATCGGTTAGCGACTATGATCCTTTTCTTTTCTTTAGCACGGGGTTCTGGTTTTTTTAAATGGCGAAGCCCCATATTTCCCAACTGCGGTTGCGGGGGATCGGACCGTAGTCCACCCTACCAAGCCCAGTACCAGTGACCTCTAGGCCAACCAACAGTGGGTGCTAATTATTAAATCCTTATATGCGTAACAACCGTTGGGCTAAATGACTGGGTGAGGGTCACCTAACTTAGAGGGTTATTTTAGTTTCAATCAAATCATTTATCTATTAAAAACAGGATCATTCACTTATATTCATCGACTCCCTACGTAGTTTGTGCTTAAGATGGTGCCGACTGCTAATATAAACTACTTAAGAGCTACTTTGAAAACTTGAGCCTAAGGTCTCGACATAATGGGCATCCAAATTGATATCACATAATGAGGGGGTTTAGGGTGTCAGGACGGTATCAATGTTGTTGAAACATCTCCAAGTCTTTCTAACAATGCCTAAAGTGTGACAACCTCTATACTTTCAGAGTGTGTATGCTGTTGGTGGAATAAAATTTTAAATTTCAGGGGAAATTCAATAGCAACTGAAAATCACATATAAAGACTCGACAACACAACTAGAAGACAATAAATAAAGTAATAAATGAAAGCGGTAAAGCTTCTCCCCCACACTTAAACCAAACATTGTCCTCAATGTTTTGATAAAAGGTGAAAAAGGAAAAACAGAACCTGTATGGATGCTACCGGCGGGCTATCACAACCAAATCTGCTCCGCGTCCGGAGGAAATATCTTCTCTTATCATGCTCATCAATGGTGTCACCACCAGCAGCAACACTCGTAGGAATGTGCATGGAGACCCATTCATCTTTGAGATGATCGTCTATAGATTTTTCGCCTAGATATGGCCGAGACGTGACAAGTGATCCATATCTTTATTATCTGCAAGTTCAAACGATAAAAGGAAAACATTAAACTGAAAAATCATGGGTTGCCTCCCACGCAGCGCTTTGTTTAACGTCGATAGCTCGACGGCTTAAGAGTGCAAGCACTCAAGGTGGTTCTCTTGAGAATGACTCCTCGGTTGAACTTTTAGCAAACCTCGTTTTCCATGGCCACTTATCAAGCCATCTCACATATCCCTCACCTTTTCTTTTCTTTCTTCTGTGGGGTGGTTCATTCTTTTGAAATCGTGGTGGCGGTTCTGGATCGATCCTAAGTATCAGCTTTTCAAGTTCGAGCTTAGTGATATTATCCACCACCTCAAAGATTAACCTTACCCTCTTATCACTAACGATATCCTTAGTTTCATGGTCGTCTAAATTTCTCTTTTTATGCAAGACTTCAAATAAGGGTGCATTAGTGTGGATATTTTCCAATATCTTCACATACATTATGGATTTGGAGTCTACCTTAGCTTCCACAAAACTTTGCGAGAAAGAATTCGGTGGGGTATAGGGAAAAGGAATAACAATAGGCGTTTCCCTCTCTACCTCTTCTACAACCTCTCTTTTAGTTTGTGTTGGTGGATTTTTCTCAATGGCCACTCTTTTCTCACTAGAAATCTCTTCAACCACATTATCACTCTCCTCAATCTCATAATCACTCTCCTAAATCCCATTATCACTCTCCTCAGGAATTTCAATTTGTTCTTCACTAATGGTTGTTTCCATATACTCCTCAAGTAAGTGTCCTAGCGACTTTTGTTCAAGTTGGGATATTTGAGTTTCTAATGCCATGTTGTGAGTCGCGAGGGACTCAACCATAGTGGTCAGTTGCCTAAGGGTTTCATTGTTTTGAAAACTTTGTTTGATGAACTCTTGGTTTTGGACGGTTTGGGTTTCTACAAAGTGCTCCATCATGGCTTCTAATCTAGAGTGAGTTAGCGTCTCGTCGGAATCCTCCATTGATATTTCGAAGTTAAAATTATGGGATTCTTGAGGTTCTTCAAAGGGAGCTAGCGTTGCATTTTGTGTTTCCTCAAAGTGCTTCGTCATCATAGATTCTAGCCTAGAGAGAGTTTGTGCTTCAATGAATTCCTCCATTAAGATCTCGAGGTTGGATTTATGATAATCTTGCGACTCCTCGAAATGTTGGGCGTGGTGATCGTAGAGGAAATTCGGTTGATGATAAGTTTGCGTTGTATTGAAATCCTCTATTGATGCTTCAAGGTTAGAGTTATAGGATTCTTGTGGTTCCTCGAAGTAGGTTAGCGTCGCATTTTGTGTTTCCACAAAGTTCCTTGTCATCATAGATGTTTCATTAAAATTTTCCATTATCATTTCGAGGTCGGATTTATTGGGTTCTGGAGACTCCTCAAAATATTGATTATGGTGATCGTAGAGGAAATTCGGTTGAGGATAGGTTTGGTTGGAATAAAATTCTTGCGTCTCCTCAAAATGTTGGGATTGGTGATTGTAAAGGGAATTCGGTTGAGGATAAGCTAATGTCGAATTGTAATCCCCAATTAATGTTTCGAGGTATGGATTGTAGGTTTCTTGTGGTTCCTCGAAATGTTGAGATTGGGAGTTGCAGAGGTAATTTGGGTGAGAATGAGTTTGTGACGCATTGAAATTTTCCAACAGTATTTCGAGGTCGGATTTATGGGATTCTTGGTATCCCTCGAAATACTGTAGTTGGGAGTTGTAGAAAATTTTTGGGTGATACATAGTAGTAAATGAAAAAGAAATGCCTTAGTCTCTACGGTGTAACAGAGAGTTACGATATCGACTTGAATAGTCCCCGGCAACGGCGCCAAAAACTTGATCGCGACTTTGCGTGTCTATTAGTCGGGATAACTGCAAGTGCACAGTCGTGTCGTGTAGTTTTAAAAGATATCGAATCCACAGGGACTATAAATCGACCTACCGTTATCTAAAGTTACTATGTAAAGCTAAGGCTAATGATATTTGGGTTTTTTATAAATGGGGAAACTAAAATCCTAAATCTAGATAAAATATAATAACAAACGGATATCAGTATGTATTTCATCTAACTTAGGTGATCCGAAGGTCCATTGGCTATGGTGTTAATTCAATTAAAGATCTTTATTAATTCTATTGATTAAAAGTCCTCCTCTCAAACTTTCGCTCTGTTGATTTAGACTACTATCCTAACTCGTAATGTACGCTTTCGCCATCCCATTAGATTTTAGAAAAGCTCTTTGAAAACAATATAGTTAATAAAATGCTTGTTTTATGAAGTCGTTATCTATTTAAATCTCCTAATCTCAAACTCTCGCTCTGTTGACTCGGAACATGCTAATATCCCTAACGTACGCTTTCGCCATCCCGCGCGGGTGTAAAAACACTTTTTGGAAATAAATAAGTTCTAATTAGTTTTAATACGCTTTCGCCATCCTTAAAACTAATGTCCTATGTCTACTATCCAGTTAAAGATCTCAAACTTTCGCTCTATTGATTTTAACCTTTGACCATCTTAAACCCTCAAACTTTCGCTCTATTGGTTTTAAGACTTACTAATTAAATTAGACATACAAACCAAAAACAAGTGATAGTTAATAAAATATAATTAAGCAAATTTATTTCGGATCCCTACGGTTAAATTACTCTACATACCGACATCTAAATAAATTAGCCAGACATACTTAAAGAAACAAACATGAAATTATAATTATTAAACATGGAATTATAATTATTAAACATGAAATTATAATTACTAACCATAATATAATGATAATGATAAAACAATATTATAAGAACATAAAACTAAAATAATTGCAAATAAATAAACCTGGAAGTAAGGCAGACGAAATAAACTTGAATTAAATTGCGAACAAAACAAATCTTGAAACTTGAATGAAGCTTTGAAATAATGTCGGCAAGATTGTGATCCAAGAGTACATAAATTGTAGGCCTAAAACTAATGGTGTGGTAGTTCCTCAATGTGAGAAACTACCACTTTTACAAAGTGATAATTTATGCCTAAAACTATGAACAGCGCTTCCGCGCCTAAAACTTGGATGATTTCAAATGAATGCTAAGACTCTATTTATAGTGAATGGAAATGGAGGTTATTTTCAGCATCATGTGAGAAGTAGTGGAGATCATGAGTGGGAAGTTGAGAAAAAGGTGGAGAAAATAGTGGAGAGGTGGAGACGGACGTCTCAAGTAGCTGACGTGGCGCTCTTTCACCCATTGGGCTTAGGAGACGTGCGTCTTCTGAGGAGACCTGGCAAGGAGCATGGAGACGGGCGTCTCCCACTTGGAGACGTGGCTTGGATGATGGGAACGTGCGTCCCTTGATTTGTGGAGGGTGAGACGACCGTCTCCCACTTGGAGACGTGGGGGCTTCAGCTTCACGTGGGCTGGATTTGTACTTGCACAATTTGGGCCTTCTTTGCACCCCTTTATTGCTTCAACACCCTTTTTCCATCTTTTAGGCACAAATAGTAGTGATTTTAGCTCCATTTCTTTCCTTTTCACAATTAGTCTCAATTTTGAGCGTAAAACCTGAAACAATAGAAATACCAGCATAATACCAACATAAAACAACATAATTAAGCTAAAATAAGGAAATAATTGATATAAATCGAGCCAAATAAACGATACATTTTCGTGTTATCAATAGACACGTAAAGTCGCGATCAAGTTTTTGGCGCCGTTGCCAGGGACTATTTAAGTCGATATCGTAACTCACTGTTGCACCGTAGAGACTAGGACAATTCTTCCCTTTCTTTCTGAACGATTGTATGCCAAATACTCGTTCACAAGGAGGAGATTTAATACAACGAATTAACGAGATCGAACGTTTCATTAACGTCAAACGTCGAGCTCGCAATCTTCCCGAAGTAGCACCAATTCCGATTAATCAGGAATTGATTTTTACTGATCAAATTAATCAAATTATCCCGAAGATAGAGATGGATGCTATTCGTCCTCTTAGAGACTATGCCGCTCCTTCGCGCGCTAAACTGCATTCAAGTATCGCACCACCTGCGATTGAGGCAAACAATTTCGAACTCAAACCTTCGTTGGTCCAAGCTGTTCAACAGAATCAATTCTCTGGAAGCCCTGCAGACGACCCCAATCTCCATTTATCCGTGTTCGTGCAATACGCCGACACTATCAAAGCCAACAACGTTAGTTCCGAAGCTATTCGATTACGCCTTTTCCCTTTCTCCTTGAGAGATAAAGCTAGAGCGTGACTTCAATCCCTGCCTTCTAATTCCATAACTACATGGGACGAATTGAAGAGAGTATTCTTAGCGAGATACTTTCCGCCTAGCAAAACTGCTATGCTCAGAGGTCAAATCAACGGATTTACCCAGAAAGATAACGAATCACTCTTCGAAGCTTGGGAACGTTACAAGGACATGCTTAGAATATGCCCTCATCATGGACTCGAACCATGGCTGATCATCCATACCTTCTATGGTGGTCTCTTATATAACACCGAAATGACTATAGATGCCGCTGCTGGCGGAGCATTAATGGACAAACCCCATGATGAAGCATACAAACTCATAGAGAACATGGCACAAAACCATTACCAATGGGGTGGAGAACGAGCCGCTCTAGAGAAATCCCAAACCAAAGGAGGAATGTACGAAATAAGTGGTATAGACCGCGTTAACGCTAAAGTAGACGCTTTAACTCAGAAGATCGAGAACTTAACCATCACTCCTTCAGCCACCGCTGCCGCTGTAACACCTAACTGCGAGATCTGTGGATTGACTGGACATGCAGTTGCTGAATGCCAACTCTTGACTGGAGTTGTAACACCCTGGATTTCCGCTTACCCCGCGGGGCTTCCGGCCTACCAAGCATGTCACCAGCTTAATCAATAATCCCCCCCTAGGTCCGCTTATCGGCTGCCCAGGAAATATTGTTTTTGCCTTCCGCAGGAATCGAACCATGTACCTAGGGGTTAAGTACATATTCATAGCAATTCCTGCTACCACTTGACCATATGGTCAAATGGTAGCAGGAATTGCTATGAATATGTACTTAACCCCTAGGTACATGGTTCGATTCCTGCGGGAGGCAAAAACAATATTTCCTGGGCAGCCGATAAGCGGACCCGGGGGGGATTATTGATTAAGCTGGTGACATGCTTGGTAGGCCGGAAGCCCCGCGGGGTAAGCGGAAATCCAGGGTGTTACAGGAGTCCCATCTGATCAAGTAAACTATGCTCAAGGAAACCCTTATTCTAACACGTACAACCCTTGATGGAAAAACCACCCGAACTTTTCTTATAAGAACAATAATGCGTTGTACGCGCCTGGACAAGCACCTGCTGTACCACCTGGCTACCAAAAAGCGCCTGTAGCTGCTCAAAACAGCCCTAGGAAGTCAAATCTAGAAATCATGATGGAGAACTTTATAGCTTCCCAACAACAAAGGACTTCCTTAACCAAAACATCCACAATAGCGAGCAACTAAAACAACTATCGAACAAAGTAGATGCTTTAGCTACGCATAACAAAATGCTAGAAACTCAAATCTCACAAGTAGCTCAACAACAAGCACCTACTGCTGCCCCTGCTGGCACGTTTCCTACTCAACCTCAACCCAATCCTAAAGGACATGCGAACGCGATAACACTACGAAGTGGAACGAATTACGATGGACCCATAGATCCTAGAACTCAAAACGCGCCCATGTCACAACAAGAGCCAAAGGAAAGCCAAAAGAAAACAACTGACGAACAAACTGCTAAGACTGATGAGAACAATAACGAAGTGGAACCTGAAAAAGAGAAACCTTACGTCCCACCACCGCCTTATAAGCCACCAATTCCTTACCCTCAGAGATTAGCCAAATCAAAAACCGAAGCGCAATTTAAAAGATTTGTAGAACTTCTGAAGCAATTAAACATAACCATACCATTCACAGAAGCCATAACTGAGATGCCTTCGTACGCTAAGTTCTTAAAAGAAATCTTATCAAACAAAAAGAAACTAGAGGATAACGAAACTATAACGCTTACCGCTGAATGTAGCGCTATCATCCAAAATAACATGCCTCCAAAACTGAAAGACCCTGGTAGTTTCTCTATACCCTGCGTAATAGGAAAAACCATCATAGAGAAAGCCTTGTGCGACTTAGGAGCTAGTGTTAGTTTGATGCCTCTTTCGACCTGTAAGAAACTCAATCTAGGTGAGCTTAAAGCAACGAGAATGTCTCTTCAACTAGCTGACCGTTCAGTTAAATACCCTGTAGGAATGTTAGAAAATATCCCTGTTCGTGTAGGTCAATTCTACATCCCAATTGACTTCATCATTATGGATATCCAAGAAGATTCTAACATCCCGATCATATTAGGAAGACCATTCTTAGCAACCGCTGGTGCAATTATAGATGTCAAGCGAGGAAAGCTTACTTTCGAAGTAGGAGAAGAGAAAATAGAATTTATCCTTTCCCAATTCCTAAAAGCACCTTCTATAATTGACACATGCTGTTCTGCTGACATAATTGACGAGTGTGTCAAAGAAATAAAATCCGAACCAAATAAGGAAACCGAGATCCTAAGAATTCCTATGCTGCCAATTCTTGAAGATGACAACTGGCGCGAGGAATATCAAGATGACCACCTGAGTGAATGCTTAGCTTTAACTCCCGATCCTATACCTGGACCTAAGAAACCTGCTATAGAGCTGAAAAAACTTCCTACCGATCTTAGATACGAATTTCTAGACGAAGAACTAAACCGACCAGTTATAGTGAACGCCAACTTAGGACAAACCGAGACTGAAAAACTACTTACTGTCCTAAGAAAATACCCGACCGCTTTAGGATATAACATATCAGATCTGAAAGGTATAAGCCCTTCCCTCTGTATGCACCGCATTATGCTCGAAGACGATAGTAAAACCTCTAGGGAACATCAAAGGCGAATAAATCCTAATATGAGCGATGTGGTTAAAAAGGAAATCCAAAAACTGCTAGAAGCCAGAATAATATATCCTATATCCGATAGTAAATGGGTTAGTCCTGTTCATGTCGTACCAAAGAAAGGAGGAGTCACTGTAATCACTAATGCAAAAGGAGAATCTGTAGCACAACGTACCCAAACTGGATGGAGAATGTGCATTGACTATAGGAAGCTAAACAAAGCTATCCGAAAAGACCATTTCCCTTTACCTTTCATAGATCAAATGCTCGAACGCCTAGCTAAACACTCGCATTTCTGTTATCTGGATGGATACTCCGGATTTTTCCAAATTCCTATTCACCCTGACGACCAAGAGAAGACCACGTTTACCTGTCCTTATGGTACATTCGCCTATAGACGAATGCCTTTTGGACTATGCAATGCACCCGCGACCTTCCAAAGATGTATGATGGCAATATTTGCCGACTTCTTAGATGGAATAATGGAGGTCTTTATGGACGACTTCTCTGTCTGTGGAGGAAGTTTTGAAACATGTTTAGAAAACCTTGAAATGGTACTTAAACGATGCGTAAGCGTAAACCTAGTCCTTAATTGGGAAAAATGCCATTTCATGGTTCGACAAGGAATTGTACTTGGACACATCGTATCCGATAGAGGAATCGAAGTTGATAAAGCAAAAATTGAAATTATCGAAAACCTTCAACCTCCCAAAACCGTTAGAGAAATAAGAAGTTTTCTGGGACAAGCTGGTTTCTACCGACGTTTCATTAAGGATTTCTCTAAAATAACCAAACCGTTAACCGAATTACTTATGAAAGACGCCGAATTTATTTTCACTGATAAATGCACTGAAGCATTTCAAACGCTTAAACGAGCATTAATCTCTGCGCCAATTATGCAACCTCCCGACTGGAATGAGCCTTTCGAAATAATGTGTGACGCGAGTGATTATGCTGTAGGAGCCGTTCTAGGGCAAAGAAAGGATAAGAAACTACATGTCATATACTATGCGAGTAGAACCCTAGACGAAGCTCAGATGAATTATGCCACGACAGAAAAAGAATTATTAGCCGTGGTATTTGCATTAGACAAGTTCCGTTCTTACCTGGTAGGAGCCAAAATAATCATATACACTGACCACGCCGCCATTAGGTACCTCCTAACCAAAAAGGACGCCAAACCAAGACTTTTGAGATGGATCTTGTTACTACAAGAGTTCGACCTGGAAATTAAAGATAAAAAGGGCACTGAAAATGTCGTAGCAGATCACCTCTCTCGATTGGAAAATCTAAAACCCGAACAAGTACCAATTGACGATGATTTCCCTTATGAAAGACTCATCGCTCAATTAGAAGCAAATGAATTCGAACCGTACCGTCCAAACTTTGAAACCAACAACTTAGCTGAAATAGCTTTAGCCCGCTCTGACACACCTTGGTATGCAGATTTCGTAAACTACCTAGCTGCTGGTGTGCTACCTCCTGATCTAAGTTACCAACAGAAGAAGAAATTCTTCCATGACCTAAAACATTACTATTGGGACGACCCGCTCCTGTTCAAAAGAGGCCCCGATGGAATCTTTAGACGTTGTGTACCCGAGGAAGAGATAAGAAGCATAATAACACACTGCCATTCTGCACCGTGTGGAGGACACCATAGCACATCTAGAACCTGCGCCAAAATCCTTCAATCTGGACTCTTCTGGCCCAACCTGTGGAAAGACGTTTATTTTGCTGTACTAAGTTGTGATAGATGCCAACGAACCGGAAACATTTCAAGACGCGATGAAATGCCTCAAAAAGGCATTCTAGAAGTAGAGATATTTGACGTATGGGGAATAGACTTCATGGGTCCGTTTCCGTCATCGTTTGGAAATCAATATATACTCGTAGCTGTCGATTACGTTTCAAAATGGATAGAAGCTATTGCTTCTCCTACAAACGATACACGAGTAGTTATCAAACTCTTCAAAAACGTCGTCTTTCCTAGGTTCGGTGTGCCAAGATTGGTAATTAGCGATGGTGGTTCCCATTTCATTTCAAGAATACTTGAGAAACTCCTTCGAAAATATGGAGTGAATCATCGAATAGCCACACCATACCATCAACAAACAAGCGGACAAGTAGAAGTATCTAACCGCGAAATAAAACAAATATTGGAGAAAACTGTTGCTATATCTAGGAAAGATTGGTCAACCAAGCTAAATGAAGCTTTATGGGCTTATAGAACAGCTTTCAAAACTCCAATAGGAACTACCCCATTCAAACTCGTTTATGGAAAATCATGCCACCTACCGGTAGAGTTAGAACATAAAGCCTATTGGGCCATTAAGAACTTAAACCTAAACTACACTGCCGCTGGTGAGAAACGACTTCTAGACATAAACGAATTAGAAGAACTTAGACAAGACGCTTACGAAAACGCCAAAATCTATAAAGAGAGAACAAAAAAATGGCACGACAAGCGTATATCTAGGAAAATTTTTAGCATAGGCGATAAAGTACTTTTATTTAATTCGAGACTAAAATTATTTCCTGGGAGGTTACGATCTAGATGGTCTGGCCCTTTCGAAATAACTAACATATTTTCGAGTGGAGCGATAGAAATCAAAGGAGAAACCGTCAAACCTTTTGTCGTAAATGGGCAACGTCTTAAGTATTACCATCATCTCGAACACGATGAAAACATCGAAGTTTTTAAACTTGACGAACTGCCCGCTCTTTCGAAAAAATAGTTTTCTATTTTTAAAATCGTCGAGCTTACGACATAAAACAAAGCGCTTGGTGGGAGACAACCCACATTTATTTATTCTTTTTATTTTATTTTATTTTTATTTTTAACCTTTTAATTTTCATTTAAATAATCTATTCTATTTTTAATTATTCTAATTTTAATCATTTTTTACTTTTTTTCATACATCTTATAATAATTATTATAATTATAACTGCTATCTTAATTCGAGAAAATATTTCCTTTTTATAATTATAATTATTATTATAACTTGTTACTTAATTTTATTTCATTTATTTTATTTTATTTTATTTTATTTTATTTTTAATATAAACACTAGCCTAGTTCTAACTTAATCTTAATATTTTCAACTTCTAGGTTTTTCATTTAACTACTAACTACGATGCAAGAATTTGATAATATGGAAGTTGTGTTCCGTGGTAGAGGACAAGAAGCAAGATTTAATAAGCTGGCTGAAAGACACATGTATTTGACTTGCTATCCTCACCAACCAACAATGGTGAAACTTGGTATCGAAGAAAGCGTCCTGCACCTGCTTAACCAAATTGGTTGGACTGGTTCTCACTTGTTCCGCAAGTTTAGCACTTACCGGAAGCTCACTCTGGAATTCTTGAGCTCCCTGACCTATCTTCCTAACTGTGGACAAGGACTGAGAAAAGGAGTTATTCTCTTTAGACTCTTTGGTATGGAGTTTAATTTCTGCATCCGAGATTTTGCTGAAATGTTAGAACTACCTCATGGATCAGATGCATACACCAAAGTAGCTGAAGACAATCTTGCTTACTGGGAGTTGGAAAAATACTGGGGCAAGATCACTGGAAACGACAACCCTGAAGAGAATGAATTTCAATCTGAGAACATCCATAACCCAGCCTTCAGATACTTCCATAAGATCCTTGCTCACTACATTTTTGGTAAACCCGATAATGTCAATGAAGTCTCTAGAGAAGAGTTGTTCATCATGTTTTGTTCCTCTCAGAATCGCCCGGTCAATGCCATCGCATTCATGCTAACAAACTTCGAGCGCATCACGCATGACGAAGTTTCACCTATTAGGATCGGCGGATTTGTCACTATGATTGCTAATGCTATAGGAATGAGAGTACCTTTGCTTAGATTGACACCTCTTGGCTCCCACAATTCTATGGATATTCACTTCTGCTTTAACCGAGGAATCATCGCTAACCTTGGACCTGATCAGTTTGATTTACTCATTGATAACAAAGTATTGGATCAGTTCACCTTACCGAGTCCTAGGACGAGTGTGCACAACCCTGCCAACTGGCTTTTCTATGATCAGATTCCTGAAAGAGAACCCTCACCTGAAACCCCTCAAGCCTATGAACATTTTGATGAGGAAATGCATGTATCAGAATCTGAGCCTGACACTCCTCCTGGTTATACTATGAACCTAATCCTGAAGATGAACCCTTTCCTGATTACGAACCTCTTTCTGTTGATGAACCTATATCTGAGTATGAGCCTGACACTCGTTCTGAAGATTTTGTTGATGATTACACTGTTGATATGACTGATGTCGAGCTCGAGCAACAACAACCCGCTACATCCACCGCATCAGTAAATCAAAGAATGCCTAATCTGAACACGCACGAGCAAGCCATCACTGCACTACAACAAGATGTCCAACATGTGCGCAACGAGCTACACACTTTGCAAATGCAGTTCTTCGATTTTATCGACACCGTAAATGCTCAGTTCGACGAAGTTTTCAAACACATTCAGTATAATGAGCATAACAATAGACGTGGCTAGATGTTACCGTATTAGATTATTAGATTTTATTTCTAGTTTTAGCAATTTTTATTCATAAGTTTAGATTTTCATTTTTCTGCATTTTACATTCTGCTTATGTTAACACTCAGTACCGGTTTAATTTTAAATGCAATATTCTTTTGATTACTGCTACTGTGTTATATTACACTGCTATTGACTGCTATATATTTGCCTGTTTATCACTTTTTGCTGTTAATAGTATTAAAATTCGACACTGCTCTGAACTGATGGACAATTTATGGTATCTGTCAGAACTGTCTGGTCCCTTGCATGCGTGAACCACTTGCCTACAACAGGAGACGCACGTCTCCATCTGTGTGGGACCAGCAGGAATCATTCAGAGGACAGGAGACGCCCGTCTCCATGCTTTGTCCCCTAGCAGACTGACTGCCTGAGACGCGCGTCTCCCAAGGGCAGCAGTCTGCATTGTTGACCACGCTGCAGCACCCCAATGACTCCATTTTGAATTTTGAATTTGAATTTCAAAATTCATCTTTCAATCTTCCTCATTCTTCCCCTTATTTATTCCATTTAAACACCATAAACCTCATTCATCCTCCATCATTTACCTCTTTAACTCTATTCATTTCCCAATTCTCTACTCCATTCAAACATCAAACACCACCATTAATCCATTTTAATTCCCCATCAACCACACCATTTTCAAACCTCACTATAAAACCACACCACCACCACTCTTCTTCTTCACAACCTTCATACCATTCTCTATTCTTCTACACTCCATTTCTATTTTTCATTTTCATACTCACCATGCCTCCACGTTCATTCATCCGTAGTGAGCGTCCCGAGAGACCATCTCCCGACCTTTCAAATATTATCTTCCGAGATGATGACAATGATGCTCAACGAACAAAATATGTCGCCTTCTACGAACGTTCGGTTGTTCCCACAAAATTTGTGAACACCGAGTGTCTAGAAACTCTGGGTCTCATTGACGGTGTTACCCGTTTGCTCACTAAATCTAGCCTCCACCATCTTTGTACCGAACCCGTACCTACTTATGAGCCGCTCGTCTTAGAATTTTTTAGTTCTTTCAACTACGACACTCCCTCTAATCAACCACTCTCAACCGGTAGCATCCAATTTCGGATGTTCAACCGTGAATATACTCTAGATCAAGATGTCGTAGCTTCATATTTGCATTTTAATCATGCACCAAATGCTCACCGCTCAATCTTTCAAGAACTCAATGGTCGATCTTGGGAGGATCTCGCTTTTGAATTTTGGTTCAATCTCACTGGAGAAATTCCTACCGGTTGGAGAGTTCTCCATGCTTCTCACATTCAAAACCCCGCTATACGTTATTTTCAACGTGTTCTAGGGCATACTATTTTTGCGAGATCTAACAACCACAAGGTAAACCAAAATGAATTATTTTTCCTTTACTGTGCGCTTAACAATATCCGTTTCAATGCCGCACCGTTTATGTTCCAACACATCCAAGGCTTAGTCAACGCTCCCGCTACAAACCCATTCTTGCTTGGCGGAATTATTACTTCCTTGGCCTGTGCTTTAGGTCTTGGTGACGAGCTCCTCTCACTTTCACATCTCATGAAGCCTGCTCAGTCACTCGATCTCACCTACTGCCGTGACTCCCACTTGGTTTCACCCCGCCATGATGGCCGATACACTTTGGTCGTCAACAAAGTTCTTATTCCTTATGTCATCCTTCCATGCCCTGAAAGAATCAACATCCGTTATGTTCAGCGTTGGAGGCTTATTGAAGACAACCCTCAAGATAACCAACAAGAACATCCTAATGAACCTATGGATGCAAATGAAGAAGAACTCAACCAAGGGCAAGCTGATGTCAACCAACCTCCTCCAAACAACCCTCCGCCTATCACTCTTGAAGCCATGTATGCTGCAATTCAACGACAAGACCACCTATTTCAAGCTATGCAGACTAACCAAACTGAAACAATTAGGCTCATCCGAGAGATGCAACAGGAGCACCGTGACTATGCTATTAGGAACGAAAGTCAATACACTGAAATTGCTACATATTTGCATGATCTTGACATTCGTGTGAATGACTCTCCTCCTGATAGACGTCGCCGTGTTCGTACAAGAGGCGCAAGCAGTTCTCGCAACCGCAACAATGAGGAGTAGTTCTTATGCACTGAGGACATTGCATCATCTAAGTCTGGGGGAGTCGTATTATTTCTATTTCCTTTAGTTTTATTTTTCCCTTCAGTTATTTCCCTTCCTTGTAATGTTTTTCTAATTCAATAAAAGAATATTTATGGAATTTAAGTCTTATATGTATAATTCCGTAGTTATTTCAATTTCTTCCATTTTCTTGAGCCATAACAAAAATTTTTGCTCCTAAACGATAAACACAAACCCCACACGCTCGAGAAATACGAAGCTACTCAAACACTCAACGCATTGAAACTGAATATAGTCAATATCCTTATTGTCCCAACACTCTAAAACCCCCAAGTATGCGTAACCGATTTGAATACCCGTTATACCAAAACCATCGACTTTAAGTTTTGAAGTAACCCTTAGTAGTTTATTCTAGCAGTCGGCACCGTCTTAGATACAAACTACGCAGAGAGTCGATGAATATAAGTGTATGATCCTCATAATAATAATTATGTGCTTAACCATAATAAGAAATGTGCCTACTAAGTAAGGTGATCCTCACAAGATCATTTAACCTAACGGTCGCAAATCTCAAATACAAAGAATTTAAAAACTCATTGTTGATTGGTTCAGAAGTCATCTGGTACTGAACTTGGTAGGAAGGACTATTGTCCGATTCCCCACAATCTACAAGTGAGTGCTAAGGAGTATACCACATATTGTGCCAGAACTCCATGAGAAGGATCATAGTCACTAACCGACTACTCTGCTATGTGCGTGTCAAGATAATGGGCTTAATGTGATTGCGCACGAATGAAAAGGGTAAAACATGATGACGAGTCAAAAGGTCGAGCTATAATGGCATGATTCGGATTGGTATGCATACTGGGAGTTGTTTAGTGTTGTTACTATAAGTTTATTGCTAGGATCATTATCATTATTTTCAAATAAGAACACTATGTAGCTGAGTATGACCGAACGACATGGTGGAAGTGTGTTTCATTTATCTTTATCTTATTATTTTGCTTGAGGACAAGCAAAGGTTCAAGTCTGGGGGAATTTGATAACACGACTTTATATCGTATATTTAGCTTAAAATCCATAGATATTTATAGCATTTTCCATTTATTATGTTAATTTATTATGATATTACGCGAGTATTTGCTTTGTTTCAGGTTTTACACTCTAATTACGACTATTTGCGAAAAGGAAAGAAAATGGAGCTTAAATGACCAATATTTATGCCTAAAAGATGAAAAAGGAGTGCTGAAGTGAAAGAGGGGTGCAATTAGGACCCAAAGGCCCAAAGGAGACGAACCAGCCCAATGAAAGATCAAATGTGCGTGGCCCAAACCACACAAGCTAGTGGAGACGCACGTCTCCAACGTTCCAAAGGCCTCCTCAGCAAAAGGAGACGCACGTCTCCAAGCCTTCCTACATCTTCTCCACTTGAGACGCACGTCTCAAGTCAGTCAAGGCTGCTTCCTGAAGAAACGGAGACGCACGTCTCCACACCCAGTCTGCAAAGTCCCCACTTTTCACGCAACGTCACAGCAAAACCTCTCCTATAAATAGAACCTGCTACCTCACTTCCAAAGAGTCCGATTTCCTGCCAACGAAGTGCTGCCGAAATTGTACCGCGAACCGTATTTCTTTATTCTGCTTTCATTCAAACACTTATTTTCTCACAACGATTTCTACACTGGAAATTGCTGTGAACCTTTTATAGATCTAGCCTTACGTTAGATTTATCGCTTTTATTTCCTTGTTTTATTTACTGCCATTCAAAGAACGATCCAGCCAACCTGTGGTGGAAGTTCAGTACTTGAAGATCCAATTACCATTTATTTAATTCAGGTTTTTATTTACCGCCTTAATTTATATTATTATTGCATGATATATTGTATGCCATTTAATATGCCTATTATTATGAACCGAACCGATTTATGCATGTTTAACCATATTAGTATGTCTGGCTAAATTATTATGATATCGGTATGTAAAGTAAGTTAACCGTAGGGATCCGAAATAAATTGGCTTAATTATATTTTATTAACTATCACTTGTTTTTGGTCTGTATGTCTAATTTAATTAGCAAGTCTTAAAACCAATAGAGCGAAAGTTTGAGGGGTTAAGACGGTCAAAGGTTAAAATCAATAGAGCGAAAGTTTGAGATCTTTAACTGGATAGTAGACATAGGACATTAGTTTTAAGGATGGCGAAAGCGTATTAAAACTAATTAGAACTTATTTATTTTCAAAAATTGTTTTTACACCCGAGCGGGATGGCGAAAGCGTACGTTAGGGATATTAGCATGTTCCGAGTCAACAGAGCGAAAGTTTGAGATTAGGAGATTTAAATAGATAACAACTTCATAAAACGGGCATTTTATTAATTACGTTGTTTCCAAAAAGCTTTTCTAAAATCTAATGGGATGGCGAAAGCGTACATTAGGATTAGGACAGTAATCTAAATCAATAGAGCGAAAGTTTGAGATGAGGATTTTTAATCAACTGAATTAGTAAAGATTTTTAATTAAATTATGCAAAAGCCAATGGACCTTCGGATCACCTTAAGTTAAACGAAATACATACTGATATCTGTCTTTTATTATATTCTTAATTTTTCACTCACTTTCCCTTAAGAACAATCGAAATATTAGTAGCCCTAGCTTTACATAGTAACCTTAGATAACGGTAGATCGATTCATAGTCCCTGTGGATTCGATATCTTTTAAAACTACACGACATGATTGTGCACTTGCAGTCATCAGATTTATAGACACGTAAAGTCGCGATCATCGCTCTGATACTTAACACTCGGGGGGTTGTTTATATTGTTGTTTCTATGTTGTTAATGTTTTAGTTGTCATCATTATAACCGTTAAATCCAAGTTGAATAACATGAAGTACTTGTTATATTCTGATATTTCCAAGTTGTTTGAGTTTACCACTCTCTCATTATGTAAAGTTACATGTGGACCTATATGTTACTTTAAACTTATGTCTACAGGTAGAACAATCTCCTTCAAGGTAATGTGTTGCATCACATATTCTTTCAATGAACTCTCATTCTGACTCACCTGCTCACCCACAATCTTATTATCTTGCCCCAGAGACAACTAGAACTTAGTCTCCAAGGAGTTAGAATAAATAAGGTCAAACAACTTTTGCATCTAATTCCATTGATTCACCAAGTGTTGTAGTTGAAAGAGAATCTGTAACTTCATCTTCTGGAAAATATATTGAGACATCAAATTTAATATGTTATTTCAGATGGAAAAACTGGTATGCTCATACATTAAGCGGGAAAAAAGAACATACACACCAAAATTGTATTCAGGTAGATTTTTAACCATAGTTACTTAAATACTATCAAGAAGTAGACAACTACATATGAACCTAAAATTTTGACCACAAGGATTCACTTAGGTATGCTGATCTAGAGAGACAACTAGAACTTAGTCTCCAAGGAGTTAGAATAAATAAGGTCAAACAACTTTTGCATTACATTTCGAAGGAATGAATAATTTATAAATCTTCTTAAATGATCAAATTAATTAAAAATCGTGCTAAAACCCAAAAAAGGTAATTAGAAATTCTCAGCAGTGACCTCTCACTTATTTTTCACTCAAAACTTCATAACACTCACTTAACTTTGTGTTTCGATTTCTCCAATTACAAGGAAACAACTTCGCCATCCTGGTAGAGTAGCATCATCCCTGTTAAAACCTATCACAATAGCAGTGTAAGACAAAACTACAAGAAGCGTAAAACAATAATTGGTAAAAAAAACAAAACTAGAAGAAGGTATTTTATTTACAATACCTTTGATTTTCAAATCCAGGGAGTAGTGTTCAAAACAGAAGCACAAAACCTAGATGCTACGATTATGCATGAAGGATTGTACCGTAGACCTAGAAACTACGAGAGTCATATTAAACCTCAAAAAATCTCGAATGAAAATAAATAAAGCACAAGAAATTAGTGGAAGAAGAATCATATACGAGAAATGCGAACACCAATTGAGTTCTAGAAATGTGAACGACGATGGAGGATCCCTGATTCGTTAACCGTAGGATCATGGCCAAATTTTGAGGGTGGGTTTGCAACACCTATATCTAACTTTTGAATGTTAGGATCTTCAAAATAAGGTCTTAGTGGCGAGATATCATCATCGCACCATAGCTGCATATTTGGAAAAATTTTCAGCTTTTGATTCTTATTAAAAGAGGCAGGGGTTAGAAGCTAAGGCTAGAAAGCTTCGATCGGTAGAAATTTAGAGTAATCTCCATAATGAGATTTATGATGAATTGTGTGTGGGATTGAGTTTATTTAATTGCCTTTGTTTGTGGTTATGTAAAATTGTTGCGGTGTGTGGTTGTTTGTGGTGGTTATTTCTGATATTGCTTCAATAGTTCTATTGTCAATGAACCTATTGTTGAAAATTGTTCTATGTTGATGTTGGTATAGTTGTTATGTTGTTGTAATAATACGTTGTTGATATTGTGATGTTGGTGATGTGATTATGATTACATTATCGTTATGATTATGCTTTTGATATGATGATGATGATGTTGTAGGCCTATGTCCAGTGTTGTAGTGACAATATAGGCTTATGCCTTTTGTGATGATGATTACCTCTAATAATTGGTAATAATAATGATATAGGTGTATGCCTCGTGATAAGATTTTTGTTGTGTTGTATGTGATTGTTGCATTCATTGAGTCGCATCCATTGCATAATGCATGCCTGAAAATTATGGCAAACACGACAGCCTGAAAATTATGGCAAACACAATGGCCTGAAAATTATGGCAAACACGACGCCTTGAATATTATGGCAAACACGACGGCCTGAAAATGGCAAATGTTTAAGTTGCCCTGAAAATGGCAAAAATGACGATGGCCTGAATGGAAAATGTTTAAGTTGGGGGTTTTACTCCAAATGGTACCACATGCATATATATTGTTATGAGTCGCATTTCGAGTTGATTAATTGTTGTTTATGATGTTGTTGTGATGATGGATAAATGTTGTATTAAATTGATAATTTTGTTGTAATACGTTGTTGATGACTTAGTGTGAAATTATGCTAACGATTTTTTGTGACAAGTATTGTTGGAAAGATGTGTAATGGTTATTATAACTATTATTATAATTGTTGTTGCTAATTGCTATTATAGCTATTGTTATAATTGTCCTTGCTATTTGTTATTATATTTGTTGTTATAATTGTTATTTGAAAGGTGTGAAGTGGTAAATTATACGATCTGATTTCTATTATATTATTTATCATGCATCGTATTATATTGTTAGATATCTCACCCCATCTTCTGATGTTTCCCCTACCTTGGGAAATAGGCAGGTACTCAAGTATAATTGTGGAAGTTTGAAATTAATTTATGAAGTCTTCATGTTTCTCTATAATAAGTCAAGAGGGTCTTGCTCTGATATGTAGCACTCGGGGGATGGATGATTGTTGTTATGTTTAAATGTTATTATTACCTTAAGTTGAATTATGAATTATCATGTTGGTTTTGAAGTTGTTTAGTTGAATAAATATGTTAAGCGAATTGAAGTTGAATAATATTAATAGTTGCAAAGTGTTTTCAGTGAATAAAAGATGTGATGTTGTTATTGTTGAGAAATTATGATTTCGCTGTTTAGTTGATTAATTGAATTAAAATATGGTTCTATAAGTTCATCCAGGTTCTAAGTGTTACGTATCTGCATAATTATGATTAACGTATGTTTCTTATGTGAAGTAAATGTAACATCCATTGTACGATTAAATTTTCCGCACTCTAATTTTAATAATATTATATGGGTAGAATTGGGGAGTTACAGGCTTGGAGTGAGGGATGTAGGGGAGGTGAACAAGACACTTATTTTAAAGTGGAAGTGGAGAATTTTGACGGAGGATAATTCTATTTGTAGTAGATTTTTATTGTTGAGATATCATTGTCCGAAATTAAAGATGCAAGATCCTAAAGGAGAAATGAGGAGAAGAGATAATTCTGTTTGGAGGAGGGACATAGTTAAGATCGATTTGCTTGATGATATTGTTGCGGATGGTTTTAATGGATGTTTCTAATGTTGTTGTAAAAATGGCAAAGATATTCTTTTTTGGCATAGTTTATGGTCGGGCGATCAAACTCTTTACGAATCATTTCCAGAATTGTTTGATTTATCAACCATTAAAAACTGTGCGGTTGCGGATTTATTGGCATGGAATATCGTAGAACCTTCTTGGGAGCATGAAAGGCTTTTCAGCCGTGGCAGCAATACAGACCCAGCCGCATTGACTGTTTTTATGATGCTCAGTTGGCATTGGTTGCGGGCAGTAGTGGTTTTGGAGACTCCACATCAGTTCGAGAGCTATTCTTTTGTATGGAGGGCTAATCCGGATAATGCGTTTTCGATATGTAGCATTTCTAAATTTTTTTAAAGAACATAAATATTTTGCATGGCCATCAAACATAATTAATTTGCTTCAGGTTATGTGGGATATTAGAATTCCTCCTAAGTTGAAAGTGTTTGCTTGGAGATTTTTCGTTGAAAGAATTTCATCCAAAGATCTTTTGATGAAAAGGGGTGTGGTTACCTTAGACAATATGGATTGTGTTTTTTGCGGTAATCTTCCGGAAAATATATCGCATCTCTTTTTTAATTGTTGTATTGTAAAAGAGATTTGGAAGAACATGTATGGTTGGTTGGGGCCTTTGGATGAATTTGAAGGAAAAGAATTCATGGGCTTTGGTCTAATTCAAGAGAAGGTTAAGAACGCTAATCGTAGGGTGAAGATCAACATTATTTGGATAACAATAATTTGGAGTGTTTGACTTATGAGGAATGCAATTATTTTTTAGGGAGATTATTTTTGCTATGATGTGGTATGTTCCAACATCATTTTTTTCTCTTGGAGATGGATGTCATATGGATACATTAAGTATAGATCTATTTACTATGAATGGTTTAAACTTCCTTTATCTTGTGATAACATTTTTTAGTGTTCTTTTGTAAGGGTTGCACCCCTAGTGCGAGCTTTATCAATCAATTGCTTATTAAAAAAATTAATTAGAAATATTTTATTCCTTTCTTCAATTTTGTTTTTGATCGTTGCAGCTTTTGAAGTGGGTGAGACATATCATATCATAAGTAAAGCAAAGTGCAATATGTTCACAAAATGTTCACCGTAGAGTGAGACTCAAGCTCAAGCAAAAGCCACTTACCTTGTTTCACGTGTTTTTTCCGTGTAGCCTAAGAGTATGTTTGGGTGAAATAATGATAATAGTTGGTTTGAATGACTTCTAACTCAAGAAGACATATTTCAAGTCAAGAGGGGGTGAATCATCTACTCTCACATGCTTATCTAATGGTACAGAATATGGATAGTAAAAAGTCAAAAGGGGTGAATAGATCTCCCAATATAAAAATTCCTTTTAAAATATTTTGAGAAGCCTCTATTCTTTTATTGTTTGTTGAATTTAATTTTGTTTAACCATGAAGTTTGTTGAATTTAATTTTGTTTTGTTTGGAAAAATATATTGGCCATTCCAGAACATAAATCCTAGGTAAATATAATTGATTTTTCACTTCATGAATTGTATTTGGTAACTTATAGCATTCATGAACCAGGCAATCCCTAGGATGGTAATATGAGTCTTCTTCTTTATTGTTTATTTTGATTTTTTTGTTGACATTGTACCTGACATTCAGTTTTTTTATTATAGTCTTTATAAGATATCAATAATGGAATTTTTTTTATACCAATATTAATTTTTATAATTTTCTATTTACTCTTGATTTTACTATGGTTTATCCTTTAATATTTTCTCCAAATTTAAATTATATTGAGATTATAAACTATTAACATGTTGATAATTTTATATAAGAAATGCAATCAATAAAAAACAAATCATATTATCATTTTTATTTACTCTTAATTTTACTATGGATATAACTATTAAATTCTTGTTAATTTTTTATAAGAAATGCAATCAATATAAATCAAAATCATCTTCTTTTTTTTTTTCTTTTTTGGTAATAATCTTATTATTTTATTTACTCTTAAATTTACTATGTTTTACCCTTTATTATTTTCTCTCATTTTAAAATTATATTTAAAATATAAACTAATAAATGATTGCTCCTTTTGTATAAGAAATGTAATCAATATAAAAAAAAATCATATTATTTTCTTTATTCTCATTTTTTTAATGTTTTATCCTTTAATATTTTCTCCCATTTTAAAATTAGATTTAAAATATAAACTATTAAATTGTTGACCCTACAAGAAAATTGGTAGATTGCGACGGTTATTTTAGCAGATTACGACGGTAAAAACTCCCTCAATTTTAAAACTACTGCAGTTTCAATACCATCGCAGAATCGTGTGTCCCAACCTGTTTCGCGATGGTTGCAAAAACCGTCACACCAACCATCGCACTAGTTCACGACTAGTTGGAACTTACATAAACGGAAAATGGTGACGGTTAAAAACCGTCGTGAATATGCCTTTCATTTTTGTTCGCGATGGTTGGAACTATCGTAAGTATGCCTTTGATTTTTAATTTTCGTTATTTGCGACAGTTTAAAATTGTCGTGAACGTGATATCGTGATAACAGTTTAAAGCGCTATTATTTATTTAACTCTACATTTAGCATCAGCTTAAACCATTATTAATTTTTATATTATATTTTTTATTTACATTATTTCTACTATAATATTTTTTAATATAGTATTACTTTTTTTTAATATTATATTTTTCTTTAAATTATTTCTATTATAATATTTTTATTTATAGTATTATTTTTTACTTTATTTAACATGATAAAATTAATTTCAATAAAAAATATTTAAAATCAAATAAGCATCATAATATAAAAAAATATGAGTTCCATTATCATGTAAAATGTGAGTTCCATAATCATGTCATGTAGTACAAAAAACCGAAAACATATCAAATCCTAATCTTATAATAATAAGTATCAATATGCTAAAAATACATAATAAGTTCATAATCTAATTAATTACTCCGAAAGCTCATCTCTAACCATCATCCGATACTCTTCATGATCTTCATAAGTTAGCACATTAAAAAGATAGAGAGCTAGGATCTACAGAGAAATGTATAATTTTGACCATTAATTACTATACATGTAATGTTGTAAGGTCTAATAGAATGAAATAAATTTAATTAAAGCTATTTGAAATGCTTACAAAGAATGATGCTCCAAAACTTATGACAAAGAGCTTTTACAAGTTTATCATAGATATGATGTTCTAACATTTATAATTTTCTACCAATTGAGTTTCAATTCTCAAATATATTTCAACAAATAAAGATATTTGCATCTTTTTTTTTAATCAAGAAATAATATTAAACGGAGAACTAAGGGTTCTCCAACCCGATTACAAAGGAAGAGCGGGAAAGCCCGACAAAAAGAAAAACTACACACCAATTACCCTTACGAAAGAAAGAAAAGCGGCTCCTTACTAAAATCGTAAAAAGGGTAATTGGGATGAGTAATCTTTCCACAAAAAGACCATTTCCAAACCAAGAACTTGATGTTTCAAACAGTATTGTTAATGCTCCAAGCTTCCTTCCGAAAACGCACACCATTCCTAAGTAACCAAAAAGACCAAACGGTGGCAAGCCACACCACATCCAATTTACTATCTTTAATCTTACGAGAGCGGAAAAACAAGTGTCACTCCATAAAATGCGGTAAACACTCCTTTTCCAGAATTCCCCCTTTACCAATCCAAAAAGCTATGTCACTCCAAATCTTTGTACCCACCAAACAACCAAAAAAGAAATGATCCCTATCCTCCGAAACATTGCCACACAAAACGCATCTAGAATTTTCAATGGAGAAAGTCATACCTCTGTACACCAAACCATCAACCGTTGGAAGCCTATCAAGAAAAAGTCTCCATCCAAAAGCCTTGATTTTGAACGGAACCTCCAATTTCCACGAAAGACCAAAGACATCATCATGAATGTTAGGTGGTCCGAACGGAATATGGAACTTCAAGTAAAAATTATAACAAGAAGCTACCGAAAAATCCAACAGCGGTCCTTCGGTCCAACTAACCGAGTCCAAACCGTGTCTCCACCCGTTAAAAGCTTCCACTCGGCCCTTCATCTTCATCAAATCCGCTTCTAAAAAATTACCCTCCAAATTTAAACCGAAATCGCCCCAACACCACGCACCATCTTTCCACCCCCCATTCCCGCCACCGAAACACCCTTCAAATTAGAGTTTAAATACAAATCCGGGAACTCCTCTTTCAAAGTAATCCCTTCCAACCAAGAAGTTTCCCAAAACGGCATGTGGAACCCGTTATGAATATTAAATTTAACCTTTTCCACCATAGGATCCGCATGGAAAGAAGAACTAATCTTAACCAAATCCCTCCACCAAAAGGAAGAAAAAGATGAAGAGACTCCACAAAAAGAGAAGGGAGAATTACTAACCTTACTATTAATCAATAATGAGGACGATAAGTCGCCGTACCGGGCTTTCAAGACATCAAGCCAAAGAGAACTTCGACCTTGTAATATTCGCCACCTCCACTTGTTAAGAAGAGAAATATTGAATAAAGCTATGTCCTTGACACCTAGCCCACCTTTCTCCAAGGGAAGACATAAGTCTTTCCAACGCACCCAATGAATCTTTCTTTTCTCCTCAAAACCTCCCCAAAGGAATTTACTTTGCAAACTATTAAATTTATTCACCACCTTCAACGGCATTTTATAAAAAGACATAGTGAAAATGGAGAGGGAACTAAGAACCGACTTCAAAAGAGTAATCCTACCTCCTAAGTTCAAGTAGCGATTAGTCCACCCATCTAATCTAGCCTTTGTCTTGATTAAAAGCGGATCCCAAGTAGATTCCAACCTTGGATTGTGCCCAATCGGAATGCCAAGGAAAATAAACTTGCTTTCCTCCACTTTACAAGATAAAAAGTGAGACGCCGTTTCCAAAAAATGAGAACTATGATTAATACCAATCAACTTACTCTTGTGATAATTAATCCCAAGACCTGATACAAGTTCAAAGGCTCTAAGGACTGCCTTAATCGCCCGAATATTCTTCCAACTACCATCACCCACCAATAAAGTGTCATCCGCTACCAAAACAAAGAGAAAAGGAGAAAGAGGGTCTCCTTGTCTCAACCCTCTAGACACACTGAATTCTCTCGAAGGGCTCCCATTCACCAACACCGACATGTCGCTCTTGAACACCAATAATTCCATCCACTTCATCCATCTCCTCCTGAATCCCATAGCTTTGAACATGAAACGAAGAAAAGACCAACTCACCTTATCGCACGCCTTTTCGAAGTCGACTTTGAAAGGAGTACACTTACTTCCCGCCTTCCTCGCGTAATCAACCACCTCATTCGCAACAATCACACCATCAAGAAAATGTCTTCCGGGGAAAAATGCAGTTTGGCAAGAAGAAATAATAGAATTTAGCACCTTTTTAAGTCTCCCTGCCAAAAGTTTAGCCGCCACTTTATAAATACAACCCACCAAACAAATGGGCTTATAGTCATCCAAACCCAAAGGGTTATGTTTCTTTGGAATAAGAGTCAAAAAAGAAGAAGTGATAGCCTTAGACAAAGAACTCCCTCCAAAAATGTAGTTGAAGAAATTAAAGAAGTCTTCTTTAATAAATAACCAACATCTTTTGAAAAAGAGAAAAGAATACCCGTCCGGACCCGGGCTTTTGTCTCCTCCACAATCCCACACCGCCTCTTTAATCTCATTTTGAAGAAAAGGTCTCTCCAAAAACTCCACCTCTTCCTTACTTAAAGTATTGAATGGGATACCCTCTAAAGAAGGTCTAGAGAACTCCGATTCCACAAATTTCTCCTCAAAATGCTTGAAAACCGTCTCCCTAACCTCATCCACCATCTCCGCCAAACCTTCCGAATAAAGAATAGGACCAACATGATTGATTCTCCTTCTTTGTTTCAAATCTTGTGGAAAAAACTACTATTGGAGTCTCCTTCTCTAATCCAACTCAATCTAGACTTTTGAAGTAACATATTTTCTTTTATCCTCAAATTCTTCCCAAATTTACTACACGCTTCCTTTCTAAACTCCATAGTGCTATCAAAGTTGAAAAAATTGTCGGAGGCCAATTTTTCGTCGGCCACATTCATCTTGCTAGCCCCATCCTCCATCTCCAAGTCAATTCTACCAAACACTTCCTTATTCCAAGTCCTTAATTTATCTTTTAAAAGCCTTAGCTTTTCCTTTAACACGAAATCTCCTCTTCCCTCCACCTTAAGACTTTTCCATTCCTTCTCCACAAGAGGAATAAAAGAGTCGAAGCTAAACCATTCATTGTTGAACTTAAATGGTTTTGGACCCCAATTCCTTTGGTCCTTCAAAATCCATATTGGATAATGGTCCGAAATATCCCTATCACCAATGAATTGACCCATAACCTCCCATCTAGACACCACGTCGTTAGATACGATAAAGCGATCGATTCTACTCATCGACTTCCCATCACCGCTAAACCAAGAAAACTTTTTTCCTTTGCAAGGAATGTCCACCAACGCGCTTCTATCAATGAACTCCGAAAAAAGCTCCATATCTCTTTTATTCACGTGCACCCCTCGGCCCTTCCTTTCTCTAGAGTTTTTAATCGCGTTGAAATCCCCTCCCATAATCCAATCCCCATCCTTAAAAGCCTCCTTTAACTCAATCAACTTCTTCCATAACTCAGTCTTTTTATTCAAAAGACAAGGCGAATACACAATAATCACATAATAAAACTTATTTTCCCAACAAGCTTTTATTCCTAAGTAGCCTTCACCTTTAAAACTATTAACAACCTCCACTTTGTCATTCCATAAAATGAGCAATCCTCCCGACCTACCTAGCGAGTTGGAATAAGAAAAACCTACCTCCGTAGAGTACCAAAAAGACTTGGCCAAATTAACATCCATGTTGACAATCTTTGTTTCTTGAATTAAAAACACATCCGCATTACCTTTTTTAATCAAAACGCTAATCCTCCTTCTTTTGAGTGCATTCACTCCCCCCTAATATTGAAGGAACCTATAATCATTGATATTTGCATCTTTGCATCTATCATACCCCTCTCTATCATTGTATTTCCCCATTTATACAAATACTTTTCTAACTAAACAAATAGTGTTAACTAAAGAAATGTTATCCTAACACCAACACAACAAAGGTGTAATTTAGTCCGTTAATTTGGGACATAGTTGATTGAACTCGGAAAAATAAACTATTGAGTAGATCAGGGGCCCCAAGTTTAGATGCAAAATATACAATGTGAAGACTTATTGTCTAAGCAAATAAAAATTACCTGTGTAAATTACCTCTAACTCTCAAGTCAAATGTGATTCCTCCATGACCAAAAGTGAGTTTCCAATAAATAAAGCTCGTTCATATTTTATTGCCAACATCGGTGGAAGAGTTAACTGAACAGCTTCAATTAAGTAGCAAAAAATCTAATAAGTCTTCATTTTGGTCCTTGTTATATGGCATACACTATTGTTGACACAATTGTTATACTCTAGACTCTAAAAGAGTAATCCTCCCATGTAAGAAATAAACACTTTAGAACAAATTAATTTTCAAAATAATAAACTTATCGTGTTTTCCACTACCTTTGAATCTACAAGCCATATCTTCCTACGACTCTCTTCAGTAGGTGCTTTAGTCTGCTGCATAAATAAATAGAAAAACATCACCAATTAAAATGAACTTGATCTTTCATAAAATAGGAATTACTAATGTAAAAAACAATGAATAGTTAATTTGTTCACTTGCTTTGACATCTCAAGAACAATTAGCTTTGCTATACTAGTTCCCGCCTGAAAACATAACCAAAAATGAATTAGACAACTTATAGGACCATCTTAAGTATTTTGAGGCCCTGTATAAGTTAGTTATGATCATACTTCTCCAGCACCAAGGAAGAGGAATGTATGCTCAAGTAGGGTACCCTCGATGAGCTTCAAGGCTGCTACAACTCCAGCTAGAACAACAGATGGAGTCCCCTATGAAAAATGCATTAATTAATAGTTTAAGACACTTAAAAAAAGAAAAGAATTCAATAGGTTCAAAAACAACATAAACTAAGCTTGAAATATCTAACAAAATGAACGACAAAAATCCATTCCCTCTAACTAACAACACTGAAAGTTTATCAATATTGTCATCAACAATAATTTTATTAAACCAAAGAGATAGTGATTGACTTACCATCTCAAAATCAATTGCTAACATCTCATGAAAAGGAGATCCAAGAGGAGCATCTTTCAGTCAAGAACATGGATCCATAGCAATACTAATATCACTTATTTCGGAATAAAATAAAATAAAATAAAAACTACTTCAAATATAGTATGAACTGTTTGATAAACAGGAATTTGACATTATAAGAAAATAGAGATTAGCAACCCGCCTAAAATTATTTGAAGTATATATACCTTGACACTAAACACTGTATTTTGATACATTAGAAAACTTTGATGTTCTATTATTTACTCACACATTTAGTCTATTTGTAATTTTTCGGGGGATCAATGGATCAAACAATACCAACACAATAAAATTATTTTTTTAATTGAAAATTTACTGAAACACTTACACCCAAACTCAATAATGTGTCCAGACAGAACTAAAAGATTACAAATCACTGCACTAGCTGGAAGTAGCTATAAACATAAAGCAAATTATAAATGGTACTCTTAACTTGTCCATACATAAGAGAAAAACACAACTTGACCCTACATAAGGAAAAAAATATCTTGGCCACACATGTTACAAAAGCAACTTAAAAAATAAAACATTGGTACTAGAATGCTTTAGAAATGGATGTTATGTTCTTCTGTAGGATGTTTACCATAATATGGCTTTGTCACGTGCAAATGTGACTTCTTGTGGGGATAAGAGCAGCAAGAAACAACACTAGCGAGGACATGAAAAAGGAAGCCATTTTTAGTGATTTTAGTTGGTGTGCATAAGATATAGGGAAAAACAAGGTTTTATACTAGTAAGGATCCTCAACGGAAGTGGAATGTCTCAATTGAAATAATATATTACTGCATCTCAATATTAAGACATCCAATATATCATGCAATTAAATAATATAAAGGCAGTAAATAAATAACCTAAATAAAATAAATCTGAAATAAATTTGGATCTTGGAGTACTCGAACTTCCGCCACAGGTCGGTTGGATCGTTCTTCAGAAATTATTAAGCGTAAAATTTAAAGGCAAGGAAAATAAAAACTAAATCTAACGTGAGGTTAGATCTAAAAAAGGTTCACAACAATTTCCGGTGTAGAAATTGTTATGAGAAAAGAAAGCAATGAATAAAAAAATGCAGAGAAAAATAAATGCTTGAAAAAAAATGAATTCGGCAGCATCTCGTTAGCAAAAATTCGGGCCTGGAGAACTGAAGTCTCAGCCTCCTTTTATAGGTGAGGTTCTGCAGATACGCTACTTGAAAATAGGCACTTTTGACTTGGGACTCGGAGACTCACGTCTTCACTTTTTGAGGAGACCAAGGAAGCAGACTTGAGACGTGCGTCTCATGTGGAGGAATTTTAGGAACGGTTGGAGACGGGCGTCTATAGGTGACGTGGCAGAGAGACGTTGGAGACGGGCGTCTCCACGTCCTGAAGTGGTCTTTTCCAACTCCTTCGTGGGCTGGGCTTGATCTTTAGGCCTTTGGGTCTTCTTTGCACCCCTTTATTTACTTCAACACCTCTCTTTCATCTTTTAAGAATAAATAATAATAATTTTTGCTCCATTTCTTCTTTTCACTAATAGTCTCAATATGAACTCAAAACCTAAAACATCGCAAATACCCGCATAATATCATAATAAAAAAATATAATTAAAAGAAAATGCTAATAATACTTATGGATTTTAAGCTAAATATATGATATAAAATTGTGTTATCATGTGTTTTCATCAGTATCATTTCATTAGAAAACCCTAATTCATAGAAACATAACTAGAAGAGGATATGAAAACTCAAAAAAAGAGAACTTGATGTGAGTTCCGAAGTGGACTTGATGCCCTAATTTTCGCAACCATACACAAACTCACCAAACCTATTGAAACTCAGAATCTTATTGATGCCGCTCAACCCCACTCAAACCTACTGAAGTCTATGTGAAAGTGAAATAGCGCTCTTTTATAAAATCTCATCAAAAGAGCGCGGGTGGATAATTTTAAGGGAGGTGACGGTAAGTTCATTGTCGTAACCTTTGATAATTTTTCGGCAATCAGTGGTGGCGGCAAATTCACCGTCGTGACTATGATAAGATTAGAGTTGCCAAAATGAGAATTAATTTACAGAAAGGATTTGCGGAAATAAGGTAGCACAAAAATTTTAGCTATCTTTTAAAAGAGTTTATTTTTAAATTTTGAAAATGTTTTTGTGCCACTGTTGCACCCCAAAATTTGCCCATCTAATTTTATTTATATTTGGCTTATTGCTTAACAATCATTCGCATATTAGGTCATCTAACACATAATGCATCATTAATCAATAATCTGACATGGGATCAAGGATCATAGGAATTAGGGCTTCTAATTCAATCAAGCTTAATTCCTCTGGCTATTATTTGAGTATCGGATGGGAAATTATGGTTTTAGCTGATAGTCGCTATGGGTTTCCTTCTCATTAGACCAATGGATTCATCCTTATGTTTGAGCTAATATTGTATTGAGCAAGACAACTATGAGTGGTTCTCTTTTACTATTCATGGTGCCACGTGTTTGAATCTGGATCTCACCACCGGATTAAGGATTTGTTGTAATTATTAGTGATATAGATTACACGGGTATAGTCAATGTTTGCTTAAATAAAGGACATTGGAAGAATCATCATAAAATATTCAAAGTCGATCATGTCACTGGGCTTTCTTGCTTAAATTAAATTATATTTGGATGCAATTCATAAGAGAAGGAATCAGAGATCATATGCAGAAGATTTAAACTATGGTCAATAAAGTCAACCATAATAGACTGATTCTTGTTGATTAAGTCATATAGATTCCACTATTTACACTTGACTATCACTATTTTCTTTTAAATACAAGAAAAGATACAAGTTGAAGTTACATGGAAAACGTCTACATTCCACAAGAGCAATTAAAATGTTATACACATTTCATTCAGAATACAAAATTCATCAAGACAAATTCAAGTGTCTATACAAAAATTCCAATCCATTACAAATTTCTAGTGCCAATGCAAAGGAGGAGAGATATATAAAAAAAATGTTGGATTCCTACTTCCTAAAGCTTATCATCAACATCATAACATTTCAATATTACCGCAACAGCACCCTCATCCACAAGCACTCGTACAACCAAGTTATCTTACTGCGCAGACATCATGTAGTTCATCATCTCGTTCATCATCTCATATGCAGTCACAGTCTCATCCTCATAAGCAAGAGGCTGAGGTGAATGGAAAGAGTGTACAGTCTGTTGCTAATTATGCACCGCCCAATAACGAATTTGCAAGGGCAGAACTTCACGATCCCAGCCCAGCCATAAAACCATATCATACATGAAGAAACTGCCAAGCATCTACATACAGTCCCATACCAAACCAGCCCTGCATTTAACATCACATGGTCAACAGAAATTCAGCAAGTGACAGTTACAACCAAACCTTTTAAACCAATCTTATAACCATATAACATTCACTAACAGTTATACATAACCTCTAAACCATTCAACAGTTTCCTAGCAGCTTCTAACAGTTTTAACCAACTGTCAAACTCAAAACAGAATTATAACAAATTCTAACAGAAATCCATAACTGACCCTAACTTCTAACAGCTCTATAACAAATTCATAACCTCCTAACCAAACTTGTAACTACCAATTACCACTAACTGATTCCCTAACAGTTTGTAACAAACTAACTAACCATTCAAAACAGTTATAACAGAAAACCCTAACTATCTCCTAACATCCAGCCAACAGAATCCAACTAACCTATAGTTAAATAACAGATTATAACAGAACCATTTTCCATAACCATTTTCTAACTAACTGTAACCGATTCAGTTTCATCATAACTACCTAGTTCTTAACCTTTCTAACTAATTCATAACCATAACAAAATTATCTAACAAACTTTCAACAGAATCAGAAACTAACCTCAACTGAATCTCCTCTTTACCTTCACCTCTATATAACCTGTGCTCCTTCTTCAGAATCAGGTCCACCACTTTATCACCATTCATTTCACACCATCTTCATCTTCATCTCTCCACTTCTTCACACAATCTTCTTCACTTCACTCATCTCCATTTTCTTCTCATCTTCAATCATTCATCTCTCTCCACTTCCACCACCATCTTCATCATTCATCATCATCTTCATCTCTACACATTCTTCTTCCATCTTCAAACCTCTTCCTCAATCACTTTCTCACCTTCTTCACAATCATCATCTTCGCTTCTCAGCCTGCACGCTGCTTCACAACCTTCAAACTCATCATCTTCCTCTCGATCTCTCTCAATCATCAACCTTCTTCCATCTTCTTCAGACCTTCAACCAAAAGAAACACTGCAACCTCACAGCATCTCATACCTTCTTCATCTTCGAGGCCTTCTTCCATTCAAGCACAACATCAACAAGTATCAATAATCTTCAATCTTCAGTCACGCTTCGACGTCATCATCGTCTTCAACTGAACAACAACATCACGCAATCAACAAGATTCAGAATCGCAAATCAAAAAGCGGAAAAAAGAAGAAAGCGGAGAAGAAGAACAAAGAGGCTACCTGAATCGAATTGTCGCGTTTATTTCGCCAAAAATCTTCGGTATTCTCTTCATCTCGCACGATTTTTCAATCCAGCTTCCTCCACCATTTTCTCCAGAAACCATCACCTTCATCAATCGTGAGCATCACTCGAGACGTCAAATCATCATCATCACGAAATCGAAAAAAGCACTGGATCAGTGAGAGAGTGAAGCAGAGATGACCGGAGAGATGATAGCGGTTGGACGGTCTCGTGAAGTTGATCGGAGAAGGACGCCGCCGCACCACCGTCGCGAGTCGTTGAGAGGGAAGAGAGTCTGAGGGTGATAATGTGAACGGTCATAACTTTACCCTAATTCCCAATCTCCATTTTCCTTTTTTATTTAATTAATTGTTTTGTTATTAATAAGTTTAATTGCAATTAATTAGAGCTAATTGGACATTAACCAGAATTTTATTTGAATAAGATAATAATCTGAAATAATGTTGATTTGGATCAAATGTCCTTGGGCTACACGAATTCCTTAATACACCTCCTTCTGGCCCATGCATCCTGCGTTTTTTGGCTAAATTCCTTCCCAACAAAAATACCTTTTGGGCCAGACTTGGGCCCTGCGCCCTTTGCTACGCAGACCTTAATATTCAATATCACATCCCCTGATTCACATTTGCTTTATAATTAGGATTAAGACTTTTTTCACTTAGGTTTTCCTATCTTTTTAGATGACTTAATGATAAAATTACTAACTTCCTTTTTAAACTTTGATACAATTTTTGACATAAAAAATAGAATAAAAAATATTAGTTTTAGGCTATTTGTTTTTAGTCTTTTACTTGACTTGCAATCCAATTTCTCCCATTAAAATCAATATAAAAATAGTAGTATTTTATATCATTTTTGTACTATATTTTTGATTTGTTACTATATGCTTGTATGCCAATTTTTGTACCATTGTGTTACTCACTATTGACTTCTAATTGTGACTTTATTTTCATGTTTCCTTAATTCCTAACCTTTAGGTAGAAACCATGATAACATTAGGATATAGAAGTTCCCATTTCAATATTAGGCTAGTTTTCACTTAGGCTAGTTTCTTTTCCTTTTCAACTTTAAAACATTTAACAAATGCTTGATTTTAATCCCCTTAAAAAATACCAAGAAAACACTTAAAAAACATTAATAAAAAAGTGAAAATCATTAAAAAGGGAATGGAAGCTTGAATCTCCCTTGCTTTAGGGAATCATTCGAGTGCTTGGATCTCCCTTGCTTTAGGGAACCATTCGAGCGTAAGTTCCCAATTTCTAAAAAACACAAACCAAAGAGCAACTCGAGTCTCCCTTGCTTTAGGGTTCCACTCGAAACGCTCAGAATCTCTTCTTCATCTCGCCTCCGAGGCATTCTTTTTCTTAATCGGACATGTTGCTTCCTTTCGATCGCAGACTGGTAACGCATAAGACTCCACTCAACGAGCTGCTATCCTGACGCTAGATTGCGAATGTAACTCCGTCCACTAAAAAACACAAAAACAAACAAAAACTAAAGAGCCGAACTACGGCGCTCTGATTCCTGAAAAGGATACGTATGCATTAGGTCGCGGGGCCTAAGCGAGCACAATTATTTATAAACCTTATTTTCCCCGTGTTTCTTCTTCTTTCATTTGCATGCATTCCCTTAGCATTAAGCTTTAGATTTATAGTACACACCCTTTAGATAGCAACAGACATAGGTGGATACCATCGAGTACGATGGGCGTGAGGGGTGCTAGTACCTTCCCCTCGCGTAACCGACTTCCGTACCCTATCTTTGGTCGAAAGACCTCGTTCTTATTCATTTTAGGTTTGCTGACGTTCCTTTCCTTTTAGGATAGATATGTTAGTGGCGACTCTGTTGTTCACATTTTCGCGAGCGTGCGACAGCCACTAACTTTAGTTTTAGAAAGAGGTTGTTATAGTTATCTCGATGATTTTTTTATTCAACTAATTTATTAGTATTTTTAATTTATTAGTATTGAAGTTAAAAAAATTGTTACGAACTATTTATTAAAAAATAAATAATTTTTAATTATAAATAGTATTAAAAGATTCTTTAAATTAAAAAATAATTGCAATCATATTTTAAAACTAAAAGATGAATTCTTACCACATTAAACAATATTTTTAACATGTAGTGGTTAGAAAACACAAGTGGGAGAAAGACAACACATGCGCGACAGGTGTTTTACCATCGCAAAATGAGTTTTAAGGCAGTTAATGTTACCGTCGTGATATAGCTTTTTCTAATGATGAAAGATTAAAGAGGGCGACGGGTTTTTTACTGTCCTGAATTAAGTTTTAGGGCGGTTAATTTTACCGTCGTGACATAGTTTTTGGTGAGAAATCCATGTGATGAAAGGTTAGAGGGGGGGCGACGGTTGTTTTACCGTCATAACAACAATATTAGGGCGGCTAATTTTACTATCGTGATATGAATTTTAAGGACGGTTGGTGTCAACCGTCGTAACCATTGTCTCTATATTACAGCAATTATCAAGTAATTATCGCAATTTTTGTGTCGTAAAACTCTAATTTTCTTGTAGTGATATAATTTTGTATAAAATAGTCAAATAATATAAAACAAAAAATTATATAATACTAAAATTTTAGAATTTTAATATTTAACAATAAAAAAACTAATAAACTTATTTGTGTATAACACGAGTAGAAGTCTAGTTAAAGTTATTAGTAATTAGTTGTTAAATTTGATAATTCTCTAATTACATGATTGACATTAATTTTAGTAAAATAAATTAGGCGGTAACATGTTAAACAGGATGTTCTAACTTACAGAAAATTTATGTTGAACAAAATGTTCAATCAACTGCAACTATAGAAACATGTCGAATAAGATGTCCTATGCATGAATCATATGACATTGCGTTTGAGGACACCTGGGCTGGGCTTTTTTGATCTTTGTGTTACTGATGCAAAATATTTTAAGAATATTATGCAATTCAATATGGCGCATAATTCAAGGATAAAAGATTCTATCTGGTTTAAATATGTATTTTTAGTTTCTAAGTATGGAAAATATTTAGGAAACTAAAGATTGAAGACCTAATTTTATGGATAAGATTTAGCATATTTTTAGCAGTCTCCTTGCTGGGTTTTGAAGCCCAAATCCATACCAGATGTGTGCTTTAAATAGAAGACAAGAAATCTAATTGAAGAGTAGAACTTACCGAAGAATAGGTTAGGGTTTGTGTAAATTTTAAGCCTCTCTAATATCATTCTTGATAGAATAGTATGATTGTTTTCTCAGTTGTACGTTTTGTCATGCATTCATAAGCTATTAAGTATTAAATGTATGTATGTCACTTAGGTATAATTGAGACATGAATCTAATGGTGTGTTGCCTGTGTCTCAAGCTATTGTTCTTGATCGAAGCTTTTAAGAAAGATCCAGTATTCTTGTTAATTAAGAGGTTCTTAATATAGTGTCGCTTGTAATTGAAGATTAAGGTAAAGTCACTACCTAAAAGGTGCATTTACCTACAAGGCATTGATACAATGGTTAGATACGTATTGCCTAAAAGGCACTGATTCATGTCTTGGCAAGCCACGCAAAGCTGCTCTTGGATAGTAAAGAAGATTATACAAATAAGAGACATTGTGTGTGGAATAACAGACTGGAGGAAAGATGTTCAATAGGGTAGGTACAAAACTGAAGATATGTACAAGGAGCTGCATGGTGTGGAAACTCAGGTGGCATGGAAAAAGATGTTGTGGGATAACTATGCACGTCCCCGTGCGGTGTTCACGCTATGGATGACCTTGATGGAAATATTGCCTACTAGAGATAGATTGATCAAATATGGTGTGACTATAGATAAATAATGCTTTTTTTGTCCTAAAGAGGAGAGTATCAAGCATCTTTTTTTTAGTGCCAAAATACACGAAAAGTCTAGCAGAAGGTCTTAAAGTGGATTGGGCTTAATAGACAACCCACCGATTAGATGCGGGAAACCAGTTGGTTGATTATGGAAACGAAGAAGAAAGCTTTTAAGAGGCAAGTCCTACAGATAGCAATTGCGGAGACAATTTATGAGCTTTGGCATAGTAGGAATGACATGAGCTTTTCACATAAGCATATGAGTCCTAATGTAGCAGAGGTTATTATCCGTAAAATCAAACTTAGATGTGGCATGTATAGAAATCTAAGTACACACATTATGAATTATGCTTAGCTTAGTTTATTATTGAACTCCTAGATCCAAGCGATCGGTTGTAACTATACGTTTTTTGGATAATGAGAAATTATACTTTGACTCCAAAAAAAAGAAGATTGAGGTAAAGGGTCGTAAATATTAGTAATTGGGATTATTATTATGAGACACCATTGCAGTGATTGGAAGTGAGAGGGGTTTCTCATAACTAGGAGATTTCTAGGTAGAAGTTGCATTGGGTAGGGATAAAGTGAGAAGTTGTAAACCGGAGGTTGTTTAGCTTCGAATTGATACTACTAATAGTGGATGTCCTTTCTCACTTGGTAGCCCCCAGAGTAGGTGTTGTTGTATGTAACACCCTGGATTTCCGCTTACCCCGCAGGGCTTCCGGCCTACCAAGCATGTCACCAGCTTAATCAATAATCCCCCCTAGGTCCGCTTACCGGCTGCCCAGGAAATATTGTTTTTGCCTCCCGCAGGAATCGAACCATGTACCTAGGGGTTAAGTACATATTCATAGCAATTCCTGCTACCACTTGACCATATGGTCAATTGGTAGCAGGAATTGCTATGAATATGTACTTAACCCCTAGGTACATGGTTCGATTCCTGTGGGAGGCAAAAACAATATTTCCTGGGCAGCCGGTAAGCGGACCTAGGGGGGATTATTGATTAAGCTGGTGACATGCTTGGTAGGCCGGAAGCCCTGCGGGGTAAGCGGAAATCCAGGGTGTTACATTAAAAGGCGCCTTTTTATGTAACAGCCCGAGCCTTCGGCGTTCCCGGCACTATTACCTCATGATCTTCTCTACCCCCCCTCACTAGTAGAGTTTTTGCCTTCCGTGGGAATCGAACCATGTACCCTGGGGTTCAAGTACATGTTCAATTCATTCCCACTACCACTTGAGCTAACTAGCTCAAGTGGTAGCAGGAATTGCTATGAATATGTACTTAACTCCTAGGTACATGGTTCGATTCCTGCGGGAGGCAAAAACAATATTTCCTGGGCAGCCGATAAGCGGACCTAGGGGGGATTATTGATTAAGCTGGTGACATGCTTGGTAGGCCGGAAGCCCCGCGGGGTAAGCGGAAATCCAGGGTGTTACATTAAAAAGGCGCCTTTTTAATGTAACACCCTGGATTTCCGCTTACCCCGCGGGGCTTCCGGCCTACCAAGCATGTCACCAGCTTAATCAATAATCCCCCCTAGGTCCGCTTATCGGCTGCCCAGGAAATATTGTTTTTGCCTCCCGCAGGAATCGAACCACGTACCTAGGGGTTAAGTACGTATTCATAGCAATTCCTGCTACCAATTGACCATATGGTCAAGTGGTAGCAGGAATTGCTATGAATACGTACTTAACCCCTAGGTACGTGGTTCGATTCCTGCGGGAGGCAAAAACAATATTTCCTGGGCAGCCGATAAGCGGACCTAGGGGGGATTATTGATTAAGCTGGTGACATGCTTGGTAGGCCGGAAGCCCCGCGGGGTAAGCGGAAATCCAGGGTGTTACATTGTACACCGAACTGGGTTAACAATTTTGGTGTGTTGAGTTACTTTCCAACCTTGTTTCTAAATCATGTTTACCTTGCCATTGTATGTTGTTTAGTGATCAATGTCTCAACATCTCTTAGGACATATGAGATTTGAAGGCTAGAATTTCAAAATTAATATATTTTTTATAGTTATTGGGTGTTGAACCCATGATCTCTGATAGAGAATAAATTTTTTCAAATATGAACACCGGCTTTAAGAGGTGCCGCATGGGAATGAAGATGGAGTTTTAGAGGTGTCACATGGGAATATATTTAACTTGGTAAAATATATTGAACGCGGCATAACTTATATAACATAGATAAAAGTTCGTGGCTCTGATTTAACATATATAAATAGACTTTAACGAATTTGTATATTGTCTACTTTAATATAATATAATAATAAGTTGATTTTTTAATTCACTTTAGGAGAAATTATCAACATTATTTTTTAATTCTATAATGCTTTATACAACATATAATTTCATATCTATTAACAATATATAAAAGTTAAAGTACCTGGAGATAGTTAGCATAGAAGTTAAGACATTCTGCTTCTTTTCAATAAAAATCTAATCTTCTTTCAACCTCACTCTCTCAGTATGTCTTAACTTCTAAACAAGTTCACCTTCATCTCAGTAAAAAACTTTCTCTCTGAAATCTTGACCTTCTATGCTAACTATCTCCATTTGTCGTTGTCGATGGTCCTAAAAGCTCTGCCACGAACCATTTCTCCGGTGAGACTTCCTCAACCACGACGCCGAACTGTTCTATGACGCCGTGAAGCACCTTTTAATTCGTCAGAAACATACGTTGTGTGCACCTAAAATGCTTCAACAAACCTCGCCGGAAAATAGTTCAGATCTTAAAGAAAGCAACAAAGGAAGACATCAATTGAAGGTACCAATATTTCTCAAATATGTAATTGTGAAGCCTTAGATCTAACTGAGTTTCTATAATCAAAATCATATTCTATATGCCAAATTTATGTTCTGCATATCTATGAATTTGATTTTCAATTTTAACTTCTGATTTTCTAATATAGTTTTTGTTTGTTTTAGGATTTTAAAGAGACATGGAGTTGATTTGACGAGAGAACAGTTAATGGTTTTTCTTTAAAAATTCTGCAACATTGTAGCATTGTAATATATAACAAATGATTTAATGAGAGAACAGTAAATGTCATTTGAACTGCTTCCTTCTATTCATCATCAAAGTTTCTTCTTTTTCTATTACTATTTCATCATCAAGGCTTCTCTCCTTTTTAAAGTGTATCAATTTAACAATTTTCTCTATTTTCCAGGCTGAGTTTTAGAGGAAGTTTGAATGAGAATTAGGTTAGAGTTTTAGATCTGCAGCAAGTTTGTTCAAGGGGTTCTTATGGTTTTTCCTGAAAATTCTGCAACATTGTAGAACCATATTGTTTTGCACGGGTGCAGTTACCGTGCATAGATAAAAATCTATGCACCATGCATAGATCATTATGGACCCTTGGATCAAATTCTAGACATCAATTGTTATTACTCAATACTCAATACTCACTACTTATTACTCAATACTCAATACTCAATACTAGATTTCCAATGACTTATGTAGGCTTATGCACGGTGCAAAAGGAAATCCTTATGCATATTAGCCAAAGCCGTTTTGCACTATTCACGCTATTGTTGTTTGTGTAAAGCAATATTTCAAGTTTGGCTCTTATATATCTATTTTGTTTTGACATGTGAATAATAATACTGATTTAACAATCCCAAATTATTTATCATAGAAATAATAATATTCCTAAATTAATATATAATAATAATAATATCTGTCATTAAAACCTATAAAATCTTATAATCCGTACACTACCTTTCAAAATCTCTCCATTCCAAGATTTGAAGAATTTTTAATTAGTTCAATTAACTAGACACTTTTTTAGTAGATAACTTATGTAATTTATGATAAAAATGATTTTTTTAATAAATAAATTATTAATAATTTTAATTATAAATTAAATTAGTTATATATTCAACTTAATCTATCATATATTTTTATATATGATGTAATGTCGATGCAAAATATTATATCATTTTTCTTTTTTTTTTAGTGAATACCTTTTCTTATTATAATTTTGTGATTTTGAATAATCAAATATTCTTTGCTAGATTAAAATATTCTTTGGGAGTATCTTTTAATAATAATATACGGTTATCAACTATAAAATTATTATATTTTAATAGTTATAATAAATTTTAATAGAAAATAAATTTCAAATTTAAATTTTAAGAGATAATAATTATTCAATAAAAAATATTATAAACTTGGCACAATAATGATAGGTGAATACACAAAAAAATATTCACTAATCATTCATACAAAAAAAATATTACAAATATTTATTTTTGATAAAAAAACACGGGACATTTTTTTTAGATTATTTAATAATCATTCATACATAAAAAATATTGCAAATATTTTTTTTTTGATAAAAAAAGACGGGACAATATTTTTTTTTTAGATTATTTTTAATTAATGAGATTCAGCTAAAGGCACACTCTATAAAGAAACAATTGATTAATAATATTTATTGTACCGTTGAAAGAAATTTAAAGGTTAAAAGAAATATTTATAATCAACCTATAATAAATTACATTAACATGACTATTATTATTTATATCCATGAACATTAATGTGATATATGTTTATTAAAAAGTAAGGTGATATATATCATTTATCCTATTTATCTTATTTAATTATACCAATTTGAATTAATTTTTTTTAACTCTTTAATAATTAACTTTTTATATCTTAACATGTCAATAATAAACTTTGGCCATTTGCATTCTTCAATAATGAATGTAATTATTTGTTATATTTTTAATGTTAAAAATTCTCTTTTTCCAATTACTTAAGCCACCACAAATTAACACTACTTGAAAAATTCAAAAGCCAATAAGCCAATTTTTTTTCAATGTGTTAAGAAAATAAAGTCTAATAATCTATTAAGAAAATAATTTTAAAATCTGTTATATAGATTCTAGATTTTGTTTAAGACCAATTAACAAAAACAGTATATTACATTTTAATATTTATGACATATTTTAATTTGGTGTTAGAAATAATAAGGGATTGAGTCCATTTTTTAAAACAGTATTCTTTATTCTAAAATAACAGCCTTTATTCTAAAATAACAACATGAACTGTAAAAGAGTACTTATAATAAGGGATTGAGTCCATTTTTTAAAACAGTATTCTTTATTCTAAAATAACAGCCTGAATTGTAAAAAACACTAAGATATTTGTTTAATATAATCTGATATAATTTTTATTTTTAATTATAGTATTCATTTAAATTGCATAAATTTTATTCAATATATTTTATAATGTATTTAGTATTTACGAAAAATATTGATAAATTCATCTATCGACTTTTAATATAATAAAGTAGATTATAGTAAATTTCTTAATTAACCCCATAATTACCAATTTAAGAATGATAATCGGGAGCTTAAAGATAATTATATTCCCTAATTATTACTTATCATTATTTTCCATGCGTAATGATTTTAATTTGCAACATTTGCCATGCATAATGAATTCAATTTTTTTACATCTTCCCAATACATCTTTTACCTCAATAATTTAGATTTTTTATCTTCCAAGACAATGAAAAGTCATCCAACAACATTTTATTTACATTAACTATAAACCTATGACCCCTATCTCTCTATTATATACTCACCCACTATGGTCTATTAACTCTCTACTTGATTGAATGATTAAATATCCTTAAGGATGCAACCATTTTGATTTGTGTGACAACATGTGCATGTGCACGTTGATATGTAACATGCTTTAAGTAAATTTTATTTTTTTGGTGTAATTAAGATAATATTTTAAGTATATTTTATGATTTTCATTTTGTGTTCAATGGAGTGTGTATTTTCAAACATTAAGATATGTATTAGTCAAGATAGCTCATTTAATTAAAATTATTAATATTTTTATTTTAATACTATATTAAAAAAATTAAATTCATATGGGGAATAAACTAAATTTAAGATCTCAATAAATGAAATTGATTACATTTTATATGAAATTGATCTCAATAAATTTGAATAGTGAATAGGTTGGCTAGGTTGGAGACTGTGAGTAATTTGCATTATTAATCGAAGCTAATTGATGATTATTGTAATTTATTGAAGTTTATTTTATTTAACCATTTGATTAAATTTGTTTGTTTGTTTTGTTGAAAGATCAATTAGCTGCTACTGCTCGGGCAACAGAGAAGTACAAGGATCAATTAGTTGTTTGTTTTATTTTGTTAGTTTTGGAAAATTTTAAACGTATGTTTGTGAAGGGATCTATATGTTAATCTTTTTTGTTGGAATTTGAATGATACCTGAGAAAAGAATGAATAAACATTAAATATTTTATAAAGGAGGTATCATTTTGGCATTGTTAATAATGACACTGTTGATAAGAAAAAATAAATCACACATTCTTAAATTTTAAAAAACAATAATAAATTACTAAAAAAAAGAGTAATGTGTGAAGTATTTACTGATTTTCTATTTTTTTATAAGATATAAAATATTTTTATATTTGACAGTTATAATTAGCCTATGTTTGGAAAATGTTAAAATCACGGTAGAAAACAAAAGCTACTCCCACCTGCTTCCAATTTTTATTTCTATTCATATTTTTATTTTTATATATGTTCAAGGCAATTAAATAATAATTACAATAATTATGGTTAAATTACATTTATGGTATACTTTATAAAATTTTATTATTAAATTGAAAACCATTTATGACTATGCAAATTCTTTGGTACCCTTGAGTTTTAGTTGGGTACCGGTACCCTTAGTGTTAATTAAAATAAAATTTTAAATTTTTTTAAATAAAATAATATTAAGAAAAGATGTGGCATTGAATATCTTCATTTGATTGGAGGAAGATACCAGTACCCAACCAAATTCAAGGGTACCGAAGTGTTAACCGACTATGCAAATTCCCATGTTATACTTTTTCTATGCATAAATCAATCACTTTATGATATTTGTACATATCCCTTATTACTACAATAAATATTTTATTCATTTATTGAGGAAATTTAAATTTTTCCATATAACCAATTTTTTTGTACATCTCTACTAAAAAAAAGTTTAAAATTTTATAATTTTAAATATAAATTTTTACTTCTATTTTTTAAATACGTATAAAAATATTAAAAATTAATATTACATACTCTATTTAAAATACGTATAAAAATATGAAAAATATTTTTTTTTAAATGGAAGAAATGTATATCATTAAAACTTTATTAATGTTATTAATATTATAGCATTTTAAAAAATAATAATAAATGTAAATTACCATATTTATGAATAATTCACTTAATTTTCAATATAAACTCAAATAATTAATAATATAATAATGGTCAAATTATCATTTAATGAATGCAAATTTTCAATAGAGTTTTTTAAGTTTCAATTTCAATTTTTAATAGTTTAGATCTTAAATACAATTAAATTATAACAACTATAATACAGGTTAAATTATCAGTTAATATTGTAATTACAATTTATTACTTATGTATTTTAATGTGATATGTTTATAACATATATTGGTCCTTAGGTTTTTAATACTACAAATCAGTTTTGTTTTAATCATTTATACAAAACTAAAATTAGAGATTCTTTTTTCGAAATAAAATATTTTTTTAATGTTTTATATTTTTATGAGAAAATTAATAAGAATCTTAAACACGTTTAAATTAAAAACATTAGCATCTATTTTAAAAAGTTTGGCCTCAATTAATGAATCAATTTATAAATTATAGTTGGTGCCCGCATTTAAATATTAAATTATAAAATTTAACATTTTTTAATCTTCTAAGTTATAAAAATACTAAAACAAAATAAAAATTTTAAACTAAATTTTTTATAATATAGAAGTTAAAAAATTATTTTATCATAATTTAAAAGTAAGTGTTACTTTATTTTTTAATGTATATTGTTGATCCAATTTTTTTAAAACGACATTCTTTTTAAATACGGGAAAAGATGTATCTTGGATATAAACATTTTTATAAACGAAAAAAAAATCTATTTTTGATGCAAATATTTTATAAGGGGAAAAAATGACTGTTGATACAAATATTTTTAAATTAATGATTAGGTTACAAATATTTTCAAATAAGTTACAAGTATTTTATAAATTTGAATAAGTTACAAATATTTTATATTTTTTAAACGGAGGAAAGTTAATGTTAACTTATTTTATAAACGAAAATAAATTATAAATATTTTATAAAAGGGAAAATACTATTGTTGATACACTTATATTAATAAAGGGAAATAAGTTACAAATATTTTAATAAATTAGAAAAAAAAATATTATTGATACAATTATATTTATAAGCTGGAATAAGTTTTAAGTATTTTTATAACTGGGAAAAAAAGCTATTGTTGATACAATTGATTTTATAAAAGGGAATAAATTACAAATATTTTTATAAACGGAAAAAAGTAAAAGTCTAATGTCGATACAATTGATTTTATAAACCGGAATAAATTACAAATATTTGTATAAATGAGAATAATCAACTATTGATACAATTGATTTAATAAGCGAGAATAAGTTACATATATTTTTATAAACGAAAATAAGTCTATTGTTGATACAAATATTTTTATAAACGGGAATAAGCTACAAATATATTTATAAACAACAATAGTCTATTGATGATACAATTTTTTTATAAACGAAAAAAGACTATTGTTGATACAATTATTTTTATAAACGAAAATAAATTGCAAATAACTTTATAAACGGGAAAAGTCTACTATTAATACAATTATATTTATAAACGTGAATAAGTTAAAAAAAATTTATAAATGTGAAAAAGTATATTGGTGATACCATTATTTTTATAAACGGAAACAAGTTACAAATATTATAATAAACAAGAAAAATCTACTAATTATTTCACCCAGCGTTGGATCAAATAAGTGTTTTTATAAACGGTTTCTAAGTATTTTTATAAATATAAAAAATAAGTATAAGTATAATGTTGTTATATTACTTTAATCAATGCATAAAGGTTGCTACATTTTTTTTTTATTTGTGATTATGTCAATGTTTATGATCCGTAAAACAACTTTAAAAACTTACAAATGACATATTGCGACGTGTAATTATTGTTTTAGTTAAAGAGCTAAAATTTGGATGTATTATTAGCCCTTACATCGTTAACTATTATTTAACATACTACATGTTTAATTTTTATTCCGATAGTCATCCAATTAATATGCGTATTGTTTAAATATATACGGAATAACATCATAAGATAGATCTTATCCACGTAATATTAAATCCAATATCCCTAGTTTGTATTATATACACTAAATAGCATAGAATACACAAACATATAATAGCATGTATAGTGTATGGGAAGTGGGATGGGAAAAAGTTAAAACTTCATATCATCCATATCACACCTTATAATTATGTAAAAGAGTCAAATTACACTACATTCACACCAATACTCGAAATTAAAAAAAATGAAATTATTCAAATACAAACCAAAGTCATTAGTTTCAATTCACATAGAAATACAACAAAACATACACCTCTACAGAAGAACACCCCTAATACTTGGTGGTGGAACCTTCTTCCAAACAACTTTAACAAGATCAATGAATAACGGAAACTGCGCAGCTGCATAGAATGCGACAGGAAAACAAATGGAAATATATAAATAGAACAAGATACCTCCCATCGTATATTTATCTGCGAGCACAAAGAAATGTCCAGCACAAAAAGAAACCAACATCGCAACGATGGATACGAAGAGGGAGCTCAAACCAAAAAGAAGCTTCATTGGCATGTTTTGATGAAACTCTTCGACTTCTTTTCGAGAAGTGAGTATAGAAAGGAACATGACAAGTGAAGTGACAGAGAAGTAAAGTCCAATTAATGAAGATATAGCGAATACTTCAAATGCAGGTTGTCCTTTTAATGCCGGTACTCCTGTTTGTTGATTGCCACCAGGTACGCTACCTGATGTCGCAAAGGAGACACCAGCAATGAGAGCAGCTACGACTGAGCATGATTCTGACGTGTCTTTCAACCATTCAACACTATCTTGTAGAAGTTCTTTGTGTTGCTCCTTAAAGATATCACTAGGGGTTTTTTCTTCATTGTTGAATTTATTATTGAAATGCTCTGGCACTAGTTCTTTTATGTACTATACAAAAATATATATATGTTAGTGCTACTTAAAAAATTTGATGTATAATACTATGATGATAAGTAATAATTAAACTATGATTCTCTTAAGCTTTTGCAATTTCCAAGTATGTTAGACACGGTTAACAATAAAAAAATAAAGAGAGATCCTACTTAATCATGATTTCACTATGACAAATTATATGAGACCTTATGTAGTCATATTTAGCCTTGGCAAATTAGAAGGTCACTATTGTAGTATGTCTTATACACTCCAAAGACGATTCATATGTATTAATAAATGTACCTTATACCACTTGATGTCCCACGTCAATTGCATGGCAGCGCCGGATATCCTCCAAGTATTTTCTCTCTCATAAGATGTGTATGCTGCCAAGTGTAACATGGTATTCTTATCTTTATTAACTCGTAGATATAGGTTTTGGAAGACTCCGTCATCTAAGTCATTCTTCAACCGCTGAATTACATGTGGTTGTCTATTCTTTACTGCCAAAAGCAATACATTTTCATTATTAAAGTTAGTCTCACTAACCACACTTTTTGTCTTTGATTCAAGCTCTGACATAATCTCAACTATTCCATGACTTGCTGCAGTCAAATATGCTGTGGTTTTTGCTTTACTTTTCACTTTTGTTTCAGTAAGCATCTTTGCTGCAAGTAATAAACATTTCTTATCAGAAATAATTAGTACTTTATAATTAAGCATCAATTTTTTTATTTTCTTTTGTTCTTGCATTGAGGCATCGCCTAGAAATATAGAGATAATGATGATTTCATACTCTCCATTCCAGAATCAAATCCTAAGTCATCTTTTAGATTGATCACACCACCACCCAATAATGAATAAATAGGTATTTTCATCATTTCTTTCAAGAGCAGACCACCATATATGTGCTTCATCTTAATAGTAATTATTGCCTTTAAGCCTGTAAAATTAATTAAGCAAAAGAGAAATTATTGATCAAGTTGTGAAAACACACTTATATCTACAACATTGATCTCATTTGTGAATTATAAATATAAACTCAAATAAAAGCATATAAAATTAAAGTTAGAAGCATTCAATATACATACCTAGTAGTGACACGATTAGCCTCATGAATACCAACATTTTGCTCATAATTTTAGCAAGAGAATGTGGCTTCTTTTGTGCCATTTCTAAGAAGTCATATATAGGAATTTGTACTTCACTATATTCATCTTTTTCTGCAATGTTTACATGTCTTTAGTAAATAATAGTGAGCGCCATTGAATAAATGAAGCACAAACTTTGTTATATCCATTGATTAAAATTCTCATAAAAAAGGAAGAGAAAATGAACTTAGCTTTGAACGAATAAAACAAGTGATTACAACCAACTATAATTGATCATATAGCTAACCAGCTATGCTATTTGTACACTGCCGTACTACACCTACACCGTATGTACGGACGGCACTATTCACCGTCCGTACAGTCCGTACATGAATAGTAATTTTTTTAATTTTTTTTTTAATTTTTTTTAAAAGTTTTTTTTAATATTTTTTTTTTTACGTTTTTTAAATGAAACTTGATAATACCTGCATATTTACTTCCGGATTTACCTACATTTGACATTACCTGCGGATTTACCTAAATTCGTAGGTAAATTCGCAAATAAATCCGCATGTATTGTCAAATTCGTAGGTAAATCCGCAAGTAAATCTGTAGGTACTGTCAAATCCGTAGATAAATCCGCAGGTAAATCCGCAGGTATTATCAAATCCGTAGGTAAATCCGCAATTAAATTCGCAAGTATTGTCAAATCCGGAGGTAAATCCGCAGGTATTGTCAAATATTTTTAAAAAAAAATTAAAATTTTTTTTAAAAAAAATATATTAAAATTTTTTTTTTAAAAAAATATTAATTTAATATTTTACTATTCATGTACGGACGGTGAATAGTACTGTCCGTACATGAATAGTATGTCCGTACGGTACGGATATACGTCCGTACCGTACGGACATACGGTGTAGTGTAACAAATTGGTGTAGGAATAGCATTTTTGTATAGCTAACAAAAAGTTGTTATAACAGAAAATAACTGTAACAAAAATATCATAAATAATTCGTGTCAATATATTTGCCAAATAAAGATCCACAGTATTACTAGTTCAGGATTTTCAAAAAACTAAATAATAATGAAAAAATTATAATAAGCGTTATTTGAACAGAAACATACCGTTCTTTACTTTTGCTTTAAAAATAGTCCTCCGCTTTAAAGATTTCAATACTTCTTTTGCATCATGGTTGCGTAAAGGAAGACCTTTGACACCAAAATTTTGCAAACATCATTAAACAAATTTTAATGAAATTTGACATCATAGTTCAAATAAAATAGGAAAATGTCATTTGGATTTCCAAACTATTTCGTTTACCCATTGGAATATGGTATGGTGTTTCTAAGCTCCAATCTCGATGGGTTTCAACAGTTTTTTAGTCTATATGAACCGCTGGTTATCAAGGTATATTCATGTAGTGTCATGTTAATAAAACTCAATGTTCTCCGGATATAGACCTATTAATATTGTTATAGAGTATTTTTAATATTTTTTTTTATAATCTAGATGTATTCAAAATAAAACTAAGAGTTCTCGAACCTGTTTATAAGAAAGAACGAGACTACGCACAATCTAATTGAAACTCAAGATAAATAAAAATATGAATTTTTGTTAAATTCATAAAAGTTAAAATATATCATGGGGTTTTTATACAACGTCGTTGGCAAGTTAAATGGTATCACACGCCTTGCGTATGAGGAGCCTCTGTGGAATTTTTAATCATTCGTTTCCAAACCTTTAAATAGGATAGAATTTGGACAATTGAAGTACTTATAAAGAAAAAAATTTAAATAACATTTGATAATATTCATAAGTATATGTCACTTACAGTAGTACAAAATTCGTTGCCGCCATGACAGTGTATTTCTACTTATGAAAGCTGATGTCTTAGTAGCAAGAATTTCGAGAGGAGTGATGTCATCCTTATTTTTCAGAATGGTAAGAACTTTGTAGTGATGCATTATTATAATTGCCATATCTGTTGCACAAAATACTTATATTATTATGATTGACAAGATATAATGCTCAATATTATATTTTTACCAATGCGATTTAACTGATTATTTTAATTAAAAACTTAAATGTTTAAAGAGGATTTTAGACTGTAAAGACACATTTTCAATGAATGATATAGTTAAAAAATATTTACCCAAATTCATGTTTCTTTTAATAGGAAGAAGATGTATCTCCAATTTTCCCGGGAAAGAGAACACAAAAATTCTCAGCACTCTAAGTGAGCTAGCCCTACGTGCAGTTCACTACCCTAAACACCTTAGATAGTGTTGCAAACACATGCCAATCCTATTGTAATTATTTTAGCACATACATAATTCATTAATGCAACTTTATCATTCATACAATTTATTGATATAATTAACTATCAATAACTTTTTTAAACTATTTAAATAATTTATTTTCCACCTATTGTGTCACATCATAGTTTGTTTAACGGGAAAATGGATCCTCTGCCAATGTCTACATTTATCCTTGTCCTCCTTGATTTAATAGTCCAGAATTAATACACATCAAATAAATAAAGTGACATTGATTTGAAGAGAGAGAAAAAAAATGAACAATAGTAACTTAAATAAAAGTAGGATGGGCAGCAGCAGGGAGCACAGGAGAGGATTCAAATCCATTTAATGGTGAAAAAATTAAAAAACATTCTATCATTAAATAGAATCCTCTTAAATACTCTTACTACCTACCATACTCATAGTTCCTCGTCACTTCCTTATTGAAGTTTTGTTTTTCATAATGAAAAAACAATGGAAGAATTTCACTTTTTCTTTAAATATTATAGGTTCTTTTGATACTTTAAAAGAGTATTAATAGAAAATCGAATATTAAAAAATAAAAAGAATAAATGAATAAATAAGTAGATAAATAATGTAAGATAAAAAAAACTAACCATATCTTTCTGTGTCAATGGCAACATGAAGGATGCTAGTTAAATTGTTATCGATAGCAATATTGAGATCAACACGATAAAATTGTTGGAGATAAAGAAACACGGACATTTGACGGGCATTCACCGCCCAAAAAAGTGGTGTTTCCCCGTCAAAAATTTTCACTTGAATCAAATATTTCCTTTGACCTTCTTTTCCAATTATAAGTTTACACACATCTAGGAATCCTGCATATGCTGCAACATGAAGTGGAGTAGCACCTATTTCATTCATCATTTTCAAACTACTTTCATCACCAAGCTTTTCTATTGTTTCTACAAGACTTTTCACTACGTCGTCGCGTCGTCCCATGCTTACTGCCACGTGTAATGCTGTTCCTCTTCCCTTGATATCTATCTTGTGAAAATTACTGTCTTCATTGTATTTTTTAATTACTTCATCCCAATCGTCTCCCAATACTAGGTCCCAGAACTCCATAGCTACATATTTTCATATTGCAACATGTGTTAATTAATATTATCTCGATTTTATTATAAATTGTTTTGGACTTTTCACACATATTAAAAAAAATAATAGTTGTTGGATGAAAATAAGAATTTATAAAAGGTTTTCTAGAACTGTGTTTCATTAATGATATGTAAAAGATAAATTTAAATAATTGAGAAAGGTGAGAATAATAAATATTTAAAAGTATAATTAAAAAAACATTATTAATTTTTCATTTGGATTCTAAAACGATTTATATTAAAATACAATTATTTTTTTTTGCAAAATGACTTATAATAAAAAACTGAGGGAGTAGCAAAATGTGGAGAAGTTATTGAAGAGAAGTTATTGAGTGTTAATATATAAGGAAAAATTTAGACTTACATTTGTCATCTTCCATTTCTAGCTGACAGCTGATTTCCGAAACTACATATATTTATTTTGCAACATGTCTTAATTAAAAACAAAATACGGAGAATCTATCAAGTGTTAAAATATAAGGAAAAGTTTAGACTTACGCTGGTCATCTTCCTTTTCTTGCTCCGAAACTACATATATTCATTTTTCAACATGTGTTAATTAAAAACAAAATGTGGAGAATCTATTTAGTGTTAAACTGTTAATATATAAGGAAAATTTAGACTTACATTTGTCATCTTCCATTGTTATTCCACTGATTTCCATAACTACATATATTCATTTTGCAACATGTGTTAATTATTAACAAAATTTGGAGAATCTATTGTTAATATATAAGGAAACTAGAGACATACTCTGATGATGTGGAGAATTTATTGCCATTCCTCAAGATTGAAATGCAGAATGAAAGTAGCTAGTGTTGGTCCAAGGTACTAAGCAGATAGTGCAAGCTTAATTGTCTTATATTATATAAGAAAAGAAATGAATCTGATACTTTGGAAAAACCTTGAGCATACTCTCTTCCAAACACGAGTGTCACTTACTAATATTTTTATTCCTTTCTTCAACTTTGCAGCTTTTCAAGTGTGTAACAAACATATCATATGATGAGAAAAGCAAAGTGCAATATGTTTGTTGCTGAGTGAAACTCAAGCTTAAGTAAAACTTTCTTTTGTATTTGACGCAGAGAAAAGCAAACTGCAATATGTAATCGTTGGACATGCACGTCAATAATTTTAATTAAAAACATCTTACCATTGTTAACAACGGTAAGTGATAAGAAAGTCATTAACTACCAACCTGATATTTCCACTCCTAACCAATTAAAAATCATATTCCATACTTTCAAACAACTTTTCATTAGATATAATATTAATACATTCTAAATAAATGTGTGTGTGTTCAACTTTAATTTTTATTTGTTCAATTTAATTAAAAATATTTTATTCCTTTCTTCAATTTTGCTTTTTATCGTTGCAGCTTTTGAAGTGAGTGAGACATATCACATCATGAGAAAAGCAAAGTGCAATATATTCACAAAATGTTCACTGCCGAGGAAGCAAAAGCTACTAACTTTTTCAATGGGTGTCTTTGAGTTAAATATGTTAGTGGTCCTTATAAATATGACACTTTTTACTTATAGTCCTTACAAAAAATTTCATCGAATTTTGATCTTCACAAAATTTTCAGTCACGAATTTTGGTCCCTCCCGTTAGATTACTCTAACGGAGGCTTACGTGGCACACCACGTGTCACGCCACGTCAGTAACAGTCAACACTAAAGAAAAAGAGACAAATTGCGGGGGTTTTAAACCCCCTTTAAATAACTTAAAAAACAATAATTTTTTACAATTTCTATCAAAATTAAAATAAATTAGTATTCATAATTCTTTTTTATAATTATTATAAACATGGCCAATAAATCAATAAAAAATATCATTAAAAGATATAAATTATGAGTGGGCAATTATTTATCTTTTTTCAAATAGTGGGACAATTATTTAGCCAACATCAATATTAAAATAATAATAATACATTAACCATAGTTTTTTACACATTAGATTTTTAACCGTTATATAAAAATAATTGTTTTCCACAATTCAGATCCCAGAACAATATTCTTCCTGATTGGCCACTCAAGTGGCGGATTAGATTCACTACGTTCTACAACAACATAATCAATGTACATAGATACATTTTTAATTTGAAACTATAAAATTTGAAAATTCAACTGTAAGAGCACTCATTGCATTTAAAAATTTAAACTATTTAAGAACTTCTGTTTTTTGTGTTTTCGTTGCTGCCAATATTTGGATAAATTTCCATAATGAGATTGTTAAACAGATCAAAAGAGATTTGAAATTATCTGCTAAAAGAGTTACTAAGGCACTTGAAACTTGAAACTCATAGAATATCTCTGCTAAAAGACATGATGTGTGCGTGTTAAAATGTGGGGGCACTTCTCTACACACATAGTACTGAAAAGTCCCTGACTTAAGCATGGTTACTTATGTATGTCTTCTCCATCATAGGCATCCATAGATTAAAAACATATTTAACCCTTGATTTTAGCAGAATTAAGTTTAATAAAATTGATTTTAACAGAATTGAGTTTAGTAGAATTGAATTATGTTTGGATAGATTTATGTAAAAGTGAGTTGAACAATAAATTTCAGTGTAAAAATTACCCAGAATTAATTCTGGAGGTAGAAGTTACAAATTCTAACTTCAAGTAAAATCAATCTTGGAGACATAAACAATTATTCTTTTGATAAAATAAACACCTCAAAATCACACAGAATCAATTCTACACCTTTAAGTTTTTCAAAAATCAATCCAACCATACTAATATAGTATAGTACAAAACAAAAATATTATACAGTATAGACACACACAAACAATCGATATTTCTCGTATATTTTAGTAGGGAAAATCTATTGAAGCGAGCCAAGAGATACTATAAATTCATTACAAAACATCGAATGCCCTACTCATTAAATACAACCTAGAGGGTTCATTAAAAAATTAGCTCTTCTTGTTAGATTTTTTTTTTTCAAACAAACTAAAACTAGGTTAGGAGCATCAGAAGTAATAATATTTCCTAACTTAAAAAGTGATGTTAGAGGTTTCTCTCGTAGACCTAGTCTTTGTATAATGATATCATTTTTCCGCACCGTTTGTTTCACTACTAAAACAAATTATCTATTGTTACGGTTGGAAGGGTGTGATAAATGTTGAAGTGTAATTCAAATTCAACCTATAATTTTAATATTGTAGCATTGAAAAAATGTGACTAGAGCCATTGATTGACTTAGCTTAGAAATTTTAGTAGAGTCGCCACTGTGCTTTATTGTTTCCAAATGAAATGAGAAAAAGAGCGAAATAAAACCCCCAGAAGTTTTTAAAATTAAAACTAGTAAATTTATCAGAGATCTATGGTTCGGGGGTTGGTTATGCAAGGGGAAGGTATTAGCACCTCTCACATCTACGGTACTCCGTAGGAACCTCTTTAAAATATATATTTGTTATTATTGTTATTGTAAAATGCTTATGTGTTTTTGTTTAAATAGAGTGGGAGGATGAGAAAAGAAGATTTTAGAAGTGAGCTCAGTAATACATCGCATCTTATGCCTACATACTCCTTAAGTACAATAGGGAAGTTAGAGCTTTTGTAGTTCCCCTTAAAAGAAAAATAAAAAGTCAAGTGGAAAAATATTTTTGGGTGTTCAACTTTAATAATGCTCAACAGGTTCTTAAAATATAAAGTTTTAACTATACTTAACAAGTTTTAAAAGGTGTCGAGATTTAACAATAAAACGCAAGGATGATTAAAAAATTAGTGGTAAAGCTTTAACAATACAAAACAAAGGGTTGATTTAAAAAGGTTGAGCTTTAACAATACAAAACCATTTTTAAAACAAGGAGGGGTGCAAAGCTTTAACAATACTAAACACAAAGTAAAAGAGTTGGAAAAAAGACTGAGTACCTTGACAAATTTAGTCAATAACATTCTGATTCCTTTAGATTTTTAGCATCAATGAGGAATAATACATCTCAAGCAAGCATTAGCTTTAGTTATCTCAAGTGGTGTGTGAGACATGAGGTATATATCATGGATACAAACAAGGTGAGTATAAACAAAGATATCGATGCATAAACTCAAGTATAAAAAGCTATGAATATAAGAGATGACATACCTCAAGATCATACCATGTATATATAAGTATGTTGTATGATGGATGGATAAATATGTCATGCATGTGGGATTAGTAAACAATGTATATATAAGATGTCAATGAAAAACCGTATTTAAAAGTGTATAAACAAGGAGAGATATAGCAATAAGTTATATTAACATGGTATTTCTTTTTAAGATCAGAGGATCATAAGATCAAGGATCATAGATTAGGGTTAAGAGTTTTAGTTATGTGCACCTAAACCTAATCATTTAAAAGTTGATTAAAGCAAAACCCTAGGTGAATCATCTAAGGAATCATGTTAATATCTTCAAGGTAAGCTTTAACCTAGCCCAAATTTGTTGACAAATAAAACAGGTCATTGGACAAAAGTTTATTTGAAAATATCTTGAAGAAAAGGATTTTTTAAAGGTATTAAAATACCATCTTTTGAGTTAATTAAAAGTTGAGCAAAATAAAATATTTTTGGACTTTTAAAAAAATATTCACAAAGTATGCTCATAAATAGGGAGTGTGCAAAAAATCAATTAAAAATAAGTTGATTTGGTATTTTAAATAAATTCTCAAAGTTGTGAAGTAAAACAAATAAAACTAGTGGTAAAAATTATGTTTTCTCCTTGGAGAGTGTTGAACCCACGCCATCTACCTCATAGTTTAAAATAATAACCACTGGGCCAACGGGCTTAGTACGTTAGAAACATGGGTTTGGTTCAATAAATATGTCATTCATTCAAAAATGTGTAAAAACCAAAATAAATCACAAAATGGCAAATGGTGGGGATCAAACCCACAACCTAGACATGGGAGAGTCTTAAAGGCAAGCGCGTTACCACTTGGGTGGTCATACATCCAATAAATACACTAAAAGGTTTCCAATGGTTTAGCACCATCCATGAAGATAACTTTCACATCTATTTGACGTTCCGACTTCTAGAGTTTGTGTTTTCATTTCCTCTTACTTAATACTTGGTGTACAAATAAGTAAACACAAAATCAAATACCTTGGAACTTAAAGCAATTGAATAAAGATATTTAAATTTAAAACCACGTACAAAATCTTTCAAATCTTTGGTGTACAAATTGATTTATTTAATAGCTCATCATTTGGGGGGGGGGGGGTCACATTTCAAAATCATTAGCTTTGAGAAAATTTTCAAATATTGCTTTCATTAAATCAAACCTATCAATCACAAATGGTGGAGATGTATTCACGAAATGTCCTCTTGTAAAAAGCTTGTACGTTTGTGGTCATCATCTTACTCTTGAGACAATGAGTCTTTGAACAAAATTTAGGGTCTAATGCCACTTGTTGGACATGTTACTACTCACGCTAGAGGGGGAAGTGTGAATTTTATGTGGGATTAAAAATTTATTTTCAAAACAAAATCTTTTACAAAAGAACATCTTTAAAATCTTTTGTAAAACAAACAAAGTAAAAGCATTGGAAATAAGAAAATAAAATTTTTATGGAAATTAATGAATCAAAACTAAAGAGTTAAGGGATGAGAGAAAAGCACTAGAATTATAGAGGTTTGATTTAGTGAAGCGACTTACCCCTCTCCCCAATAATTCCTTCTTGAGAGTTTCTACTATGATGTAATATTTTGACAGGCTATGCCCACAAACCTCTTTATATAAGGATTGAAGTTTTTCAATGGCTAACTTCCCAACCAAACAAAGTTTTAAATACAGAGAGCTCCCCAACCATTTGAGATCTTTTTAACCGTAGACTGTGCTCAAAAACTGACTTAGAGTTTTGACTACAAAGACCACCCAAACCAAACAACAGTTTTACTTGGTTTACCTTAACAACCAAAGAACGAATTTTATTTAGTTTATCTCCAAGCCAAAACAAACTCTGGCCTAATGATTAATTATAATTATGCCCTTACACCATACTAGAATACCTCCAAGATATAATTATTTCACTCTCAAAATCACCAAAAAAAATGAGAGAGAGAGAGATGTATTTCAAATAAGTTTTCAGTGTGTGGGAAAACTGAGAAACACGCCTTTTATATACTGTTGTATCCCAACTTTTGATCACTGAGATCCCACCATATTCCAAATATTAGGATCATCATCATCATCATTATCATCATGCATACATCATTTGCTAACCAAAAATACCAAAAAAATTATTGTTTGTTGCTTGTGTTCTAAGACAGGAGACTGGTCAAGAGGAGACTGAGCAAATTAGGGTTTTAAGACCCACAAAGAAGTTCAAACATTATCCTATGTTCAAATGGTCCTTCCATCAAAATTAAATCCCAAGGATGGCCCAATTCAAGATCAACAACTTTCAAATGCATCTGGTGCCCAAATTAGGGTTTTGACCTAATTCACCTGGAGAGTTGACTTTTAATAAGGACATGGTTCCATGGCTCAAACTATGATTCAAGGGCCTACAAATCAACATTACAATCCATTGATATCAATCATTTGAAGAGGAGAGCATGATTCATGAGGAATCCACAAAATTGCAATTCATTTGGAAAAAGTCAACAATTTGGGTCAATCTTGGAATTTTGAGAAAATTGGTCAACCCTGGACTTTGGAATATCAAAATCATCAACAAAAGTCAGGAAAATTAGGAAAATTCATTTTATCAAGAAAAATCAGGAAAATTCATCAAGAATAAAAAAGTCAACAAAAGTCAAAATTAGGGTTTTTAAGTGATTTTGACTTCATTTTGGGAACTTAAAATTTCACCTACAAACTCAAAAATCTCCCAACATGAAAGTTGTAGATTTTGATCAAACAAACAACTTTGTCACTTATAGCATTTCATAAAAAAGTGATTAATTTGAGAGATATTGGATTAAAAAGTTTATGTTCAAAAGACTTAGAGAAATTTTAAGTGTTTTAACATGAATTTCTTCCAACTTTGTGACCATTTTTCACCATGATCCAAAAAGAGTTTGAGAAAACTTTTAACAAGTGGATTAAAGTATGTAGCAAGGGCTTTCCAAAGATACCATTAGCATGGAATTTTGTTACTTGAGCTATGAGATTTGATTTTGCAAAGAGAGCACCATGACACTTGAATTCAAGCCATGGAAGTGAAGAACAAGGTTTGAATTTTGATTTAAATCTGACAAATCTTTAAAGTACAGGTCCTCTAACTTGTTTAACACCCCATAATTAGATGATTTCACAAACGTTTGAGCTATGATCCAATTGTTTCAAGCATTGTCCATTGATGTTATCCATTTCAAGACTAAAGTTAACACCTCCATTTTGGAAAAGCATTGCTTTTTGCTTTGCCAATGCATTGAGCTCCCAAACTTGTTCCAATCTGATCACAAGCAACTCTAAAGCTCTGACGCAACATGTTTAAAGTGTCTAAACACTCCAAGCATGCTTTTACCTTCCATTGGAACCATGGATTTACCATTTCTTCACAAACAACCAATATGGTACAACTCTCACATGTGATCTCTGAATTCTGAGATTCCTTCACCCACAAATCCTAAATTTGGCCTAGAAATAGAGGGCATTGCTCATTGCATCACTTACACCAGAATTCTCCAAGTGACCCTTCAACTTGAAATTCTCCTTCTTTCTAACTTTGCATTTTTCAAGTCATTTTGAGTTCCATAAGTTCTGGAAGTCAACTAAGCTTTTCAACAGCTTCTAATCATCATTTAGAATTTGTACATCACCTCCACCACCTTCCAAAACACTTCCCACCAAAAATCACCTTCAAACCTCCATTAAAGAGCCATTTGAAGCCTTAACCTTCCAAATCTCAAACCATACACACGTTGGCCAATCTATTACTTCAGATAGCTTCTATACATCAAATAGAAGCTGTCCAAACACTCACTCAAGACATGTAACCTCTTGAGAACCAATTTCCCTTTTTACATACCTCACTTGCACTTGAAGTTATGTTAAGCTACATATCCCATTTCAATCCAAACCAATCATCCAAATACCGCACATATAACTCATAGAAGCCATTCAAATCATAAAATAGCATCTGTAACTACATAATCATCATTCACCATTGTTGTTTTCTTGAGTTTTAGGTATTATCGGGTTCGAGGTTCCAGGCCCTTTCAATCCATCCTAAGCATTCAATTAGCATCATTGGAAGTTAGTGAAGCTATCCAGGTCACCAACATACTTCTGTAACATCTCCAAGGCCCAATTCGATCACTTGCTCCAAGGTATATTTCTGGAACATGCATTCATTCATTTAGGTATTCATTTAAATAAATCTTGATACCAATTGACTCAGGATCATGTAGGGATTAATAACCTTGAGGTTTTAGGGCTTGATTGATTGTGTTGAGAATTTATTTTTGAAAACAAATTTCAGGGTTCTTGACTGATTTCCAGGAATTCGTGTGTTTTAATTTGAATTAGTTTTTGAAAGTTACATGGTTAGATTCGTGGTGATCAGCTGAGCATGTTACAATTTTGTTTTGATAATATTTGGTTGAGATTTGAAGAAGTTTGATTTTGAAACCATGGTTGTTGTTGTTGCTGAATCCAAGAAGATGAAGTTGCATCTTCATTTTTCAAATTTCAATTTATTATATATTTAATGGTGGTTGTTTTAGTAATGACTACTCCGTTACCGCTGAATTGGTTAAGTGTGTGTGCAATGCGTGACCCTTAGGTCTGGGGTTCGAATCCTCCTCGCCCCAGACCTTTTGTTTCTTTTAATTTTTTTTAGGTTTTTCCAACTTGTTTTACCACTTAATGATCTAGTTGGGCCCAATGACAAACACACGCGCCTGGCCCAGTGGCTAATGTTTTGTGTTGCAAGTGTGACGTCATGGGTTCTACACCCACCAAGACCAAAACCTAATTTTTAACCCTTGTTTATTTCATTTTTATTTAAACTTCGAAAAATCATTAAAAATAGGAAAATTAATATACTAAACTTGATTTTTTTTGTGTTGTTTATTTATGTTGTCTATTTTTATATTATGATTAAAAAATCCAAAAAATATTATTTATTTTTCCATTTAAAAAATTAATCAAAAACAAGTCTTTTTATGTGTTTAAAGATACAAAAAAAATCATTTTACTTTTGTTATCTTCTCTAAATAAATTGTTACTCCCTCCGTTCCTTTTTAAGTGTCGTTTTAGAAGAATTTTTTTGTTCCTATTTAAGTGTCGTTTTATAATTTAATGTTATAATTTGTCAATTCTACCCTTATTTTCTCAATAACTCCACCTCACATTTTTCAATTAGTTATTAGGAAAAGAGAGTGTATGAATGAATTTATTTGGAAAGAGCAAAATAAATAAGGGTATGATAGGAAAAATAACTCTAACAATCCACTATCTTGGTTGACGAGCTTTTTGCTAAAATGACACTTTAAAAGGAACAGAGGGAGTAATATTTTTATGAGAATATTTCTAGGGTTAGATTAATGTTCCCTTGATTATATCATGTACCCTTAGACCTATTCTCTTTTAGAATTTAGTATTTTAATCATTAAATATCAATTAGGTGTAGGTGTGATTTCAAAACCTTAAGTTTCAAAACCCTAATTCAAAAAAATTCTTGATTTATGCTTATCCATGTTAAATGTGATTTGTTTATCTTGATCATTATCTTTTGTCCATGTATATATACTTGTTGACTTTTCATCCTTGTACTTTTGTACTTGTTATCCATTGTATATACTTTGTTTACTAACCCACACGCATGAGATTCATAACCATCATCTATCATATTCATTCATACATGAATTAATCCAAAGGTATTAAACATCCTTGTCCATTATCATTTGAGTTTATGTTTATGATTGTCATACTCACTTTTTTGTCTTTTGTGACACATGTTATCACACACACACTTGAGGTATCCATTGATTGATTACTTAAAGTTGTTGTTGAAAAATCCAAAGGAATGGGAATGGTATTGACTAAAATTGTCAAGGTACTCAAACTCTTTTCCAAATCTCTTTTACTTTGTGCTTAGTTTTGTTAAAGCTTTGCGCTAGTTTTTTAAAATGGTTTTGTATTGTTAAAGCTCAACCTTTTTAAACACAACCCTTGGTTTTGTATTGTTAAAGCTCAACCAATCCCTTCTTTAAAACCTTGGCACTAAGAGGGGAATTATTCCCGGTGAAACTACTCTTAGTCCATTGACCTTGTATTGTTAAAGCTTGGTCCGTTTTTATTAAACTTGTTAAGTGTTGTTAAAACCTAACATTTTAAAAACTCGTTGAGTACTTGTTAGCTGGAGATTTCGATTGAAGAAAAAGTTCTTTGAAGAATTAGAGTTCGAGGAAGAATGGCTTTTTATGGCCATTGCCGAGAATAAATGGCTCCTGATGGCCATGTTCGAGGATGTTGTTTAAGTTGAAGTAAAGATGAGGAAAATCGAAACTGATTCGAAATGAATTGTCTTTGGGACTTAAGCGTTTTCCTCGAAATATAAAGAGTACTGAAGCTTGGCGTATTTCGTGGCATTCTCGTTTTAGATCACGTTGCCACATATCGAATGAGAATGCAGGCGGGAGGATTTGAATTTCGAAACATTTTGTGTAACCGAACAAGGACAGATGGCGCCCCAGGGATTCGAAGCGTATGCATGTGAGCAACGTGGCATTTCGTTAGTGTAGGACCGTTAGGGTCGAAATTAGTATAAATAAGGGTCTTAACATCAGGATCCAAGGTGTTCATTTTGTACATATCACTTACAAATCACTTACAAATCACTCAAGTATCAAGTGTTAAGAGAACGAGTTCACTGAGAAATGTACGCATGACACCAACACCATTTTAAATACAGTTGTATTCATCTTTATGCAAGTATCTTTTCAGTATTTATGTCTTTCGTTATATTTTATCCATTTACATTCTTGCACTTTTATCTTTCGTTCAAGTTTACTTCGAAGCACTTTACATTCTGCAATTTACGTTCCTGCACTTTAAGTTTCTTGCAATTTATATTTACTTTGCCTTTCGCAAAAGTTTTATTTACGTGTATAACAAGGTGTTTCTCAGTCTTTACATTTCATTTGTTTATTTCTTAAACATTTTTCGAAGCCAAACAACCAACAAATATGAACCAAATTATCATTAAAGACAACTTTTTGACTATGTCCTAGGATCAATCTAGTCGATCCTGCGAGTAACCAAAGTATATTTTATAGTTCTGAGGACTAGAGGTTGTTTACCGAAAATCACCGTAAACAAATTGGAAGACCCGGTGGGACCGTGTCAAACAGATTGTCATTAATTTGTTGTTTTATTTTGTCTAGAATATATCAAGACCTTGTATGAACCTTAGGAACGGTAAATTAACCAACAGTGCGCCACCGATTCCTAAACGAATGTACAACAAGAAAATGGTCAATTCGACCAGTGGAAGGGGAGATCAAGATCCCCCACAAGGGTCAGGAACAGTAGCAGCAAGTACTACAAATGTTTCGACTTCTATGTCACAAGAGCAGGAAATACCCGTTTCGGGAGGATCTGCGGCTATAGTTAGTTCCCAAGCCATGTCCGAAAGCACATCCGGGCCAACAGGAACGGTCCCAATTTCCAGCTTGACCACCATGCCTCATGTGACAGGCACAAACGAGATACCCCATTTCTCGATAAGTGAGGTACATACCCCAAGTCCATCCTCGTCTGCATTCGATGGTTGGAGGCCTGGAAATCCTTATGGAATGCCGCATTCATATATGACAGGATTACAAGGGGCAGGACCTATGTATACTGCGCCTAATGCCACGACATTTTCACCTAATATGGGTTCGATAGGCCGAAGCGCACAAAATACAGGCCCATCGAGCCAAATGCCTCTCTTAACTACCAATAGTCAAGCAGCATTTAGGCAGGAAATGGACGCAAGTAACCACGATATGCTAGGTGTTCTTGCTAAAGAAATAGGGTCACTCTTTACCACATTAGTAGCAAACATGACCAGGACTAACCAGGACAATGTAGAAACCTTCCAAAAAATATCATCACAAATAAGTCGAATGGCAGATTTTATGGGAGTCCCACAAACTAGGCGAAGAAATAACCAACTTCCTTATCGAGAGGGCGACCCGGTCTTGGAGCGTGTTCAAGAGGTGGTTCCTCTGTTAGACGATAGGATTGGTCTAGAGGGGGGTGAATAGACCACCTTTTTCGACCTAATAAAATTTTAGCTATTTGAAACGTGACTTCCCTGAATCACTTAATCGTCTAAGATGATTATGTTATCGGGGACCGGATATGTGCGATAAACCTAACGGATGAGAATGACAAGTGATGAATTACGTTTTAACGAATATCTCGATTGTCTCAATTACACACTATATGGTATATTACTCACAATGAATGTTTTCACTAAAATATGAACAAAAATTTGATTGAGTAATTTTATCGAACACTTGGTGATCGATATTTTACCTAACCTTAGTTTTTGTTCAATAATGGAAATAAACGAAAACAAGTGAAAATGCGATAAAGTAAAAGCGATAAGGAACACGATATTTGTTTAGGCAGTTCCTCTATCATCCTCGCAGGAGTACGTCTGCCCCTAATTTCGAATGAAATTAGGAAAGTTTTATTTAATTTCAAAATGTTTAACAAGGAAAAAAGTACCAATCACCAACTACAACAATGCAGTAAAACTGAAATACACTTCGATCCTTCCCTTGATTCGAGTCGAATCAAGTCGATGTCTAAGAGCTTCACGATCAAGACCCCGATCGTTCCTTTCTCAATCCTCTGGTTGTAGCATGTTTGTTGAGTAGATCTTCAATCTCTCAAACCCTTATGCACGGCTGAATTGATTACCAAAGCAAATCGATCGTCAAAAACCTTCGAACCAAAATCTTTGATGAGGAAGGAAAAACCCTATGGTTTTATACAAGAAACACCCTCAACACTCTTCACTCGAACAAGATGAATGTCTACCGTCGAATCTCGAACAAGACAAACTCCACCGTCGAACCTTATCAACACACGTTCCTTACTTTGACCGAGAAAGATGATTATGTGTGATTCTCGATCAATAAGCGAAAGGTTGAAGATGAGAAGAAGCTGAGTCCATATTTCACGTTTCTTGTTATTTTTGCTATAGAATGATCACTTGAGTATTTATACCACACTTAATGCATAACCAATTTGAACACAGCAGAAAAACCAATTTAATAAGCGACAGGTCGACCTGCTCTTTGCATAGGTCGACTTATTGAGTTTGTTGCACCTGAAAGGAGGAATGTAAGACACTTGCGTCGACCTGAAGGGTCGGCGTGCGCATTCCCGTGATTTCCCAAAGTCCTGTGCGTCGACCTACTCTATCCATGTGTCGATGCATTTTCCTTTTTCACCTGAGGTTTCAAAAGCTGAATGAGTCGACCTGAAGAGTCAGCATGCGCATACCCGAGATAAGTTCAAAGTTCCATGCGTCGACCTATGCATGTAATGCGTCGACGCATTCACTCCTTACTTGGAATCTTTCAGAATCAGCTTGCAATAGGTCGACCTATTAATGTCTTGTGGTCAAAGATACTTGTCTTAGTTGCATTTGCTCGGTTTCTCAGATTCCATTTGGGTTGTAGTTGATTCACAGTGTTTTGACATCATGAAAACTACACCTTGCCCTCACATACTCCCCCTTTTTGATGATGGCAAAAATTGTGAATCTTTGTATCGATGCATTACTTAACCGAGGTTCTTGCTCCCCCTTTCTGTATGCTCCCCCTATCTTGGTGCATGTGTTTTCCATTGCTTGCTGATTCACTCAGTTTTCTCCCCCTTTGACAACATCAAAAAGAGACAATAGGAGACAGATAGTATTATACATATATGGTGGAATAACATAGTTCAATTTTGATCATTTCTAAGCCCTTTTGCAATCATAATCATAAAGCATTCATTCACATAAACTAATGCTTAATGATAAAATAAACGGCAAAAAAAACATAAATAGCTAAACGAGAATAGGCACATAGCTCAATTCAAATCCTTACACAAACACAAAGTACGGTAGAATTATGTCTAGAAAAAAAATAAGTCACAAAATACACATATTTCAACTTTACCATAGTGATACATTACCATGAAGTAAGTTTTAGGGTTGAAACGATATTACCTTTACACAAGGGAGATGAGAAATAAGCCCTCACATATCTTTTGATGAACACTTCAAACATTGTGAGAGCATAAATAATGATAATAAATAAAGCATATGCAACTACTCACAGTTGCAACCTATCCAATATATCAAGGACACCGAGTTCCCTACGGATGTGAAAGAAGGGCTCGGTAGCTAGTGGTTTTGTAAAGATGTCGGCAAGTTGATTTTTGCTATCAACATGCTCAAACACTACATCACCCTTCTCAAGATGATCCCTAAGGAAATGATGGCGTATTTCTATGTGTTTAGTGCGAGAGTGCAAGACCGGATTTTTGGTTAGATTGATAGCACTTGTGTTATCACAAAAAGATAGGAATATGATCAAGCTTGACATTGAAGTCAAGTAATTGTTGCTTGAGCCAAAGTATTTGAGCACAACAATTACCAGCCGCCACATATTCCGCCTCAGCGGTTGACAAAGCAACAGACACTTGTTTCTTGCTATGCCAACCAACCAAGGAATTTGAAAAGAAATGACATGTTCCACTAGTGCTTTTCCTATCCAATTTGCACCCGGCAAAGTCGGAATCGGAATATCCAACCAAAGAACAATCACTACCTTTGGAGAACCTTAAGCCATGCTTAGTTGTACCTACAAGATTCCTAAGTATGCACTTAACGGCTTTTAAGTGAGACTCCTTGGGACATGATTGATATCTTGCACACATGCATACACTAAACATAATATCGGGACGGGAAGCGGTAAGGTAAAGTAGGGAACCGATCATACCTCTATACCTTTTTACATTAACCGGCTTACCATGTTCATCCCGATCAAGATTTACTGCGGTAGGCATAGGAGTGTCAATGGCCTTGGACTTTTCCATATCAAACCGTTTGATGAGTTCTTGACAATACTTGGTTTGACTCACAAATGTTCCTTCTTTTAGTTGTTTTATTTGAAGTCCAAGGAAGTAGTTTAGTTCACCCATCATGCTCATTTCAATTTCTCCCTGCATAAGCTTAGAAAACTCCTTTACAAGAGTCATGTTAGTAGAACCAAAGATAATATCATCCACGTACACTTGAACTAATATTGAATGCTTATCATGTCTCTTAATGAATAGGGTAGTATCAACTTTCCCTCTTGTTTTAAACCATACAAGGCACGCTTAAGTTTATAAACATAATCAGGATAATCAACGTTTTCAAATCCGGGAGGTTGAGATACATAAACCTCTTCATTAATAAACCCATTTAGAAAAGCACTCTTAACATCCATTTGATAAAGCTTAAAGTTTTGTGAACATGCAAATGCAATTAACAAGCGAATTGCCTCAAGTCAGGCGACTGGAGCATAGGTCTCCTCATAGTCGATCCCTTCCTCTTGACTATACCCTTGAGCAACAAGACGGGCCTTGTTGCGAGTGATGATACCGTTTTCGTCTAATTTGTTCCTAAACACCCATTTAGTGCTCATTACTCGATGGTCTCGCGGAGGAGGGACAAGGTCCCAAACCTCATTTCTCTTAAATTGGTTTAGCTCTTCTTGCATAGCTAAATACCAATGCTCATCGACTAATGCATCTTTTGAGTTTTTAGGTTCAATTTGAGAGACGAAAGAATAATAAAAACAAAAGTTACTTATCCTTGACCGTGTTGTCACCCCTTTTGATATGTCTCCTAGAATGTTCTCCATAGGATGGTCCTTAGAAGATTTCCATGCAAGAGGAAGATCACTCTTCTCGCTTGGTTGATCTTCTTCTTTCTCTTTAGGTGTTTGATCCACTTCCTCTTCTTTATTCTCGGGTAAGAGGGATTCTTTATCTTTCTCAAGCTTGGCATCCGGATCATTAAGTAAACTCTCAGTTGAGACACCTGCACCATTAAGAACACTACCACTTCCGACAACTTTCGGACAAGACTCATCAAAAGAGACATGTACGGACTCTTCAACAATATGTAACCTTTTGTTGTATACTCTATAGGCTTTACTAGATTGAGCATATCCTAGAAAGATACCCTCATCCGCTTTTGCATCAAACTTGCCAAGACTTTCTTTTCCATTGTTTAGAACAAAGCATTTACATCCAAATACATGAAGGTGAGAAACGTTCGGTTTTCTCCCTTTTAAGAGTTCATACGGTGTTTTGTTTAGAATAGGACTTATTAGGATCCTATTCAGAACATAACAAGCCGTATTGATGGCATCGGCCCAAAAATATTTTGGAAGCCCATGCTCATTAATCATAGTTCTCCCAATTTCTTCCAACACACGATTTTTACGTTCCACAACTCCATTTTGTTGGGGAGTTCGTGGTGCGGAGAAATTATGATTAATGCCATGATTGCCACAAAACTCTTCAAAGATATGGTTTTCAAACTCACCTCCATGATCACTTCGGATGGATACTATGTTAGTGTTTAATTTATTTTGAATTAACTTGGCAAATTTCTCAAATGCGGAGAAGGTGTCACTTTTATTTGCTAAGAAAATCGTCCAACAATATCTAGAAAAGTCATCAACTATGACATATCCATAAAGGTTTCCGCCTAGACTTTTTATTCTAGATGGTCCAAAGAGGTCTATATGGAGAAGTTCAAGAGGTCTTGTAGTTGAAACAATGTTTTTAGATTTAAAAGAGATCCTCGTTTGCTTCCCCATTTGGCACGCATCACATAAGTGATCTTTGGAAAACTTTATTTTAGGTAGGCCGGACACTAAGTCTTTTGAGACGATTTTATTAAGCAAATCAAAGTTAACGTGCGCCAAACGTCTATGCCAAAGCCATGAGTCTTCACTCATAGTTGCTAGACATTTTGCATCAATCGAGGATACATCATTTAAATCAAGCATGTATACATTATTTACCCTCAGGCCTTTGAACACATCATCTTTCTTGTCATCATTACGAATTATGCAACTTTCTTTAGAAAATGATACTGAGTATCCTTTGTCGCATAATTGACTGATGCTAATAAGATTGTGTTTAAGGCCCTCAACTAAAAGGACGTCAGAGATAGTAGTAGAAGAGGGATTACCTACACTACCTTTACCGAGTATTGCTCCCTTGTTGTTATCACCATAGGTCACAAATCCTTTCTTCTTAGCCACAAAGTCATAGAATAAAGATAAGTCACCCGTCATATGTCTTGAGCATCCGCTATCTAGAAACCATCTTCTTTCGGATGGCTCAAGACATTCCACCTACAAATTTAAACAAGGGAAATAGGTACCCAATTTTCATTGGGTCCTTGTGTGTGAGTGAAACAAAGGTTGCTCTTGGGAGTCCATTTGAAAATGCCTTTGGGAACTAAGAACCTCCTAAAGCGACATTTTTTAATGGTATGTCCCCTTTTGCAACAATATAGACATCTTGAGTTTGAGTAGTCATCACATTTACTAGATTGATCTTTTATCACATAGGTGTATCGTTGATACGGATTTATCATACTGTTTTTGAAGTGTGATCGATCAATAGCATATGTGATTTTCGGTTGTGAGGCCTTGTCTAATTTGGCTTTAATAGTTCTAACTTCTTTTTGCCAAATGTGACAAGTTTCACATCCTCCCCACTTAAACCAAGGACCTTTGTCAACAACGCTTGTGTCTTTGATACTTTTGATCATAGATTCCTTGAGAGTTTCTAATTCCTTTTCAGAATCGGAAACTTTCTTCTCAAGGTATTTAAAAATTCTTTTATTTGAAGCTAAGCGTTGAAATGCTTCTTTAGCTTCATGATGCAAAGTATCAAAGGCATGCTTTAATTCAAAATAAGACATAGCATCAACATTATTATATTTATCATGACTTACAATCTTTTTCTTCTTTTGATGTGCCATGAGACATAGGTTGACGGTTTCCTCTTCATCGCTTGAGCTTTCTTTGCTAGATGAGTCACTATCACTTTCCCAAGCGATGTAGGCTCTTCTTCCTTTTGATTGCTTCTTTTGAGGTTTACTTTTGGTGTTATCTTTCTTTAGTGAAGGGCAATCCGGTTTGTAATGACCGGGTTTTCCACAGTTGTAACAAGATCCTCTAGGTTTAGTCTTCTTGTACTCATCTTGCTTGTTAGACTTTGATTGACGTCTATAATCAACTAGATTGTTGTCCGAGTGGTTAATTTCATTCTTTCGAAGATACTTGTTGTACCTTCCTACGAATAATCCCATATCTTCATCCGGACTTTCATCTTCATCACTAGACTCACTATCACATGTATCTTTGGTGGATGACTTAGAACTTGAAGCCTTTAAAGCGATCGACTTCTTTTCCGTGTCCTTTGACTTTTCTTTCTTTTCTTTCTTTTCGTGCTTGTTTAGGTTCATGAGGTCTTGCTCATGTTCTTCAAGCTTTTCGAATAAGGCTGTGAGATCCAATGTAGTGAGATCATTGGCTTCTTTGATTGCCGTGACCTTCGGTCGCCATTCCCTACTAAGACATCTCAAAACTTTGTTAGTAGCTACGGCATTGGGAGTAGTATGTCCCAATGTGTGTAATCGATTTATAATGTGAGAAAATCTCTTCTGCATATCCGCAATGGTTTCACCATGCTTCATATGAAAGAGATCAAACTCTTGCGTTAAGGTATTGATTCTAGCTAGCTTAACATCATTAGTTCCTTCATGGGCGACTTGTAATGCATCCCACATTGCCTTAGCCGATTGGCAATGCGACACACGAATGTACTCATCGACCCCTAATGAAGCTATAATAATGTTTCTATCTTTCCAATCATACCCGTAATTCTTTTCACCTTTTTCATCCCATTGTGCTTGAGGTTTAGGTCTTGTGATGCCAGCATCGTTAGTTATGGTGATAGCCATAGGACCATTGACGATGACATCCCAAATTTTTCTATCAACGGAGTTGATATGAATGCACATACAGTCTTTCCAATAACTATAGTTTTCTCCAGTGAAAACAGGCACTTTAGTATACGCCCCTTTTTGACCGTTCTCCATTTTCTAAAAAGTTATATCAAGCACTAGAATGAACCGGAGCTCGTGATACCACTTGTTAGACGATAGGATTGGTCTAGAGAGGAGTGAATAGACCACCTTTTTCGACCTAAGAAAATTTTAGCTATTTGAAACGTGACTTCCCTGAATCACTTAATCGTCTAAGATGATTATGTTATCGGGGACCGGATATGTGCGATAAACCTAACGGATGAGAATGACAAGTGATGAATTACGTTTTAACGAATATCTCAATTGTCTCAATTACACACTATATGGTATATTACTCACAATGAACGTTTTCACTAAAATATGAACAAAAATTTGATTCAGTAATTTTATCGAACACTTGGTGATCGATATTTTACCTAACCTTAGTTTTTGTTCAATAATGGAAATAAACAAAAACAAGTGAAAATGCGATAAAGTAAAAGCGATAAGGAACACGATATTTGTTTAGGCAGTTCCTCTATCGTCCTCGCAGGAGTACGTCTGCCCCTAATTTCAAATGAAATTTGGAAAGTTTTATTTAATTGTAAAATGTTTAACAAGGAAAGAAAGTACCAATCACCAACTACAACAATGCAGTAAAATTGAAATACACTTCGATCCTTCCCTTGATTCGAGTTGAATCAAGTCGATGTCTAAGATCTTCACGATCAAGACCCCGATCGTTCCTTTCTCAATCCTCCGGTTGTAGCATGTTTGTTGAGTAGATCTTCAATCTCTCAAACCCTTATGCACGGCTGAATTGATTACCAAAGCAAATTGATCGTCAAAAACCTTCGAACCAAAATCTTTGATGAGGAAGGAAAAACCCTAATGTTTTATACAAGAAACACCCTCAACACTCTTCACTCGAACAAGATGAATGTCTACCGTCGAACCTCGAACAAGACAAACTCTACGGTCGAACCTTATCAACACACGTTCCTTACTTCAATCGAGAAAGATGATTATGTGTGATTCTCGATCAATAAGCGAAAGGTTGAAGATGAGAAGAAGCTGAGTCTATATTTCACGTTTCTTGTTATTTTTGCTATAGAATGATCACTTGAGTATTTATACCACACTTAATGCATAACCAATTTGAACACAGCAGAAAAACCAATTTAATAAGCGACAGGTCGACCTGCTCTTTGCATAGGTCGACCTATTGAGTTTGTTGCACCTGAAAGGAGGAATGTGAGACACTTGCGCCGACCTGAAGGGTCGGCGTGCGCATTCCCGTGATTTCCCAAAGTCCTGTGCGTCGACCTAATCCATCCATGCGTTGATGCATTTTCCTTTTTCACCTGAGGTTTCAAAAGCTGAATGAGTCGACCTGAAGGGTCAGCATGCGCATACCCGAGATAAGTTCAAAGTTCCATGCGTCGACCTATGCATGTAATGCGTCGACGCATTCACTCCTTACTTGGAATCTTTCAGAATCAGCTTGCAATAGGTCGACCTATTGCATCCATGAGTCGACCTATTAATGTCTTGTGGTCAAAGATACTTGTCTTAGTTGCATTTGCTCGGTTTCTCAGATTCCATTTGGGTTGTAGTTGATTCACAATGTTTTGACGTCATGAAAACTACACCTTGCCCTCACATCCTCCGCCTAGGCCAACACCCGTTGATGTAGTTCCTCCACCTAGGCCACCACCTGTTGAAAGAAACCAAGTGATAGATCTAGAGAATCCGAATCGAAGGACCAACTTTGGCCAATAAGAGACTATCGAAGAAAGACCCGGATTAATGGTAGTTGGTAGGAACGAACATCCAGACGAAGTAGACCATAGGGTTAGGAGAGAAAATATGGCAACAGAAAATACCCTAACTGCCATGATAGAAAGAATTATGGCCAATAATGGCCTTAATACTGGACTTTGACGTCCAAACTACACATCCCCCGTAGCATAATATATTATGCAAACGGAATTACCAAGAGGTACCAAGGTGCCTAAATTTACAAAGTTTTCTGGGGACACTAGTGAATCGACTGTAGAACACATAGCCCGATATTTGACAGAGGCCGGTGATTTAGCAGGCAACGAGGATTTGAGAATTAAATATTTCCCTAGTTCGCTAACAAAAAATGCTTTTACTTGGTTTACTACCTTACCCCCAAATTTCATAGATGCATGGGCACCCTTGGAGAGATTGTTCCATGAACAATTCTATATGGGCCAAACCAAGATAAGTTTGAAAGAGTTAGCTACCATCAAGAGGAAATTCACGGAAACCATAGATGATTATTTAAACAAGTTCCGTTTGTTAAAGTCAAGATGCTTCACAGTTGTCCCAGAACATGAATTAGTCGAAATGGCTGCAGGCGGCCTAGACTATTCAATTAGGAAAAAACTGGATACCCAATACCTAAGGGATATGGCCCAATTGGAAGACAGGGTTCGACAAGTCGAATGACTAAAAGCGGAATGGCCAAAGTGAATAAAAGTTACAAGAAGGAGAGGGTAGCGTATATTGAGGCTGAAGACGCTGAAGGCGAAGCCTTCAAAGATTCATACAGCATCGAAGAGGTCGAAATATACCTAGCCGAATTAAAAGAAGCACCACCTTAATCTTGCAAATTGCTCACTCCTTTAAATGGAAAAAATCCAGTCGAGAATGATAAAAGCGATAAATTTCCAAAGAAAACCTACACTTTTGACGTCACTAAATGTGACGAAATATTTGATTTGCTAGTAAAAGATGGCCAGATGATAGTGCCTCCTAATTCCAAAGTTCCTCCATTGGAACAACGGAGGAAACGAGGCTTTTGTAAATATCATGGGTTTTTAGGCCATAAAACCTCACAATGCTTTCTTTTCAGGGATCTAATTCAGAATGCTATCAAGGAAGGACGTTTGAAATTCGCGGATAAGGCAAAAAATCACATGAAGGTTGACGCAGACCCCCTGAATGTTACTGACACTAGCTATGCTGAACCAGTTGATGTCAACATGGTAGATGTGTCTGAAACTGATATTGCTGAATGGGAGGTAATTTCATCTGGAAAGCAGGCTACTGGGAGCCTAAATGACAATGCAGCCTTCAATACTGATGTTGAAGAATCTGTCGAGACCGAAATCACTAAAAATTTGAAGGAGAACACTAGCGAGGCCGCTGAAGACCTCAGGGTGAAACTCCAACAGATAAAGATCTCTGAAGCTTCCCCAGCAGGTGTCAACATGGTGAATGTTAGACAGCCTTTATCTGAGGTAGAGGAGCTAGAGAAATGTTTGTTGAGGGAAAGAGGAAACTATGGAAATACACAAAAAGCTGAAAGTTTGAAAGACTATCTCTGGAAGTGTCATGGGAAAAATGTTGGACGGATGCTAATGTGTCCAAGATGCTTGATCATGCTGAATCGAAGGGTCCAAGCTAACTATGAAAGGTGTAACACCCGTATAATTTTAATATTAATTTAATTGGAATATTGAATGAATAATTAGAATTATAAAGATTTTGTAGAAATAATAGAAAATAATGGTTTATGGCATTTGGGCCATGTGAGGAAATAGTAAAAGAAGGAGGGGTGATTTTGTAATCCTTTTACTAATTTTATTATTATTTTCATAAAACAATTGGAATTGGGAAAAAAAGAAGGAACGTGCAAGAATAGAAATTGGGAACGAGGAACATGAAGGAGAACTGTAGAGGGAGAGACCAAGAACCAAGAACTCTATTTTGAGATAAGGGGAGACTCTCCATTTAACCTTTATTATCGTATTATAGGTGATAGTATGGATTGGGAGTATTGTTGTATCCATTGATTCTATATCCTAGATCTTGTTTGTGTTCATCATTTAGACTGGATCTATAGCTGTTAAAATCCCTAATAACTGAGTAGACTTAGGGTATGATGAATGAAATTGATTGTAGAATTGTAAACTGAGATTGTTGGATGAATTTTTATGCTGTTAGAATGTGAATTTTCTAGTTTATAGACCTAAATCGCAGACTGTGCAGGTGAAATCGCGAGGAAGACGAATGGATAAGTTGCAGAATTGAGAACTTCTGCCCGTTCACGTATGATACGCGTATGGAGGGGGTGATACGCGTATGATACGCTCCCTATGTGTGCAGCTGGTTGTACCTTCTGCTCATACGCGTATGGTACGCGTATGGTACCTGTTTGATACGCGTATGCCTGACTGGTACGCGTATGTGCATGTTTTGTGTGGAAATGATGTACTGTCCGTACGCGTACGATACGCGTATGGTGTGTGTGTGATGTGAAATTTTATCTCTGCTGGTACGCGTATGGCCAGCGTGACTTGCAGATTTTTCTGTTTTGTGATGTTTGAAAGTGTGATGACGTGTGACTTTAAATTGATGAATCTGTATGAAATATTGTTGTCTGATTTATTGAATGATGCAATTATATGTATATGAACATACTTGTTAATGATGATGATGAATGAGTATAAGATGATGCTGCTCATAGTATGATGATGACAATGGTGATAGTATGTTATATATATGTTTGCATGCATTCATAATCATTTGATGAGGGTTGTATCCTAATGATGAGAGGATACAGTGAAGGGCAAGATTCCCATTGTGTGGAATCTGTGCTGGCAGGGCCGTATCTGGATGATGATAGATCAGTCGGTGGATTTTTCCACTGGTGATGTTTGGTACCACATGCATAGTGTCAGTTTCATACATATGCATAAATTTTCTTATAACATGATTATATATGTTATGTGATGACTTGTTTGTTTATCTGTGAATGTGTGATGATGGTTTGTCTGAATATGAAACAAATGGGTGAATGATATAACTATGATATGTTATTATTTATGATGCAATAACATTGGTTAACTATGATGAGACTCACCCTTACTTGTTGTCATTTTCAGATTGAGGATAGCGGCGCGACTTGGTGAGGATTAGCTCATAAGTCGATATTTAGTTTTGTGTCGGTGTCATGCTTTGGTAGATGTAACACTGGGAACGCGTTGTTTGGAGTTTTAATTATAACTCTATTTGGTTATGTTGTTTGAAGTCTGATACATTAATGATGAATGTTGACTTGACAATTTAATTCCGCTGTGTAAACATGATTTTTATTTATTGAGTTATAATTTCTAGAGGTCTCAGTGAATGCATGACATGCGCCGAACGTGTCTATTCTTTGTTTTATGAATTGTGACACCTCTTGCATGTTTACTCTGATTAATACTCCCTCTGTCCCATATTATAAGAGAAAACCACTTTTTAGATCCATTGAATAATTAATGTATCTGGTCTATATATAGACCAGATACATTAATTATTCAATGAATCTAAAAAGTGATTTTCTCTTATAATTTGGGACGGAGGGAGTATTTGTTTAAATGTCGCGGGTTATTAGAGGAGTGTTGCAAAAGGTCCCAACGAGAAAGGATTGAACAGCCCTGGAGAGGAGAAAACCTATTGCTGAAGGTTTATCCAAGGCCAGAAGAAAGCTTGGTGGGTTTCCTAGTTGATGTCACAAGGAAAAGACAGAGATTGTTATGTGTCCCAGATGTGGGGCAGTCTATGATAACCTTATGGCACAATCATTTGAAAGAACGTTATTCACTATTGATAGGGAGTCTCAAGGACTCCGTCCCAACATGTATGTGTTCGACAATCGAACATCATCAAAAAGGCCTGATAGTCCTCATCCTAAAGCTCGAAGAGTGACATTCAAGCTTCCTGCAGACATACCCATGGATAGATGGACACAAGCTAGTGCAAGATACAACAAATGGCGAAGCTGGGACCAAGGGGGAAGAACTGCAATGGCTTATAGAAAGCAATTACATACCTCAAATCGAGAGATGTACAGGCTGGAGAATTACAAAGGTAAGAACCCTATGTCCAGATCCCAATGGAGAAGACACCAGAGAATGAAGAAAGCCCAGAAGGAATACCAGGCAAAGGAGGTTGGAGAGTCTAGCAGCACCAAAATCCCAATGCAGGGGGCACGACCAAGCAAACCTCCGTTAGAACGCAAGCTATTCAGTTCTGAAAATGAGAAAGAAAAGGAAAAGATGCACTCCAGTCCTTGGAAAGAGGACGATAGAATGACAAATGACTTCGACTTAGACGGAGTGTCATCTATAAACTTCAATTGCAATGTTGTATCAGTGCTCCCTCACGAGTTTAACCAAGAAACAGAAGCTGAGGATTGCGAGGAAGCTGATGCAGAAGAGATGGCGAGACACGGACCTATGTGTTATTATGTGCTAAATAACGGGGCTGTCGAAGAACAGAATGCCTTCTTTGAGAGGCCTGACCAAGGCATGAGAAACCATTTGAAACCACTTTACATAAGGGCCAAGATTGAAAATGTTGGGATTAATAAAGTCCTAGTGGATGGAGGGGCAGCTGTGAATCTAATGCCCCAATATATGCTGAAAAGGATTGGTATGTTCGACACTGATATGAAGGTAAAATAGGGCAGACTTTGGGAGTTATCCAAGTGAATTTAACTATGGGTTCGGTCACACGGCCAACTATGTTCATGGTGATACTGGCAAAGGCGAATTATAACCTTTTGCTAGGAAGAGAATGGATCCATGGAATTGCTGCAGTACCTTTGACTATGCATCAGAGGCTAACCATCGGGAGAGAAGATGGTATAGTAGAAAACATTGAAGGAGATCAAAGTTACTACATGGCTGAAGTCAACGAAGTCAACAAAACCAGTTTCGATAGAAATTTGGCTAACATAGGGCCATGCCATGTAGCAGAAGATGTATACTCCCCAAATAAGAATGCTTTATACTATTTATCCTCACACCCAAATGGATTTCAGTGGAACAGAGAAATAATGGACGGTCCAGATGACACAGAACCTATCGATGGATTACCAGCAATACGGCCAACTGGCTGGGACGAAGATGGTAATTATGCCTGAGTCATCTTTCTTTGAAAAGATTTCGGCTTACGTAGCCGAAAACAAAAGAAAAGCGGATCTCGAAGCCAAATTATTAAGCATGGCTGTCGAAGCCAATCAAAAAGAGGTAGAAGCACCAGGCCCTGGGATACATTTTATCCCTCAACCTCCTGACGACACAGTTCAAGACGAGAAGGTTTCAGGCAAAGAAATAAATCAAAGGCTGGACGCAATATATGATGAAGAGCCCTTAGGATTCGAGAAAGATCCAATGGCGCCAAAAACAAAGATGTTAGCTTAAGACCCACTCGAAGAAGTAAATCTTGGAGACGAAAATCAAAAGAGGGTGACATACATCAGTGCAAAGTTAGAGCCAACCTTGAAGTTAAAAGTCATTGTGTTACTAAAAGAAAATAAAGATTGTTTCGCCTGGGACTATGATGAGATGCCTGGTTTAGGGAGAGATCTGGTCAAACGGAAGCTGCCTATAAAAGAAGGGAAGAAGCCCATCAAGTAAACTCCTAGAAGGTTTGCACCATAAGTTCTTTTATAGATCAAAACAGAGGTCGAAAGACTTCTTCGTTTCAAGTTCATCAGAACTACGAGGTATGTCGAATGGATTGCTAATATTGTACCTGTCATTAAAAAGAATGGTTCGTTAAGGGTATGTATAGATTTTCGTGATCTAAATGCAGCAACCCCTAAAGATGAATATCCCATGCATGTGGCAGAAATGCTAGTAGACTCAACCGCAGGCTTCGAATACCTAAGTATGTTGGATGGATATTCTGGGTACAATCAAATTTTCATTGCGGAAGAAGATGTGTCCAAAACAACCTTTCGTTGTCCAGGGGCAATAGGCACCTACGAATGGGTTGTAATGCCCTTTGGTTTGAAAAACGACGGGGCAACTTATCAAAGAGCAATGAATTCTATATTCCATGACTTTATAGAAACATTCATGTAAGTATACATAGATGACATTGTTATAAAATATGTTTCAGATTGCACTCATCTTGACCCTTTGAGCCAATCATTTGACAGAATGAGGAAACATGGCTTAAAGATGAATCCCCTTAAATGTGCTTCCTTTATGCAGGCTGGAGATTTTACGGGCTTCGTAGTCCACAAAAAGGGAATAGAAATTAATCAGAATAAAACGAAGGCTAATCAGAATAAAGCCTCCATCTACGTAGAAAGAATTGCAATCCTTTTCTTCAAAACAATATCTCCCTCCAAGACGACTGAACCAAAAATCTTCATAGTGCCTCAGAATTCCACAAGGTCGTGGAGCAAGATCTACAAAAATTTCCTGAAGTTCTTGAAAATAGGCATCTGCTTTTCTTCTGAAGATTCTCCAGAATTTTCGCATAGCAACATCATTTAATCCAGCATGATGAGCTATTCTGAGAGTATCAAAGACTCTTCTAACATTCCGCTTTACCATTTCATAAATTACACCAATAGGGTATGCTCGGCGGGATTTAATTTTGGTTGTGGCAGAATCTGGTTTCAGAACAAAATAGGGTTGAGGTTCTCTATCAAGACAGAGAGATGATTCTGCTTCATTCTCAAAATCTACCACTACCAGCTCAGGTTCAGGGCGAGGCTTGGGTGTGTAATTGCAGTCACGGAGCAATTGCTCATGTGATGCAGAACCTGGAAGGTCAGATACAAAAGGATTATTTTGTGAGGTAGAAGGAATGGATTCATAGTTTGCATGAGGTGGAGGTTGAGAAGTGGATATATTTATGTGAGGTGGAAAGCGAGTTTGAAGGGGTTGGATATCAAGGACAAGGGTTTCAAGGGCCTGGTCAGAAGTAATAATGGTTTTGGATGGAGAGGGAGGAATGGGAACGTTTGCAATAGGTGAATGAGGAGGGGTAAGAACAGTGGTTTGGGGAGGAGAAGGAGGTGTGAGAACATGGATTGTTATAGGTGATTCTGATGGGGCTGTTTCTGGTTGAATTTCTGGTTTAGGGGTTTGAGCAACATGTATTGGTGCAACTTATGAACGTAAAGCAGAAACAGAAATAGGTTCAGAAAGATGTATACCTTTAGACACATTCTGAATCGCTTCAGACACAGCCTCAAGTCTTCTTTGCTTCTTGTTCTTCTTCTCTTCCACAATCTTTGCCTTTCCAAGAGAAATTTCTATCCTTCTGGCAGATTCCAGTCTGTCCTTCTCATTATCAACAGCTTGTTGACCTTTAACTACTTGAGTCGCAGGTTCTTGATTAATTTCTTCTTGCTGATTCACAGCTTCTTGAACTTCTTCTTCTTCCTCCAATACTTCAATGATTAATTTTCTTTTTCTTTTCTTCTTCTTTTCAACATCCTTTCCATCTTCCACATTCTTATTTTTCATATTTCTCTTCTTCTTCTTCTTCTTCTTCTCAGCAGTCTTTTTTTCACTATTTTCATTTTCAACTAAAACATCCTGAACATCTTCAGCAACAACTTTCTCAACAACATCAGCAGCAGCTACACCTTGGACTTCCTTCTCCTGGTTAACAGAAGGATGATCAAATTTACGCTTTGTCCTTCTTTCCTTCTTGACAACAGCCTCTGGTGCAGCTTCTGAAACATCTTCTGAAGCAGCAGGCCTGGAAGTAGAAGCTTTCTTGCGACCACCTTTTGCAGGAGCATCTTTGTCTTTATCTTCCTTGAGAAAGTTAAGATATTTAGTCCTAACCTTTGGCAATTCACTTCTAAAGAAGGATTCAAAATCAGCAAGAATAGGGTCTCTTCTGCTTCTTGCTCTAGGAAGAGGTTGAGGGGTTTGTCTGATAGCTTCAATAACATTCATCTTTCTCAAAATGGGAGCATTCAAGCAGCTTCCTGTATCAACAACAAGATCTTTGATGATCCCTTGAGCTTCCAAGTCCTCAATAATCTTGGAATGAACCAGAAGATTTGTAATAATTCTTCCAAAAGGAATAATGTTGCCCTTCTTTGTTCTGAAGGCATTTCTGGAATCCCTCATAGCAGTCCACGTGTGGTTGAAGATTATGTAGATAATATCAACCTTCTTCTGAGTGGAAATGCAATACAGAATGTATTGCTGCTCTTTGTTGACAAAATCTGCAGAATGAGTTGATTTCCTGTGATAGAAACACCCTAGAAGAATCTTGGTCCAGATTTTGTAGAGATCCTTCATGTCCTTGACTGGCTTTGTTTTCTCAACATCTGTATACAGAGTAGACAGAACGACATTCCAATCTGCTCTTTTATCAGCTTCAAAGATACCTTCAGCGTTTCTTAGGTCAAACATCATTCTCAGGATGTTTTCAGTCACAACCACAAACTTCCCATGAACAAAAGACAAAATTGATTTAGGGGCTACAACAGCATGCACCCAAAATTCCTTTACTAGTTCTGGGTAAACAGGTCCACAGAACTCAGCAAATAATGAAGTCCATCCTTGAAATATGATATCTTCTTTAAGGTGAAACTCATGTTCTTCAAGACTATCAAAGTCTACCATAAGTTCACAGATAACTTCCAGCTTATTTTTGGGTAAAGAACAAGAGATAACAGGAACAATTTGTTGTTATTCTTCTTGCAGATGTAGAGGAACAGAGGAACCAGCGTTGAGAGAAGATGAAGCAGCCATTGAAACAGTACTGAGATCACTAGAAACTTTTCTGGGTTTGCGTTTAGGGTTTGAGAAAAGGGCAAAGAGGTTGCAAAAATACATGCAAGAAGAGAGAGAATGGGAGCAAAAAAGATAAACGTTATGATTTGAAATGTATTTATAGAGGCGGATTTGAAAAAGAATGCAATTAATTTATGAGAATGAACAGTTACAGAATCAATTGAAATCAAATGCATTAAATGATGAGTGACGTTAGGGGAGAGAACGTGGTAATTGAAATGATTTACACAGTTACCTAGGGCGGCGTCCCATCAGTTTCACTCACGCTTTTACTAACCGTGCAAACACGGGTTCACCATCAGAAAACACTTGATGACAGCTGTGTTGCACTGAATTTGCTTCTATTGAAGAATAGAACTTTTCATCTTCTGATTCTGATCAATGATTCTGACTACCATTCTTTATAAATGATCTAGTTCTGATAGGGTCATCTTTCTTTCCAAGAATCACATCTTCTGAATGAACTGAGGTGAGTCTAGAAGATCTTCTGACTGTTGGCTCTTCAGAAATTCTGAGATTCTCTAAAGATGCAACAACTTGATCTTCTGATCCTTTGCTTCTAAGACTTTCAGCTTCTGAAACTTTGCTTCTTGGTTCTTCAGCTTCTGATATATCAATATCTATATCTGCAAAATTCTCAAACTGCTTTGGCTTTTCAAGACTAAGCTTATCATCAAATCTGATATTGATTGATTCTTCTACAACCAATGTTTCGGTATTGTATACTCTGTAGCCTTTAGAGCGTTCAGAATATCCAAGAAGGAAACATTTTTGTGCCTTAGAATCAAACTTACCAAGATGATCTTTAGTATTCAGAATGAAACAAACACATCCAAAAGGATGAAAATATAAAATGTTGGGCTTTCTGTTCTTCCACAATTCATAAGGAGTCTTATTTAAAATAGGTCTTATAGAGATTCTATTCTGAATATAACATGCAGTATTTTTTGCTTCTGCCCAGAAGTGCTTAGCCATATTGGTTTCATTGATCATGGTTTTGGCCATTTCTTGAAGAGTCCTATTCTTTCGCTCTACAACTCCATTTTGCTGTGGAGTTCTAGGGCAAGAGAAATCATGGGCAATACCATTTTTTTTGAAGAACTCCTCAAAGAATCTGTTCTCAAATTCACCACCATGATCACTTCTGAACTTTATGATTTTGCATTCCTTCTCAGATTGAATCTGAGTGCAGAATTCAGAGAACACTGAATGAGACTCATCCTTGTGTTTTAAGAACTTTACCCATGTCCAGCGGCTATAATCATCTACGATGACTAATCCATATTTCTTCCCTCTGATAGATGCTGTTTTGACTGGTCCAAACTGATCAATGTGCAGAAGTTCTAACGGCCTAGAGGAAGAGACAACATTCTTAGACTTGAATGCAGGTTTGGAGAACTTGCCCTTCTGACATGCTTCACAAAGAGCATCTGATTTGTATTTCAGATTTGGGAGTCCTCTGACCAGATTTAGTTTGTTAATCTAAGAAATCTTTCTCAAACTAGCATGTCCTAATCTTCTGTGCCAGACCCATTGCTCCTCGGAAACAGACATAAGGCAAGTCACCTTCTGCTTCTCAAGATCAGAAAGATCAATCTTATAAATGTTGTTCTTTCTCTTGCCTGTAAATAGGATTCAGCCATCCTTCTGACTTACAGCCTTGCAAGACTTTTGATTGAAGATTATATCATAACCATTGTCACTTAATTGACTTATGGACAATAGATTATGCGTTAATCCTTCTACAAGAAGTACATTAGTTATGGAAGGAGAGTTACCAATACTTATGGTTCTAGAGCCAATTATCTTTCCCTTCTGATCTCCTCCAAACTTGAATTCTCCACTAGACTTAAGCACCAGGTCTTGGAACATAGACCTTCTTCCCGTCATGTGTTGCGATCACCCAGAGTCCAGGTACCATGACATTTTGTGCTTTGTCTTCTTTGCTGCCAAGGATATCTGCAACAGAAATTATCTTCTCCTTAGGTACCCACAACTTCTTGGATCCTTTCTTGTTAGTTTTCCTCAAGTTTTGATTGAACTTGGGTTTAGCATAATAAACAACAGGAGGAACAACATGATATTCTTTAGGTTTGGAAGCATGATATTTTCTATGTTGTGTCACATGCTTCTTTGTGTGTGTAGCATGAAAGCTTTTGGCATGTGAAGTGAGCCTAATATCATGTGAGTGGCCATATTTGAACTGATCATACAATGGCTTGTATGTGATTTTCATATCATCTACAGGTTCAAATTTGTGTGGGGTATCACCCTCATAGCCAACACCAATCCTTTTGTTTCCATAAACACCATATATCATAGAAGTAAGATGACTTCTGCCAATACTTCTAGATAAAAACTTTCTGAAGCTCGAGTCATATTCTTTCAGAATATGATTGAGGCTAGGAATGGATTTTTCTGATTCAGAAGGAGATCCAATATCTTTGGATAATTTTAAAATTTTTTCCTTCAGTTCGGAATTTTCCAGTTCCAGCTTCTTAGTTTCAGAATCAAATAGCTTTTTTAGCTTTTTGTATTTGATACTAAGATGAGCCTTGAGTTCCAGAAGTTCTGTTAAACTGGAAACTAATTCTTCTCTAGATAGTTCAGAAAATACCTCTTCAGAATTTGATTCTGATGTAGATTCTAATCCATAATCCACTGTGGCCATCAGTGCAAGGTTTGCTTGCTCGCCTTCAGAGTCTGATTCTGATTCTGATTCTGAATCACCCCATGTTGCCATAAGACCTTTCTTCTTATGAAACTTCTTCTTGGGATTCTCCTTCTGAAGTTTTGGACATTCATTCTTGAAGTGTCCAGGCTCATTGCACTCATAACAAATGACCTTCTTCTTGTCAGATCTTCTGCCTCCAGAAGATTCTCCTCTTTCAGGCTTCTTTGAACTTCTGAAGTTCTTGAACTTCCTTTGCTTTCTCTTCAAGAGTTGGTTTACCCTTCTGGAGATCATGGACAGTTCATCTTCTTCTTCTGATTCTGATTCTTTAGAATCTTCTTCTTCAGCCTGAAAAGCGTTAGTGCATTTTTTATAATTAGATTTTAATGCAATAGACTTACCTTTCTTCTGAGGTTTATTAGCATCCAGCTCTATTTCATGACTCCTCAGAGCATTGATCAATTCTTCAAGAGAAACTTCATTCAGATTCATGGCAATTTTGAATGCAGTCACCATTGGACCCCATCTTCTTGGCAAGCTTCTGATGATCTTCTTGACATGATCAGCCCTTGTGTATCCCTTGTCAAGAACTCTTAATCCAGCAGTTAGCGTTTGAAATCTTGAGAACATCTTCTCATTATTTTCATCATCCTCCATCTTGAAGGCTTCATATTTCTAGATCAAGGCAAGAGCTTTAGTCTCCTTGACTTGGGCATTTCCCTCATGAGTCATTTTCAATGATTCATATATGTCATAGGCAGTTTCCCTGTTAGATATCTTCTCATATTCAACATGAGAGATAGCATTCAGCAAAACAGTCCTACACTTATGATGATTTTTGAATTGCTTCTTTTGATCATCATTCATCTCTTGTCTTGTAGGCTTTACACCAGTAGCTTTCACTGGATGTTTGTAACCATCCATCAGAAGATCCCATAAGTCACCATCTAGACCAAGAAAGTAACTTTCAAGTTTATCTTCCCAATATTCAAAGTTTTCACCATCAAATACTGGTGGTCTAGTATAACCATTGTTACCATTTCCATTATGTTGCTGAGCAGAGCCAGATGTAGATGTATTTGTTGGATCTTCACCAGCCATCTTGACTTAAGCGTTTTTCTCTTCCTGAATCTTTTCTAAACACGGTTAAGTGCTTGCACCTTAGAACCGGCGCTCTGATGCCAATTGAAGGATAGAAAAACACTTAGAAAGGGGGGGGGAGGTTGAATAAGTGTAGCTTTAAAACTTGTAAGATAAAAACAATTTGCACAAAGATTTTTATCCTGGTTCGTTGTTAACTAAACTACTCCAGTCCACCCCCTTGGAGTGATTTACCTCACCTGAGGATTTAATCCACTAATCACACAAGATTACAATGGTTTTCCACTTAGATAACCTCTAAGTCTTCTAGAGTATTCTGATCACAACCTGATCACTCTAGGAACAAACTTCTTAGATACCCTCTAAGACTTTCTAGAGTATTCTGATCACAACCTAATCACTCTAGTTCTTACAAATTAATGTAAACAAATTCTTTTAAGAGTTACAATGCTTCTTAATAAGCTATTATCACAACTGTGATTTTTCTCTTAAGTTAAAGCTTAATCTCACTAAGATATTACAACAGCAATGTAGTGAGGTTGAAGATGAAGTTTGAGAGCTTTTTGAATTTGACAGCGTTTCTGTAAGTTTGCGCAAAGTGTTGTATTCAGCTTCTCTTCTGAACTTCTATTTATAGGCGTTTGAGAAGATGACCGTTGGGAGCATTTAATGCTTTGCGTGATCCGTACAGCACTGCATTTAATGTTTCACTCTTTTGTCAACTACCTCTAGCCTTGCTTTCGCTGTGTCTACTGACGTTGGCTTTAATAGCTTCTAACATTCCTTTTGTCATTCAGCGTAGCCTGCCATCTCGTACTTGATTCTGATCTGATGTTTGTGTAAACAACGTTTGAATATCATCAGAGTCAAACAGCTTGGTGCAGAGCATCTTCTTGTCTTCTGACCTGGAAGTTCTTCTTAGCGTGATACCATGAGAACTTCAGTGCTTCTGCTTCTGATCTCAAGTTCTTCTGATGCTTCCATAGACCATGTTCTGATTCTGCTTGACCATCTTCTGATGTCTTGCCAGACCATGTTCTGATGTTGCATGATGAACCTTCTGAGTCAGTGCTTCTTGTGCTGAATTTGTGCATACTCTTTATATGATTCCTGAAATGGAAATTGCATAGAATTAGAGTACCACATTATCTCATACAAAATTCATATACATTGTTACCATCAAAACTAAGAATATTGATCAGAACAAATCTTGTTCTAACACATGCGCCTGTATATCTCAGCTTCAGATAATACAATAGGTAGCATGTTACCACAAGAAGATGAAAATGGTATCGAAAGAGCCATTTAATACTTAAGTAGAGTACTCAATGATGCAGAGACTAGGTATAGCGCCATAGAAAAACTCTGCCTTTGTTTATATTTCTCTTGTATTAAACTCAAGTATTATATAAAGCCAATTGATGTTTACGTTTCATCTCATTTTGATGTCGTTAAACACATGTTATCTAAGCCAATATTGCATAGTCGAATTGGCAAATGGGCTTTTGCCCTTACTGAGTACTCTATAATCTTTCAACCCCTTAAGGCAATGAAAGGACAAATTGTGTCAGATTTCATAGTTGATCATGCAGTGGTAGAAAATCCTCAGCAATATGTAGATTTGAAGCCTTTGAAGTTGTACTTCGATGGTTCAACACATAAAGAGGGGAGTGGCGTTGGTATTCTCATAATTTCTTTTGATCGAATTCCAACAGAGCTCAAGTAGAAAATTGAAGGCCCTTTATGTTCCAATAACGAAGCTGAGTACGAAGTATTAATTGCTGGACTTGAAGCCTTGTTGGAATTGGGGGCAACCAGAGTCGAAATTAAAGGAGACTCAAAATTAGTGATAAAGCAACTGAGGAAAGAATACAAATGTACCAAAGAGAATTGTATTTTGTCATAGCAAATAAGCTGCTTAAAAAATTTGAATATGTAGAGTTAAAGCACGTCTCAAGGGTAAACAATCAAGAAGCAAATGATTTGGCACAATTAACCTCAGGATATAGAGTATCAAAGGAAAAGTTAGAAGAACTGGTCGAAGTAAGAGGTAAAGTAATGGCCACAAAGCTATCTCCAAGTGATCTGGAGAACTCACAATTAGGCTTTGCCAACGAAGAAGAATTTGATGTCTTGAATATAGATTCCTTAGCGGATACAGATTGGAGGAGTCCAATCGTAAACTACTTGAAAGATCCTTCGACAGATACAGATAGAAAGGTGAAATATAGAGCCTTATCATACTTCTTGATGGGAAACTAATTGTTTAAGAAAACACCTGAGGGAGTTTTACTTAAATGTCTGGGTGCAGCTGAAGCATACTTGGCACTCTCGAATGTGCACAGTGGGGCGTGTGGTGATCATCAAGCGGGGCACAAAATGAAATGGCTTTTGTTCCATTATGGAATGTATTGGCCCACTATGTTAAAAGATTTCATAGAGTTCGCCAAAGGTTGTCAGGAATGTCAAGAACACGCAAGTGTTCAACCTGCGCCTGCAAGTTCAAAAATAAAACCATGGCCTTTCAGAGGTTGGGCATTAGACTTAATTGGAGAAATCCGTCCCACATCTTCCAAAGGTCAAAGATATATTTTAGTGGGAGTAGACTACTTCATAAAATGGGTCGAAGCAATACGACTAGCCAATGTGGATCAAGAAGCTGTGATTGAGTTTATTCAAAGGCACATTTTGTATAGATTTGGAATTCCAGAAAGCATAACTACAGACCAGGGATCAGTGTTTACTAGTCGAAAGATGCAAGAGTTCGCGAAAGAGATGGGATTCAAATTGTTCACTTTCACACCTTATTATGCTCAAGCAAACGGACAAGTCGAAGCAGCCAATAAAGTAATAATCGATCTGATAAAGAAACATGTAGGGAAGAAACCTAAGAATTGGCACAAAACCTTGGACCAGGCACTCTAGGCTTGTCGAACATCACCAAAAGAAGCCACCAATACTACACATTTCCAATTGACGTTCGGACACGATGCAGTACTCCCAGTCGAAATATACTTGCAATCAGTCAGGATTCAGAGACAAGCAGAAATTCCCCCAAATGTATATTGGGAAATGATGATGAATTAGTTAGTTGATCTGGACGAAGACAGGCTTCGAGCATCGGAAATGATAAAAAGGCAAAAAGAAAGGGTGTCGAGAGCATACAACAAAAAGGTGAAAGGTAAAACATTTATTAACAATGACTTAGTTTGGAAAGTTATTTTGCCTATAGATCGAAAGAATCAGGCTTTAGGCAAATGGTCTCACACTGGGAAGGACCTTTTCGAATCTTAAAAGTATTTTCAAGTAATGCTTATGAGATAGAAGAATTGGCAGAAGATCGCAGGATTTTAAGAGTAAATGGGAAGTATCTGAAAAGATACAAGCCAGTCATGCATGAAGTAAAAATTGCAAAAACGTAGACATTAAAAATGTGCGCCATTGGCCAAAATGGTGAAACAAACACCAAAATGGCTTTATACTTAAGTGAGATATGTAATATATAAACTAAGAAGACAAAACGATGTCAAAATAGAGTTCATTACGATTAACGGTTAAGGGTACATTCAGTAAGGAAGATTGCGTTTGCATGCAAACCAAAGTTACAAAAAATGGAGCATGCCAAATACTATCAAAAGAAGCGTTCAAAATTATAGACTACAAAGATAAAACCAAGGCCCACAACGCCTCCAACAATGCATCCTTCAGTTGATCCTGTGTTCCAAACCTTCCAAGTGCAACAGGGGCAAGCTTTCTGCTTCAAAAGGATCCAGGAATCCTTCCGTGCGCATTTTCTTCACTAATCCCTATTTAACAAACATGTGGGATAGCAACCTTCCACAGGGAAGACATGTCGCTATGCCTTGACGAGAAGCAGCAATAGCGACGGCTTCAGCAAGGTGTTTTAAAATCATCAATGGAAAGTTGATTTTCTTTCCCCGGAGAGCACAAAGTATGAACTCCAGATCCTCCACCAAGATGCTTTCCTGATCCTCATTTCGTGGGCGGCAGTTGCCCACTAGAAGTTGATGCCAAATCCTGCTAATTGTGGCGCTGAAAGGATCGTTAGCCATGATGGCCCTCAAAATGGAAGAGGTGCTCATGTTGAAGGAGTTGTCAACAAAAACTTCTCTAGAGTTCTCACATCTCAGCACTTCAGAGATGAACGATGGAGAAATGGTAATATGGGATCCTCGAACTTGAGAAACAATGGTGGTTCTCCCTTCTGAGTCCATCCGGAGGGATGCAAACATCCAAAAATCTGCCAGCATGTTTGGGTAAACAGGTCCTTCTAGGATTCCTTGGTAAACCTGTAAGTCTTGGTTGGCAAACAGTGCATCAACGTTGATATGGTTTTGATCGAACTCTTCCATAGAGAGTTTAAACTCTTTCTTGATGGCAGATTTGATAGTGTTATAAGATAGAGGTGTCATTGTAGCAAGGGAGTACAAGAAAGGAAAAAGTTTGATGAAAATATGGAAAGAGGATGAATAAATGATCAGAATTCCAAGGTTTATATAGAGAACGTTGGTCTTAAAGAGTGATTACTCTTTAAATCCTGATTGGACCGCGTGTGGTTTCCCCGAGGGAAGATATGGAGTCCGCCGTTTCTAGCCTCGGAAGTTGGAGTGTAATCATTTTAGAAACTGATACACGCACGTCTTAATTAAACGTTTTGAAAAAGTGATGTCATCATTAAATGATGGTTACAGCTAGTGGAGTAGAAACGTCAAATCAAAACTTAAGTGGCTGCCAAGGGTAATTGTCATACCCTAATTTTTGACCCCCCTGAGATGTCATATCTTCAGGCTTTTCATCAGATCAAAACAAATACCCAAGAGCAGTTACTTCTTCATCTGGCATTTAATCAAGGATGGTCAGAAGTAAAAGAACTCAGGCAAAGGATCAATCAACAGAAGAGTTAGTCTCTAACACAATCATAGGACTCCAAAAGCTTCATTCTATTCACCTATGATTGATTAGATACCCATCACCTGGACTAAGGATTGCCTACCTCACCAATCTAGGGTTTTGAGCCCATCAAGGACTAAGATCAGGGATTACCTTTGGGAAACCCTAAAAAGGTCCAAGGCCTCTATCAAGGAATTCAATCATCTTCAAATGATCCATATAACAATATCCATTGGGAATTACACTCCAATTCAAGATCCACAGTCATCAATTTCACCTGGTCGACAATTAGGGTTTTTGACCTAATTCACCTAGATGGTTGAATTTTAATCAGGACATGGATCCAAAACTCAAGACATGGTTCAAGGACTTCTATTACCTCAATATAACCCATTTACATCACTCATTTGAGGAGAAGATCTTGATCCCACACAAAAGTCCAAAATCTCACTTTATCTAGAAAAAGTCAACTATATAAGATCACCTTTGACTTTTAAGATTTTTGGTCAAACCATGGCTTTTAAAGATCAATATCATCAATATATGGTTATCAAAGTCATTTGACCAGAGAAATTCAAGAGGATTCATCAAGGAGCAAAAAGTCGGGAATTAGGGTTTTTAAGGGCATTAATTGTGGGAACTCAAAATTTCACCTACACAACTCAAAAAACTTCCAACATGAAAGTTGTAGATCTTGCAAAATAAAACAACATCTTACAAAGCAACTTTTCTCAAGAAATCAATCATTTAAGAGATTTGGAATTTTCAAGCTTTAGGTTATAAAAACTTAAAAAATTTTCTAAGTGTTTTTAACCTAGTTTCCATCCAACTTTGGGCTCATTTTTCACAATTTTCCCAAATGATTCTGAAGAAACCCCAAACTAATGATTTGAAGTAGATGTTTAGGGCTTTCCAAATTGTGCTCAACCTTCTCCAAATTCATTTTGAGCTAGGAGTTATGCTTGTTCAAAGTTGGCCTCATGAGGTGAAATTATAGGTCATGTACAATTTGGAACTTTGCAATTTTGTGCAATTAGCTTCACTAAGTGATGCTACACGACCTCTAATACATCTGCAAGCATGCCATACATCAATTTCCATCATTGCATAAGGATTGAAGAAGATTCCCAAAAACAAAGGCATGTGATTATGTAATGATTACATTTGGGAATTTGTGGCAAATTGATGAATCACCAAAGGAATCTTTCCCCAACCAATTGGAGCTCACTTCTGCATCAAAATTGTCCCCTAAGATCAAGCAAAACTGATGGCTAGGGAGTGGTATCAAAGAGCTCATTATTGCACTTGGGATATTCTTTGAATTCCTTCATGCTTAAGAACCCAAACTTCCTTCACTAAGCAAGCTCACGATGTCTAATTGCTCTGCATTCATTTGCCTATAAATACAAGTGCATACCTCAGTAATTAAACACACCAAAGCAACAGAATTCTTGCTTTCTCTTTTCTTTCTTCATACTTAAGGTTTTCAAAGGTTCTTTGGCAAGAAGACTCGGATTCTTCAAACTAAAGCTCTTCCTTTGGAATTAAGTATTCAAACACCTTAGGGGAGTCATTTAGAGGTGATCCAAACCTCTGAAACACTTATGTACGTGGAGAATCGTCATCTTCACCTCTCACTTGGAGCTGTTGCAGTTGGGGTCGAGCAAGAGGTTCTGGGCACTTTCAATCCAAGCTAAGCATCTCAACACCTTCCAAGAGGATCACTGAAGCTATCTGGATCGTTGCAACAACTCGGCAACACACTTTGATCAGAGCCAAATCTTCATTTTTCCGGTAAGTTTCAAAAGCTTCAAACTCTATGATTCACGCATGATAAATTTAAAATGAAGTTACCAGTTGGTTTTTGCACCTTCATAGATCATTAACCCTCAATCAATTGCATCAAATCATGCATATATAGTATTTCATGTTTAATTTCCGTTTTAGGTTTCTTAGTGTTCATTCTTGCGAATTTTATGGTACACTTAGAATTAATGAAATTGAAGGACACCATCATGATCCTCGTCAAAAAACGAGCAAAATCCATCTTTACATCTTTGAATTTAGTTGAGAATTGAGGGAGATAAGATTTCCAGAAATTGAAATCGTGAGGTTGAAGATGAAGTTGCTTTGCGCGCGTTTTTTTGAATTCTCAGAAGCAAGTTTAAAATATAATTATATGGAAGCGTGTTTTGAACGACTAAATCGTTCAGCTCACTTGGTTACATGCGCCTCTCACATTCTCATGCCTTAGGTCTGGGGTTCGATCCCCCCCTCAGACCTTTTGTTTTTATTTTTCATTTTAACGCGCGTGTTTCACATATAATAAATGGAATCCCTCTTTAGTCACACTGAGCGTGTAGCTCATTTGGCTTTGTTTTGTGTGGTAACCATGGGAGCGTGGGTTCAAGCCTTGGTGGAGACAAATCCTTATTTTTTTTATCACTTTTCTCACCAATTTTCTTCACAACTTCTCATGATCATTTAACCTATCAAATTAAATCATTTTCACTTCATTTTTTACACAGTTGTCATTAAATATATCTAGTTTGTGAATAATCAAAAAAATCATAAAAATATTATTTATTTCATGTGTTTTTATTAGGTTTAAAATAGTATGTTTTAAGTGTTTTCTTAAATACTTTAAATATACATTTTTATTTTGTTTTGACCTAACTACTTTGTGAATAATTTTATGATAAAACCCTAATCATGTAGGTCTTAATTAGGTATAGATTTTATCTTTACCTTAATTAAGTTGACTTTTGTCAATTTTTAAAACTGTTTTCAATCTCCGATTAAACGGATGATTAAGGTTTTCAAACAACAAAACCTTATATCATTTCAATCATTTTCCAACTGTTTTCATAAACAGTAAATCATTTTCAAGTGGGCCTCTAATAGAGTGTAAGTCCCAGCACCTTTTTCTTTTCTTAGTTTGTTTTCAAAAACTGTATTTACAAAATCTCCTTTCTGTTTTCAAAACATTCTTCTGCTATTTGAAGGGCATTATTCCCGGTGAAACTCTTCAGATATCTATGTGACCTTTGTCCATCTTCACTTCTTCTGTTTTCAAAAACCCTTAACTGTTTATCATAAATAATCAACTGTCATCAATAAAATTGCTGGTAAGGCTTTGTACATACATCTTCAAAGGCCTCCACTCCATCCAGGTTAGGCTTTACAAGCTCTCAATTTACAGTCTTTATTTAAATTACTGTCAAATATGGAACTGTTTATATATTAGAACTACGTTTGAGTGTAAACCCTAGGACAGTTAAACTATATATATATATATATATATTATAGGAATATGGCCTAGGACTGAGAATGTCTTCCCGGTGAAGGCTCTTTCCTAATTAGAGATCTGTAGTTCAAACCCCCAAGATGAATTATTCCCGGTGAAACATCTTGGTAAAAGCCTTAGAACCCAAAAATAGGACACATCCACCCAAAGAGGAATTATTCCCGGTGAAACCTCTTACCCATTTGCTTAGAGCCAAAATAAGTTCAAAACCACATAGCTTTCTCTTGTGCTATAACAAGGACCCTCGATGACCCTCGATTAGCCTCCTCTTGGGCTTTGTACAAGGACCCACAGGCTTCTTAAAAGCATTTCCAGCTTCCTCTTGAGCTTGTATACAAGGACCCATCAGGTTTCTTATAAACATAGGAACAGGTCTTTAGTTACCTTTTAGCCTATCCTGGTGAATTTCTTCCACTTTAAACCAGACTTTAAACAAGCTAAGATTGTCTCAATCTCATATTGAGTACACTTTTTGGAATGAGAGACATGGACAGTCTCTGTCACCCTTATCTTCATCAATCTTCCTTAGCAGAGTCTAGGATTTTTATTTGCTTATTCTCAATCAGTGTCAGCCTTAATCTTGGGCTTTAAAACAAGAAGTCTCCACTAGATAATCTTTCTGCCATTTTAACAAAAACCCCTGGAAAGGGTCAGCCTCCACACATTCCTTCATTTTAACAAAAACCCCTGGAAAGGGTCAGCCTCCAAAATCATTCCTTCATTTTAACAAAAATCCCTGGAAAGGGTTAGCCTCCACACATTCCTTCATTTTAACAAAAACCCCTGGAAAGGGTCAGCCTCCAAAATCATTCCTTCATTTTAACAAAAATCCCTGGAAAGGGTTAGCCTCCACACATTCTATCATTTTAACAAAAACCCCTGGAAAGGGTCAGTCTCCAAAATCACTCCTTCAAATCCAAAGATTCACTCTTTTAAAAGATAAATTCCCCAAAAGAATCAAAACCCCTGGAAAGGGTTAGCCTCCAAAAACATGATAAAAGTCCAATCTTTTAACAGACTATTTCCCCAGCTGAGTCAAAATCCCTTGAAAGGGTTAGCTTCCAAAAAACATAAAAAATAAATTAGTTTGTTAAAACCTCTAGCAGAATAAAACTCCCCTAGTGAGTCTTTCATCTTTTAGTAGCCACAACCTTGGGCTTTGTACAAGGCAGATAAACCATATTTCCCTGTGTCAAAGATTCCTAATCTTGTCATACCCCAATTTTTGACCTAAGATACCACCTCATATCATTTGCATATGCATCATTTGCATCTCTAACAAATTGCATAGCTTGTGTTTGCTACTTGTGACTCAACAGGGTTTAATCAAGAAACCACTCATCAGTACAAGTAACAATCAATTAGGTTTTTTTTCTCCCTTCATTTCAAATGAATCATCTTCATCAACAATCAACATTTGGTCCCCAGAGATTCATTTCAACAAGCTCAACAGCTTTGAATCGACCAAATTAGGGTTTTGACTAAAGACAGCATACCCCTGACTTTTTGCTCAGGATTTGACCTAATGACTTGGGACATGACCTCAAGACCCCAAGTGCATCATTTTGACTTAATCCATTGGCTCAGAACATCTCCAACACAGGGATTGATCAACAGTGAAATTTCAAATCATCAAATTAGGGTTTTTGAACTATCAGGGACAAAAATAGGGGATCACATTTGGGAAACCCTAAAAATCTCCAGGAAGTCAATCAAAGGTTTCAATCATCTTCAAATAATCCCTATGACAATACACAATGGAAATTACATCTCAATTCAAGATCCACAGTCATCAATTTCATCAGGTCGACGATTAGGGTTTTTGACCTAATTCACTGAACAACTGCCTTTTTAATCAGGACATGGTGCCACAACTCAAATCATGGCTCAATATCCTCTAATGCCTCAATATGATCCATTCATACCATTCATTTGATGAGGATAGCCTGGTTCATTGGAAATCTCCAGAAATGCGACTCGTTTGAAAAAGTCAACTGTACAAGATCACCATTGACTTTTGGGGAATTTTGGTCAACCATGACTTTTGAAGTTTTGAATTATCAATATATGATATATGAAGTCATTTCATCAAGAAAAATCAAGAAAATCAATCAAGAATCAAAAAGTCAAAAGTTTGACTTTCCATACTTAGAAAAATTCTAAGTGTTTTTCAATGGTTTTTTCCAAACTTTGGAAGGGAATTTCTCAAAATTTCACCTACAAACTGAAAAAAACTTCTGACATGAAAGTTGTAGATTTTGATCCAATGAACAACTTTGTCACATATAATTTTTTTTCCAAAAGATCAACCATTTAAGAGATATGGAGCTTCAAAGTTGGTATCTTTTGAAAATTTCACTTAAACCCTCATTTTCTTCAAAGTTCATGGATCTTTTTCACCCATTTCCTTAAAGGTCTTGAAGAAACTTTCAACTAGGGTTTTGAAGTGTGTAACATGAGCTTTCCAAAATGTCCAAGAGCATGAAAAAATATGGAGTGTAGCCATGGTTTTGAATTTTGACATTAGTGAACTTTTCACTTGAAATTTCAAGCCATTTTCACTATGTTATGAACTACTTTGCCAAATAATGCAAGTAATGATGCATCAAGACAATAATTGAAGATATTTTCTGATTTGAAGATCAGAATGGGAGAGCATAAGAAGCTTGAGATTTAACCATGGTTTAGTCACTTTTAACCTAATGCATTTAATGGTAAGATTCCATTCTATCTCTTAAGTGCCAAATCACCACTCTTGGATAAACTTGCAAAGGCTTGTATTCAGAATCCATGGCCTATAAATAGAGGTCATTTCCACTCTTCAAATCACACCAAAACCTCACAATTATAGGTTTTCTCTCTTCTTTCTTGAATTGCAAGTTTTATAGTTTTCAAAGAGGTAGAAAACTCAACCTCCAAATCATTGAAGTTATGGCCAAAGTGATGGTTCTAACATCTCATAAACATCATATGGGATGTGTTTGATCCATTCACACACCCCAAAACACCTCAAATCTCAAAATCACTACCTCACTTCCATATATGCACATAATAAGCCTTATCATGCCAAAATCAATTCCAGGCTATTTCGGTCCAATCTAACACTTCAAACACCATCCATATACTTCATATGAACTATCCAAACACTCACCATCAACCTATAACCTCATAATCATCAAGCTCGATCCATACTTGAAGCTTCTGCAAATCGGGTTCCATGGCCTTGCTCAAGTGAATTCAAACTGTTCCAAGCATTCAAACATGTTCCATAAGGTCCACTGATGCTGTCCAGATCAAGAAACAACAACTGGAACTCCTCATTTGCAGAATTCGATTCTCAGTTTTGCCATTTTTAAGGTAAGTACTCATGAACTTCAAACTCTATTCTCCATGCATCATAAATGAAATATGAACATACCATCTTGTTTCTGCACCTATGAGGATCATTAACCCTCAATCAATTGCATCATAACTTGCACATACACGATTTCACATTGAATTTCAGTTTTAGGGTTCTTCGTGTTCATCACAAAATTGATAACCTTAGAGCAAAAATAAATGAATTGTGAGGTTACCATCAGGTTCCTCGTGAAAAACCGAGTGAGATAGACCCTTTACTTGATCAAAACAACACAGTTTTGGAGATTTTCAAAATTCAGTTGAAGGTGTGTTCTTGGCGCCATTTTTGATTCAGAAAATTCAAATGTTGAGTTTAAAATATAATCAGTTGGATACGTGTGTATTACAAGCTGCGTGCGCAGCTCAGTTGGCAAGAGTTTTGGTTGGTGAGAGAGAGGGCGTGAGTTCAAGTCCTTGTGGAGACAAAACCCATTTTTTACAACTATTTTTCTCTATTTTCTTCACAACTTCACTCAATTAATTAACCATTCAAATCAGTTCATTTTTGCTTCATTTTTTGCACATCTCTTATTTAATATGTATATTTTATGAATACCAAAAAAAATCATCAAAAAAAGATTTATTTAATACATTTTTAATTATGTTTAAAATGACATGTTTTTAGGTATTTTTAAATACTTTAAATATTGTTTTATTTGATTTTTTCAAACATAATCACTTGTAAATTTTCTTTTGTGATCAAACCCTAATCACTTAGGTCTTAATTAAGCATTAAAACTTGTTTTAACTTAATTAAGTTGATTTCTTTTAAATTCAAAACCGTTTTAAAACAAGCAATCACAATTCTTTTCAAAACGATAAACCATTTCTTTTTGACTTCAAAGGAAACTATTGATTAAATCTTTTTAATTGATCAATTGATTTTCAAAATGAAGTGGGGCCTCTCGAATATTAGAGAGTGTAAGTCCCATTTCTTTTCTTTTTGTACAGTTTTTTTTTCAAAATAATAAAACTTCTTCAAAATAAAATCTTTTCAAACAATTTTCAAATCATTTTCAAAACAACAAAACTTCAAAGAAACTTCAAACTTTTCAAATAAACCATGGGCCTCCATGTAGGTATAAGTCCCAAGCCCCTTTTGTACATACCCTTTCCTTTTTTTTGTACAGAAAATTTCTTTTAAAACAAAAACTGCCAAACAGTTTTCTTGAAACAACAAAATCAAAAATGAAGGTTTTCTTTAAATCTTCCCAAAAATACCATGGGCCTCCATGTAGGTATAAGTCCCAAGCCCTTTTGTGAATACCTGTTTACATAGCTTTGAATAAACTCAAGTGGACCTCTCCTCGAGTATAAGTCCCGAGCCCCCGTGTATACAAATGGATCATGCTTACAGGTATATTTCCTTCATAAACTCCATTATATACACACACTTTGTCATATATATAATTGTTCATAACTGTTCATGTTTGTTCATACTTGTTCATGTTTGTTCATATGTGTGATATGTGTGCTTGTTCAACTTAGTATAACACTAGGTTCCCCATAGCCTCCTATTGGGCTTCGTGCAAAGAATCTCCCTAGTTTAGGTTAGGACATAGAGTATGGTTTCCCGGTGAAATCGCTCTAAGAGCTCAAACCAACTATACCATGCCTCCCCTTGGGCTTTGTACAAACGAGTGACCCTCCCATAGCCTCCTCTTGGGCTTACAATGCAAGGACCCTGGATTGTCCCTCCCATAGCCTCCTCTTGGGCTTACAATACAAGGACCCTCGGATAGTCTCCTCTTGGGCTTCGTACAAGGACCCACGGGCTTCTTATAAGCATTCCCAATATCCAAATCAAATACCCTTGGAGATTAGACATTTATCATCTCTATGATAGGAGTATCTCTTCTATATCATCACAAACAATCAATCAATCAATCAATCAACTTAACTTTTTTGCCACAAGGCTGGCTAATCAATCAAACCTTTTTGCCACCATACTGGCTGATTAATCAAAGTTTTTGTCACAAGGCTGACTTCATTGAAACTTTTGCCACAAGGCTGGCTGATTAATCAAAACTTTTTGTCACAAGGCTGACTTCATTGAAAGTTTTTGCCACCAGGCTGGCTAAAAAGCATCTTTATCATTCTAAGCACCATAAGTGGCATGGCCCAGGGCTTATAATGAAAATATTTTCAAACAAAAAACAAACAGATGTATGTGATGATATAGATTAGATACATCGAACATTTAGATGACATTTGTCTCTTATCCTTTGCTTCCACTAGCATAAGTGGGAACAACGATTGCTCTGACTTTCTCAACATCCCTTTGAGAATACGTAGGCACAAGGTCTTATTCCTTGGCGAGCAAAACTTCTCTCTCAAACCATTCAAACCTTAGCACCCGTAGACCCGAGCTACAGATGCTCTGATTCCCTCTAGGGGATATGTATGCAGAGGATCACGATGATCTTTGCGAGCATAATCAAACAAACACCTTAGTTCCCACCTATTTCACAACAGAACCTCCACCATAACATAGAATGAAAAACAATAAAGAATCCTATAGAGTACTATAGATACGTTAGGTGCTAATACCTTCCCTTCGTATAACCAACCCTCTTACCCAAGATCTCTCCCCCACTTTTTAGGTTATTGCAGCTTTTTTCCTTTTCCTCCTTTGGAAATAATAAAAAGTTTGGTCGGAACAAAAGAAAAATCATTTTTTATGAGCACTCGAGCCCAAAGAAGGCATCAGGTGTCTCATCCCGAAAAAAAAGGATAAACGATTTTTCGCCTGCGACAGAAAAATGGCGACTTCACTGGGGACCATCTTTTTATTGTTTCCAAAGGAAGGGTTATTTCTAATTATTGTTTTTTATTACATGTGTGGTTCTTTGGTTCTGTTACTTGTGTGGTTCTGTTACAAGTGATACATTATGGACAAATCCTAACCCGGATTAAGTACACATAAGAATTAGGTGGAGGGTATAGTCATGTACAGGCGTACGTGAGAATCCTTCCGCTCAGTGGAGGTTCCTTATTGGTAATATATGTTTAGCATGTTTCGTAGCGAAAACATTATTGCTGCATTGAACTGTAGAAGCTGAGTTGGCCGTAGAACCCCAACCCATCCTGGCCTTATTAGGACGTGGTGCAGAAACGATCCAGGTGAAGACTTGGATAGTTGTCATGCGGAGAACCACACTCAGACGAGTTTTTCTTGAGAATATTGCTGGCTCATGAGTTTAATTGTGGAAGGCCGGTAATATCCGAAAGAAAAATGTAGACTCTGACGTATCAGTAGAACATGTTGTGCAGGTGATTAACTAGAACTATCCCATTTTTGGTTCTCTGACCTCATGCTCGTGACGCTGGACCTTTGAACCTATGTGTACCATGTTTGTGTTACCATGTTTGTGTACCATGTTTGCGTTACCATGTTCGTATTACCATGTTTGTTTTACCATGTTTGAATATGTGGCATTCATGCATCCACGCATTCATACATTCATTAAAAAAAAAAAACCATCTTTTTTCCATAAAAAAAAAACATGATTTTTCCAAAGATTTAGAGAAATTTTCTTTGCAAACATTAGGATTAAGTTATGGAAGAGGTAAAGAGGCATACCAAGAAATATGGTTTCAAAGCGCCTGATGTGGGAAAATTGATAGAGTTATCATCTTTTGTACAAGATCCTCCGGATTTTAGGAAAAGTTATGGAAAGCTTTTGCCTATCCTGAATACTCATGTTGATGAAGGACTTCTCAAGACTCTAGTTCAGTTCTATGATCCCGTCTACCGTTGTTTTACCTTTCCAGACTACCAGTTGGTACCGACCTTGGAAGAATATGCCAATCTTTTGGGTATTCCTGTGTCTGACAAAATACCCTTCAATGGTTTGGAAGCCATTCCTAAGTCACACGTCATTGCAGCAAGTATCCACTTGAAGAAATCTGAAGTAGAGAGTAATTGGACTACCAAAGGAAACCTCCCGGGTTTAACTTCACACTTCCTGGTAAAGAAAGCCTTTGATTTCATCGAAACTGGTAGCATGATAGCTTTTTAAGCTATACTAGCCTTGCTCATCTATGGGTTAGTTCTGTTTCCCAATGTCAACGGCTTTGTTGATATCAATGCCATAAAGATCTTTCTGATTGGAAATCCTGTTCCGACTTTGCTTGGTGACATGTATTTCTCTGTTCATCATAGGAATCGCCAAGGCGGTGGAATCATTGTTTGTTGTGCACCTCTTTTGTTCAAATGGATTGTTTCACACTTACCTGAGTCTCCTATTTTCACGGAAAACCGAGAAGGCTTGCATTGGCCTCGAAGACTTATGTCTCTTACTAATAATGATATCCGTTGGTATACCTTGGCTCACTATGGTACAGAAACCATTGAAAGTTGTGGAGAGTTCGCCAACGTACCCCTCATTGGTACACAAGGAGGAATTAACTACAATCCGATCTTAGCCCGACGACAACTCGGGTATGCAAATTCAGCTAAACCCTTTGGTCTCGCAGTGGAATGCTACTTTTACAAAGAAGGGGATGATCCTCAAAGGTTGAAAACAAGAATGGTGAGAGCTTGGTACGACGTCCGATGGAAAGAAAAAGGTGAGGCGAGAAATTGCATTGCCGTGGACACCTACACCTGCTGGGTAAAGAAAAGAGCAAAGGAGTTTCAAATGCCTTATGATTATGAAAAACCCATGTTTCCTGCAGTGTCTCAACGACCCAACATTCCCACTATGGAGGAATACCAAGACACTTTAGCCAAGATAAGGATAGAGAAAGATGCTTGGGAAGAAAAGTTTCGTAAGACCGATGTGGAAAACAGAAGGTTGAAGAAACGAGTGAAAGATCATGAAGAAACTCTCTATTATCAAGATGGTTGGCTCATGAGTAAAGATGAGAAGATCCGTCAAAAAGACGCTGCAATCAAGAGGTACATCAAAGAAAGCAAGAAAAAGCTTGAAGGCTCAACAAGCAACGCTCCAACTCCTGATGACTGGAAGAATGTTATTGACAAGCTGAGGACCGAAAAGGCCGAGTTGAAAGCTTACTATGGGAAAGAAATCATGAAGCTCAAGCTGCACAATGCATTTGGTTCTTCGTCTGATGAAGATATTTAGGATTTGTTTAGCTTTTTATTTATCATTTGCTTCTGTAAGGAGCTACGCTCCAATATTGTAACATTTCCCATTTATTCAATAAAAGAATAGTTTGTGTACAAATGTTTGCAAGGAAATAATCTTTAAAAAATGTTTGGAAAAATCATAAACTTCTTTTTGCATACATCATTCTGCATATCGAGTCTGTTATATAGAGTCTTATCTTTTGGATCTCTCTCCAATAGATCGTCAAGCTGTCGCGTCTCAAAGTTTCTCGACCACGCTCGCAATCAGATCACAGATACAATACTCGTTCAAGCAGAAGAAGAGTAATGGAACACTCTGAACAAGAGAATATTGAGCTTCGTGGTACAGTGACCACCCTTCAGGAAAAATTGGAAAGTCTCACCACTCTGGTTGACTCCTTAATGGCCGCACAGAATCAGCCGCCGCCACCCAACAGTCAAGCAACGGTAACATCTGAAGTCGCTACTCCAGTTTCTACAGTTGCATTCAGCATGCCAGAAGGTTGGGGCACGCCTTTCAGCTTCGGTAAAGGTTTCCGCCATAATGTTTCTGGGGTTCAAACATCCACAACTGAAGCGCCTGCTGCACAAAGTTCACAGTTCACTCCAAATCAGGGGGTAACTTTTTCTCAAGTCACTATGGCACTTTCTCAACCCACTATGACGGTTCCGACTCCTATGGTTCACACTGTTCCTTACGGAGACAATGAGATTTATCATGATCAGGGTGATAGCACAAATCAGCGAAGCCTTGTGGGAGATCTCCAAGAACAATTCAACAAGATTCAACTGGAAGTCAAAGCTATTTGGGGAAAAGATTTGTTTGGAAAGAATGCCCAGGAGCTATCCTTGGTTCCCAGTGTACAAATACCAGCTAAATTCAAGGTCCCAGACTTTGAGAAGTACAAAGGTAGTTCTTGTCCACAAAGCCATCTTGTGATGTATGCCAGAAAGATGTCTACTTATGCAGATAATCATCAGTTGCTCATCCATTACTTTCAAGACAGTTTGACTGGTGCCGCACTGAAGTGGTACACAGGTTTGGATAGCACCAATATTCGAACTTTCAACGACCTAGGTAAAGCCTTTGCCCGACAATACAAATACAACTCAGATATGGCTCCAGATAGAGATCAGCTCCGATCCATGGCTCAGAAAGATCATGAAGCTTTCAAAGAATATGCCCAACGTTGGAGAGAAACTGCTGCTCAGATTAATCCACCGTTAAAAGAGAAGGAGATGACAAAGATCTTCTTGAATACTCTCAGTCCGTTTTACTATGAACGCGTGATTGCTAGTGCTCCAAGTGATTTCACCGAGATGGTAAACATGGGGATGCGTCTAGAAGAAGGAGTCCGAACAGGACGTTTAACTAAAGAAGGTGGATCTTCTAGCGGAACCAAAAAGTTCGGAAGTGGTTTCCCAAAGAAGAAAGAACAAAGTGTTGACATGGTATCCCAAGGAAAGCCAAGAGGAAACGTCAATCGTCAACAACAGATTGCTGCTATTGCGCCAGTCGTTAACACAGCACCAAATCCGGGATTTACCCCGCAGTTTCAACAACAACAGCCTCGACAACAGGCTCAGCAGTTTAACAACAATCAGAATCGTGTGCAAAGAGCTCCACAGTTTGATCCGATTCCAATGACCTACACAGAATTGTACCCTGCTTTGATTGAAAGAGGTCTTGTTCAAACTAAAGCACCACCACCAGTACCTGAAAAACTCCCATGGTGGTACAAAGCTGAGGTCGCATGCCCTTATCATCAAGGAGCACCTGGCCATGATCTTGAGCATTGCATAGCTTTGAAATATGAAGTTCAGAGGTTGGTTAGATCTAATCTCCTCTCTTTCAGAAATTTTAATCCGAATGTGCAAGCAAATCCGCTGCCCAATCATGGAGGGCATGTTGTAAACATGGTATATGGATGTCCTGGTCCATACCGAGTCTATAATATCAATTTCTCAAGAGCAGATTTGGTACAAATGCACGCTACTCTTTGTCAAGGGCAGAATTTTCGCCAGCATCACTACGGTTCCTGTAGCATATGTTGTGTAGATCCTCACGGATGTTCGATTGTGAGAAGAGATCTCCAAGTTCTGTTGGATAATGGTACTATTCAGATCTACAGAAATAGGAATGAAGATGAAGTTAACATGATAGGATGTTATCCGCATGAGCTTTTAGTCTCAGATATCAACTCGGAAATGCCTAAAGTTAACGTCATCGTTCCTCATTTCAACATGCCTTAGCGCATAGAAGTTACTTACAACAAGCCAAGGGTTCCTGTTGCTCCTTTGATCATTTGTCTACCTGGACCTGTTCCTTATGACTCTGACAAGGCAGTTCCCTACAACTACAATGCTACAATGATAAAGAATGGACAAGAAGTTCCTTTACCTACTCTTTCATCTGTCGTGAACATCGCTGATGTAAGTCGAGTAACAAGAAGTGGACGTGTATATACTCCACTACCTTCAAAGCAGCCTGTTGCTCCTGCAACCGGGCAAAATCCTGTCAATACACCAGTGGGGAATCCTGTGGAAACTCCTGTCAGTAATACGAACACTGATGTTGGTCAATCCAGCGGAACCAATGTCAATTCAGACTTTGACGAAATTTTGAAGCTTATCAAAAGAAGTGAATACAAGATTGTGGATCAGCTTATGCAGACTCCTTCAAAGATCTCAATACTTTCATTGCTGTTGAATTCAGAAGCCCACAGGGAAGCCCTGATGAGAGTTTTGGATCAAGCTTTTGTAGATCATGATGTGACTGTTGACCATTTTGATGGGATAATAGCCAACATAACAGCTTGCAACAATTTAAGCTTCTGTGATGAAGAACTCCCAGAGGAGGGCAGAAATCACAATCTTGCTTTGCACATTTCTATGAACTGTCATTCAGACTCTTTGTCCAATGTGTTGGTAGACACCGGATCTTCCTTGAATGTGATGCCAAAGACGACTCTTGCTCGTTTATCTTACCAAGGAATGCCTATGAAGTTCAGTGGTGTAGTTGTCAAAGCATTTGATGGATTGCGAAAATCTGTTATCGGCGAAGTCAACCTTCCCATGACAATTGGTCCATATACATTTCAAATCACCTTCCAGGTCATGGACATTCAAGCTGCTTATAGCTGTCTGCTGGGACGACCATGGATCCATGAAGCAGGGGCAGTGACTTCTACGCTCCATCAGAAGTTAAAGTTTGTAACAAATGGAAAAATGGTAACAATAAGTGGAGAACAAGCCTTGATGGTGAGCCATTTATCCAATTTCTCTTTTATTAGTGCTGATGATGTGGAAGGAACTCAGTTCCAAGGTCTCTCTTTAGAAGGCGAATCTTCCAAAAAGAAAGCATCAATCTCTTCTTACAAAGAGGCAGTAAAAGTAGTGAAAGATGGAACTACCACTGGCTGGGGGCAAGTTGTGATCCCTACCAAAAATGAAACTGGAGCAGGGCTCGGATGTTCACCAACATTCTCAAACTGCACCAAGAAGGATGAAACCCTTCGTCCGATCAAAGAAACATTCATTAGTGGAGGGTTCCTTAACCCGATTCCTCAAGAGGTTAATGTCCTTATCGAAGAATGCATCGAAGAAGGTCTCTCCGATACTGAAGAAGAATGGAAATGTTATCTCAATGACTCGGGATACATATCTCAGGAAGAACCATATCCTCCGTCACAGAAATCCAAAGGCAAAGAAACTGAGCCTGTTCCTGCAGAAATTTGGGACACCTTGGGACAACCAAGTGGCAAATTTGATTATATGGTGAAATATACTGCACCTGAAAGTTCAAAGATTGCGATTGAGGACATCCAACCAACTGGAGGGGGAGATTCCTTTGAATATAATAGTCAACCAGAAGAGGCTTATCAGCCCTGTCAATTTTCACAACAGCCTGAAATTACTGAAAATTTCGGCTTCAATGCATCTGCCAAGGTTCATAATCCTGAAGATGGTTATTATCACATAAATGCCATTTTTGAAGATGAAGGGGAAGATGGCCCCGCAGTTGACTCGGAAAGTGTCTCTGACAATGAGTCTCTTCATCCTGAAGACTGGGAAATACATCCTGAAAATTCTGAAGATTGTGACTCATCTTATGCTCTTCAAGAAGTAGAAGAAGACCGTTTCAACTCTACAAAGAACAAGAGTGACAAACCAGGACCTTCAAATCCTGCTCGACCAGCGGTCAATGTCAATATTGAAGATAATTCTGAGGAGAATTTTCCTGAATACATAATACACAGAGGAGTTCGTTGCTACTGGAAAGCTGTCGACGTTCCGAATGTTGTTCGCCGCTCAAAGTAATCACCTCGCTGTTTATAGGGCTTCGCTTTTAAATGTTCCGCCCAAATAACTTTGTGTATAGGGCTTTGTTTTTAAAAGTTTCCCTCTTTGTCCTGCCCAAGACAAATGAGTTTGTGTTTAGGGCTTTGTTTAAAAAATGAATCATAAATAAAGTGTCATTTTGAATTCCCTACACTATGTGTTTTTTATTTTTTGCTTTTTTCTGGAAATGGTAATCCTAAAAAACCAAGGAAAAAACTTTTCAAAAAAAAATCTGCATACACTCTTGCATTTATAAATTTTCTGAATTAAATATAAATCACATGTGCAGATTAACTATTGATAAACCCATTGAATGCAATAACCCTATGCCCTCTCCCAACTTTGAGTTTCCTGTGTTCGAAGCCGAAGAAAAGGAAGAAGAGGAGATTCCGGACGAGATCTCTCGATTACTTAAGCACGAGGAAAGAGCCATTCTGCCTCATAAAGAGCCTTTAGAAAAGATCAACTTGGGTTCTGAAGAAGACAAAAAAGAGGTGACCATTGGATCGCTGATTGATACTGATATCAAGAGTAAGTTGACAGACCTTATCAAAGAATATGTTGACGTGTTTTCCTGGTCCTACCAAGACATGCCTGGGTTGGATACCAATATTGTTCAGCATTACTTGCCATTGAAGCCAGAATGTCCGCCAGTCAAGCAGAAATTGCGAAGGACTCACCCTGATATGGCTAACAAGATCAAAGTGGAAGTCCAAAAGCAACTCGACGCAGGTTTTCTTGTCACCTCTGAGTATCCTCAATGGTTGGCCAACATAGTGCCAGTTCCAAAGAAAGATGGCAAAGTCAGAATGTGTGTTGACTATCGTGACTTGAACAAAGCCAGTCCAAAAGATGACTTTCTATTACCACATATTGACATGCTGGTTGATAACACCGCTAAGTTCAACGTCTTTTCCTTCATGGACGGGTTCTCCGGTTATAATCAGATCAAGATGGCTCCCGAAGACATGGAGAAGACATCTTTCATCACCCCATGGGGTACCTTTTGCTACAAAGTGATGCCATTTGGATTAAAGAATGCAGGCGCAACTTACCAAAGGGCAATGACTACTCTCTTTCATGACATGATGCATAAAGAAATTGAAGTTTATATGGACGACATGATAGCCAAGTCCAGCACCGAAGAAGAACATATTGAATACCTTTTGAAGTTGTTTCAACGACTAAGGAAATATCAGCTTCGCTTGAATCCTAACAAATGTACTTTTGGGGTTAGATCTGGAAAACTCTTGGGTTTCATTGTCAGCCAAAGAGGTATTGAAGTAGATCCCGACAAAGTCAGAGCTATTCAAGAGATGCCTGCACCAAAAACTGAAAAGCAAGTAAGAGGATTTCTCGGACGATTGAACTATATCTCTAGGTTTATCTCTCAAATGACTGCTACTTGTGGGCCAATTTTCAAGCTTCTCCGCAAAGATCAAGGGGTTGTATGGACTGAAGATTGCCACAAAGCGTTCGACAGTATCAAAGAGTACCTGTTAGAACCACCAATATTGATTCCCCCAGTTGAAGGAAGACCACTAATCATGTACCTCACCGTGTTGGAAGAATCCATGGGTTGTATGCTTGGACAGAAAGATGAAACCGGTAAGAAGGAGCATGCCATCTATTACCTGAGTAAGAAATTCACAGACTGTGAGTCTCGTTACTCTATGCTCGAAAAAACATGTTGTGCTCTGGCTTGGGCTTCAAAACGTCTCCGCCAGTACATGATCAATAATACTACTTGGTTAATCTCCAAAATGGATCCGATCAAGTATGTCTTTGAAAAGCCTGCATTAACAGGAAGGATTGCCCGATGGCAAATGTTGCTATCTGAGTATGACATTGAGTACCGTGCTCAAAAAGCAGTCAAAGGAAGCATTCTCGCCGATCATTTGGCGCATCAACCAATTAATGAATATCAATCTCTCAAGTTTGACTTTCCTGATGAAGATGTCTTGTACTTGAAGATGAAAGATTGTGATGAACCGTCACCTGAAGAAGGTCCTGATCCTGGATCAAGATGGGGCTTAATTTTTGATGGAGCAGTAAACGCTTTTGGCAATGGAATTGGGGCAATCATCATCGCTCCCAACGGTACTCATATCCCGTTCTCCGCCAGACTGCTATTTGATTGTACCAACAACATCGCAGAATATGAAGCTTGTATCATGGGTCTCGAAGAAGCCATTGACTTAAGGATCAAGATCCTAGACATATATGGAGATTCAGCCCTTGTGATCAACCAAATCAAAGACCAGTGGGAAACTTACCATCCTGGCTTGATTCCTTACAGAGATTATGTGTCATACCCCAATTTTTGACCCTAAGATCCTATATCATTCATATCCCAATCACTAATCAAGAGCTTCACTTGGAAGTTTGTTTATGGTGTTGCACTCACCTCATCAATGAGAGGGACCATCAAGCACCAATGATTGTTTATCTTTTATGCATATTATACTAACCCAAATACCAAAAATATTGCTTTGTTTCTTTGTAGGCTTTTGTTTTGTAGGTATCAAGCCAAGACATGCATTAAGCAAGGCATTTTTCACATTTTTGACTGATGAAATCGATTTCCCTACTGGGTAAATCGATTTCCCTGCAGCAATCTTCAACAAAATGACATTCTGGACAGCATGAAATCGATTTCCCTCCTGGGTAAATCGATTTCCCTAGTGTATTTTGCGCCAAATTCTCTTTTGGAACAGAGTGAAATCGATTTCCCTCCTGGGTAAATCGATTTCCTTCAGGCGAAATTCAAAAAAAATAGAGAGGGAAGCTTGATTTGATTTTGCACCTATTTTCTTTGACCATTTTTGTCATTTTACCAATTTTCCACCTCATCAAAATTAACCCCTTTCATTAAACCCACTTAAACCTCATTTTACCATTTCTTACCATTTAAATACCACTTTAATCACCAATTAAACACAAGCTAATTACCAAATGCAAAAAGACCAAACTACCACTACTCTTGCTCTCATCCTATAAATAGAGCCCTCTACTCTCTCATTTCTCAAGCTTTTGAGAGCCAAAAAACCTCTTGCAATTTCTCTCCTCATTCCTACCAAATTCACCAAAGCTCTCCATTCTTTCATAAAGTTTGTGAGTTACATCTTGAACCTCACAAACTTTGAGCTAAACCACCATCCATTTCACTTTTTTTTCTTCAATTGTTGAGAGATCAAGATTTGTGTTGGTGATTCTTGAAGTAGATCCAAGTTTTGTTCAAGATTTGGTAAATTTTCTTCATCCTTTTTGTATATCATGATGTAGATCTTTGTTGCTTGTGTGTGATGCATCTTTGATGCTATATTGGTGCTATTTGATGGTGATTTGATGGAAAATTCGTGCTCCAATTGATATGTGATCATAAGGTGTTTGTACGTTTGCTTAAGTCAAGTTTTATGCCTTTAAATGTTGTTTTTGCTGAAATTTGCACTGGTCAAATCGATTTCCTTAAGGCTCAAATCGATTTCATGCTGTACGTAACTTGTTTTTTTTTTAAAACTGCCTTATGGAAATCGATTTCCCTCTGCATGAAATCGATTTCCTGCTGGCAGAATGTGTTTTTTTGCCTTTTTTATGCTTGTTTTGGCTTCCTACTTCCTCCACTTCATTAATATCATTGGATCTAGGATGTTGATAGGTTTGAAATGACCTAATCCATAATATTAGATGAATGATATTAGTGATAGTGTGAGTTGATTATCTTTTGTGAATTTTATTCTTCTTCCTCCATTTCATTAATATCATTGGATCTAGGATGTTGATAGGTTTGAAAGAACCAAATCCATAATATTAGATGAATGATATTAATGATAGTGTGAGTTGATTATCTTTATGCATTTTATCTTCTCCTTCTCCTTTTTTTCTTTTGATCGATGAAAGTCTTAATACTTTGAGAATTCTTATGGATTCTTAGTAAAGACTAGATCGTTACCTATTTTCTTTTCGTGCGGTATTGCTTTCGGAAGGCGATCTACATATCGTTCTTCTCACATACATTAGCACATAAAGTTTTGACCGGCCTCGTTGTAGGGTGATTTCTACATAAATCACTTGGCGATCTGCTTAACATAGCGCAATATTTCGTGTCCCGAATAAAAAAAGATCAAATATGGAAGAGAATTGTATGCGGTTGATTTAAGACTTGTGGAGGTTTTTATCGTGTAGTCGCTATGATTCTATCAAGCTTTTGATAAACCCCATTGAATTTAAATCCGAGTACATCATTCACTCACCATAGATCTTCCTACTAACTTTGATAACATACTTGACAAGTTTCAAGATGGTTATCTTTAACATTTAACAACTAACTTTAATTTCCGCACCTTTACTATACCGCTCTTTATATTACCGCTCTTTATATTTCTCGCTTTATCGCTTTACTTTATCATTTCATCATATTTACTTTCCGTCATTTTCTCTTTGTCCACTTGGACATATGTTTTTGCTTCTGTTATTTTTCTTTTGTCCACTTGGACCATACTTTATTTTTTCGCTAAAACACTAATAAATAACCAAAATCTAAAAAATACATAAGGCTCTCTTTGGACTATCAGTTACTATCCCTAGCGCTTTGGAGATTCGGACTTATGGACCTAGTACTTCTGGACTTATTCTATTGCTATCCTGTGATTGTTCTGTCTGTCTGGCATTGTTCTGTTGTAAGTTTATGTGTGCAGGTATTTCCTTGAAAGCCCTTGATGGTTAATTCCAAGGCATTGATATAAGGATTTTACCCGAAAACAGCCGTTACTCTGCCCAATTTTCGTCAGAATCTTAACGTGCTTAATGCAAAGTGGTTCTAAGACAATAAGTTCATGTGGATCCCCAAGTGTTAATGTGTTGGTATTGATAAATCCAAAGGATGGGAAAACTACCTTGGCTCTTAATGTCAAGTGTTGGCTTCTTATTCGGTTAGACCGTTTCTTTCCTTAGCTTTTATTTTATGCATTAGGTTAGCCTCTTCATCTCCTCCCATTCTTAAATTTTCAAAATCTTCTCCCTTTTTCCAAAATATTCTTATGTTTGCAAACCTTTTCAAAACCTTTTTCTTAAAAATATCTTTCGCCCTTAGTGGCTTTTCTTCAAAAGTTTAGACACCGTTAATTGTCAAAACGAGTGGTTATACCCCACGATTTTGAAATTGATTGATAATAACGAGATCTTTTCCGCGTGAGAGAGCTAGTGGCATACTCGTTGATTTTATCCGAGTTGGAGCCCTTCTTTCATTTGCGATGCAAAGAACTTGTTTGTTCTCATGCTCAAGATCAATGGCTGAGTATTTCTCTCTAACGACAACAAAGTGTTTATTCGTTTTTTAAAAACGTTTTTCCCAAAAGCGGAACTACATTAGCTCTGACTTCTCCATTGCACCGAGGAGGTATGTAGGCCCAAAGCTTAACGCTTTGCCGAGCTTATTTTAAAAAAATAAAACAAACCCTTTTTTAGCACACACACACACAGATTTTCAAAAAGGTTCCCGTGGAGTACCACGGATATGAGGGGTGCTTTAAACCTTCCCCTCATATAATCAACACCCGTACCTGAGATCTCTTTCTTGTTTTAAAAAAAACAAAACTTTGGGTTTTACGTTCTTTTCCCTTTTCCTTTGAAAAAATAAAGCGCGGTGGCGATTTCAAACGGAATATTGATTCGAGTCAATCCCATGGCTTCGATATCAGATTTTCCCTGCTACAGAAAAATGGCGACTTCACTGGGGATCCAATTTTTAAGTGTGTTAAGCCTATTTTTGTTTATCTGTGTGTTTTATCTGTATATATTGTTATGTGCTTTGTTTGTTTATCTTCTTTTTTTTTCTTTTTGGTGCTCGATGGTTCCTTTGTGATGAGATAAAGTTCTAACCCGAACTTTGGTGAGTAACTTGAGATAGGAGGTGGTAAGACCAATAGTCGCATGTCAGGAGCAATCCTTACCATGAGCGTCATATGGTGGAACCCCAATCAGTGGAGGCCTCATGGAAGGTAGTAGAGGTTGTTACGAACCATCGTGATAACGCTATTACTTTCAATAGTGAGTGTCCGTAGAAGCTGAATGGCCTAGAACCTTTTTAACACATCTAAGCCTTTTTAGGATGTAGTGCAGAAACAAGATCAAGTACCAATTTGAGCTTGTTGTCATGCGATACTACGCTCAGACGAGGTCTTTTTAGGCATATTATTGGCGCCCATGAGCAATTGTGCGTGCCGGTAATATCCGATAGAAGATTGAAAACTCTGGGAACCTTTGTAGAACCCGATTGGCAGGTACAAAACTCCTTAGATCATACCTTTTGGGATGGTTAGACCCATGGCTCCATGCTCGTGACGTCGAACCTTTGAACTATGATCTTATGCGACCTTGTGTGCTCTTGGTTGTGGTTGATGCATAAACCATGCATTCATGCATCCATGAAAACTCTTTTTCTTTTGATTTTCAAGGAACTTAGACGTCTTTCCTTGTAAACATCATAAGTTTCATCAAACTCAATGGATCTTGGGTGTTGATGGGGTGAAAACTCTAATCCACCAAAATGGATGATTGATTTTGAAGATAACTTAATCGAAGCTTTAGTCCAATGTTGAGTGTTTACAAGTTAATATCTTAAGTTCCTTGAAACTCAAAAATAAAAAATAAAAAAACAACAAATCATTGCATTTCATGCATCATTCTGCATTTGGTTCTGCTTTCTAAAGAAGTTTTCCAGAGCCTTATTTCCTTTCTCCTGGTATCATCAGTACAACACTCTTACTAGGAAGAAATGGAAAGCATCAAACAAGAGATTCTTGAGCTCCGTGAAGAGGTGGTTACTCTGAAGGCTGGTATGGAGCATCTGACTGCTCTGGTCGAGGCTCTAGTTGTTGCCCAAGTCAATCCTTCTATGATGGAAGAAAGGATGGCAAAGGTCTTTCTTGAAACTCTGAACTCATCATTTCCTAAGGGGATAGTAGTCCGTACACCTACTGACTCCTATGGAGAGGTGGATATGAATGCGCTTCTAGAAAAAGATGTCCGAAAGGAATGTTTGCTTGAAGAAGGTAACTCAGCTGGTAGTGTGAAGAAGTTTGGTAATGACTTTTCAAAGAAGATAATCAGGGGAGGAAACAATCATCATCAACATCAGAATGTTTCCTATGTCATTCCTGTATCCAATTCAGTTCATGCAATCCCAGATTATCAGCAGAGCACTCGTCAACAAGATTCTCCACCGAACGAGCAAAATCAACCTCAAAAGGGGAATTTTGATCCTATCCCCATGACTTACGCAGAATTGTTCCCTGCTCTAGTTCATAAGAATTTGGTTCAGACAAGGTCACCACCTCCAATTCCCGAGAAGATCCCTTGGTGGTACAATGCTAACGTCACTTGTGCTTTTCATCAGAATGCTCCTGGACATGACTTAGAGAATTGTTGGCCTCTAAAAAATGAAGTTCAAAGATTAATCCATGCTGGTATTTTGACTTTCCAAGATGTTGGTTATGATGTTCAAGCCAATGCTTTTCCAAAGCATGATTGAGTCACTATTGATGGTAGCCTGAAGTTCAAAAGATGTTTCGTTCAGCATATGCCCATATGGAGAGAGTTTTTCTCAGTTTTTAGTATTCTTATTGATTTCCATTTGTAATATTTCTTGTTTTTCAATGCATTGTTTGCATGTAGAAACTTGTTTATTTTTGAATGTTAATGCTAATACAATGATAATGTTTGTCTTGAAGTAATTCATTCGTTTCACTCATGTTTATTTGTTTTTATGCATTATGATACCAATTGCTTTTGCCAAACTCTTGCTTATGCAAAGATTGGAGGGAGGATGATGATCTGAAAACGCAAAATTTCTGGTTGAATGCTTTTGAATAAGACCCTGCTGATGATGCACAGGCATTGTTTCAAATTCCCAAACACTGGAGATATAAGGAAGATAATCCCTTGTTAACCCCTTTGAGCCTTGAAGTAGGAGTTTCTTTTCTAAACGAAAAAACCCTAATTTTTAACCTGGGGCAGGGTAGTCTTCAGTTAATTTGACCGAGTGTTCATATTTCAAAAAGGATTGTGCATCCAAAGGTCAAGCATGTCATATCCACATCAATGGTTGGATCATGGAAAACCACAATGGTTACTCCCCACGCACCAAAAGGCATGGAAATGTGAAACCACAATGGTTATCCTCCATACGCCAAGGAGCGAGGCAGTCACAACCCTCTCAACAAGTCAAGACAAAGTCAATGTCACACGATTTGTTCAAATCAAAAGAATGAAAAAAAAATAAAAAAAAAAGAAAGAAAGAAGAAGAAAAAGCTCGCTAAGTCAAAAACTTGAAAATAAATGACTTAGGCAAAAGTTAGAGCATCCCGCTGGACGACCAATTCAAAAGAATCAGTCCAGGCAAAAGTTAGGGAAATAAATAAAATAAAATAAAAAGAGAAAAGAGTGAAAAGTGAAGAGAAAGGACTACAAAGCAAAAGTCCTCAACAATGAACAAATCTGTGTGAATACAAAAATGAAGACAAAAGGGTGACTGCTACTCCAAGAAAGCTTCATCAGGTCCTTAATGGCACAAAATCCTTTGAGAGATGAATACTCATGTTGAATTAACTGAACATAGGACTGGAGAACATCACGAAGTTGGGGTGGGCTAAATAAACTTTGAGCCTAAAAATCTTTTTTTCTGAAAACCGTGAACCAGGCCACGTTACAACCCTCAAAAGTCCTAATTCAAGCAGGGTTTATTTCGAAAGCATACTTAAACAAGAAAGCGTTCCTGACTCCTATCGGTTATGCTGAAAACTTGTGTTGGTATCATATGCATACAAAAAATCAATGTCATCTCTTAACTAGTGATTCATTCACAAGGTTTTGCGACATCTTTTTTAAAAAAAAAAACTTCAAGACTTACATAATTGTTGCATTTTCATTATCATTCTCAGAATAAACATTTTTCTGCTTATAAACATTTGTTTGACATCCAGGAAGTTTACATCTGATCATCAGTAGAAAACTAAAACATTGCCAGGGGCATGTTGTTTTCCCAGTACAATGCTTTTGCAAGTTTGATTACCATCATGGGGCAAATCTCGAAGACTCTGTCAAGTAAAAGAATGTGCCAAGTTTAGTCAATCTGGGGCAGCTACGTCGAGATTTGACAAATCTCTCCAAGAATCTGTTGATCTGGGGCAGATTATTCCAAGTCTTCATGATGCCAAGGATCTCTATGAACCTTTTTGAGGTAGTTTCCTTTCATAGACTATGTAGTCTGGGGCAAGTTGTGAATCAGAAGTTACCTGTATCACCTCATTAGCTTGAAGTACAAAGGTTGTTGCCATGATTAGTCCAGAGTATGTCACTCTCTACCAAGAAGTTTTGAGACAACGGTTGACTGTTGGGTTTTCTTTCTCACCTTGTGATGAGTTTTGAACTAAAATCCCCCGCATGTTAACTTGTTTGCTTTGATGTTAAACTTCTTATTTCCTCTGCAAGTTCGGAACGGTGATTTTCTCCAAAGAAATTTTCTCTGATTCCCCCTAATAGAGCTTGATGTGTTGTCCAACCTTTTTGATAAGAAGAAGATTATCTGTAAATTCCTCGCAGAAATTGATAATCCCCACTGAGTTTGTTCTTCGTGGAAGAATTTTTCTTCAGTGTTCCTCCTCAGCTCATTTGTCAGGATGGAATTAATCCCTAGTTGAGTTTATTCCTCAAGGGGCAAAGCTTTGTTTGACCGTTTCTATCCAGCTTGTTCTTGGAGTTGAACTTTGGTCTCTTACAATACTATTTTGAACCTCTCTAGGCTGGGAAACCTAGATTGAGAAGGCATTTATTTTGCACCTCTTGAGGATTATGCTTTCCTCTATAATGGAGAACTTGTTTGTGATTGATGATATCGAAAGATTTATTTTCCAGCAGTGATGTTATTGCACTCCCTTGGAATTTGTGCTTGAAAGCAAGGGGCAGGTTTTGACTTTGAGCAACTTGTGTTATCCCCATCATGTTTTGGTTGACAACAAATTGAAGCCTCTTTATTTGAGCAAGTTTGTGCGTCTCCACATATCAATCTTATCTTCAAATCAAGTGGTGATCTCTCATACTTTATGAATTTCTTGATTCCAAATGGAAGAAGCTCAACGAATGGCAGTCTCTTTCAGCAGAAGACAGTTCATTCCGCCTAAGGATTTCTCGACAGGGTCGGCAAATGGCAGTCTCTTTCAGCAGAAGACAGTTTGTTCCCTTTGAGATAACGGATGGCAGTCTTCTTCATGAAGACAGTTCGTTTAAGAATTCTTATTTTAAAGTCAGCAAATGGCAGTCTCCTCCATTAGAAGACAGTTTGCTCACTTTTTCCTAAGATGGGTCAACGAATGGCAGTCTCTTTCAGCAGAAGACAGTTCGTTCCGCTTAAGGATTTCTCGACAGGGTCGGCAAATGGCAGTCTCTTTCAGCAGAAGACAGTTTGTTCCCTTTGAGATAACGAATGGCAGCCTTCTTCACGAAGACAGTTCGTTTTGCTTAAAGATTCCTCAGCAAAGTCAGCAAATGGTAAGTCCATTCATCAGAAGTGACAGTTTGCATCCAGTTCCTTTTCTCAAGCCATGTCCTTGAAGAAGTTGATCCCTATTCTTAGCAGCAACTTATTGTTCTCAGCAGCTTATCGTCAACCATTGAGGCGATAATTCAATTTTCTTCTACCTTCAACTATTGAGTTGGTAGCTTATCGTCAACCATTGAGGCGGTAATTCAATTTTCTTCTACCTTCAACTATTGAGTTGGTAGCTTTTCGTCAACTATCGAGGCGGTAATTCAATTTTCTTCTACCTTCAACTATTGAGTTGGTAGCATATCGTCAACTATTGAGGCGATGATTCAATTTTCTCTACCTTCGACTATTGAGTTGGTAGCTTATCGTCAACTATTGAGGCGGTAATTCAATTTGCTTCTACCTCCGACTATTGAGTTGGTAGCTTATCGTCAACTATTGAGGCGATGATTCAATTTTCTCTACCTTCGACTATTGAGTTGGTAGCTTATCGTCAACTATTGAGGCGATGATTCAATTTTCTCTACCTTCGACTATTGAGTTGGTAGCTTATCGTCAACTATTGAGGCGATGATTCAATTTTCTTCTACCTTCAACTATTGAGTTGGTAGCCTATCGTCAACCATTGAGGCGGTAATTCAATTCTCTTCTACCTTCAACTATTGAGTTGGTAGCCTATCGTCAACCATTGAGGCGGTAATTCAATTCTCTTCTACCTTCAACTATTGAGTTGGTAGCCTATCGTCAACCATTGAGGCGGTAATTCAATTCTCTTCTACCATTGAGTTGGTAGTTTATCGTCAACTATTGAGGCGGTAATTCAATTTGCTTCTACCTTCAACTAGTGAGTTGGTAGCTTTTCGTCAACTATCGAGGCGGTAATTCAATTTTCTTCTACCTTCAACTATTGAGTTGGTAGCTTACCTTCAGTGGAACGTTGGTATATGTTATCGTCAGCGGTACAGCGGTACATCTCTTCATATCATCAGTGGTACGACGGTGTGTTTTCTGTTAAAGGAAGATTGGCATTCTGATTCAGGATGCATACTTTCTCATCCCCAGTGAAAGAGGATGATCCCCTTTTCTCATCCCCAGTGAAAGAGGATACTATAATCTCTCTGACGCGAAGTGTTTTTCCAGAGAAGTTTCTTTTCCCACCAAAGTTCTGTCTCTCCAACAAAGTCCTGCTTTCCCCAGTGGAGTCTCTACTTGCAAGACATTTGTTTCCCCAGCGGAGTTATAGCAAGACATTTGTTTTCCCCAGTGGATCACTTGTTACTCCCCAATGTTGTCATGCTTTATTATCATCACATGCATTCATTAACATTGCATTGCATCTTAGGATCAAAAATTGTGTTTTATACATTTAAGTCTCTTCGATTTTTGTCAAAACGAAGATTTCCAATCATCGTATTTCCAAATCGAAGAAACTTAAATAGGGGCATCTGTCATACCCCAATTTTTGACCCTAAGACCCTATATCATTCATATCCTGACCCTAAGATCCTATATCATTCATATCCCAATCACTAATCAAGAGCTTCACTTGGAAGTTTGTTTATGGTGTTGCACTCACCTCATCAATGAGAGGGACCATCAAGCACCAATGATTGTTTATCTTTTATGCATATTATACTAACCCAAATACCAAAAATATTGCTTTGTTTCTTTGTAGGCTTTTGTTTTGTAGGTATCAAGCCAAGACATGCATTAAGCAAGGCATTTTTCACATTTTTGACTGATGAAATCGATTTCCCTACTGGGTAAATCGATTTCCCTGCAGCAATCTTCAACAAAATCACATTCTGGACAGCATGAAATCGATTTCCCTCCTGGGTAAATCGATTTCCCTAGTGTATTTTGCGCCAAATTCTCTTCTGGAACAGAGTGAAATCGATTTCACTCCTGGGGAAATCGATTTCCTTCAGGCGAAATTCAAAAAAAATAGAGAGGGAAGCTTGATTTGATTTTGGCACCTATTTTCTTTGACCATTTTTGTCATTTTACCAATTTTCCACCTCATCAAAATTAACCCCTTTCATTAAACCCACTTAAACCTCATTTTACCATTTCTTACCATTTAAATACCACTTTAATCACCAATTAAACACAAGCTAATTACCAAATGCAAAAAGACCAAACTACCACTACTCTTGCTCTCATCCTATAAATAGAGCCCTCTACTCTCTCATTTCTCAAGCTTTTGAGAGCCAAAAAACCTCTTGCAATTTCTCTCCTCGTTCCTACCAAATTCACCAAAGCTCTCCATTCTTTCATAAAGTTTGTGAGTTACATCTTGAACCTCACAAACTTTGAGCTAAACCACCATCCATTTCACTTTTTTTTCTTCAATTGTTGAGAGATCAAGATTTGTGTTGGTGATTCTTGAAGTAGATCCAAGTTTTGTTCAAGATTTGGTAAATTTTCTTCATCCTTTTTGTATATCATGATGTAGATCTTTGTTGCTTGTGTGTGATGCATCTTTGGTGCTATATTGGTGCTATTTGATGGTGATTTGATGGAAAATTCGTGCTCCAATTGATATGTGATCATAAGGTGTTTGTACGTTTGCTTAAGTCAAGTTTTATGCCTTTAAATGTTGTTTTTGCTGAAATTTGCACTGGTCAAATCGATTTCCTTAAGGCTCAAATCGATTTCATGCTGTACGTAACTTGTTTTTTTTTGAAAACTGCCTTATGGAAATCGATTTCCCTCTTCATGAAATCGATTTCCTGCTGGCAGAATGTGTTTTTTTGCCTTTTTTATGCTTGTTTTGGCTTCCTACTTCCTCCACTTCATTAATATCATTGGATCTAGGATGTTGATAGGTTTGAAATGACCTAATCCATAATATTAGATGAATGATATTAGTGATAGTGTGAGTTGATTATCTTTTGTGAATTTTATTCTTCTTCCTCCATTTCATTAATATCATTGGATCTAGGATGTTGATAGGTTTGAAAGAACCAAATCCATAATATTAGATGAATGATATTAATGATAGTGTGAGTTGATTATCTTTATGCATTTTATCTTCTCCTTCTCCTTTTTTTCTTTTGATCGATGAAAGTCTTAATACTTTGAGAATTCTTATGGATTCTTAGTAAAGACTAGATCGTTACCTATTTTCTTTTCGTGCGGTATTGCTTTCGGAAGGCGATCTACATATCGTTCTTCTCGCATACATTAGCACATAAAGTTTTGACCGGCCTCGTTGTAGGGTGATTTCTACATAAATCACTTGGCGATCTGCTTAACATAGCGCAATATTTCGTGTCCCGAATAAAAAAAGATCAAATATGGAAGAGAATTGTATGCGGTTGATTTAAGACTTGTGGAGGTTTTTATCGTGTAGTCGCTATGATTCTATCAAGCTTCTGATAAACCCCATTGAATTTAAATCCGAGTACATCATTCACTCACCATAGATCTTCCTACTAACTTTGATAACATACTTGACAAGTTTCAAGATGGTTATCTTTAACATTTAACAACTAACTTTAATTTCCGCACCTTTACTATACCGCTCTTTATATTACCGCTCTTTATATTTCTCGCTTTATCGCTTTACTTTATCATTTCATCATATTTACTTTCCGTCATTTTCTCTTTGTCCACTTGGACATATGTTTTTGCTTCTGTTATTTTTCTTTTGTCCACTTGGACCATACTTTATTTTTTCGCTAAAACACTAATAAATAACCAAAATCTAAAAAATACATAAGGCTCTCTTTGGACTATCAGTTACTATCCCTAGCGCTTTGGAGATTCGGACTTATGGACCTAGTACTTCTGGACTTATTCTATTGCTATCCTGTGATTTTTCTGTCTGTCTGGCATTGTTCTGTTGTATGTTTATGTGTGCAGGTATTTCCTTGAAAGCCCTTGATGGTTAATTCCAAGGCATTGATATAAGGATTTTACCCGAAAACAGCCGTTACTCTGCCCAATTTTCGTCAGAATCTTAACGTGCTTAATGCAAAGTGGTTCTAAGACAATAAGTTCATGTGGATCCCCAAGTGTTAATGTGTTGGTATTGATAAATCCAAAGGATGGGAAAACTACCTTGGCTCTTAATGTCAAGTGTTGGCTTCTTATTCGGTTAGACCGTTTCTTTCCTTAGCTTTTATTTTATGCATTAGGTTAGCCTCTTCATCTCCTCCCATTCTTAAATTTTCAAAATCTTCTCCCTTTTTCCAAAATATTCTTATGTTTGCAAACCTTTTCAAAACCTTTTTCTTAAAAATATCTTTCGCCCTTAGTGGCTTTTCTTCAAAAGTTTAGACACCGTTAATTGTCGAAACGAGTGGTTATACCCCACGATTTTGAAATTGATTGATAATAACGAGATCTTTTCCGCGTGAGAGAGCTAGTGGCATACTCGTTGATTTTATCCGAGTTGGAGCCCTTCTTTCATTTGCGATGCAAAGAACTTGTTTGTTCTCATGCTCAAGATCAATGGCTGAGTATTTCTCTCTAACGACAACAAAGTGTTTATTCGTTTTTTAAAAACGTTTTTCCCAAAAGCGGAACTACATTAGCTCTGACTTCTCCATTGCACCGAGGAGGTATGTAGGCCCAAAGCTTAACGCTTTGCCGAGCTTATTTTAAAAAAATAAAACAAACCCTTTTTTAGCACACACACACACACAGATTTTCAAAAAGGTTCCCGTGGAGTACCACGGATATGAGGGGTGCTTTAAACCTTCCCCTCATATAATCAACACCCGTACCTGAGATCTCTTTCTTGTTTTAAAAAAAACAAAACTTTGGGTTTTACGTTCTTTTCCCTTTTCCTTTGAAAAAATAAAGCGCGGTGGCGATTTCAAACGGAATATTGATTCGAGTCAATCCCATGGCTTCGATATCAGATTTTCCCCGCTACATTATGCAAGACGTCTTTTGACTTTCTTCAACAAGGTTGAATTGCATCATATACCTCGAGATCAGAATCGAATGGCAGACGCCTTGGCTACTCTATCTTCCATGTTCAAAGTCAATCATTGGAATGATATGCCTACAGTCAGAATCACGCGCCTTGAAAGGCCCGCCTATGTGTTTGCAGCTGAAGCAGTCATCGATGATAAACCGTGGTTCCACGACATCAAACGCTTCCTCCAAACTCAAGAGTACCCGCTTGGGGCATCAGACAAAGATAAGAAAACTCTAAGGAGACTTTCTGGCAGTTTCTTCCTGAACGGAGATGTGCTATACAAAAGAAACTTCGACATGGTTTTGCTCAGATGCGTGGATAGACACGAAGTAGACATGTTAATGCATGAAGTACATGAAGGGTCCTTTGGAACTCATTCAAACGGGCATGCGATGCCCAAGAAAATCTTAAGAGCAGGATACTATTGGTTGACAATGGAATCTGACTGTTATAAACACGTGAAGAGATGTCACAAGTGCCAGATCTACGCAGATAAGATCCAAGTGCCACCGACTCTACTCAACGTTCTCTCATCTCCATGGCCTTTTTCCATGTGGGGTATCGACATGATTGGAATGATCGAACCAAAAGCTTCAAACGGTCATCGTTTCATCTTGGTAGCAATTGATTACTTCACCAAATGGGTCGAAGCAGCATCTTATACCAATGTTACAAGACAAGTGGTTGTAAGGTTTATCAAGAACAACATCATTTGCCGATATGGTATTCCCAGCAAGATCATTACTGATAATGGTTCGAACTTGAACAACAAGATGATGAAAGAATTATGTGAGGAATTCAAGATTGAGCATCATAACTCTTCTCCTTACAGACCAAAAATGAATGGCGCTGTTGAAGCCGCCAACAAGAACATTAAGAAGATCGTCCAGAAAATGGTCGTCACTTACAAAGACTGTCACGAAATGCTGCCATTTGCTTTACATGGGTACCGTACTTCAGTGCGTACTTCAACAGGGGCAACTCCCTTTTCTCTAGTATACGGCATGGAAGCTGTGCTCCCCGTATAAGTTGAAATACCATCAATGAGAGTCCTCATGGAGACTAAATTATCAGAGGCTGAATGGTGCCAAAGCAGATACGATCAGTTGAACTTAATCGAAGAAAAACGTATGACTGCTCTATGCCATGGACAGTTATACCAAGCAAGGATGAAACAAGCTTTCAACAAAAAGGTTTGACCTCGTGAATTTCGAGAAGGCGACCTCGTGCTTAAAAAGATCTTGTCTTTTCAACCAGATTCTAGGGGCAAATGGTCTCCTAATTACGAAGGCCCGTATGTTGTCAAAAGAACATTTTCTGGCGGCGCCATGACTCTTGCAACCATGGATGGTGATGAACTCCCACATCCTGTGAATGCTGATGCAGTCAAGAAATACTTTGTCTAAAAAAATACAAAAGAACAGCTTGGTAAGTCGAAAACCCGCAAAGGGCGACTTAGGCAAAAATGAGCGTCTCGGTGGACTGAAAACCCGAAAGGGCGGTCCAGGCAAAAATTAGAGACAATAAACAGAAAAAAATTATCCTGGTAGATTGAAAACCTGAAAGGGCAATCTAGGCAAAAATTAAGGATTTATGACAAAGTAACTGCATTAGTCCATACTTCGTCACCTGAGGTGTCTTTTTCATCAAAGGATCTTCAATCAAATCATCGCCAATCTGAAGCGACGGGCACAGTTGGAACTCAAAGTTGTTAGGGGGAATAGTGGTTATTGCTTTCAATGTAGCCTTTTCCGCATAATTACCATTTCCAACTTTTGTAAATACTCCATGGAATCATGCCTTTAGCTGATTTCCATCCTATTAAATAAGTTTGAGCCTTGTGCCCATTTGTTTGCAATCTCTAATTTCTTTTAGCTTGCAAAATGACGCTTTAATTGTGTTATTCACTTTTGAAAGAAAAAGGAAAAAATAAGTTTTAAATGAATTTACTTCACTTTTCCTTTTTCAAAATAAAAGCGAAACTTTCCTTTGAGTTGTGAACAATGGAAGGAACATCAGCAGTTGTCTCCGTAAGATGAACAAAAGGATTCTCCCTGAAAATTGTTGAGACAACGGTATTGTGGTCCCAGAAAAGAATTCCTGAAGCATTTACCCCTTGAGGTAAAGAAGCTCTTCTATCCCCAGTGAAGAAGCTCTTCTATCCCCAGTAAAGAAGCTCTTCTATCCCCAGTGAAGAAGCTCTTCTATCCCCAGTAAAGAAGGTCTTTTATCCCTAGTGACGAAGATTTCCAATCTCCAGTGAAGAGGTTCTTCCATCTCAATAAGAAAAGATGCTTATCTTCCCCAGAGAAGTTTAAAGCACGCAACGCCATTCATCACCCGTGTTATCTACACCGTGTTGAAGAACATTTGCCAAGTATCTGGTTGTATTGAGGCGTTGGTCCGTCTCCAGTATGTACTTCTTTGTCTGTCAGTATCGTCAACATGCATACTACATTCATGACATTCATCATTCATCATATTTGCATCATTTATGCACTCTTGCATTTTTCAATGTTTGCTTTAAAATCACTTGTTTAGGATATATTTATCCTTAAAAAAAAAAGAAGAAAAAAGAAAGAAAAGAAAAAAGAAAAAAAAAAGAAACAAGTATGGGCGTGTCATCCCTCCAAGTAGGTTGTCACCCATAAGCAGAAAAAAATATCGTTCTTTCTCCAGTTCCCCACTGAGATCATTCCTCGTGGAAGAAGGTTGCTTTAGTTTTCTCCTCTCAAAACAAAGGAGAAAATACCCATTCGAGTTCATTCCTCATTGGGTACAAAGTCTTGTTTGACTGTTTCTTTCCAATTCATTCATGGATAGAACCTTGTCTTTACCAAAGATTCAAATTCCGATTCCCCAAACAGAGTCGTAAAAAACGAACCATAAACAATAGCCTCATCATCTGAGCAGTTTATGTTTCTTTCAAAAGATTTTTCCTCTCTAGGAAATCAATCATGAAGACCATTTGACAATCAGGGCCTTATTACTGTTCACAAGGCTGAATAACCAGTAATTTCCCTAACAAAGTCTCCAGAATCATTTTATCACTCGGCTGATAATTGATCATGTCTTCAAAACCACTATCATGAGGCTGGTAGTCGGTAATCTTTTTGTTCTGGTTATATTATTAAACATGTCAATCACCATGCTGATAGTCGGTAATATTAACCGAACCTTTGAAACTCTTTTTACCATGTCAAGTCTATCACCTTGCTGATAGTCGGTAACACAGTTTCATATCTTTCACCTTCGCATTATTAAACAGGTCTATCCCCATGCTGATAGTCGATAATGTCGATAGGTAAGCTTTTCTTACAAAGCTATCATTCCCCGGTGAAGCATACACTTGCTTTCCCAAAAAGAAAAAAATGGATTCTCTTCCTAAAAAGGATTGAGACATCCTTCCCGATCTCTTGTCCCCAGTGGAGTCAGTTCTTGATATCCCCTCGGTAAAGATATCCTTGCATCATTCGCAATTTTGGTATCTTAGGTCCAAAATTTGCGTCTTCTGATATTTAAGTCTCTTCCACCCTATCAAAACGAAGATTTTCAATCTTCATGTCTCAGGTTGAAGAAACTTAAATAGGGGCATCTGTCATACCCCAATTTTTGACCTAAGATACCACCTCATATCATTTGCATATGCATCATTTGCATCTCTAACAAATTGCATAGCTTGTGTTTGCTACTTGTGACTCAGCAGGGTTTAATCAAGAAACCACTCATCAGTACAAGTAACAATCAATTAGGTTTTTTTTATCCCTTCATTTCAAATGAATCATCTTCATCAACAATCAACATTTGGTCCCCAGAGATTCATTTCAACAAGCTCAACAGCTTTGAATCGACCAAATTAGGGTTTTGACTGAAGACAGCATACCCCTGACTTTTTGCTCAGGATTTGACCTAATGACTTGGGACATGACCTCAAGACCCCAAGTGCATCATTTTGACTTAATCCATTGGCTCAGAACATCTCCAACACAGGGATTGATCAACAGTGAAATTTCAAATCATCAGATTAGGGTTTTTGAACTATCAGGGACAAAAATCAGGGATCACATTTGGGAAACCCTAAAAATCTCCAGGAAGTCAATCAAAGGTTTCAATCATCTTCAAATAATCCCTATGACAATACACAATGGAAATTACATCTCAATTCAAGATCCACAGTCATCAATTTCATCAGGTCGACGATTAGGGTTTTTGACCTAATTCACTGAACAACTGCCTTTTTAATCAGGACATGGTGCCACAACTCAAATCATGGCTCAATATCCTCTAATGCCTCAATATGATCCATTCATACCATTCATTTGATGAGGATAGCCTGGTTCATTGGAAATCTCCAAAAATGCGACTCGTCTGAAAAAGTCAACTGTACAAGATCACCATTGACTTTTGGGGAATTTTGGTCAACCATGACTTTTGAAGTTTTGAATTATCAATATATGATATATGAAGTCATTTCATCAAGAAAAATCAAGAAAATCAATCAAGAATCAAAAAGTCAAAAGTTTGACTTTCCATACTTAGAAAAATTCTAAGTGTTTTTCAATGGTTTTTTCCAAACTTTGGAAGAGAATTTCTCAAAATTTCACCTACAAACTGAAAAAAACTTCTGACATGAAAGTTGTAGATTTTGATCCAATGAACAACTTTGTCACATATATTTTTTTTTCCAAAAGATCAACCATTTAAGAGATATGGAGCTTCAAAGTTGGTATCTTTTGAAAATTTCACTTAAACCCTCATTTTCTTCAAAGTTCATGGATCTTTTTCACCCATTTCCTTAAAGGTCTTGAAGAAACTTTCAACTAGGGTTTTGAAGTGTGTAACATGAGCTTTCCAAAATGTCCAAGAGCATGAAAAAATATGGAGTGTAGCCATGGTTTTGAATTTTGACATTAGTGAACTTTTCACTTGAAATTTCAAGCCATTTTCACTATGTTATGAACTACTTTGCCAAATAATGCAAGTAATGATGCATCAAGACAATAATTGAAGATATTTTCTGATTTGAAGATCACAATGGGAGAGCATAAGAAGATTGAGATTTAACCATGGTTTAGTCACTTTTAACCTAATGCATCTAATGGTAAGATTCCATTCTATCTCTTAAGTGCCAAATCACCACTCTTGGATAAACTTGCAAAGGCTTGTATTCAGAATCCATGGCCTATAAATAGAGGTCATTTCCACTCTTCAAATCACACCAAAACCTCACAATTATAGGTTTTCTCTCTTCTTTCTTGAATTGCAAGTTTCATAGTTTTCAAAGAGGTAGAAAACTCAACCTCCAAATCATTGAAGTTATGGCCAAAGTGATGGTTCTAACATCTCATAAACATCATATGGGATGTGTTTGATCCATTCACACACCCCAAAACACCTCAAATCTCAAAATCACTACCTCACTTCCATATATGCACATAATAAGCCTTATCATGCCAAAATCAATTCCAGGCTATTTCTGTCCAAACTAACACTTCAAACACCATCCATATACTTCATATGAACTATCCAAACACTCACCATCAACCTGTAACCTCATAATCATCAAGCTCGATCCATACTTGAAGCTTCTGCAGATCGGGTTCCATGGCCTTGCTCAAGTGAATTCAAACTGTTCCAAGCATTCAAACATGTTCCATAAGGTCCATTGATGCTGTCCAGATCAAGAAACAACAACTGGAACTCCTCATTTGCAGAATTCGATTCTCAGTTTTGCCATTTTTAAGGTAAGTACTCATGAACTTCAAACTCTATTCTCCATGCATCATAAATGAAATATGAACATACCATCTTGTTTCTGCACCTATGAGGATCATTAACCCTCAATCAATTGCATCATAACTTGCACATACACGATTTCACATTGAATTTCAGTTTTAGGGTTCTTCGTGTTCATCACAAAATTGATCACCTTAGAGCAAAAATAAATGAATTGCGAGGTTACCATCAGGTTCCTCGTGAAAAACCGAGTGAGATAGACCCTTTACTTGATCAAAACAACACAGTTTTGGAGATTTTCAAAATTCAGTTGAAGGTGTGTTCTTGGCGCCATTTTTGATTCAGAAAATTCAAATGTTGAGTTTAAAATATAATCAGTTGGATACGTGTGTATTACAAGCTGCGCGCGCAGCTCAGTTGGCAAGAGTTTTGGTTGGTGAGAGAGAGGGCGTGAGTTCAAGTCCTTGTGGAGACAAAACCCATTTTTTACAACTATTTTTCTCTATTTTCTTCACAACTTCACTCAATTAATTAACCATTCAAATCAGTTCATTTTTGCTTCATTTTTTGCACATCTCTTATTTAATATGTATATTTTATGAATACCAAAAAAAATCATCAAAAAAAGATTTATTTAATACATTTTTAATTATGTTTAAAATGACATGTTTTTAGGTATTTTTAAATACTTTAAATATTGTTTTATTTGATTTTTTCAAACATAATCACTTGTAAATTTTCTTTTGTGATCAAACCCTAATCACTTAGGTCTTAATTAAGCATTAAAACTTGTTTTAACTTAATTAAGTTGATTTCTTTTAAATTCAAAACCGTTTTAAAACAAGCAATCACAATTCTTTTCAAAACGATAAACCATTTCTTTTTTACTTCAAAGGAAACTATTGATTAAATCTTTTTAATTGATCAATTGATTTTCAAAACGAAGTGGGGCCTCTCGAATATTAGAGAGTGTAAGTCCCATTTCTTTTCTTTTTGTACAGTTTTTTTTCAAAATAATAATACTTCTTCAAAATAAAATCTTTTCAAACAATTTTCAAATCATTTTCAAAACAACAAAACTTCAAAGAAACTTCAAACTTTTCAAATAAACCATGGGCCTCCATGTAGGTATAAGTCCCTAGCCCCTTTTGTACATACCCTTTCCTTTTTTTTGTACAGAAAATTTCTTTTAAAACAAAAACTGCCAAACAGTTTTCTTGAAACAACAAAATCAAAAATGAAGGTTTTCTTTAAATCTTCCCAAAAATACCATGGGCCTCCATGTAGGTATAAGTCCCAAGCCCTTTTGTGAATACCTGTTTACATAGCTTTGAATAAACTCAAGTGGACCTCTCCTCGAGTATAAGTCCCGAGCCCCCGTGTATACAAATGGATCATGCTTACAGGTATATTTCCTTCATAAACTCCATTATATACACACACTTTGTCATATATATAATTGTTCATAACTGTTCATGTTTGTTCATACTTGTTCATGTTTGTTCATATGTGTGATATGTGTGCTTGTTCAACTTAGTATAACACTAGGTTCCCCATAGCCTCCTATTGGGCTTCGTGCAAAGAATCTCCCTAGTTTAGGTTAGGACATAGAGTATGGTTTCCCGGTGAAATCGCTCTAAGAGCTCAAACCAACTATACCATGCCTACCCTTGGGCTTTGTACAAACGAGTGACCCTCCCATAGCCTCCTCTTGGGCTTACAATGCAAGGACCCTGGATTGTCCCTCCCATAGCCTCCTCTTGGGCTTACAATGCAAGGACCCTCGGATAGCCTCCTCTTGGGCTTCGTACAAGGACCCACGGGCTTCTTATAAGCATTCCCAATATCCAAATCAAATACCCTAGGAGATTAGACATTTATCATCTCTATGATAGGAGTATCTCTTCTATATCATCACAAACAATCAATCAATCAATCAATTAACTTAACTTTTTTGCCACAAGGCTGGCTAATCAATCAAACCTTTTTGCCACCATACTGGCTGATTAATCAAAGTTTTTGTCACAAGGCTGACTTCATTGAAACTTTTGCCACAAGGCTGGCTGATTAATCAAAACTTTTTGTCACAAGGCTGACTTCATTGAAAGTTTTTGCCACCAGGCTGGCTAAAAAGCATCTTTATCATTCTAAGCACCATAAGTGGCATGGCCCAGGGCTTATAATGAAAAGATTTTCAAACAAAAAACAAACAGATGTATGTGATGATATAGATTAGATACATCGAACATTTAGATGACATTTGTCTCTTATCCTTTGCTTCCACTAGCATAAGTGGGAACTACGATTGCTCTGACTTTCTCAACATCCCTTTGAGAATACGTAGGCACAAGGTATTATTCCTTGGCGAGCAAAACTTCTCTCTCAAACCATTCAAACCTTAGCACCCGTAGACCCGAGCTACAGATGCTCTGATTCCCTCTAGGGGATATGTATGCAGAGGATCGCGATGATCTTTGCGAGCATAATCAAACAAACACCTTAGGTCCCACCTATTTCACAACAGAACCTCCACCATAACATAGAATGAAAAACAATAAAGAATCCTATAGAGTACTATAGATACGTTGGGTGCTAATACCTTCCCTTCGTATAACCAACCCTCTTACCCAAGATCTCTCCCCCACTTTTTAGGTTATTGCAGCTTTTTTCCTTTTCCTCCTTTGGAAATAATAAAAAGTTTGGTCGGAACAAAAGAAAAACCATTTTTTATGAGCACTCGAGCCCAAAGAAGGCATCAGATGTCTCATCCCGAAAAAAAAGGATAAACGATTTTTCGCCCGCGACAAATCTCAAGGATCTTTTCCCCATAGAGTCTTCCATAATCAGTTTCTTTAAGAGTCCGCCACAACCTTGGGCTTTGTACAAGGCAGAAAATAATCTTTCCCCTAGCTAGAGTAGCCACAACCTTGGGCTTCATACAAGGCACAAATTAAATAAACTTCCACAGTTAAGAGTCAGCCACAACCTTGGGCTTTATACAAGGCACACAAAATAGAGTCATTCACAGTCTTAAAAAACTCAGTTATCCTCAGCAGTCAGCCATAACCTTGGGCTTTGTACAAGGCACACACAAATAGAGTCTCCCTAAAAAGAGTCAGCCACAATTCTGGGCTTTGTACAGAACACCAAATAAAATCCATCAAATAAACACTCTCCAACTAAAGTCAGCCTCAATTCTGGGCTTTGTACAGAACACAAATTCCCTGTAGTTAATCCCCAGTGGAGTTATCTCCCAGAGTCAATAAAAATAAAATAATAAAAAAGCCTCAAGCCTGGGCCTCATACAAGCCAGCTTAAAACTCAAATCTTTCAAACAAAAGATAGACATAGCTTATCTCTATAAAGAGATCTTTCTCCTATCTCACCACATTCAAACAAACATTTCAATTTCAATTTCAATTTCAAACATTCTCCCATTTAGGACTCTGAAAGGCATGCTCTGAGGCAAAAAAACCCAGACTTGTACACTTTCCCTAATTTGGATGAGAATCTTTCTTTCATTTAAGAGAACGCGACTGGCATACTTGCAAACATACAAGTAAGGTCCCTATCTTAATAAAATGAATTCAGCTTTTCTGTCACTTTAAAATTTTTGTGGTGGAATAGTAGGAATACCTCTCTATAAAGATGACTTCATGTCTCTTTACTGTAAACAGAGATTTAATTTAAAGCTTCAACCTTGAGCTTCAAGCAAGGCACCAAAAATAATTAATTTCCCTAGTTAGTTCCCCGAACTACATTAAGCTCTGACTTCCACTAGGGATATGTAGGCATGAGGCTCACAAGGAATCTCAGCGAGCTAATAAAATACCAAAAATAGTTAGTTTGTCTGTCTGTCTGTCTGTCTTTTTTTATCAATTCAATTCTCTCTCCTAACACAAAGGAGAAACTTTCCCAATCATTAGCAATAAACACAATCACAATGACACATAGAAGGTTCCCGTAGAGTACTACGGATATGTAGGGTTCTTAAACTCTTCCCTATGTATAACCGACCCCCCGAACTCCAGAATTTCTAGTCTAGGTGAATCCCCACACTTAGCAAACTCATAGGGTTTAGTTAAGATCTTTTTTTCCCTTTCCTACTCGTAGGACAATAAGAAAGTTCGTGTGATATCGTAGGAAGAACTGAAACAAAATTCATCCCGCCCCGGGCGCATTCTCCTTCCAAATTTCGCGTGAAGGGTCTAGCGTGCCGTCCTCCCAAGTGAAACGGGGAGGTAAAAAAAAAAAGACACCACAGTAATCATGTCACGTGGATACGCTATCGAAGTCATTATGATAGTTGGAAAATAAATTTTGACAATTTAAAGAACTGTTAAAATGTTATTTGTGACATTTGCAGAATATGATATATGGATAACTGAAAGGTAAATCGTGCATATGCTCCTTAGCTAGTCTGATTACAAAAGTAGGACAAAATGCGAAACGAGAAGATATTACAAGGGTTATAACAATTAATTGAAGTCTTCAGGAAGATTATTCTTCATTTTGGAATATTGGGATGCCCATAGTGATAGACGACGTTCGATTAGTGCTTGCTATTTTTTCAGCTCTTCGATTTCTGGTACTAATTTCTGCGCCGTTTAGAGATGTTGAATCCCTATTTGTACCACTTCATTCAACTCGTTCTGCTGGGATTGTTTGATTTCCTCTTGGCGGGACTTGGCAGTTTTAATCTTCGCTTCGAGACGTTCAATTTCTTATTCCCAGGATTTGATGTCCGCTCCACAAGTTTCATATTCCTTTTGGTGCTTTGCGCGCTCAAGCTCGAGGTCACCAGCTTTTATAGTTGCGTCACTAGCGGCTTTCCACGAAGAACTATGAGAAGTTACTTTTGTGTTGAGTTGATCGTCAACATGTCGCTTTCGAAGAGTATCAGCTTGAAGCTGATCAACCAGAGAACTTAGCGAGACAATCACTTGTGAGACTTCCTCTGAAACCAGGAGTAGATCCACCTTCTTTAAAAGATTGTTCAAACCAAAGCAGCTGGTGGAATCTTTTCTCAGAACTTCGATAAGGTCTGTTTCAAAGAACTTTTTCTTTATCTGACGAAGGAGGTTTGGAGTATCATTTCCCTTACCACTTTCCGCCAAAATGTTCGAAGAAGGCTCAACCATGATAGGAGAAACATTTTCGGCATTCATCATAGCCTTGAGGAAGCTTACAGGATCAGTATTCTTAAGTCGCTCCAGTTCAGTAGAATTGAGCGCTGTAGGGGTCTATTTCGAGGTAGTCGCAGGGGTAACTATGGTCCCAAATGTCGAAGTTTCATTATTGCCTGGTGAAGGCAAACTAGAAGCTTCATCTATATTCTCATGTTCAGAGATAGTATCTTCACTCCCAGTTGGATGCTCAACTATATTGCCGCTATTAGAATGTTGAGGGTTTGCTTCCATGTCTTCGTCTTGATGGGTAGGTGGAGAAGCGTCGTTTGAAGGACTTTCCTCAGCATGTACAAGTGAAACGATAGTAGCAATAGGCTGAATGTCTTCGAGAACCGGAGAAAGGACATGAGACTTGCGTCGAAGAATACCTGTTACATAAATCAAAATTTGTTAAGACGGGAAGTTGCAAAAAACTTGTTTGCCGATTAAAGGGAAAATGTATACCATGAAGATTGTCAAGATCAATGTTGAGATCTGAAGTTTTGAGATCAGAAGTAGTTGTGCCTACATCGTCTTACATTTACAAGGTAAAACGTAGACTTAGCAATTAAAGTTAGGTGTTAAGAATTGTTATGGTATAAAAAAAATCAATACCTTGGTCGGGACATTATCTGGGCTTGAGTTATGACTTTCGACAACTGGGATATTACCTGCAATCTTTAAAGGTGATTCATCAGAAGATACCTTATCACTCGATGAAGTAAGCTTTGAAGTCCCAGATCCCTTTTCTTTTGTTAAAGAAATGGTAGTCTTTTGTCTTTTCTTAGTAGCTTGTCTGGTACGAGGAGGAGATTTGTCTTCATCATCTGAAGCACTAGTGTTGGAAATTTTCCGTTTCGGAGGTGTCGGAGGCTTCGAACTCTGAGAATATGCACAGTGAACAAAGTGAATAATATTCAGAATAGATGCACGAGTTAAAGTACAAAATATATACGTACCGTTGGTTTCTTGCAAGTAGTGACAGAATCACTCCCACTTGCTTTGTTGCTTTTCGAAGCTTCAACGCCCTTTTGTGCAGCTGCCTCCTTAATAACTTTCTTTTGACTTACAGCTGTGAACGTAATAGGAGTCATTATATAAGTAAGGAAAGAAGGTTAATCGAAGGATAGTCCAAACCCCAACCTTCAGGTATAGGAGTCAAGACACGAACGTGCTCAAGACTTATATGAAGATGTCCCTTGATATTATCCAAGGTGTGCTTAGTCGGAACCACTCGTTCAGCGCGTTTTTTGGATTGTTCGCAAAGGATTTTGGGGACATTCCCACACACAAACTATTCTGAAAAAGGGGGACTTAGAGCCACACCAAAATCAACACTATGTAGTGGAGGGAATTTTGGAGGGTTAAGTTTGAAAGCCACTTCATAACGTAGTTCAGGTCGAACATACGTGGGCAATTTCAGCTTATCCAGTTTAGTAGAAAATTTTTCACACAAAGTGACCGCAGCTTCACAAATGGTCCGACTAAGGTCATCAGGCCTGTAGATAGTTTCAAAGAATTTTTTAAAGGCTTGGATTTATTTAATATGAGTCGAAGTACCTTTTTTGAAGTTCGCCTACACATCAGCAAAAGCTTCAGTTAGTTCTTGGGAAAGGCTTTCAGCATCGAAGATTTGCTTAGTATAATACTCTGTCCACCATTTATGGAAATCTATGGTAGAATAGAAGGTAGGCTCGAAGGAGATGGGAGAGAGGGTCGTGATGCCAACATATTTTGAGATTTTGGATTCATATTCCTCTTCAGATAAATGCATAGTGTGCAGACACATGTGATTCCTCTTGTCATACATGCATTTTGGTATAAGCTGAACCAACCCAAATTGCCTTGATACAAGATTTGGTTGGTAGCAAAGATGACAGCAATGACTCTTGCGGGATTGTAATCGATGGTACAACAATTTAGGTGTTAGAAAAGCCTCCCAGATAACCATGGTTCAGCTTGCTGATCTGGAGAAGTTGCTGGAAATTCTCGAGTGAACCATTCAGGGACTACTTCTCTTTTTACAAATGGAGCCATGGAAGGGCTAAACTGATAAATTTTAGCGAACATCATCATGTACGCTAGAAAAGTCTCGCGAAGCTTTCCTGTTTCTTCTTTCGGAATTAGGTGAGCCAATCTAGTTCCTTCTACTGTTCGATTTTTAATTGTCGTATCTTCTTCATCCATGATACCTCAACGTGGGAGATAAGCTTCAAAGGTAGCATTGAGCCATAGCTACAATAACCAGAAAGGGCCAGCGAAGAGGAGAGATCCTGTTATATAATCTTTGACGAGATCCGTTGCTTCGCCAAGATTTTCGTAAAGGAACCCTAAAATTAAATGGCTTAAGTTTAACCTTTTTCCAACATTTATCTGGTTAGCCATGCAAAGATACCTCTTTGCTACTTGGAGGGACCTAGAACAATAGACGCATCTAGAAAGCCAGAGTGCTAGAAATGGGATATGTTCTTCATCTGTGACTTCAGTAGTCGTTTTCACATGGTATCTCTGGATGAAAGCAGTGTAGGTGGCTTTAACTTCGTTAAACTGGATGGTATCAATATCCATGAAGTTGGGATCGAAGACCTCCCCAGTTGGTTGAAGCCCTGTAATAGCGGATATGTCAAAGAGAGTAGGAGTAATCATTCCACAAGGAAGGTGGAAGGTGTTGTGAGAAGCATCCCAAAAATATATTGATGCTACTAACATGGTTTGGTTATATTCTTAACCTGTTTTGGATAATTGAATTAGATCGTAAATCCATAGTTCTTTACAAAACGAAGCCTTTTGGTTTTCTACCTTAGTGATCAGTGGTTTTTACACATATATTTATCCTTTATTTTAGTTATCTTTGATTAATATTATTAAGATTTTTATAGCATTCTTCTTTATTTTATGCGTTGGTTGTGTGTTTTAGTGTTTTCAGACTCAGAGGAATAAAATAGGACAAATCAAGACGAAAAAAATGCAAAATTCGGAGTTTCGGAAATGTTTTTAGCATGCTTCAGCAGGTGCAACACGGCCACCCGTGTCAGGCAACACGGGCCGTGTCAGCCAATACGCTGTATGATCAGTTTTCACTAAATAGTTCATAACTTGAGCTACGGGAATCGGATCGACGCGTTCTAATATTCGTTGGAAAGCTAAGAGAAAGAGCTACATTTCTATGATGATTTCAAAAGCTGATAAAGAAGTTAGAAGCCTCGAAAAATTCATGAGAGTTGTGTTATTTTGCCAAATAGTTGACCTGTAAGGGTGTTTTGGGTATTTCCGACCGACTTAAATGACTGTCAGCTATTTAACCAAGTTTTGAAGAAGAATTAAGAGACTTTTTGGCAAGGAGAAGACACAATTGAAGATTGGAGAAAACAAGGGTTTGGGAGAGAAGAATGTCTTCATGAACGGAAGCGATTGAAGATTAACTTTCATCTCAATTCTTGTAATGTATCTATTTTATATTTTGTTTTCTTTGAACGATATGAGTAACTAAACCCATTATTACTACATCGGTAAAAATAGTACACTTGCTATTTTTCCGATCAAGTTTTTGGCGCCGTTGCCGGGGACTGCTAAAATATAGAGTTTTGATTTTAGTTCTATTGAAATTTTGTTGCTCGTCAACTAAAAATTTGTTTTTGTTTTTGTTTATTTGAATTTGATTTTATTATAAAAAAAGAAAAAGAAAAAAAAGTCTGATTATTTTTGCTTCATGAATTCTTCTCTACTTTGCTACTAACAAATTGTCTGAGTTTTGTAGTTATGTATTGTTTTGATACATTGCCACCTGTATCTCCTGCATGTTGGTCGCCTGATTCAGGAGTCACCTTGGAAGAGGCGACTAAATTTTTTAAAGCATATAAAAGAGAGGTAAGAATCCTTATGAATGAATGTAAGGAAGCTAACTTTTATCCAGATAGGTTTATTTTGAGAAAGTTAGAGTTGAAAGAAGAATATGTGGAACCAGAAGAAAAATACATAACATCAGATGAAGAGGATGCAGTAAGAATAGAAGAATCTGAGGTAAAAAAGAAATATGGGGAAGAAGAAATAAGGAAACTTGAAGATGGTCGAGTTTTGGATAAAACCACAAATTTAACAATTTGTGAAGATGTGGACATCCAACAAGAAAATTTTCAACAACAGAGTATCCCCAAGAAATATTTTTATAACAAGGCGGATAAAAGACAAGAAATTGACAAAGTATTGGAAGAAATTTATGCCTTGTTCAATAAAATCAAGCTAAAGAGGATTTGGCAGCAACATCATAAATACTTTAAGTTCATGGGATCGCTACCAAACAAAAGAAAGAAAAAAGATGATGTGTTCTTTGTGTCATATATGCCACCCTAACAAGAGGAATGGACCGTCGAGCCATGCGACGTTAAACGAAACGCTTAGTGGGAGGCAACCCATGCTTTTAATAACGTAGTTTTCTTTTTGTGTTTGTTTTTTTTCAGGAAATAAAAAGGGGGCCTTTCTGGTGAATGCTAAAAAGGTGCAGTTAGAGTTGCACTACCCTTTATGAGTCACCCCTCTCAGGCTTGTTCTTAAACATTGGGGCCAATGTTTAGTTCAAGTTTGGGGGAGGATTTACTCTTGCATTTTTCTTTTTATGTTGTTGTTATGATGTGTAAAACTATACATCGAGTTCTTCCTAAATTTGACCGAAATTTTTAATTTTTGAAGATTTTTGATCTTACAGAGCGATCGGGAATAGTATATAGAGATGAAGGGAGAATTGTTTGAGGACATGAAGTTCGGAATAATGTGACATGAAGAGGTTTGTTTAAACACCCTTGGTTCCCTAAAAGAAATACGAGTCTAACGTGTAGATTTGCACCATAGTACTTGTCTCATGAGAAGTACTCCTCGAGTAGTTTATTGATACAGTCTGGCATAATTCAGATTCACGTGCATGATGACTGGTTGAGAAAAAAAAGATGTAAAGCTGGCAGGAAATGATGGAAAGACGGTAAAAGGCAATCGGCTTGCTAAGTTGGATGACCCTCACCCGATCATTCAGCCCAAAGGAGATTGATCCCCAAACGTTGTTCAAAAGGACAATATATAACTGCAAAGTTTGAAAATTTCATCGGGTATTAAAAGTAGCAAATGCTGCTAGTTTGGTGCTAGAAGAAGAAAATAAAATGCCTTGATTCGTCTCATGCAGGTGATGATTATTCTAAGAAATGCAGTGCCTAAATATGATTGTCTGAATGAAAAAGGAGGAAAATCGGAAAGAGACTTAAGTGCAAAGCATAGTTGGAGAGGTATCCGAAAGGGGAGCTTGAGGTTTAATGTTGTAACAGAAACTCGTCGCGTCATGTGAATGCCGAACCAACTGTCTCTTGAGTAATACAAACGGATATCTCACGTATGAACACCGGTGTGCTTTGAAGGTCATTAACTTTTATAATTGTCGCTTGAGGTCAAGCAACGGTTTAAGTTTGGGGGAGTTTGATCAGTGGTTTTTACACATATATTTATCCTTTATTTTAGTTATCTTTGATTAATATTATTAAGATTTTTATAGCATTCTTCTTTATTTTATGCGTTGGTTGTGTGTTTTAGTGTTTTCAGACTCAGAGGAATAAAATAGGACAAATCAAGACGAAAAAAATGCAAAATTCGGAGTTTCGGAAAAGTTTTTAGCATGCTTCAGCAGGTGCAACACGGCCACCCGTGTCAGGCAACACGGGCCGTGTCAGCCAATACGCTGTTTGATCAGTTTTCACTAAATAGTTCATAACTTGAGCTACGGGAATCGGATCGACGCGTTATAATATTCGTTGGAAAGCTAAGAGAAAGAGCTACATTTCTATGATGATTTCAAAAGCTGATAAAGAAGTTAGAAGCCTCGAAAAATTCATGAGAGTTGTGTTATTTTGCCAAATAGCTGACCTGTAAGGGTGTTTTGGGTATTTCTGACCGACTTAAATGACTGTCAGCTATTTAACCAAGTTTTGAAGAAGAATTAAGAGACTTTTTGGCAAGGAGAAGACACAATTGAAGATTGGAGAAAACAAGGGTTTGGGAGAGAAGAATGTCTTCATGAACGGAAGCGATTGAAGATTAACTTTCATCTCAATTCTTGTAATGTATCTATTTTATATTTTGATTTCTTTGAACGATATGAGTAACTAAACCCATTATTACTACATCAGTAAAAATAGTACACTTGCTATTTTTCCGATCACTTAGTCAGCCAAGCGTAATACAGGTCAGGATCTTTTGCCAAAGGGATTGATCTAAAGACTTTCAGGAAATTGGTTACATAATTCAACCTAATCTTCTCTAAGGCTACGGTGGTCTAAGTCGAAGAGTCATCTACATTGGCAGTTTCAGCTAAGATTAAGTTACCTTCTTCGTCTATTTGGTTCTTGCTAACTAAGGGTCTAGTCTTATAATAAGCAGGAAAGAATTTACCTAGAGAAGAACTACCGCCTCTAGGTAAAGGACCCATAAAAGCATGAGTTTTTCCAAAAAGATCAAAAGGAATGATTACCTGAGAAGCGTAGATAGTGCGAGTTTCTGCTACGTTTGGGTCTGGAATGTATTGTTGGTTACCTATCTGTGTGGGATGTTGAAGCTGTTGAATGGGTTGAAGAGCAGTTGAGGTTTCCGATGTGGAAGTTTGAATGGTAGAAGACGCCATGGATGTGTTTGTTTCAAGAATTAGGTTAAAAAACCAAAGAGGGTTTTTTCCTGTGTTTAGTTGAAGAAGAAGGAAAGATGAAGTTATGTGAAGGCTAAAGGATTGAATATTTAAAGGTTTAGTAAGAACCTTTTCAAATCTTTTGAGTAAAGGTTAAAAAGACACGCGGCAAGAGATGATTTAATCTAATGGCGGTCGAACTGTTGTTAGCCTTACTCCTAGTATATAGGAGCAATGATCACAAGTAATGGCAAAACGTGGGAATGCACGTTTTGAAGAGACGTTTTTGAAAATGACAAGACGTTTTGAAAGATGAGTCATAAATGATTATGACGTTAGTCAGGTGTCTTGGAACTCTAAAAAATGATTAAAACGAAATCTCATCATGACATGAAACACCTATTTCTCTTGTTTTTCGAAACAGGCATTTATTGGGGGCAATTGTTAGCTGGAGATTTCGATTGAAGAAAAAGTTCTTTGAAGAATTAGAGTTCGAGGAAGAATGGCTTTTATGGCCATTGCCGAGAATAATTGGCTTCTGATGGCCATGTTCGAGGTTGTTGTTTAAGTTGAAGTAAAGATGATGAAAATCGAAACTTATTCGAAATGAATTGTCTTTGGGACTTAAGCGTTTTTCTCGAAATATAAAGAGTACTGAAGCTTGGCGTATTTCGTGGCATTCTCGTTTTAGATCACGTTGCCACATATCGAAAGAGAATTCAGGCTGGAGGATTTGAATTTCGAAACATTCTGTGTAACCGAACAAGGACAGATGGCGCCCCAGGGATTCGAAGCGTATGCATGTGAGCAACGTGGAATTTCGTTAGTGTAGGACCGTTAGGGTTGAAATTAGTATAAATAAGGGTCTTAACATCAGGATCCAGGGTGTTCATTTTGTACAAATCACTCACAAATCACTCAAGTATCAAGTGTTAAGAGAACGAGTTCACTGAGAAATGTACGTATGACACCAACACCATTTTAAATACATTTGTATTCATCTTTATGCAAGTATCTTTTCATTATTTCTGTCTTTCGTTATATTTTAGCCATTTACATTCTTGCACTTTTATCTTTCGTTCAAGTTTACTTCGAAGCACTTTACATTCTGCAATTTACGTTCCTGCACTTTAAGTTTCTTGCAATTTATATTTACTTTTCCTTTCGCCAAAGTTATGTTTACATGTATAACAAGGTGATTGTCAGTCTTTACATTTCGTTTGTTTATTTCTTAAACATATTTCAAAGCCAAACAACCAACAAATATGAACCAAATTATCATAAAAGACAACTTTTTGACTATGTCCTAGGATCAATCTAGTCGATCCTGCGAGTAACAAAAGTATATTTTATAGTTTGGAGGACTAGCGGTTGTTTACCGGAAATCACCGTAAACAGTACTGTTAAAGCTCAACACTCATATTTTTTTGCCACTTTAACTCTTTTGTTTTCCTTTTAAGGGAAACTACAAAAGCTCTGACTTCCCTTTTCTTAAAAGGGGTATGTAGGCCTAAGATGCGATGTCTTATCGAAATACAGATAGAAAGGTGAAATATAGAGCCTTATCATACTTCTTGATGGGAAATTAATTGTTTAAGAAAACACCTGAGGGAGTTTTACTTAAATGTCTGGGTGCAGCTGAAGCATACTTGGCACTCTCGAATGTGCACAGTGGGGCGTGTGGTGATCATCAAGCGGGGCACAAAATGAAATGGCTTTTGTTCCGTTATGGAATGTATTGGACCACTATGTTAAAATATTGCATAGAGTTCGCCAAAGGTTGTCAGGAATGTCAAGAACACGCAAGTGTTCAACCTGCGCCTGCAAATGAATTAAGTTCAATAATAAAACCATGGCCTTTCAGAGGTTGGGCATTAGACTTAATTGGAGAAATCCGTCCCACATCTTCCAAAGGTCAAAGATATATTTTAGTGGGAGTAGACTACTTCATAAAATGGGTCGAAGCGATACCACTAGCCAATATGGATCGAGAAGCTGTGATTGAGTTTATTCAAAGGCACATTTTGTATAGATTTGGAATTCCAGAAAGCATAACTACAGACCAGGGATTAGTGTTTACTAGTCGAAAGATGCAAGAGTTCGCGAAAGATATGGGATTCAAATTGTTCACTTTCACACCTTATTATGCTCAAGCAAACGGACAAGTCGAAGCAGCCAATAAAGTAATAATCGGTCTGATAAAGAAACATGTAGGGAAGAAACCTAAGAATTGGCATAAAACCTTGGACCAGGCACTCTAGGCTTGTCGAACATCACCAAATGAAGCCACCAATACTACACATTTCCAATTGACGTTCGGACACGATGCAGTACTCCCAGTCGAAATACACTTGCAACCAGTCAGGATTCAGAGACAAGCAGAAATTCCCCCAAATGTATATTGGGAAATGATGATGAATGAGTTAGTTGATCTGGACGAAGACAGGATTCGAGCATTGGAAATGATAAAAAGGCAAAAAGAAAGGGTGTCGAGAGCATACAACAAAAAGGTGAAAGGTAAAACATTTATTAACAATGACTTAGTTTGGAAAGTTATTTTGCCTATAGATCGAAAGAATCAGGATTTAGGCAAATGGTCTCACACTGGGAAGGACCTTTTCGAATCTTAAAAGTATTTTCAAATAATGCTTATGAGAAAGAAGAATTGGCAGAAGATCGCAGGATTTTAAGAGTAAATGGGAAGTATCTGAAAAGATACAAGCCAGTCATGCATGAAGTAAAAATTGCAAAAATGTAGACATTAAAAATGTGCGCCATTGGCCAAAATGGTGAAACAAACACCAAAATGGCTTTATACCTAAGTGAGATAAGTAATATATAAACTAAGAAGACAAAACGATGTCAAAATAGAGTTCATTACGATTAACGGTTAAGGGTACATTTAGTAAGGAAGATTGCGTTTGCATGCAAACCAAAGTTACAAAAAATGGAGCATGCCAAATACTATCAAAAGAAGCGTTCAAAATTATAGACAACAAAGATAAAACCAAGGCCCACAACGCCTCCAACAATGCATCCTTCAGTTGATCCTGTGTTCCAAACCTTCCAAGTACAACAGGGGCAAGCTTTCTGCTTCAAAAGGATCCAGGAATCCTTCCGTGTGTATTTTCTTCACTAATCCCTGTTTAACAAACATGTGGGATAACAACCTTCCACAGGGAAGACATGTCGCTATGCCTTGACGAGAAGCAGCAATAGCGACGGCTTCAGCAAGGTGTTTTAAAATCATCAATGGAAAGTTGATTTTCTTTCGCCGGAGAGCACAAAGTATGAACTCCAGATCCTCCACAAAGATGCTTTCCTGATCCTCATTTCGTGGGCGGCAGTTGCCCACTAGAAGTTGATGCCAAATCCTGCTAATTGTGGCGCTGAAAGGATCGTTAGCCATGATGGCCCTCAAAATGGAAGAGGTGCTCATAGTGAAGGAGTTGTCAACAAAAACTTCTCTAGAGTTCTCACATCTCAGCACTTCAGAGATGAACGATGGAGAAATGGTAATATGGGATCCTCGAACTTGAGAAACAATGGTGGTTCTCCCTTCTGAGTCCATCCGGAGGGATGCAAACATCTAAAAATCTGCCAGCATGTTTGGGTAAACAGGTCCTTCTAGGATTCCTTGGTAAACCTGTAAGTGTTGGTTGGCAAATAGTACATCAACGTTGATGTGGTTTTGATCGAACTCTTCCACAGAGAGTTTAAACTCTTTCTTGATGGTAGATTTGATAGTGTTATAAGATAGAGGTGTCATTGTAGCAAGGGAGTACAAGAAAGGAAAAAGTTTGATGAAAATATGGAAAGAGGATGAATAAATGATCAGAATACCAAGGTTTATATAGAGAACGTTGGTCTTAAAGAGTGATTACTCTTTAAATCCTGATTGGACCGCGTGTGGTTTCCCCGAGGGAAGATATGGAGTCTGCCGTTTCTAGCCTCGGAAGTTGGAGTGTAATCATTTTAGAAACTGATACACGCACGTCTTAATTAAACGTTTTGAAAAAGTGATGTCATCATTAAATGATGGTTACAGCTAGTGGAGTAGAAACGTCAAATCAAAACTTAAGTGGCTGCCAAGGGTAATTGTCATACCCTAATTTTTGACCCCCCTGAGATGTCATATCTTCATGCTTTTCATCAGATCAAAACAAATACCCAAGAGCAGTTACTTCTTCATCTGGCATTTAATCAAGGATGGTCAGAAGTAAAAGAACTCAGGCAAAGGATCAATCAACAGAAGAATTAGTCTCTAACACAATCATAGGACTCCAAAAGCTTCATTCTATTCACCTATGATTGATTAGATACCCATCACCTGGACTAAGGATTGCCTACCTCACCAATCTAGGGTTTTGAGCCCATCAAGGACTAAGATCAGGGATTACCTTTGGGAAACCCTAAAAAGGTCCAAGGCCTCTATCAAGGAATTCAATCATCTTCAAATGATCCATATAATAATATACATTGGGCATTACACTCCAATTCAAGATCCACAGTCATCAATTTCACCTGGTCGACAATTAGGGTTTTTGACCTAATTCACCTAGATGGTTGACTTTTAATCAGGACATGGATCCAAAACTCAAGACATGGTTCAAGGACTATTATTACCTCAATATAACCCATTTACATCACTCATTTGAGGAGAAGATCTTGATCCCACACAAAAGTCCAAAATCTCACTTTATTTGGAAAATGTCAACTATATAAGATCACATTTGAATTTTAAGATTTTTGGTCAAACCATTAAAGATCAATATCATCAATATATGGTTATCAAAGTCATTTGACCAAAGAAATTCAAGAGGATTCATCAAGGAGCAAAAAGTCGGGAATTAGGGTTTTTAAGGGCATTGTGGGAACTCAAAATTTCACCTACACAACTCAAAAAACTTCCAACATGAAAGTTGTAGATCTTGCAAAATAAAACAACATCTTACAATGCAACTTTTCTCAAGAAATCAATCAGTTAAGAGATTTGGAATTATCAAGCTTTAGGTTATAAAAACTTAGAAATTTTTCTAAGTGTTTTTAACCTAGTTTTCATCCAACTTTGGGCTCATTTTTCACAATTTTCCCAAAGGATTCTGAAGAAACTCCAAACTAATGATTTGAAGTTGATGTTTAGGGCTTTGCAAATTTTTCTCAACCTTCTCCAAATTCATTTTGAGCTAGGAGTTATGCTTGTTCAAAGTTGGCCTCATGAGGTGAAATTATAGGTCATGTACAATATGGAACTTTGCAATTTTGTACAATTAGTTTCACTAACTGATGCTACACGACCTCTAATACATCTGCAAGCATGCCATACATCAATTTCCATCATTGCATAAGGATTGAAGAAGATTCCCAAAAACAAAGGCATGTGATTATGTAATGATTACATTTGGGAATTTATGGCAAATTGATAAATCACCAAAGGAATCTTTTCCCAACCAATTGGAGCTCACTTCTGCATCAGAATTGTCCTCTAAGATCAAGCAAAAACGATGGCTAGGGAGTGGTATCAAAGAGCTCATCATTGCACTTGGGATATTCTTTGAATTCCTTCATGCTTAAGAAACTAAACTTCCTTCACTAAGCAAGCTCACGATGTCCAATTGCTCTTCATTCATTTGCCTATAAATACAAGTGCATACCTCAGTAATTAAACACACCAAAGCAACAGAATTCTTGCTTTCTCTTTTCTTTCTAAATACTTAAGGTTTTCAAAGGTTCTTTGGCAAGAAGACTCGGATTCTTCAAACCAAAGCTCTTCCTTTGGAATTAGGTATTCAAACACCCTAGGGGAGTCATTTAGAGGTGATCCAAACCTCTGAAACACTTCTGTACGTGGAGAACGTCATCTTCACCTCTCACTTGGAGTTGTTGCAGTTGGGGTCGAGCAAGAGGTTCTAGGCACTTTCAATCCAAGCTAAGCATCTCAACACCTTCCAGGAGGATCACTGAAGCTATCTGGATCGTTGCAACAACTCTGCAACACACTTTGATCAGAGCCAAATCTTCATTTTTCAGGTAAGTTTCAAAAGCTTCAAATTCTATGATTCACGCATGATAAATTTAAAATGAAGTTACCAGTTGGTTTCTGCACCTTCATAGATCATTAACCCTCAATCAATTGCATCAAATCATGCATATATAGTATTTCATGTTTAATTTCAGTTTTAGGGTTCTTAGTGTTCATGCCTGCGAATTTTATGTTAAACTTAGAATTAATGAAATTGAAGGACACCATCATGATCCTCGTCCAAAAACGAGCAAAATCCATCTTTACATCTTTGAATTTAGTTGAGAATTGAGGGAGATAAGATTTCTAGAAATTGAAATCGTGAGGTTGAAGATGAAGTTGCTTTGCGCGCGTTTTTTTGAATTCTCAGAAGCAAGTTTAAAATATAATTATATGGAAGCGTGTTTTGAACGACTAAGTCGTTCAGCTCACTTGGTTACATGCGCCTCTCACATTCTCATGCCTTAGGTATGGGGTTCGATCCCCCCCTCAGACCTTTTGTTTTTATTTTTCATTTAAACGCGCGTGTTTCACATATAATCAAATGGAATCCCTCTTTAGTCACACTGAGCGTGTAGCTCAGTTGGCTTTGTTTTGTGTGGTAACCATGGGAGCGTGGGTTCAAGCCTTGGTGGAGACAAATCCTTATTTTTTATCACTTTTCTCACCAATTTTCTTCACAACTTCTCATGATCATTTAACCTATCAAATTAAATCATTTTCACTTCATTTTTTACACACTTGTCATTTAATATATCTAGTTTGTGAATAATAAAAAAATCATAAAAATATTATTTATTTCATGTGTTTTAATTAGGTTTAAAATAGTATGTTTTAAGTGTTTTCTTAAATACTTTAAATATACATTTTTATTTTGTTTTGACCTAACTACTTTGTGAATAATTTTATGATAAAACCCTAATCATGTAGGTCTTAATTAGGTATAGATTTTATCTTTACCTTAATTAAGTTGACTTTTGTAAATTTTCAAAACTGTTTTCAATCTCCGATTAAACGAATGATTAAGGTTTTCAAACAACAAAACCTTATATCATTTCAATCATTTTCCAACTTTTTCATAAACAGTAAATCATTTTCAAGTGGGCCTCTAATAGAGTGTAAGTCCCAGCACCTTTTTCTTTTCTTAGTTTGTTTTCAAAAACTGTATTTACAAAATCTCCTTTCTATTTTCAAAACATTCTTCTGGTATTTGAAGGGCATTATTCCCGGTGAAACTCTTCAGATACCTATGTGACCTTTGTCCATTTTCACTTCTTCTGTTTTCAAAAACCCTTAACTGTTTATCATAAATAATCAACTGTCATCAATAAAATTGCTGGTAAGGCTTTGTACATACATCTTCAAAGGCCTCCACTCCATCCAGGTTAGGCTTTACAAGCTCTCAATTTACAGTCTTTATTTAAATTACTGTCAAATATGGAACTGTTTATATATTAGAACTACGTTTGAGTGTAAACCCTAGGACAGTTAAACTATATATATATTATAGGAATATGGCCTAGGATTGAGAATGTCTTCCCGATGAAGGCTCTTTCCTAATTAGAGATCTGTAGTTCAAACCCCCAAGATGAATTATTCCCGGTGAAACATCTTGGTAAAAGCCATAGAACCCAAAAATAGGACACATCCACCCAAAGAGGAATTATTCCCGGTGAAACCTCTTACCCATTTGCTTAGAGCCAAAATAAGTTCAAAACCACATAGCTTTCTCTTGTGCTATAACAAGGACCCTCGATGACCCTTGATTAGCCTCCTCTTGGGCTTTGTACAAGGACCCACAGGCTTCTTAAAAGCATTTCCAGCTTCCTCTTGAGCTTGTATACAAGGACCCATCAGGTTTCTTATAAACATAGGAACAGGTCTTTAGTTACCTTTTAGCCTATCCTGGTGAGTTTCTTCCACTTTAAACCAGACTTTAAACAAGTTAAGATTGTCTCAATCTCATATTGAGTACACTTTTTGGAATGAGAGACATGGACAGTCTCTGTCACCCTTATCTTCATCAATCTTCCTTAGCAGAGTCTAGGATTTTTATTTGCTTATTCTCAGTCAGTGTCAGCCTTAATCTTGGGCTTTAAAACAAGAAGTCTCCACTAGATAATCTGTCTGCCACACATTCTTTCATTTTAACAAAAACCCCTGGAAAGGGTCAGCCTCCACACATTCCTTCATTTTAACAAAAACCCCTGGAAAGGGTCAGCCTCCAAAATCATTTCTTCATTTTAACAAAAATCCCTGGAAAGGGTTAGCCTCCACACATTCTTCATTTTAACAAAAACCCCTGGAAAGGGTCAGCCTCCAAAATCATTCCTTCATTTTAACAAAAATCCCTGGAAAGGGTTAGCCTCCACACATTCTTTCATTTTAACAAAAACCCCTGGAAAGGGTCAGCCTCCAAAATCACTCCTTCAAATCCAAAGATTCACTCTTTTAAAAGATAAATTCCCCAAAAAAATCCAAACCCCTGGAAAGGGTTAGCCTCCAAAAACATGATAAAAATCCAGTCTTTTAACAGACTATTTCCCCAGCTAAGTCAAAATCCCTGGAAAGGGTTAGCTTCCAAAAAACATAAAAAATAAATTAGTTTGTTAAAACCTATAGCAGAATAAAACTCCCCCAGTGAGTCTTTCATCTTTTAGTAGCCACAACCTTGGGCTTTGTACAAGGCAGATAAACCATATTTCCCTATGTCAAAGATTCCTAATCTCAAGGATCTTTTCCCCATAGAGTCTTCCATAATCAGTTTCTTTAAGAGTCAGCCACAACCTTGGGCTTTGTACAAGGCAGAAAATAATTTTTCCCCTAGCTAGAGTAGCCACAACCTTGGGCTTCATACAAGGCACAAATTAAATAAACTTCCACAGTTAAGAGTCAGCCACAACCTTGGGCTTTATACAAGGCACACAAAATAGAGTCATTCACAATCTTAAAAAACTCAGTTATCCTCAGCAGTCAGCCAAAACCTTGGGCTTTGTACAAGGCACACACAAATAGAGTCTCCCTAAAAAGAGTCAGCCACAATTCTGGGCTTTGTACAGAACACCAAATAAAATCCATCAAATAAACACTCTCCAACTAAAGTTAGCCTCAATTCTGGGCTTTGTACAGAACACAAATTCCCTGTAGTTAATCCCCAGTGGAGTTATCTCCCAGAGTCAATAAAAATAAAATAATAAAAAAGCCTCAAGCTTCGGCCTCATACAAGCCAGCTAAAAAATCAAATCTTTCAAACAGTACATAGACATAGCTTATCTCTATAAAGAGATCTTTCTCCTATCTCACCACATTCAAACAAACATTTCAGTTTCAATTTCAATTTCAATTTCAAACATTCTCCCATTTAGGACTCTGAAAGGCATGCTCTGAGGCAAACAAACCCAGACTTGTACACTTTCCCTAATTTGGATGAGAATCTTTCTTTCATTTAAGAGAACGCGACTGACATACTTGCAAACATACAAGTAAGGTCCCTATCTTAATGAAATGAATTCAGCTTTTCTGTCACTTTAAAATGTTTGTGGTGGAATAGTAGGAATACCTCTCTATAAAGATGACTTCATGTCTCTTTACTATAAATAGAGATTTAATTTAAAGCTTCAACCTTGAGCTTCAAGCAAGGCACCAAAAATAATTAATTTCCCTAGTTAGTTCCCCAAACTACATTAAGCTCTGACTTCCACTAGGGATATGTAGGCATGAGGCTCACAAGGAATCTCAGCGAGCTAATAAAATACCAAAAATAGTCAGTTTGTCTGTCTGTCTGTTTGTCTTTTTTTTATCAATTCAATTCTCTCTCCTATCACAAAGGAGAAACTTTCCCAATCATTAGCAATAAACACAATCACAATGACACATAGAAGGTTCCCGTAGAGTACTACGGATATGTAGGGTGCTTAAACTCTTCCCTATGTATAACCGACCCCCCGAACTCCAGAATTTCTAGTCTAGGTGAATCCCCACACTTAGCAAACTCCTAGGGTTTAGTTGAGATCTTTTTTTCCCTTTCCTACTCGTAGGACAATAAGAAAGTTCGTGTGATATCGTAGGAAGAACTGAAACAAAATTCATCCCGCCCCGGGCGCATTCTCCTTCCAAATTTCGCGTGAAGGATCTAGCGTGTCGTCCTCCCAAGTGAAACGGGGAGGTAAAAAAAAGCGACACCACAGAAAAATTGCGACTCTGCTGGGGATATAAGTGTTAAAAACCTTGGTTTTTCATCCAAACCAATGGTTGACCTGTTGCTGGTCCATCCCCAATGAGGAATTAGGGATGCCAAATTCCCCCTCAAATAAGAGAGGTCCTGCCTAACCTCTGTGTCATTTCATGTGTTTGTTGCATATATATGTGTTTATTTTGTTTATTCTGTATCGGGAAAGGGCTTGATTCCCCCTTGTGGTGAGAAATCCTATACCTAGATTTGAGTGCAACATAAGATAGGATGGAGGATGTCTTCTCGGTGAAGGCCCTCTAATCTTGGTTTCCAAATCTGCTCTTGGGATTTGCCTGGCTGGTTGTGATTAACTGCGCCAATGCATTCCGAGACTGATTTGTACCAGGAGGACCTAGAAACACATTAACCCAACTTAAGGCCTTTTTTAGGACGTAGAGCGGTGATTACGGAAGTAATTGTCACGCAGATACTACACTCAGAGAAAACTCTCTTATAGATACCAATCAACGTATCTTTAAGGTTGAGAAAAAACTCTGAGACCCCTAGAACCCGTTCTACAGGTACAAAAATCCTTATCCTTAGTTTACCTTGGGGCGAGGTTTACGTTGTGACTTCATGACCACTATACCCTTTCATGCCATGTTTGTTTAAAAACTCTTGTGTGTGCATTCATGCATTCATGCATTCATTCATGATAATTAAAACCAAAAAAAAAAGAGTCTTTTTCGAGTCATTTTTCAAGGAAACTAAATAACGAACGCTTTGAACTCCATAGAAAGAGAGAAACGGAGAAAGGACTTAAGGATCTATACCATGGATTACGGAAGAAAAAGAGCTAGGAAATACACCTTCAAGATTCCTAAGGTAGTGGAATTGGAAAAGCTCGGAAAACTGGTGGTCAACCCCCAGGCTTTCAAGGAGAAGTATAGAAAACTTCTGCCTCTTCTCAGCACTAACATTGTGGAAGGGATCCTTCCCACTTTGGTACAGTTTTACGATCCAACGTATCACTAATTCACCTTTCCAGATTATCAACTCATGCCTACGTTAGAGGAGTACTCTCGTCTGATTGGAATACCCGTGTACGCGCAAGATCCGTACTCCGGTTTGGAAAAGAATCCCGACGACATTATCATTGCTGCAACTACTCCTTTGAATGTGGTCGACATCAGAACTCATATGGTGAGTAGAGGAGGAATTCAAGGATTACCCTCCAAGTTCTTGTTAGATCAAGCTCGGTACTTCGTCAGCATCCAAGATATGAGCGCATTTGAGGAAATCTTGGCTTTGCTTATCTACGGATTATTTTTGTTCCCTAACATTAACGATTTCGTCGACATCAACGCAATTAAGATCTTTTTTATTGGAAATCTAGTTCCAACCTTGCAAGCGGATGCTTATCACTCTGTGCATTCAAGAAACTTGCAGCGAGGGGGATTAATCACATGATGCGTACCGTTGCTATACGAATGGTTCGTCTCGCACCTACCAAAGTCTAACACTTTCTGGAACATGAGGGATGGCCTTTACTGGTCACAGAAAATCATGTCTCTCACTCATACAGACATTGATTGGTGTAGTCCTGACAACGACGAAACCAAGATCATCTTCAGTTGTGGAAGTTATCCCAACGTACCCCTTATTGGAACTAAGGGAGGAATCAGCTACAATCCAGCTTTAGCCCGTCGTCAATATGGCTATCCCACGAAAAATATTCCAAGTAGTATTCAATTGAAGGGTCGTTCTTCAAGAACATCGACGATCATGGTAACATGCTGAAGAAGGAAATTGTCCAAGCCTGGCGTCTGGTTCACACAAAAGGGAGAAGATTGTTAGGAAAACATCTTTGCATCTCTTTGGATCCTTACCTTCAATGGGTACGCGTCAGAGCATTCAAGCTCAAGATCCCATATCAACATCAAGAACCTATTCCCCTAAGGGAACCAACTTACCTTTTCAACACCGATGTTGAAAAACTACAAGTGGCATTAAACAAGGTATGCCAAGAAAGGAATGCTTGGAGGAACAAGTATCGAATCGTCAACACGAAAAATGTTGAGATTCAAAACATCCTAAGAAGGAAGGATGAGTTACTGGAAGTACTCGATCGACAAGTGACACAATCATCACTTTCTCATCATATCCCTCCTGCTTCCTGGATCATCGATCAGCTCACGTCAGAGAACGCTTGATCCGCTGTCGCTCGCGGATCAAAACGAGTTATTTTGAATAAAACCGTAGATAGCGACAAGTGACTCGAATATCGTCTCTCAAGGATTCTTATTCTTATTAACTAATTACTGAAACGATTAATGGGGGTTTTGGTTGGTTTAGAATCGAATTGACAAAAGTCAAAATAAGTGATTATTGAAATAAGCTGTTATGAAATAAGTGATTTTCAGGTTAATCTACCGGTTCTACTTCCAACTTATCATTGGTTATTTCAATTTCAATTCCCCTAAGCGGTACCAATTCCTATTCGAGTGTAATACTGTCGATGCTTGTTTCCTCAGTATTACAATCGAATAGGAATTGGTACCGCTTAGGGGAATTGAAATTGAAATAACCAATGATAAGTTGGAAGTAGAACCGGTAGATTAACCTGAAAATCACTTATTTCATAACAGCTTATTTCAATAATCACTTATTTTGACTTTTGTCAATTCGATTCTAAACCAACCAAAACCCCCATTAATCGTTTCAGTAATTAGTTAATAAGAATAAGAATCCTTGAGAGACGATATTCGAGTCACTTGTCGCTATCTACGGTTTTATTCAAAATAACTCGTTTTGATCCGCGCGCGACAGCGGATCAAATTGGCGCCGTTGCCGGGGATTCTTGTTGTTATTAACTGATATTAGAGTCATAGGTTTAGTGTTTTTGCTTGTTTTTTTTTTTGTGTTTGTTGATTTTCAGGGTTGCAATTCCGGTTGGTATACAGTGATAAGTTTTCCAGCCTATCAGGTAAGATTGAAAGCTACTGTTTCGAATCGTTCCGAATTTTTTCCACAAAGTCAGAAAAAAATCGACGAACAATACTCTTTTAGAATAGAATTCTAAAAGATTTTGACCCTCAAAATCGCTAATTCTTTGTTTTTCTATTTTTTATGAATTTTTTACTGTTTTCATAGTGTCAAAAAATTCCAAAAAAATTCTCAAAATTTTTATTTGTCTTCATTAGATTAAATTTCGTGCTTTTGTATTTTTTGAATTTATTTTAATCATATTTGTTCTTTCGTGTCAAAAAAAATGGGAGACTCATTGGATCAGTTGGCTTATCTTATTAATTTGATGGAAGCAAGAGAACATCAATCGTGCTATCAAAATCATATTCCACTTGCGATTTGCAATATTTATTCTTCAAATTTTCATGGTAATGATGCATGTCCTATGTTGTTAGATACTAATTTTTATGGTGAGGCCCAAATGGTAGGTGATCTTCAAGGACAATACTCATATATTGAAGAGCAGCCTATTTGGCCATATCAACAATTTCAACAAAATGCATCATTGAAAGCTGACACACAATCATATTTGGAAGAAATTATCAAGCAAATGGCTGAAAATAATAAGCGAATGACTGAAAATAATTTGCAGTTTCAACAATATATGCAATCTATGTTTCCAGTTAAAAAAGTCCAAGCTGAACAAATAATCTCAAGTGTCCATCAAATTCAAGAGAACGTGATGTTTCATGATGATGTACAACCTGTTGCATCATTAGAGTTAACACGATGTGATACCAGCCTTGATGAATTTCCAGGTGAGCCCATTAAAACCGTGTTTGTTTCATATGATGAACTCATAGTAAGAAACAAAAATTCAAGTGAATGCATGAAAGAGATTATGCCACAAAATTTCGTGAAATCTGATTTGGATGAATTATATACTTCTCTTGAAGTAGATAAATCTCTTGAAATTTTTGCTTGTGAATGTGGTGTTTGTAATGTTTGTCTTGAGATTAGTGCAGCCATTTCAGGTGAAGATAGTTTGATGCCGACAACCACTTGTGCAGAAATTCTAGCAAATTCAACAACTCTTGAATTTGACACAAAAAATGTGGATATTTGCCATAAGCAACCATTGTCCGTAGCAGAACTTTTTTTGGTGGAAACTCTAATTAAGCCAAACAACATGGAGTTATCTTTCACCATTTGTGCATCTCTTCCACCTATTTTATCAAACTCACTAGCTAAATGTGGATTTTCTATTCTTCATACTTTTGTTATTGCAGGTTTACCATATGTGCAGACTATTCCTCCTAAGCCACCAGATTTTTTACTAATATTCAAGTTCACTTGATATTTACTTTTTCCTATTTCATGTGTTCGTAGTGCAGAAAGGCTTCCACCAAAACCACCAGACATGAAAGTTACATCTCACCTTAACCCCTCGGGTGTGTTCTTTCCTTTCTCTCACTCTTATTTTATATTTATGTTCTTTCATTGAGGACAATGCATGTTTTAAATGTGGGGGAGGGAATAATTTATTTTCTTTATTTTCTTTGTTTTTGTTTTTTTTCCTTTGTTTTCGTTCTTAAAAAAAACATCTTTTTGAAAGTTTTGGGCTATAGACTGATTTGAGTCGAGTTTGCGGAGACTTGGGAAAAATTCACAAGATCGGTATCATTTTAACACCGTAAGTCTCCTGCATATGGAAATTGATTTGAATTTTTTATTATGTTTTAGCCTTAAATTCTCATTCTCTGACAGCTCTTGAGTAGTTTATTTTAGCAGTCGGCACCATCTCTCACACACTTTACGCAGGGAAGCCGATGAATATAAGTGAGTGTTCCAGAAAAAAAGAAAAAGAAAAAGGGAATGCACCTTCTAAGTTTGGTGACCCTCACCCGGTCACTTAACTCAACGGTTGTCGAACCTTCAAAAGAAAAAGTTGAAAATAAGACTCTTTGTTAGTTGGTTAAGCGGTTTCTGGTGCTGAACTTGGTAGGGAGGATTATGGTCCGATCCCCCGCAACTACAATTGAGTAAACAAAGGGTTATGCCACGTAAGTACCAGAACCCCGTGCAGAAAAGGATCAGAGTCACTAACCGGTCGTCTTGCTATAAGTGTGTGGAGATAACGGGCTTAATGTGATTGCGCCTGAATGAAAAAGAGCAAAAAGGAAGAGTAAGTTAGGCTACGGTATAATAATGTGATTTGAATTGGTTTGTGTATTTAGGAGGCTTATGTCTGCATAACTGTGGTTAGTGTTCTTACGATATCCTTAGTGTGCAATATTAGTACCAATAGATGCAAACTTACCCGAAGAAGATTTGTAGCCTAGGATGAGTAACTGTTGATGTATCTGTGCTTTCTTTGTTTTGATTTTATTTTTCTCGGAGTACAAAAGTTCAAGTGTGGGGGAATTTGATCACTGCATTTTGATGCACATTCCTTTATGTTTGTACTTAGGCATTTATTTGGTTTGCTTTGCTTATTTTTATATTTTATAATGTTTTTCTAATTTAGTTTATTTTTGGTTTAATTTCATTTTGGCACTTTATTTTAAGCATTAGCAGTCTGCACTAAAACGATCATAACTGGAGTTCCGGGAATCTGATTGAGGCGTTCTAATAATCGCCGGAAAGCTAAGAGAAAGAGCTACAACTTTCGTGTTGGAGTCAAAGTCAGATTCGGAGTTAATATTTTCCAGAATTTCGTTTGAAGCTGCAGCATTAGTTTTATTTAGTTTTGGATCGTTAGTTTTGGGCCTGGGTTATGTTTGTTTGACCCAGTTGGGTTATGACCCGAATTATTGTCTCTCCCATTTTACCTAGGGCTGGCCGTATTGTTTACCATCACTATCACCATTCACGAAATAATTTTGAGTTTCTGTACGATTTTGCAATGGAGAACTAATCCAAAGGGGCAATCTACCGAATTCGAATTCCACAAAACTTTGAGGTTATTATTACTTTCAATTTAATTTAGTTCCTTTCCAATTTGTTCTATGATTTCGTTTGCTTAATTCGTTGTTATAGAATGTATTGGATTTAATTCGATTGATGCATGTTCCTTACTTTAATCGCGTTTAAACTTAGCTTCTTCGTTTCTTCGCGCTATTGATAACCGTTTGCTTAATTCGGTGAACCGTTTGCTTAATTCGGTGATTAGGATCATAATTCGTGTAATACTGTCAATGCTTGTTTCCTCAGTATTACAATCGAATAGGAATTGGTACCGCTTAGGGGAATTGAAATTGAAATAACCAATGATAAGTTGGAAGTAGAACCAGTAGATTAACCTGAAAATCACTTATTTCATAACAGCTTATTTCAATAATCACTTATTTTGACTTTTGTCAATTCGATTCTAAACCAACCAAAACCCCCATTAATCGTTTCAGTAATTAGTTAATAAGAATAAGAATCCTTGAGAGACGATATTCGAGTCACTTGTCGCTATCTACGGTTTTATTCAAAATAACTCGTTTTGATCCGCGCGCGACAGCGGATCAAATTGATTTTGGGGTCGAATTCCCTTACTCTTCTAGAGTAAGGGAGTATTGATCACACGATTTTTCTACTTCCAGTAGGCAAAAACAGTTTACAATCGAATACAATTTTTTGCAAAAACTGATTTTTTTTCCGACTCTAAATGCGGACTGACCAAAACTGTGAGGAAACGTTGTACATCATCATGAAACATCACGTTCTCTTGAATTTGATGGACACTTGAGATTATTTGTTCAGCTTGGACTTTTTTAACTGGAAACATAGATTGCATATATTGTTGAAACTGCAAATTATTTTCAGTCATTCGCTTATTATTTTCAGCCATTTGCTTGATAATTTCTTCCAAATATGATTGTGTGTCAGCTTTCAATGATGCATTTTGTTGAAATTGTTGATATGGCCAAATAGGCTGCTCTTCAATATATGAGTATTGTCCTTGAAGATCACCTACCATTTGGGCCTCACCATAAAAATTAGTATCTAACAACATAGGACATGCATCATTACCATGAAAATTTGAAGAACAAATATTGCAAATCGCAAGTGGAATATGATTTTGATAGCACGATTGATGTTCTCTTGCTTCCATCAAATTAGTAAGATAAGCCAACTGATCCAATGAGTCTCCCATTTTTTTTGACACGAAAGAACAACTATGATTAAAATAAATTCAAAAAATACAAAAGCACGAAATTTAATCTAATGAAGACAAATAAAAATTTTGAGAATTTTTTTGGAATTTTTTGACACTATGAAAACAGTAAAAAATTCATAAAAAATAGAAAAACAAAGAATTAGCGATTTTGAGGGTCAAAATCTTTTAGAATTCTATTCTAAAAGAGTATTGTTCGTCGATATTTTTCTTACTTTGTGGAAAAAATTCGGAACGATTCGAAACAGTAGCTTTCAATCTTACCTGATAGGCTGGAAAACTTATCACTGTACACCAACCGGAATTGCAACCCTGAAAATCAACAAACACAAAAAAAAGAACAAGCAAAAACACTAAACCTATGACTCTAATATCAGTTAATAACAACAAGAATCCCCGGCAACTGTAACACCCTTCTAAACCCCCGCGGAAATAGAATAATAATCAGAGTAAACATGAAATACAAGGATGTCACAACTTCTTTAGCAGAAAAATACCATAGTCATTTGTCATGCTACACGAGGAACCACTTAACATAATTACAATTCATGTTCAACACAGCGGACAATAATTCATAACATTGCATATTCATCATCATTCATGCAAGTTACTCTAATACAATTATAAAACAACAAAACCAACAGAGTAATTCGTCTCTAAACTAGCGTTCCCCAGTGTTACAATCAGAGCATGACTCGACACGAACTACGGGCTAGCCTACAAGCTATCCTCACCCAATCAAGACGCCGCTACATCCTTAATCTGAAATCATCAAAGTAAGGGTGAGTTTCATTCGAATTAATAAGAATTATGCAATCATAAGCAATAAAATCTCATAGTAATGATCATCCACTCAATCATACATATAATCGGAATTATTACAACAAGCAAGCATCATCCAACAATATTGGCCATCGGCCCACAACTCATCAATTTCATCAAGGATCAAGTCATATTAACAACATCTTCTCAACACATCAATCAAGTAAACACACCAAGGCATAACACTGGATCTCATCCAATCATGTTATCACCAATGCACATGATGCAACTGACACTATGCATGTGGTACCAAAATTCGTGAATCATATCACAGGACTTCTCTCTTTGATACTGCCCTCTAGTCGCTCACACCCCACATGGGCACACGACTACTGCCTCATCGCTCACACCCCACATGGGCACACGATGACTTCCCGCTAATCTCCACACAATGGGAATTAGCCTTCCAATGCAAATGATTTATGAATAATGCACACATGACACATACTTACATCTTCATACATCATCATCATTCCGATGCTTAACATCGCTTAACATCTCTTACCAATAAGGTCACAACAAGTATGTACATGTATAAGCATCATTCAATCATTCACATTCATACATCACATCATCACAATTA